>NC_073694.1:187132202-187801450 GCF_029784165.1 Wyeomyia smithii | reverse complement strand
CAACCGCTAATACCATCGCTATCATACGAAAGCGCGTCGTTTCATGTGGGGAATATCAACAACGAAAAATGACGCGCGTCTAAGCATAACCCGAACTGTTTCGCCGTGCTGCTCCCATTTACCTTTACATCGGCCTCAGAGAAGTACCGGCTGCATCTGCATCTACCGCTGAGGCTGTCACTATACTGCTATTGGTACCAAAAGCTATTAACTCTTCAAATAAGTGTTTTATTTGTTCTCAAAAGAACAATTGTTCAATTCAAAATCGGATTTACGCAATCGCATCTCTGTAATATTACCGACAATAATATTCTTCTGAACAAAATGATACAACTTTCCCATTAGGCCTCTGCCATAAAAGACGCGAAAAGCGACGCGAACCGATTCGCTCGGCTGTAGGTTAATGTTCAGCCATCAGTAGAGTTGTACATTAACCTACGGCCGAGCGTATCGGTTCGCCGCTATACGCTGGCCCAACTGCTGAGCAACTGCAACGCTATCCGCAGCCATGCCACAGTTGTGGCCGCTATCCGCTATCGATGGTACCCACTGCTCGCTCCCGCTGCTGCTAAGGGAGGACTGCTGTCGTCGCTGTTCAGAACTACTTTGAGCGGCTTCGACTAAAACAGGCTCTTATATAGGGATGAAAACAGGAATGAATTATTTTACGTACGTGGTGGAATGATATAACTTGAAAAATATGTGTGACTTCATTCCGGCTCAGAGCGATCATTTGATAAGCTCCACCTCTTTTTTCAGTTTTTAAAGTTAATAAAATTACAATTATCTTATTTTGGGAAGAATCTTAGAAGATTTTCCAATCTATTGCTGCAAGAACGAAGGAAATCCATCGAATACTAATCGATTTATTAGCATTTGAAATTGGACATATTTTTCACTTTTTTCGGCTTTAGATTTTCATTTCACATCCCTATGTAGCCGAACTTCCTGAGAGAAGTATTCTACTTCAAAACCGAAGTGAGAGCGAAACTAGCGGCGCTGTGCAATTGTCACGTCACGTGGAAATCTCCATGACTGCGAGTCGAATGGACCCCCATTTGACTTCACTCAGACTCAGTAGTAGCGGCAGTTGGCAACCGTGATTAAAGCTATAGGTACTGCAGAAGTAAAACCTGTTACAAGTGCGTCGTCGTCGCTGCGCAACTGGCAGCATGCGAAAAAGGGCAATCTCCATGTGAGAGCAGACTAGCTAGCAGGAAACTTTCTCGAAACACGCAAGAAGCGAACTGACCATCCCTCACATTGAGGAAGTAAACACGTTGCCGTTGGTAATGGCGTTGTATGAAAACAAAAAAACCAAATGGGGAAAACACAGTGTGAAACCAGCCAGCAGCGAACGCATAAGATAAAAAGTCAATGAATTACAACCTTCGCGAGCACAGAAAGCTACACACGGTTTTGTACACATATGTTTGTGTTACAGCATGGAACGCGGGTATGTGTAGCCATCTATCCGAAGACGGGATGTTGCCGAAGGTCGGGTTGGTTTCTCTCTCTCTCTCTCGCTGTGCACCTTTGGCTGTGGCCGTCTGTCTGCTAAAACGCGAGACAGCTCTGTCTAGCGTTCTTTGTGCGTTGCTCTTCCCAAACACCAGCAGGGGTCGCTTCGCGTCTAGCGTGTGTATCGGATCGATGATTCATAAAGTTTTGGAACCAAAACCGCCGGCTGGCGAGAGGATGCTGTCAGTCTGAAGCAACTGAAGCACATCGTCGTGACATTGCAGAATAGTAATGAGAGCATGTTCTGCTTGAGCTATTTCGATTGCTTCGACATTGAAACTGGGAGCCGGTTTTGCCTTCTCCACCAGAAAATGGTGAGACACGATGTTATCACGAAAGGTCATTTCTTGAAGTTGCCACCGAGACGGACATGCTGCTATCGATTCCTCTTGTGTGTTTTTGTCGCAACAGTTCGTAGTAGTTTCGTTTTAATGAATTCACCCAATCAACCCTCCCTCCCCCTCACCTCGCTGTAGTATAATGCAATACACTACCAGCTACGTTGCCAATATCCGTCGGTCTTTGTTTGCGTGTATGTGTGTTTTTCATGTAGTTTGAATGAAGGTGAAACGTGGTTTTTCTGTGGTGTGTATCGAGTCAGCAGCTGCTTGAGTATGACACTGTACGGTGCATTATTTGCATGACGTGTCTAGTAGATGTTGAGAGGAGCAATCCGAACGCACCAGTCGTGGCGGATGGAATCGATGGGGCCTTGAATCACCACCCGACGATAAATTATTGATAACATATGTATCTATAAATATTTGTTTAGAAGCGCAATCGCAAAGTAGTTGATAGGCAAAGTCTCGCTGAGTAAACACTTGACAACCCGGGTATTGAATATGAACTACAGTTGAGATCTCAGTTGAAGTAGCGTTTTTCTTAGAATGAATCCATTTGTGCCTCACGTTGGTCGTCGGGAATTGCGGATTTGCTTGAATTTTATCGTTTTGCATAACACTAATGAAATTTTTGGCTGCGCGACCCTTTTTGCTGAGGAAAAAGGTACAAGTTTTATAAAAAAGGCTGTGCTTTCAGTCTTATATCGTCCTGCGCGTCTAATTTTCATTTTAGTTTAAATTTTCGAAAAATTAAAAAAAATATGAAAACAGCGTTTTTCAAGAGCATTCAATGAGCATCAAATTACTTTGATCGTTCTACAGTAGTTCACTGGTTGGAAATGCTATTTTGAAAAAAAAAATTAAAAATGCATTTAATAGCATAGCATTGCATAGTATATTTGATCGCCCTATGGAAAATGCATTCAATTTATGAAAAAAATACCTGTGTTTGGAAGCATTCATTTGGCATCTAATTGTACAAAAATCGTTTCATCGGGAAAATATTTACCGTTTAAAAATCTACATCGTTTATTGGAAAATATTTTATATCGTTTTATCGGAGGTTGATTATGAGACACGACCGCAAGATTAACGTAGAATTACGACAGCCTGTCTCATGTCAATGGAGTACGATCAGGCAATTAAACTGTGTAGTAACAGTTGACGGTTTCAGTTTTGTTGTTTTTTGAAATCAAAGTAGAGAGACTCCTTTAGGTGTCATTTGTCCCAATCCACCCATATTATTATTTATTATTTATTATTATTATTTATTGCAAAGTATACTTGAAGAGTAAGGCATTCTCCTTCTTTAATTCTACAATTGGATTGAATGTAAACACATATTAAATATTCACTTTGAACTCATTAACTTAAGATCCATTGATTTTTACTTCAACATTTTTAATTCCTTGTAGCCAATCTATACACCTGCGCATGAACCTCACACGTAAATTAATATTTTTAATGTCGGCTGGGAGCTGGTTCCATAAAGTAATTGCTTGCACGAAAAACGGATCACGATAGTGAGAAGTAATGAATTGTGGTAAAACAAAGCTTCTGGTACGTGTGCCTCTGAAAAACCTGAGTTTTTCTGAAAGATAACGGGGACCATGAAAGATTATTCTAAATAAAGTAGATATATACCGCGATTTTAGGAAAACGTGAAAAGAACATCCCAGTTGTAGTTGACTATGGAGATGTGAAACTCGAGAAAAGGTATTAATATTAAAAATCCAACGGACACATCCATTTAGGGCAATTCCTAATCTGTCGAAAGCAGCAACGGAGGCGTTTGAAATTAATTCTAACCCATAGGTAAACTGGTGAAGTAGAAGTGTTTTGAACAATCTAATTTTAACCGGAATAGACAGCATGCTTGCAGTTAGCCTTAAGTGACACAAACTTGCGTAGATTTTTGAGCACTGGGTATTAATATGATCTTATCAACATAATCCAAGGTTTCAAGATTGAAAATTATGCTCGGTAATGTAGACGGAATTTCTCGACGACTAATAAACATAACTTTTGTTTTGGAAGCATTTACAGAGAGAAGATTTCGTTCTGACCATCGGCTAACATTTCCAAGATCCGAATTAACGAGTAAACCCATTTCATTAACTGAAAGATTGACAGAGCAGAAATAAAGCTGAGCATCGTCAGCAAATATATATGTATCATGCAGTGCCTGAGAACTGTTGGCAAATCATTAATAAATAATGAAAAAAGCAAAGACCCAAGTACTGACCCTTGAGGAACCCCTGATATTATGCTGACCGAATTCGATAGAGTTCCTTGCGTTTTTACTTATTGAGATGGATCACAGAGGTTAGACCGAATAAGGTAAACTGCCTCTCGTGAAAAGCTGAACTGGTTTGATAGTTTTTGCAGTAATTTGGCGTGGGAAACCCTATCAAAAGCTTTTGAAAAGTCTATTAAAAGCAAAAAAGCTACTACTTTCTTGTCCACTATCTTGTGAATGTCGTCTTGCACCTTTAAAAAAGCTGTAGTGGTGCTATGACCAGTTCTAAATCCTGATTGATATGGTGTAAGCAGGTGAAAAGTGTTGATGAACTCTTGTATTTGTTTTTTGGCAATCTTTTCGAAAGCCTTGGATAAAACACAGAATACGCTAATGGGACGTAAATTATATAAGGAGTTATTTCCAGGTTTTTTGGTATTGGAATAACTTTTGATGCTTTCCAGGAACGAGGAAACTTAGAAGTTGAAAAGATAAGGTTGAAAACGAATGTAATAGGTGTAATAATGAAGGGTAAAATCAATTTTATAAATCTAAGAGGAATTCCATTTAAGCCTACCGCGTTGGAAGTGAAAGAATCGATAACTTTTCCGACTTCTCACTCATTACATGGAACAAATTTAAAACCATTTGGATTCTCGGGAGGAGTTGGGGATATTTCATGATCACGAGTAAAGTTTTCGCTAAAAAAGTTATTACTTTCATCACTTGAATGAGATAACTGTGCTTGATTATTTACAGCTTTAGTAATATTTAGTTGCTTAAGTTTAGTCCACAGTTGCTTGCTAGAGTTATTAGAATGCAATGCTGAGGAAATGAAATCAGCTTTAGCTCTCTTTATAAAATTATTCACGCGGTTGCGCAATCGTATGTACTGTGCATGATCGAAATCGCTTCTACTACTGGTCCATTGACTATACGCAGCATTCCTCGAAATCATGGCATTACGAATTTCTTCTGTAAAATGGAAGTTGATCACTGAAGGACGGTAAGCACGAACTGGGACAAACGTATCAAAGTGTTCTAAAAGTTGAGTAAAAGTATTCAAGAAATCAATTGCGAGATTAGAGTCATGCATACTGTAAAGCAAAGACCAGTCGATTTGATCCAAACTATGATATAATTCTCCGTAGTTAATACGTCCATAATCTCTGAAGTATTTTGGCTGATCAGCGGAAACGCGAGATATATTGAGGGATGGGAAAATTATGTCATGCTTAGAAAAACCAGGTGCAGATACTTGATTGAAATTAACAATGAACTCGTCGTTATTTGTTAATAACAGATCAATTAGAGAGCAACCCCCTGAATAAAAATGAGTGGGTTGATGATTCACACAGCTAAATCCAAAATTGTCAGTTACATTGCTAAACTGCAAACTTTTACTGTTTCTTTTGTTTAAGTTCGTGTTTAAATCACCAATCAATATGATATTGGTATAGAGAAGCGAAAAATCAAATAGCTTACTGTTTAAAACGGCAGCACAGTCTTCTCTAGGCGGACAGTAAAAAACGCCAAGCAAAAACTTTTCGGTAATATAATGAACCTCAATAAACAAATATTCAGTACAATTGCTGTCATCTGCACCCGCATATAAAGTAGAGCTCGATAGGATTCTACATCGCAATTCAGGCTTGAAATAAACGCAAATGCCTCCACCACGGCTGTAAGAACGATCATGTCTGTGTAGGTTATAACCAGGAAGTGCAATAGAATCGTCGGAAATTGAATCATGAAGCCATGTTTCAGTCACACAAATCACGTCGACTTTACTATTTACAAATAAGTCTTTAAATTCTTCAAATTTGCTCATTCCACGAGCGCATAAACTCTGAATGTTCATATGACATATAATTCTAGATAAACATTTCAAAAGGTCCTATCTGCTTTCATCGTTTTTTCCGGAGCGTCTTTTCATTTTGGTAATGCTCCAGCTTTAGTGACTCTCCCAAGCGTGGTTTTCGTTCAGAAGGCTAGAGTGATCCCTCCGCTATCAATTTGTGCAAATAACGTCTAATGAAGGGTGTTTAATAAGTAATGGTGATTGAATTAAAGTGATCGATCAAAGCAGATAGGACCTTTTGAAATGTTTCTCTAGAATTATGTTATCACTTTTGAGTACCACATTCATCACGGCACGCGGGATACTGGCTATACCATTATTTGCGCGAGCAATGCTCACTTGATTAACCGACATCATCGAAAAAGAAAGAGAGGAGCAAACGCAAATGAACTAAATTAACTAAACGAAAGGAATATAATGCTAAGACTAAAAAAAAACTAACATATAAATTTCATTCATCATCGTGATTATTAATACTAAAACTGTGGTTATGTACTAGAAGTTGTTGATTATCATCGAATAGGGGCGACTCGTGGCTGTTGAACCTACATGTTCAACTAGAAACTCCGAAAATCACAGTTTGGGGAAGTAACTACAATTTTATCCGCGAATAATAGCAAGTAATCCCTTTGTTACTATTTGAAACTAAAATTCAAAAATAAGAAAATATTTGGATTTTAGATTCATTTTTTGCCTGACGTGTTCATGTGCATTGCACAGGTTGCACCTATGGACGAGTCGCCCCTGCATCGAAACTAGGGCATTGAGAAGCGTAGACACAACACCATGGTAGCAACAGCAGCATCGAATCCTCAGCAGCAGCGGCAGCAGCAGTAGGTTCAACAGCAACACCATCTGCAGAATTTTGCTATTTACTTTAAGGAGGAAACATGAAATATCATGGAAGGAAAATGATTTGACTAGGAAAGGTTACATATTTTTCGAATTAAACAGTTTTAACTGATCCTGGTTACGTATAGCCTCGGCTGGAGAATCGGCACTGGTTTTAACGAAGACGACCCCATGCTTGGTAAAAACCTTCTGAATCCAACCTTCCTTTTTTAGTTTTAAGGCATATTAGAGTACACTAAAATGCTAAAGCTAAAATGTGCTATAACTTTCTAAGGAAAAGTCCTGGGGATGTGTGACCTGCAACAAAAACGTGTGTTTTATATGCCCAAATGCTTCTTTAGAACAACGTTTTATTGTAAAATGTAATTAACAATAGTTAAGCACCAAAAACTAAATTTTAAGTAACTTTTACAGAAAATACTCTGTAACTCTTTACCCAATGCAAATAGGAATTTTGTTCGTTTAGCAAAGTTTCATATTTTTGCACGTTCTGAAACTTTGCTGAATAAGTCATTTCTCTATCTCTTAACACAAAAAAGTTAGTGTTATTGATATATGAAAACCTACTGTGACATATGCTCACCGTACTCTAATATGGGTGATTGGGACAAATGAAACCTAAAGGAGTTTATAGTATTTCAGCTTAACTTCAAGAAAAACATCATGACTTCACTTGCCCCTTTTTAACCTATACGTTCTTAAAGTTATCGAAAAAATAAGCTAAAATATGGTATAACTTTGTAAGGAAAAGTCCTGGAGCTATATGGTCTTTGGCAAAAATGTGTGTTTTGTGTGCCCCAACAATTCTTCCGAACAACACTTTCGTGTAAAATGCAACTAACAAAAGTTAGGTACAAAAAACTAACTTTCAAGTAAGTTCCATATAATATGCTTTATAACTTTCTATCGAAAAAAGATAGGATTTTCATTTGTTCAACAAAGTTTCTTATTTTTGAATTTTCAACAACTTTTTTGAATAAACCATTCCTCTATCTCTTAACACAAAAAAGTTAGTTTTTTTATTGTGAGTATAGTAAACTTTTCAAATTTTTTGACAGTTTGCGATTATGCGGGTCATTCATACAAACAATTGTTCCGAAGACACTATTAAGCTAGGACGAAGGTGAAAGGCGCTATGGAATTAAGTTTCACTTTTTGCCTTATTGGATCACTGTGCGAAAAAAGTATCTTTGGCAAAGTGTTTCGTGACAATTTATCGACAAATTTGCTCTTTAGCATGCAAGAAAGATAATTTAGATTTTGCAGCGCCACTAGCGGCTCAGTTCCAATCTGAAACTTATTGTCTTGGGAAAGTGAATGAAAAAAGTTCACGATTTTAAGCTCATAATTTGGCAATAACATGGTCTGTGTAGGAGCTATCTTTTTTGTGTCTTCAACAAAGTTGTGTGTGTCGATAATAGACAAATATATGCTGAAGATTGTTACCTTTTAGATACTGCAGTTTTCTAGATGTTTAGATAAAAAACTAATTTTAAGAACTAGTCTAAAACAGTTCACGATTTTGAGTTCTCGTGCCTTTGTGTGATGGTTCCAGAAGTCGTCATTTGAATAGAATAAAAAATCTGAAAACTGAAGTTCACTATGGAGCAGTAGCTCCTTCGTAAAGTGCTATCAGTTGCACTTTCTGCGTCCCCCATGGCATCGAGACACGGCAAACCTCCACCTCCGTGGTGGTCATTCTGCAACCGGTAACCGACTTTCCCAAACACCGTGTACATCCATCCATTCGTCAATCAATCACTCAGCAGTAGTACTACGAAACCGGTGATCGAAAACGGCCGCATAATGCAGGAATAAATCTTCGCTGTAAGTTTTTTTATGGCCAGCAAGAGCGCGTGGCTGGTCGCAGTTTTGAGGCGGCACGTTTGCATTACCGCCCATTATGATGTAATGCAACTGTATTTTTTTTTTGTTTCTGCCTGTACCCTAGCTGCTAAATGGTTGCTTTATTTGTTGTATGCAATTTGCAATTTCTGTTTTTATTTCTTTTTTTTTATATTTCCAACATTCATTATATCACGATCGTTGGCAGAAGCGCCACCAGCCGGACTTGACGGAGCTAAATGTGTGTTGCGATGGCGAACACGCATTCGTGAGGCGTTTGCGAGGGGCCTGCGTGATAAACTTGTTACAGCCTTTGCATAAATTAATCGCCAACGCCGACGAAAAGGTGTTAATCGCTTCAAATTGGAACCAGATGGTCTGGATTTGGCAGCATTTTTCCGCTTGTTTGACGCACTTCCGTGCTAAGCGTGTGCTAGCAGTGTGTCACGATCAGAGATCCTTTTTTTGCGCTGATTGAATGTTTTAGCGACTTATGCTACTTCAACACATCTTATTTTGAAGTAAAATTATGATTATGTTCTTCTGTTGGATTGGCACTGTATATATTATTCGTTCACCTTGAAATCTGATCGTTTCACACCTTGTCAGTATGACAGTGCAGAGTCAATTTTTTTCGACGTTTTACCAGTTTTTATTTGCAGTTAACTTATTCGATCTGCTAAATTCCCGATCAAACAAACTGGTTATACTGTAACTCGCTCGTGCTTTTGCTATTATTTAAAATTCATATTTTGACCGTTGTCATGCAGTGTAACTAATAATGACAAACACAGTCGAAGCCTTTTTTGGACGAGCATGAAGAAAAAAGCAAACAACTTTTGTTCATTTGACTGTTTTGTTAGCTGGTATTTTTCCTATCGGGGGTGTTTGCACTGGTGAAGCTGTTAACACATTTTTTCATCCGAAATAAATTGCAGAGAGCAAAAAATTTCATGATTATAAATTTTAGGCGATGTATCGTAAAATTTTCACAAAAGATTTACGTTTGAAAAAAAAAAAATCATTTCCGAACCAATCTCTGAAAGAAGTCACTTGGGTCCATAACTAATTTCTTGATCTCATATAGCGATGGTTTCGGATACTTTTAACATGAAGTCGGTGTTAAATCAGTCCGGACCAAGTGACATATTTATCAATTCGAGAAAAACGAATCTGAAGTGTACTACTCTGTGAAATTCGATGTTTTCTATATTGTTTCGTAATAGAAAGTTGATGGTTTTTTGTAGATTTCAATCTACTTTTTTGATAAATTTTAATAAGACAGTTAATAATTACTGACAGCCTACTTGATTTAAGCATAGCGTGACTTAACCGTTTTTTCGTCCATTACCCTACTCCATAGCTGTTCAACACGTAACATAAACCAATCTGTACGCCAAAAAGGCAACCATTCCGACACCTTTGTAAGGGTACCTAACTTTTGCTATTATAGCAGCCATGTGTCTATAATTACCCATAAAATTGTTCCGAGGTCGTCTCGCTGTTGCCTTCCTGTTCGCGCACGCACACGCACATACGTGGGCCCAATACAAACGAAACAATTTGGCGGATTACATTATACAATTATTTCCAGCGTTTCCATCGTCGTCTCGTTACGAGTTTAAACCAAAACACGTCGCACGCGTTAAACGATGTCTACACGACATGTGGATCGAATTTCGGTTCTTCTTGGGGGGAAGTTTACACGCTCGCTTGCTTCACCAGCCAAAACTTCCTTCCTGAAACAGAAGAAATTAAGCTTTGTACTCTAGGCTATGTCCCTTAAGCTGGAAGTACAAAGTCAGCAGAACAAATAGTTAATAGTATGAAAATTTAGTGCTCATTCGATGCTCATTTAATGCCATATCGCCGAATTTAATGCTCCATCATTTCTTTGAAAATTGCTCTTGTTTGCTAGCTTTAAAAAATAGCTAGCAGACAATATACGAAAATAGCATTTTTAGTCACAAAACAAACTTGAAAAAACCTGATTTTCATGATAATTTTATTGATTTTGTATAAATTTTTCAATAATATGATAATAATAGTTAATACATGAATAGCTTCAATTTTTTCAAACATTCCCTCTGAAAACAATCAGAATCCTTTTGATACGATTAGACACCAATTAAATGCTTCCATATGCGAGCAGTTTCAATAACTTAGGTGCATTTTTTATTAAATATATTTTTTTCAAAAATATTGTTCTGCTAGCTTAAGAAAAAAATTAGCAGAACATTGGCCAGAAACAACGGTTGTAGAATGGTCACAATAATTTAATGCTCATTAAATGCTCTTGAAAAACCCAGATTTTCATGATAGTTTTATTGATTTTTTCTAAATTTTTCAAAAAAATAATAATACATGAATAGCTTTAATTTTTTCAAACATTTTCCTCTGAAAACAATCAGAATCCTTTTGATACAATTAGTATAAGCAGTTGATGTAAAAAGTGACCAAAAAGTACCCAACAAATCGAAAAAAGGAACTAACAGTTGCTAGAAAATGGCCAGAGAAGTTATTGTTATTAAAAAGGGGACGAAATAAGGGATTGGGCGATCTACAGGGAAAGATCAATCTTCAGGATCGATTCAGCTGAGCGGTCCCAGGATCGATCCACCTGTAAAATCGAAGCTGCAGGATCTATTTCTGTTGAATCGATCTTTCAAAGCTCTTTTTTGCGGCGCTGTGAAATTAACTGAACCAAGCGCCATATTTTTGACGTAGAATACGTCTTATGGTAATATATACAGGGGTCCAACTTCAATACAGGGACCCAAAAACGAAAATCGAGAGCGTCACGAAAATTGTTTAATTTTAAACGTTTTAAACTCAGTCAGTTTCCAACCGATTTCCGTCATTTTTGCAGCAATCGAAAATTGTACTATTGAAAATTGTGGAACCTTGTCGAAACGTAAATGTTGACCTTTGATTGGTCCCTCGCAGCCTTTTCCTAGGATGACAGAATGGAGTACCTAGTTAGTCGGGAATGCACTCGTTGGGCTATATAAGAGACTGCTTTTCCTCAAGCAAGCTCAGTTTACTAGCAGCGGGCAGGAGCGGCGGACAGTAGCAGCGATGGCAGTGGGCAAAGTCGGCGTGGAGCACCAGCGGTAACCCAATTCAGATATCGTTGGGTATATAGTTGGGACTTGGGAATATAGCCAGAAACTGAATGAGACTCGCACCGCCAGGTAGTTTGAGAAGCCACCATCATCCAGCGTGTATGTATATAGGGTGTGTGCATATATATAACGCGTGTGAATATATAGCGTGTGTCGCTAGCGTGCGTGGCTAGCTTTATAGCGCGTGCATGTCTATAGCGTGTGTGGCTTGGTATATAGCGTGTGTGTTCATATCTACAGCGTGCGTGGCTAGCTATATAGCGTGTGTGGCTAGCAGTATAGCGATAAAAATTATCATGTATAGTTGCAAATAAATCACCTCATAATGATTTTAAATATTACAGTAAATCATTCAGAACAAAATCAAAAATTTGCCATGTTGAAAAACAATATTCAGTTATCAATAAATGGCATGGACAAACATTATTAACCTCTTTTGACTTAAGCTCAGCCTCAAAGTTTACTGCGTGTATTTTAGCATCTATTTGAAGAATGTTTGAGCCAGTGAGCCTGAATCACCATATTTTTCGCTCAAGTCCTACCAATTGCAGCAATCGATTGTAAAATTTTCTACGGTACTGCAAACTTCAGAAAATTGTTCCTATTAAACCTAGTTAACCGGGAATGCACTATTGGTCCTCGTCTAAAACCTCTTCGTAGCCGCAGTGGCTAAATTGAGCTATCTCATTGCAACTCTATACAAAAGACAGCCTCAAAACAATTCAATTTTATTCTTGTTTTTGAAACGGCAGCAAGTGAAACTGCTTTGAGGTATTACAACCAGTGTACTGCCTATAATCGCATACCAGTCCCACCTGCATGCTTGTCATTTTTTAGAGAAGTTATGGTAAATCTCTATTTCATTATATTATGTCGAAAATATGGGAATAAACCACGCTCAACAACTGAAATAACTTAAGCAAGAAAAATAGCCTTACGCGTTGTTTTCTCAACATGATGAAAATTAAGGTGGGACTGATATGCGATTATAGGCAGTGTACGTGAGAATGAATAATCTGTTATTCATGAAGAATAGAAATCATTTAAATAGTTCATAATGATATGGGGCATATTACAGAAGACGAAGCGAGCAAAATGTCGAATTAGAGAATGCGAGTGAAACATGTTGGTGACAGCTGAGTTGAACAGTTTCGCAGACCAGCTACTTGTCCAAAATTCAGCCATCTGCAATATCAAAATTGGTTAGGCAAGTAACCCGCCGCTCGCCTCGTTTTATGTAATAAGCCCTAATAACAAAAAATCCCAAAAACATTGAACACCGATTACTCGAAATCATGTTTTTAGTGCTTGGTTCGATCTGGTTGTACTCCGATCACGCACGCAACCATTCAAAAGCCGATAAGACAACATTGGAAATGGTACACGATACTTAACAATCACTCAAAATTGCATAAAAAAAGTTCTGCACGCTGAAAAAATTTTTTTTTTAAAGATCGAAAAAAAAACAAATCGAAAAATAAACGATCTTGAGCTTGAGCTTGAGCTTGATTGATCACCACCGGTTGCCACTTCGTTACTGACCAGGATCGACCAGAATTGCACATCGAATTTATCAATTATTGCTTGGGATTTTGCTATTCGATGTGCATCTCCAATGATCCCTGCATGCTGATCAGTACCGACGCCTGCCGGCCCAGAACGTAGATCAAAGGAAGGAAGGAAAGGAAAGTTAGTTTCATACTTGTTGCTAATAGAGGCCGGATATGCTCCGGGCCATCCACATACCACGTGGACAGATTTCGACCCCCCTCCCCCCCGTGCTCATATAAATTCTAAAAATTTTGTATGGATCGTGAACATTATTCGAACAACATTTTTTTAAGCTAGCAGAACAATATTTTTGATACAAATATATTTAATGGAAAATGCACCTAAGTTATTGAAATTGCTCCGATATGGAAGCATTTAATTGGTATCTAATCGTATCGAAAAGATTCTGATTGTTTTCAGAGGAAAATGTTTGAAAAAATTAAAGCTATTCATGTATTATCAAATTTTTGAAAAATTCAGAAAAATCAATAAAATTATCATGAAAACCAGGTTTTTTCAAGAGCATTTAATGAGCATTAAATGTTTCCGACCGTTATAGAACTGTTTTGTAGCTAAAAATGCTATTTTCGTATATTGTCTGCTAACTATTTTCTCAAGCTCGCAAACAACAGCATTTTTCAAAGAAATGATGGAGCATTAAATTCGGCAATATGGCATTAAATGAGCATCGAATGAGCACTAAATTTTCATGCTATTAACTCTTTGTTCTGCTGACTTTGTACTTCCAGCTTAAGGGACATCTCTAGGCTAGAGTGGATCATCATTTTACTTCGCACGTCAAAAACTGACTTGACTGGCTACCAAATGTCACTGCAGCGGACGAAAGGAGACAACATCGTCACTGCAGTTCGCTATGACCTTGTCGGAACTTTTTTTTACCATATGTGAACTCTTTCCAACTAGCCGCGACCAGTCTGCTGTATATAATCCTGTATAATGGCAGATGACCTCATGTCAGGGTAGTTTTGTAAATCCTAAGGTGCAGCCATGAACAGTTGTCGGCTCGCTGCCACAGGCAGTGCCAAAGGACAACAATCAGGATAATTACCGTTGCGTTTGCGTCAGGGACAAACAAGCGCACTTCACCCCGTATCGGTCGATAAGGCACCCGTTGACAACTGGGTGAAAAAATTAAAATAGACATTGTACAGTGTCACTGTTGACCGTCCATTTTCCCAGTTTACTAAAAGCTTCGCTTTTAATACGGCTGTAAAACATTGAGTATTGTAGTATAGCCGCCCGCCGCTCAGACGTTCGGGTGAAAGTTTCCTTTGACCTTATACGTAACCATTCTCGTTGTGATATAGTGGATACTATTGGTGCTGCTGCTGCTGCTGAACTGTTCCACTCTGATTGGCTGCAAAAGTATCGGGCGAGACAACTGCGCCGTTGTTGTGCACACCGAGGAGTTTTAACCTCCTCTTTCCAGCGTGATCTCAATTGATAGTGAGCGGCCGTGAACTGTAAACCGACAATTTCGCTGCAAGCTTTTCATGTAAAAAAATATAAAATAGTTCAACCGGTTAAGAAGACAACATTTTCAAGCGAAATCAATGATGGTAAGTGATGGAACAGTAGTTTCCAGGAACGAATCTCATTGGAATAAGTGCAAACATTGATTATTAAAACTGATTGAGGTCATAGTGACACAAGTAAGGTTACGTAAAGATTTGCGAACAAAACGTGACTTATTTTTCGAAAAGATGCATATTCTGGCATATTGCTAGAAGGTGTTATTTTCATTTGCATTCAAACATAGAATTAACCATTTGCGATCTCGCCTATGCTGTTTTTCAAGGACATTCGCACGCTTCAAGGCTCGCTCTGGTGGCACTGAATTGATGATTGTAGCACTATATTCGTGCCTATATTGTATATTATAATGAAGAATCACGTCTACATAATTTTCACATAGTGCTAAAAGAAACGTTAGAAACGTTCATGTATCGCCGCATTTTGTGCCGAAACCACGTACATTTTGGTAAGACATAAAGCGAAAGTATTATTCGGAACCATTTTTCACCAGAAATCTGTGAGACACCAATTGTCAATAGTTATCTAATCCTTCAATAAGTGTCTTAGTTGAAAAAAAAATAACAAGATGACTATATCAC
This sequence comes from Wyeomyia smithii, assembly GCF_029784165.1. NCBI lineage: Eukaryota > Metazoa > Arthropoda > Insecta > Diptera > Culicidae > Wyeomyia > Wyeomyia smithii. The sequence goes on along the minus strand of NC_073694.1, from coordinate 187,785,980 downwards.
AAAGTAGAATTGAATAGAAAAAACAACTTCTTACTGTTATTTACCAATTCCATTCAAGGTTCGACTAGAAAAGGCTAGATGAGTTTAAGTGTCGGTAGGAATGTTTTGTCGTCCAATTTTCTAGTTTGCGAAGAGGTACTAGAGCTGAAAATCGTGAACTTTTTTCATTCAATCTCCAAATATTTGACACAGGTACTTGATCTAGTCTCCGTGGTTCTGTGGTTAGCGATGTCGGTCGGCTAGCTCTTCCACACACGGTTGTGATGTCGGGTTCGATTCCCGATCAGGTCGAGGATCTTCTTGAGCTGGAAATTTTCTCGACTCAGTACTGGGGCACGGTGTATCGTTGTACTTATTCTACAACACGCAAAATGTGCCAAAAACAATGGTCGGGACCGCAATTAGCCTTCCAGGCTAGCCCGCGATATTGTCACAGGTACTATCTTCATAAGATATTCAGTATATAGAAAACTTCAAAAAATGACAACAAATTTCAGTTTGGAACTCCGCCGCTCATACAGAAGCTTGGACAAAACCTATGATTTTTTCCGGAGTTATATTAGAAATTGATGTTTTGCAGAACAAGAATCAAGTTGTAAAGAATTCGCATGTTTTTGTACATCATCATGAGGTAGAAAAAGTTGAGATTCAACATTTGATAAAATCAAAAAAAAAAAATATTTCGATCATCTTTGCCACCCTACAAAGACCGAGTTATTGCCAAAAATAAGCTAAAAACTGTGTTTTTTTTTCATTTGCTGTCCAAATACTGGTTTTATTTACATATCTTCACAATATATTTAGTATATAAAAATGACAACAAGTTTTAGTTAAAAACTCCGCCGCAAAATCTAACTCTTCAGTCTTGCCTTTTAGAGGAATGGTATCCTCAGGAAAGTTGTAGATAATACTATCCCAAAAAACTTTGCCGAAAACATTATAGAAGATATAACGCCAGTAGCCGTAATATTTAGAATTCTAAGGATGTACAAAACAATGATATTTTTTTAAACATTTTCTGGCAAAAACTCGGTCTTTGTAGAAGCCATCTGTTTTGTGTCTTCTACAAAGAGGCCGTTCCTGAACCAAGTGGTCATAAATAGGTGAACGGGGGGTTTGTCAAAAGACCACGAATGACCACGCACGGGGGTGTGGGGGAACCACGAGGTCTTTTTTCCTGACTTATAATTTATTGTTGCCACCAAGTCAAGAATGAAACTTTTGCATTTTAGAAATATAGAATTACTGAAAGTTAAATAATGATAAAAAAAGTCGCAGAGGGGGGGTAGGTTGGCCAAAAGACCACGAAAGACCACGGGGGGAGGGGGGGCGGTATGACGACAAATACCAACAGCAAAAGCAACACCATTATTTCCTGGTCTCTCATTTTCCAATCTGCGTAAAATTTTATTTCGTATCATTTTCTGTACTTCCGTTTTACGAAACTGAGACAAACTGTGTGAACTTGACAAAAAGGCGGAGCTATTTATATAATAGCTCTAAAACAGCATGAAATGAGATTTATTTTTCTTAAATTAGTACTCAAACATACGAAATAAAATTTTTCGAAGGTTGGAAAATGAGAGAACTTGAAATAAAGGTGTGCCTCTTTTATTTTGTAGATATGCTAATCGTTTTATCAAAAGTTTGGAAAATACGATAAGTGTATCGATTAAGACATTAGTATTCAGGATCTGTTTAGCGAAAGTAATATTAAAGCAAAGCAAAGCCTTGGTGCTAGGGATGAGCGATACTGACAAAAGTATCGATACTTTGGTATCGCGATACTTCAATAAACTTCGATGCCAGGTATCGGAGTATCGTTTGAAGGAGTATCGATTGTCGATGCTTCGATGATATCGGTGTCAGACCTGCTATTTTTTCCAGGAAGCGTCGTTTAGAAAGTATCGATACCGGTACTCATTCCTCGCGGTGAGTATCGATGCCAAAATACTCGGTTTCGCGATTTCTAGTATCGATATCGCTGGTATCGATGCTAGTACCGCCTATCCCTACTTGGTGCTACATTCCGATTCGGAACTCGACCTTCTGTTTATTATACACAGACTCCGGAGCCAACTGTTAAGTGTACAGGACAATTGCGGGGCTAGCGCCACGATCCTACTGACACTAACAGTCTCTCCAGAGTCGAGACTCGAACCTACGACAACTGGCTTGATAGGCCAGCATCGTACCTCGAGACAAGCTGGGAGGATGGGAGGAGTGAAAGTAACATTACATGCATCCTGTTCTCAGCGGAAATGTTATGCCACCCTGTCAAAGTAAGACGTTTCCCACGTCAAAAATTCAGTATTGCTTCATGAGTTTGTGGCCCTGAGAAGGGCCGATTGTAATTTGTTCTGTAAAAAAACCGAAAAAAAAAATTTAAATTAACTTAAAATAACCTTTTCAGTTTTTATTCTATCATATTCCAAAAAGCATCAATGTTTAGACAATATAATGCAGTTTTTGTAAAAAAACAGATATCTAAAAAGTAGTGTTTTGTCGATATTCAATTAATAATAAGACTTTAAACTTTTTCTCAAGAAGAAATTTTTTTTCTTACGGTATATATTTTTTCTAGAACAATAAATACTTGGACTTGCTCAATATTAGAAAGCACATGTATAATTTGTCATTTATGTATAAAAATTCTTTTTTTCACAAAACTTGCAAAGAAAAAAAGATGAAAAGCGGCTTGGTCAGTGGCATCTGTTTTAATCAGTCGAAGAAAACCGGCCTCAAATTCTTGAATTTTGATTAATATCAGAAATTTAATTGCGGAAACGAACACTTTAATTGAGTAGCTGTCTCACGAATATATAAAATACTGTTCACCATATAGAAACCATTGAATAAACATCAATCGAAAAAAATAAAAAAAACAAAAAGTAAAAAAAAAAATCAAAAAACAAAAATAAAAGCTTACACCGTAAGCTGCATAAGTTGCTCCCCATCCTGTCACGGTGCTCCCACAGACCGTTATTATAAAAAATGCACCAAAGGATCTGAGTACACCATTCGATTCGTTATGACGTCCTGAATCTCTGGTCAAAATTTCAAAATCATCGTACGGTACATTTTTGAGTAATACCCTTTTGAAGGTCGTAATGTACAAAAAAGTGAAATTAAAACGACGAAAACGACGCTGATGTCAGGAGAATGCAGCGTGAGAGGTAGGACGTCCCATTTTAGCGTTTCCAGATATGTTTGACGACGTTAGCAACATGTGATCGAGTGTTGTCGTGAAACAGAATCACTTTATCCTGGCATGTTTTTCTTTCAACGCTTGGCTCAAACGTATGGTTTGTCCGCTTGAGAGAGCTCCGCGTTTTTTTTTCTTGCTACAGGACGCACCTGGTCTTCTAGGTTGCAATAGCCATTTCGTAGCCATAAGTTTCAACTATCATTCAACGTGTCTTGGCTGCAGAGTTTTTCGAACTTAAAGCGAAAATGAATTCTACCCTCGAATGACGCTTATTCGGCTTCTTGTATTTCGACATTTTCACACAATAAATGTGTGTTGCGTGTTGCATATTGCCGATGTGCGACTGGAAGCTAATTCTGTTCGTGGTAGCGTTAACTGACAGTAGCAGACATGAGTTTTTAAGTTCGAAATTCTGCTATGACATCGAACTATAATCGTCGTTTTATTAAGACATTCTTTTCTATGAAGTATTGTGAACAGATTCAGATTGTTAGTAGACCGTGCCGAACTTTTCTGTTTGAAATTGGATTAGTTTCGTATCCATTGGTTTTGCACAGTATCAACGAATTGTTGTGAGCATCACAGTACGGCGCATTTTTTTCATTCCAGAATTACAATTTCACATATTATATTTATTTGTCAAGGCACGGCCTGTTTCAGGAAAATAATCGTGACCATAAATAACGAGACTATATCTTGAAATGTCGTATCTATCATAGATAAACAACTGCTAAAAACTAATCGAAATCGGAAGTGACAAATTTAAAAGAAATCGGATATATTATCGCCAGTATTTAACTAATGCCAAAATTCTGTTTCATATATTCCCTACAATTGAACGATTCCGGCATTGGCGAAAACGGTTTTCGCTTAAGCGAATAATAAACTGAACGCCCAAGGCGAAGTCGGCACTACGCTGGAGTGTGTAACGACGATAACAATAAATATGTATGTCTCCTCCGGTAAAAGTCACACAGCTGTAGATTGGGATTTCGCTCACAGCGCACAGATTGTACTGCTTAGTACTGCACAACGAGGAAACGGAAAATAATAGGCCCATTATAAACGACAGTCATGTCATGTACGGTATAGGACAATCATCAATTCAGTGCCGTCGCCAGTGACAAGCCTCGAAGCTAGTGCGGTTACTCGTCCTTGAGGAAATGCTATTTTGTAGACCGGACGAAATAAAACGCAGATTTTTTTTTTGCAAAACTCAATCAAGTTCGAACTTCGAAGTTAATTTCACGCTGTTAAAATGCTGCCACCTTTTCGAAGACGAAATTTGAAAAACAAGACAAAGTAATAAGCTTAATTAACGAGAAAGCTCCACTCAAGTGGCACAACGTACCGAAAATACCACACCAACAGCTTACATCATGTACGACAATTACCGGTGCGATTGCACGGTGGGGTATTCCCATTAATAGCTGCAGTATACATAGTTGGAGGTTTTCTTTTTACGATTTTGTTGAGTCGAGCGATTCGCTGTTTTGTCTGCTTTTGACAAGGTAAAATAACACTGGACTGGAATCGTTTGCCCGTCTGAAATCTCTCTTCCCGGTATCACTCGGGGTAAACCGGCACCTGAAACCAAACTCAACATTATCTAACCAAAGTTCGAGGAGGCTGCAAACAATCTTCTGTATTTTTTTTTTCTTTTACGTCAGTAAACACCGTGGGCGGAACCAGGTAGTACACATTCCGAGAGCACTTTCAGCTGCAAGCAATGCGAAATTGAGATTATACGGTGGAAAGTGATTTCCCGCTACTGCGGAACAGGTTCCGCTGCAGTGGGTTTTACTTTTCAATCCATCGCCTGTTCTGCCGGTACCCGCATAACTGTCCCATACTGATTTTGGTCACTGTTGAGTTATCATCGGGAATCGACTTAATTGTTATCATATTTTCTGGAAAAAAAAATTGATACTTTTGTATGGAAAAACATGGAAAAAATGCCAAGTTGTTTTTGTCCCATATTGAAAGTACCCGCATTACAGTCCCACTGCATAGTGGTACAAACTGCAAACATATAATTTTGCTCCAGATTAGTGTATATCGGATTATTTTAGGCATATAGAAGTATGCCAATTAATTAACTAAACTAATGTTGCTCATTTCAAGATGGCTTGACAAAGTATTTTTTTTTTAATTCTTATAGCACCAATATTTAGTGGTTAATTTGTGGTTTCGAAATCCAATTTGTGGTAATTTGTGGTTGAGTAATTTCTGAGAAATTTTCAGAAAACTGAGTCAAGCCATCTCTGAAAATGATTTCGCTTCAAATGAATCGGACAACGATGATATATACATCAATCGAAAGATCTTTATTTGTGGTTCACGAAAATGTAGTTTTTGTAGGCATACTGCATAATAAAATAATTAAAAAACTATTATTTAAATGTTTGAACATTGTTTACCTCTTGTTGTCAACACCGACCGTACGCGTACGCTGGTAGACCATCAAGAGGTGTGTGTGGTGAAACTAGAAATACTCAGAGGGAGAGATATGCGGTGAGCCAAACGAACCGTCAAAATTGGAGCCAAACGAACAAGAATGGTAACACCACATTGAGAGGTATTGCAATAAGGTACAAAAAAGAACGTGTTTATTTCTATACGATTTTTTGTTCTATTGCCAATGAATGAATTAAGAATGCTGTGAGTGATTTTTACCCGGAGCTCAACAAACCTTGTGTATAGGTAACAAAATAAGTGAAGGTGTATAAAATTAAACATAAACATAAAATATATCACCTTAACAGTTTTTGCGAAGCACTTCACTATTCTTAAGGACTTTCACCGTCACTACCGATTATACAAGTCGAATGTTAGTCAACATTGCGCTTTGAGAAGAGATCTGGCACCTCTGACATATGAAACCCAGTTGCCGAATTGGCGATTTTTTTCACCGCGAATCTCTTCCTCTGAGTATTACTAGGTGAAACCGTAGAGATGGTCGGGTATGGGAAATTTGTTACCCGTGCCCGACCCGTACCCGACTAATCGAAAATTTTCAAACCCGTATCCGACCCGAACCCGTAGTCTGGTTTGTTTAAAATACCCGTACCCGACCCGAATCCGAAAAATATCTATTTCAACTACTCGTACCCGACCCGTACCCGAAAGAAAACAACGCCGAAATTGTTTGAACCCGACCCGTACCCGACCCGTCCTGGATTTTTTTTTTTAAATACCTGGGTACCTCGCACGTTATATGCACGAATTGTCATATGTGGTTTCTCGAAATGATGGCCGGAGTTAGACAAAAACCGAGTGTGAATGTGAACGCATGTTAATGAACCCAGAGTTCCAGGCGGATGGTCCACTATAAGGAAGAGGTCCACTATGAAAAGTGCATGTCTGGTAAAGTTAAAAAAACGACGAGTTTTATGTGAACATCGCAGCAACCTGAAATCTTAGTATTATAATAAAGTTATAACTTGAGAAAAATTTATTACAGTCAAACCTCCATGAGTCGATATTCTATGAGTCGATATTTTCTCATACTCGATGATATTTTCTGTCCCTTCGATTTCCCATACAAATTCACTCCCAGTAGTCGATATTTCTATTACTCGATACCTCCTTCGCTCGATGGTCCCGCATGGTAACTATGCTAGTTGTTTGGTTTCTATGAGCCGATGTTGTTTTCAAATTCCAAGTTCTTCTGACGTGAAAAAGTAAATGGAATCTCAATTCGCGTTGAGGATGTAGAACATTAAGAAATCGAGGAATAATATGATGACTGTTGTCCAAATGTGATAGGCTGGACCGGATTCTTATTAATTTTTGTTAGCGAAACAACAAACTCTAGGGCAATAATACCGTATGCTTGACAGTAAGCAAAAAATCTTGCTTTTTAGTATCTAACTAAAATTGTGATTCGGACAAGAAATCATTTGATAGCAGAGACGAACCAGCTAAAAGCCTCTCAAATAAAGACATATGATTAGATGCTCACAACTCATTTTAACATTTGCTAATTTTGACACATGATATCAAGAGATACTGGATCACAGTGAAAAAAAAATCAACGGATATATGAAAATGTCCTTATTTCTTATGATTATTTTTAACTCTTGTTACCAGAGGAAAAGTTACTTCTACAGGGTATATTTTTTCTCCAAAACTGCAATTTAATACAATTTTATTAAAAAACATCATTATTTAATACATAATATGTGACATATTATTGCCATTTTTCAGTGGTGGACACCATTCCGCTAATTCGCTAATTAGCGACGCTAAAATTTAGTTAGCGATTTAGCGATTTCGCTAATTTTTGAGCTGGTTAGCGAAACTGTTAGCGTCGCTAAAATTTTGGTTTCGAAACGCTAATCGCTAATTCGCTAAATTTTGTAGAGAAGCGACAATAGAAATATTCAGAAAAACTGTTAATTGCTGATGGCGTACGCAAATTGCTTCGATAGATGAACATACTTTTCTGGGAAAGTTACTTTTGTCAGTTTTTTTTTACCCTAGAATGGAGTTCCAGTTATCGTACAAGCCACAGGAGCATTTTGAAGAACAAGCACAAGGTCTAGATTGAATTTTCGCCACACCAAGAACTTTGGTAAATTGCAATGCGCTTGAAATTATGACAACTTTGGTTCTACTTTTTCGATTCAGATAATAATTGAATTTTTATGAAAACATTCCTAAGAGTATCTATTTTCAATGCAGGCTAAATAACTTTTGTTATTTTTGTAAGTAATTGTTTCCGTTTGTTTAATCAAAACAGATCAAAGTGGTTCAAATCTTACAAAACACGAGCATAAATATAGCGATATGGCAATTTACATATTAAAAAGTTAGCGATTAGCGAAAGTTCCGCTAATGTGGGTTTAGCGTTTACCGATTATCGAGCTAAATTTTCCGGTTAGCGACTTAGCGATTAGCGTCGCTAAATTTTCGGTGAGCGGTGCCCACCACTGCCATTTTTACATTATTTTTCTAGACTTGTGATTTTAAATGATCAACCAAAAAATAAATAAAATAAAATCTCTATCAATCTCTATCAAACAAATTCGCAGCTATATCGGAAACAATCGGTCCGGATCGATTCGCGGAGCAACATGTATTGGCTATGATTAATATCTTGAGTTTAAAAGAACAAGAAGTAGTGTGCACAACTCTATGCAATTTATTCTATGAATAACTGACGTCTTCAAAAATTTATTCTATGAGTCGATATTTCCTTGAGTCGATGGTCCCTTCGATATCGACTCCTGGAGGTTTCACTGTAATTCATTTGCATTTGCCAAAAACCTGTAATTTTTTAGTACAGATTCGGTATCATCGATTCAATCTAAAAATCGGTATAACACAGATATTTCTGTACTTCCCTGATCACAGTGCAAACAAAGACTATGCTATCGCTGTCAAATCTCATATACATATTTGCTTCGTACCAAACATCTCAATGCACAGTAGGGAATCGGTGGCCATCCGCCTGAAATTTTTTTACGTCAGCTGTTTCATAGTATTTTTCCTTGATTGCTATAACATTCAAGTGCCTAAATCCAAAATGTGGGTGCAATATCATGAGATCTGTTTTTTTTATGACTTTTCGAAGTTTGGCGTACTGACGTTTTTTGACATATGTTTAAAAAAAAATTCATTACTTTGAAACAGCTTCAATGATAGCTTGGATTTTTTTGGTGTCAAAGAAAAAGTTGATTCGTAGTTAGTTTGTATTACCTATTTTGTTTTAATTAAAAAAAAAATTGTTTTTTCGCAAAATTAGGTTAATTTGAGGGGTTGTGCAAAAGCTACGTAATTTGTTTCTGTGAGGAGAACGCCCTGTGGCTAAGGGGAAATGTGCCAAAATCATTAATAATTAGGTCACGCACTTTATGGACGGCCCCAAATAAAAAATGGAATGGAGATTGCTGTTCAGCACCCCAAAATTAGGTAAATACCATATTTTTGTCGCATTTATCCACACTTTTTTTTACTTAACCAGCCTTTGTATTTAGTTGCCTTACTGTGCAATGCTCCGCGGTTTTCCTTACAGATATGAAAAAAGCCTGGCAAAAATTCCATTTAACTCAAAACGGTTGCAGGAAGAACTATTGACTTTCACATTAGAAAGAGATAGCATGATGTCATTCCCTTGGTGCAAACACTGCCGATAACTGTCAGAATAGGTATTGGCCGATCTCTCGTTGAGTGAGAATGGGCAATTTCTTGTTCGATCTTTCCGACTATCGACACTAAGAAAACACCTAGGTTTGAAATGTCAAAAATTAAATTCTCATAATGCACGAAAATCAAATTACCCGTACCCGACCAATTGAGAATTTTTCAAACCCGTACCCGACCCGAACCCGAAGCCTTGGTTTTTAAATTACCCGTACCCGACCCGAATCCGTAAAATATTTTTTTACGTTACCCGAAACCCGACCCGAACCCGTCGGGTACGGGTTTCGGGTAAAAATACCCGTACCCGACCATCTCTAGTAAACAGCAGGGATACTATATGTGCAGATTTGCTGCGAAATGCAAATGTCGATCTTCGGTCGAATCATTTCCGGAAATGTAGTTTTGCCTTCTACCGATTATTTGAAAAAAAAAAAAAACCGAAATTAATACACCTAGGGGGGTGATCTGGTCTTTCTCATACAAAATCTATTATATGTTAAAATCTATTAGCACATACGTTTTAACTCTTGGAATAAATTACAGCCTGATAATAATAAAGAACAATTTTTTGTTTCGATAAATATAATAATATTTTGGTAACCAACTACGCAACTGTATTCGACTGTTGGGTATTTTAGAAACCGGAATGATGCCTGAAGGTCGGGAATGGGCTTTAGAACTGTAGGGAACGGTTGAAACGCATGCCCAAAGGTGTGAGTCCTGACTAGAATCAAAATTCGATATTTTCTCGTCTCAGGAATATGCTACTACAACTGCCCCCTAAATAATAAAACAAAAAAAAGCTTTCAACGGCAGCGACAACTGTATGTCGTATATATGAACGACTGTCGATATGTTCTAGATAACCAACTAGCACTAACATCGGCAGGTGCCAGTACTATGCTCATCCAACGCTGCGTACGGTCGGTGTTGATAACAAGAGGTAAACAATGTTCAAAAATTTAAATAATAGTTTTTTGATTATTTTTATATGAAGTATGCCTACAAAAACTACATTTTCGTGGACCACAAATTAAGAGCTTTCGATTGATGTATATATCATCGTTGTCCGATTCATTTGAAGCGAAATCATTTTCAGAGATGGCTTGACTCAGTTTTCTAAAAATTCTTCAGAAATTACCCAACCACAAATTACCACAAATTGGATTTCGAAACCACAAATTAACCACTAAATATTGGTGCTAAAAGAATTAAAAAAAAATACTTTGTCAAGCCATCTTGAAATGAGCACTAATGTTGTCTTTTCTGTAGTACAATCTACGTTGCCAATGATACTGCCGGTTGCTGGTTGAATTTATATGTGATGGGACAAAATATGCGAGTACTTTCGAAATGTACCCGCATACTTTGTCCCATTTTGTCTTTTTTTCAAGTTATATAACGTAGACCCAATTCCAGCCATGTTTTTTTGTTCTCAATGATAAACTTGTGGTGCCATGTAACTGTTATGGTAATTGGTTCTGGATGTCATTGCTGGAAATCCGAAAATTCACGGATAATATTAAATCGCCGTTTTCTCAACATGTTGTTTTTCATTATGGGACAGTTATCCGGGTACCGGCAGTGTTGCTGTTTGGTCGCAGATTGAAAATGGTGAGGAGAAAAAAAATACATGTAAAATTTACCCGTAACAGTCATCGGGGTAATTATTGGCCCCGTTTCGATACGCGCAAATTTTAGTGAACCGTAACAGCTCGAACAGCTTCTTCAGCATTTGTTTTTTTTTTAGCGACCCACTTTTCGGGGGTACGTGAGGCGAGAAAAAGGCCACACGCGCAATCAGCTGTCGGTACTGGCTGGCAGTCTGTCCGATTCGTCGTTCGTCGGTGCACTAGAGTTGAACTTTCTATTTCATTAGCATCTGGAACAAAAAGTTTTGTTTTATCGCTCTTCTTTCAAGATTTTTACTACGTAACTCCATGTGAATAAGTCAGAAGCCGTTGTATATGGATTGAACCGACTGAATACTGAAATGTAAACCAGCTGTTGCATAAAATCGATTATTCATAGCAAGTGTGTGTGGAGGGACCAAACATAATAAGGTTTGAGGCTGTGCATCGAAGATAACAAATCGTTGATTTGGTTTAAACAATGACTAGAGCGCGCTCATGATCTTATCAGCCGGGTGAGTCAGATAACGAGGGGAAAAGCCTTTGTCTTATGCAAAACAAACAGCTTTGTTATCTGATAGTGTGTACCGTTATATGAAACACACCTTTTAATTACCTATTTGTTTACTTGATGTGGTACGCAATGATTTCATGAAGGAAAATGATTTCTGATTGTATTTTACATGTTTCTTCATGAACAAAAATCCTTGACTTTACACAGGATTTGCCATGGAGCTCAAACTGGCACAAATTCCTGTGAAATTTGCTGCCCCTAGCAAAGTTTTTTAGGGACTTAAAAGAATTTTCCTGTAAGCTAATGTAGAAGCGACGAACCCAGCAAACAATCACTCTGCGGTCTTTCGACGCACTTCTGCATTCTCTAGGAGGATCAACATTCACAGTAGGGTAAAAAGCTGTAATCTTTTAAGGGCATTCTTTTTTTAATTTTTAGGCAACTTTTTTTTTCGCTTTTGTCGACCAGTGTCATCGTTATATATTTTTTGTGTTGCTCAAGAAACTGAATCGTCTCTGAGCGAGGTTAAGTTCAACTATTTTCTATAATTTAGTTCAGTATTTTAACCCAGTACAAAGCTAAAGAAAAGTCAACATAATTTAATAATCATTGAATACAATTTAATACATCTGGTTATATATATTTTTGCAATTGTTTACGGAAGAGGAAAGAAGGGGATCAAAATGAATGAAAGTCTGTCCACGTGGAATGTGAATAACTCTTAGTGCCAATAAGACTTCTGCTTTCGGGCCGTGCGGGGCATTTCAGATTCTTCTGTGCAAAAGAACCAGCTGATATTGTCATGAGAAACGAACTCGCATGCACAGGTCAGTAGGCAGACACGTTTTTGCAAATAGCCGAATCATACATTTCAAATAATCCATGTTTTTTTTTATTGAAGAACCACAAATAACTCATTAGGAATCGTATTTTCATAAAAAAATTATTTTTCCAAACTAAATTCTGAAATATCTCGAAAACGGATTCCGAAAATACCCGTGTTGCAAACGATTGGAAATAGCAGATTACGAAAATCTAGATTTTAGGTGAGCAACTAAGCTCTTACTGTTTTTTATGACTTCGGTAATATGAGGCCGAGTGTTGTCAAGCAGTTAAATCACTTTTTCATGCCTCTGCTCGTATTGTGGCCAATTTTCGCCCAGTGCTCAGTTTGAACGCATCTATTGAAGTCGATACCGTTCCCCCGTGCTGAGCACGAATTTGGCATCCATGTTTTGTTTGGGGCCGTTCATAAAGCACGAAATCCAATTTTAATATTTTTTTGGCCCTTTTTTCCGTTTTATAGAATTATATGATCTTTGACCACAAGTAGTGCCACCGGGCGTCCTTCCCATTGAAAAAAAAAACGTTATTTATGGACGACCCCTCGAACTCAATAAATTTTGCCTAAATATATATATATATATATATATATATATATATATATATATATATATATATATATATATATATATATATATATATATATATATATATATTTTTTTTTTTTTTTTAATAAACTAAAACAACATAAGTAATCACGGTGTCTCTGGTTGAAGAACTTATCCAAACAAAATTACTATCGCTCATCGTCATCGTCGTCATTCGAATGCTTGAGCTGTCCCCTTTAATATCCTACCAAAATTGAAATGTTCTATCGGGGGGTCTAGAACAATTTGTTTACGAACATATATTTGTAATCGAAAAACTAGTGAAATGGAAATAAATAATATGTTTCAGAAATATAAAAAGTTATCAGGGTTCTCTGATCGTACTGGTATATTTGTGGTTGTTTTTATTTATATAACAAAACAAAGCTTTACATAATATCAGATTTTTTGAAAAGGGTCAAGTGGGGTAAAAAAAGACCCTTGAAAATGTGGAGTCGGAAATCAGCTGAAAACAAATAAAATGTTATGACTTTGATTACATTGATTTTGATTGATGATTGATTTGATTGATTTCTTCAAAAATCGACATTCTATCCTATAAAAATATAAAATGCCGGTTGTTTAGAGTTGCTGTCGTGGTTACAATATAGGATATTTGCATTTTTCTTCAAAAAATGGTGATTATTACAGCTCTTTTTTGCTTGTCAACAAACTGGACCCTGTATCTAAGCTAAACGTTTTATAGAGCAACTCAAGGTCGGACTCGATTATCCGGAACATCAAAAAATTTTTCATTCCGGATAATCGAGTTTTCCGGATAATCGAATCACACAAAAAATATTGAGATTTTGCGATTAATGAACATAAAATAAATATTTATTTTTTTATTTTACTTGTATGATGCAGTGGCGTAACCAGAAGTTTTTTCTGAGGCGAAAAGGGGTAAAATCTTAAAAAGCGAAAAAAAAAAATTGGACATTGATTATTTTCACTTAATTCGAACATGTTCCAAACATGCCGAAAGTGACTGAAATGGTACCGTGAACTGGGGTGACTTTGATCACTTTTTTGATTGTATCTCAAATATTTTCAGAATATACTGAAAACAATATTCTTTGATATTTTTAAAATAAGTACTGGCATGCATTGAAAAAGATTCAGTCACAACTTCAAAAGTTTAGCAACAATTTTGCTGTTTTTAAATATGCTCTAAAATTTTACACCAATCATCATTCCGGGGTGACTTTGATCACTTCATTGTTTTGATGAATTTGGAGTAACACTTTGCCACTTTCACTAAATTGAAAAGCCTAAAACGACTTAAACGAGTTTATAAATATGGAAAGCAATTTGGGGGCCATTCACATTCTACGTGAACAGTTTATAATTCGCCATTATAAAGATTCATACAAAATTTTTAGAATATATATGAATGATTATTCACTGAGAGAGAAAGTGGTCTAAAACCATCAAAAACTAGTCCACGAGGAATATGACTTATGAAATTGTCCAAATTTGCATGTTACTTTACGTCTTGGGTTTTTGTTAAGAAGAAATATGTAATACGCTGTGAAGAATATTGGGACTCAACATTGCCTTCGAGGAAAAACTTTCAAAAATAACAATAAAATGTATTGTTATAATATTTGTTCATCTTAAGAACTAATCTGGGAACAAATAAAAAAACTTTACGTATTGCAACTTGTTGTTTTGAATCTGCTTGAACCGATTGTTTGTATGCAACAAAAATCACCAAAAATACACTTTATTTTCAATTAACATTTTAGCATGAAAAACACTCTTTAAATAGCAGGAAATGCATGAATAGTAGCACTTCGAACATATATCCACACAATCAGAGAGGATTATGATAAATCCCAAACACTATGAGCGCTTTTTTACCACATTTTCAAAAAAGAGGTACAGTGATCAAAGTCACCCCGGTGATCAAAGTCACCCGAGTTTAGGGTAACAAATATGCCAGAAGGGGGGATGGTAAAGGCAAAATATCGGAATAATAATTGAAAACGGACACCAAAAAAATGAAATTCCGGATAATCGAGTCTAAAATTCCGGATAATCGAGTCTCCGTATAATCGAGTCCGACCTGTATTAAAAAATGCGCCGCTTTAGTAACGACCGAGAAAATTTCATTATTCATACATGTTTTAAATCATTATTTAATCCCATTGTGTCAGGAGCGCAACTCCGTTTTGTATCGATGTCCCTCAATCGAGCTTAAATTTCCAAGGTTCGCTCATCCATGAAATAATTTGTACAAATAAGTTTTTTGGGAAAGGAGTTATGGGGTGAAATGCAGCGCGGGATTCAGGTGTTGGGGGCCCGGGACAGACATTTTCGTGGGGCTTCTTTTCTAAAAAAAATTAGTTGAAATGATTTAACGCTTCGCTGGAAGGTGACGAGCAAAACAAAAAAAGGTCTCCAACCTGTATTCACGTCTGGTCTAGAACCAGGGGGGCCCCTCGTGTCGAAAGACCCTGAGCATTTGCCCCCCCCCCTCCACTTAAATCCGAGCCTGGTGGAATGGCATTTTAAACTCTAATGTCCAGGTGCTGCTAAAATCATAATGTTACTGTAACTTTGAGTAGAATGCATCGATTTTTCTGCAATTCGATATGCTGATTGTACCATTAAGAATGTTTAAAGTGTACTGGCTACTAGAGATGGTCAGGTTTGGCTTTTTCGAACTCGTACCCGACCCGTACCCGAAATTTTTTTTCGGTTGAAACCCGAACCCGAACCCGACACCGACACGAACCGAAACTTTTTTTTCCGGTCGAACCCGAACCCGAAAATTTTATTTTTGGAAAACCCGAGCCCGACCCGAACCCGAAGCTGTGAAACCCGAGCCCGACCCGATCCCGAGATTTTTTTTGAAAGTCAATTTTTTTAACCAATTTGAGACTGGGATGTTATAGAGCTAAAGCCTGCTATAGCCAGCATTTTAAATGTAGGTACAAAATGGAGTTGCGCTTCTTGTGTAACAGGTTCAAATGGTGGCCTAAACCTTGTTATGAAAAAATCAATTTTTTTTAAACGGTGCACTTTTTGAATACATCCAATAAAAGCTCTTGAGTTGATTTATAAAATATATAATTTATAACAAAAAAAAAACACTCCAAAAACCACCATGTTTTTGAAGAAAAATGTAAATATCTAATTATGTAACCTCGACAGCAACTTTCAATAACCGACATTGTATATTATTATAGGATAGAATTACCAAATCAATTTTCAAAAAAATCGATTAAGCGTACAAAAAGTTATAGTTTTTTTTTGTCTTTTCAGCAGTTTTTGGACTCCAAATTTTCGAGTCTTTTTTACCCCACTTTACCCTTTTCAAAAAATCTAAGATTATGCCGAATATTGTTTCATTAAAAAACAAAACTTGAAGGTTTCAACACTATCTGATCGGGTCTCCAACACCTAAATCCATTGATAAGTATACATAGTTCCCATTCCACCAGCTTTTCAATTACAAAAAAATGTCTGAAAAAAATTGTTCTGGACCCGCGGATAGAACGCATAGAAGCATATTAAAGGGGACACCTTGAGCTTTCGAATGATGAGTATAAGAGCGATACTAATTTTTTTCGGATAAGTTTCTTCTACCAGAGACACCGTGAGTAATACAAACTAATTACAAATTGAGAAAATCATCAACAGCATCATCATCTTTCGCTGTGATCGCTTAAATCTTGTGTTGAATTGTTTCCAGAAAATTTGAAGTTCATTATACTTATCATCAGGAAAAATAACTTTCGCTGCAATTCTCATGTCTTCTAGTAATTTTCGATGTTTCATTGTTTCATATATATGTTATCTTCCTAATCCGGTTTCTATGGTTGAAAGAGGACATTTAAATGCATGTATAACACCATGAACTGACAACTTACTAGACATTGAATTAGATGGTGCCGCTGAAGTTGAAGGCTCCATAATAAAATTCAACGAATTTATGAATTCGAAAACCAAGACACTGGAATGACACAACGTTCTAAATGAATACGAAAGATGTGGAGGGCGACGACTGTTCTTTGTTTTTTTTTTTCTCATTAAGTAAAATGTGTGCTTTACTTTTGTATGCAAACGAGTGCGAAGCAAAAGCAATCTTCAAACGGGCTATTGTTGGCCGGAGTTTGATGGTATGAATTGACTGCTAATATTTGACACTTCAATAAGTTTAGCGAATTTCATGATCATGAATTAAAGAGGGCTGAATGTTTTAGTATTGTTTTAAATTTGCAGAAAATGATAAAGGTTGACCTAATTAAAATTTCAGATTCGTTTACTGTTTTCTTGTTTAACACTTATTTTATAACTTTTCTTTGATAAATTTTGTGATTTTTGCCCAAATTTATATTTTATCCTTACGGATTGAGTACGATATCATAAATTTTTATTAATGGGGTATCATGGTTAAGATTAAAATTTATCCTGGATAAAATTTCATCTGCAAAAATAAAAACTAAAAAAATCTGCTATCGCTTTTTTTTCTAAAGTGACAATTTGCGCAGTTTTGCGCCACAGCGGACAGTATGCATTTGAAAGCTTACGTTTTTACCTAAATTTTGAATGTAGTCACAACCGTGGCAAACTTCGGCAACTAAACTACTTAAGCTACTGTTCTACAAAAAATCACGTTTTTTTTTGTTTTTCCAGTGTCAGGCCTACTATGACCAAATTTTACAATATCTAATGAAAAGGGTTTTTTTTACACAATATTTACAACAACTTTTTCTTTGACGTCAAAAAAATCCAAGCTATCATTGAAGCTACAGAGCGTTTCAAAGTAATGTACTTTTTTCAAAAAAAAAAAAAAAAAAAAAAGACGAAAAACGTCAGTTCGCCGAGCTTTGAAAAGTCATAGAAAATTCAGATTTTATGATATTGCGCCCAAATTTTGGATTTAGACACTTGAATGTTATAGCAATAAAGGAAAAATATTATGAAACAGCTAACGAAAAATTTTTTTTTCAGCTGATGACCAGCGATTCCCCACTGTGCGTTGGACCAGTTGCTCACAGGCTTAAAAAAACGTCCCTTGGCTTCAAATCATAAGGAACCAAAGTTCCTCGTTTTTGAAATATTACCAAAACTTGCAGCTCCTTATACCGAAACAAGCTGTTCCTGCGTTTGACATGGATCCTCTTCGAGCAACAATGTTTTGGAAGGTTTTTGTTCTTTCTTCACGCACATTAAGAACTTAATTGCGCACCTAATATTTTTCATGATTTTGTTCGAACTCCATCATTTTGGATGATCCGGATGGAAAACTCCTCCAAGTATTATTTACACATTTTCTTTTCAATCAATGGTTTTGACTACGTCTGTCTAGAAGTTAGGTGCTTTAATTCGAAAATCAAGCAATTCAACTATGGAAAAAGTGGTAAAAATTTGAGCGCTTATATTTCAGTCATTTAATATCAGATTATCGAGGTTTAGGCATCAATCGATCAGATTTTTTTACGATTGAGTTGTTGTAACAAAAACAATCGATTGATAGTGATACCATTGAAAAAATTGGCAAATAACAAGAGTTGTCCAAATCATACCGAGCAACCAATCACTACCTTACTTCCCAAGCACAGGCGATACTAAAGTATACAACCGATCTGACTTTGGAACAATTTGTTGGTGTTGTTTTACTCGCTCTATTGCACACGCTACGCTTACTGAAAATTTATGACTGATACTATTCAAACATTTCATCATTATTTTCATTCCAAAACCGTACTAATATCATACGGATGCTAGGGTCTGATCGTGAAAAGGCAGAATAGTACTGGTCATCTCGTGCCGGCTGTCACCGGTATATCTGGCGGCTGTTAAGCGAGAACTGGGTAGTTACAAAAGTGACAAAAATGGCTGCTAATTCGGTCCAAAATAACCAGACAACTAGAATCATCGACAACTGGCAATTTTCGGAATATTTCCCCTGACAAAACGTTGCTGATAGTCATGCAAATAAATTTATAATCGAGCTCTCGCTTTTTTGACGTAGAACTACGTCTTTGTTTTCTATGCTAGATTACATTTTGTAAAATTGAAAATGAAACTGGCGAATGTTGCGTCAGATTTCAAACGATTATAGCAAGCGAACGACTTAATACATCTTAGTCATTTATGTGTCAGTGGATAGATAAAATGTGTGACAACTGTTTGATATAATGTTTAACATTGTTGCTTTACTGCTTAATGGTGAAAATAGGTGAAAAGTTCCAAGGTCAAGCTTTGCCATACATTTCCCTCGCTATAGCCTTGCTTCCCGAGCACGGATAATTATAACTCAACAAAATGTTTTGTTTCGTTTCTCTTTTTCGAGACTGCGTGGCCACGCCTTGAATGCAAAAATTTACGCTCAACTCGATACAAAAGACTGCGTGTAGAAAATTCAACTCCATTCTTGTTCGTCACACGGTAGCAAGTGGAGCCCTTATACCTGTGTTAGATACACGGTGTATAACATGCGTAGTGAAATATGTTAAACAAGAGTTGAAATCAATATTTATCTTTGTCCTACGTCACCATTTCATACAACCTCTAGGGCTGTATACCTTGTAGTATTTTACTTTTCATTTTTCGACCGTGGCCGATGCAGCTGTTAAGAATGTTTTTTTACTTTCCTTGCCATTTCTTAATTTACTACGCTCCACCCTCTTCTAAGTAGCTGACGAAACCTTGATATAAAAGGTACAATTCAAATATTTTACCACCATTTTCATTCCAAAACTGTACCGGTGTCACACGGTCGCTAGGTGCTGATCGTGAAAAGAAAGAGTACATGGTAGTTGCAAAATTGCTGGAAATTCTTCCCGAAGTAACCAGAGAAGCAGAATCATCGGCAACTGGTACCTTTTGGTGCCCCAAAGTTTTGTAATTGAAGTTGGTAGTTAATTTTTTTTTTCAAAACTTTGCTGATAGCGGTAAAAGCCATGTAAATAAGCTTATAATCGAATTCTCCTTTTTTTTTCTTAGTGTTCATTTTTCGACCGCTGTCGGTGCAGTTTTCAAAAATGTTTTACTTTCCTTACCATTTCCTATTCTGCTGCGTTTCGTCCTCTTCCCAAGTAATTGACGAAACCATTTTATAAAAGGTACCATTCAAATATTTTACCATCACTTCCATTCTAAGACCGTACTGGTGACAAACGGGCGTCAGAGTTTTGTGTTACAGTTTCACAGCGATAGCAGTTTGCAAAGCAGTTTCGTTTAGTGAGTAAACGAATATATTGAGAATTTGTACGAACAGCTTAACCCTCGCAACGTGACGGAATATGAATATGATATAAAAGCGCCCAGAAGCGTGCGAAGGATCGGCAGAAAACGATTTCTCCGAAGCATCGAAATACCAAAAATAATCTTACATCATGCGGTTGTGCCTTGGATGCCATCCTCTTACTATTTTTATTAATTTGTTAATTCTCGATTCATAATGTTCTCCAGAGTATACTTCATAAGCTCAAATTTGAAAATCAGTTTTCGAATATTTCTCTTATGTTTCTCTCTTTTGAAAGATGTCTTTAATGTTTGTATTTCCTGTGTATTCTTGGAAATTTGGATAAAATTAAGAAAAAAATTGAAAAGGTTGTATATAAGCCACAATTGCAAGCTTAACGTAGAACCATGACAGCCTGTCTTATGTCAATGTATTGCTGAATAGGTTAGGGAATACATTCGATTGTGATTGTTCAAATTAATAAGATAAAGAGGGAAATGTTAGTCCTCTTTCGCTTTCAACTTTTTTCAATGAGTGATAACTGAATTTCGAAAATACTTATATAAGTAGTTTTGGCAAACTGGCAAACGACACAATCTTGGATTCTTATTTGGTTATATAGCGTTATTTTATGCAGATTTCCGAGAACCGGAAGTTGCAATGCAACCATAGATTTTAAAAAAAGGGTCTTATGTTTATTTACGACCCTGGGCATCATATCGATTCCGGATATATCGTTTTGAATGGTATGTAAACGACGTTTACATACCATTTACTTTACTAAACGTTTTATGCTGTTTTCAAGTAACCGAGTTTCTCCATCTTGAAATTCTAAATGGTGTCTAGGGTCGACTTTCGGGTACTTGATATAATGCCGGTTCTAAAAATATCCATATTGGATAATGTTTGGCCTTGTTTTCAGTTCTGATTCGAAGAAGTTTGCATTTTTACAATAGTACAATAGCTAGCATCACAAAATCACCAATTTCCGCATTTCGTTGGATTCAGAGCTTATCTTCCAATCGATTGCTGTCAAAATGAAGGAAATCCGTCTAAACCTGATTGAGTTTTAGGCATTTGTAAGTGGACACTTTCCGTGGCGCTATCGATGTTTTGGGTTTTTCAATTTGACCGTAAGACGTCAAAAATTCCCATGAAAACCAGGTTTTCAAGAGCTGTTAATGAGCATTGAATTATTTAAATTGAATAAGCACTAGATTTTCATGCTATAAAATATTGATACTGCTGACTTAGTACTTCCAGCTTTAGTGACATGAGAATTCGAATAAAATGTAACCTCTAAAGTAAGTTTTAATTTAAGTTTTAAAAAAAGTTTTGTTACCCTTAATTTTACCTATTTTGTTCCATCTTCTGTTACACTGTGCCACTTCATACGTTACTAGGAAACGCCTGGCTACGCAGTAGCTGCAGTTTCGTTGCTAACTTGGATCGCATAACCTAGTGCACTTGCATTTGTGCCACGAGTGAAGAATAAAACATAAACAACACTACTGGCATGGCAGCAGCTATGAAAAAGGCCTCCAACGCAGTGCATCGATACGGAACGCGCCGGTAAACAATGCCAACTTGCGTTGCCAGAGCTAATTTTATTGCAGTTGTGCCACGTTTTGTGCAAACATTTTCAGCTCTTACACTTGCTGGTGTAGGTATCTACCGTTTGTCGGAGATTCGAGACATCTCATTAGTGAGAAATTGTAAGACGCGGCTAATGGACCGCTTTCCATTAATAAAATGATGCAACTGCGGCGGGGTTTTCTTTGCCGAAACGGCTTAATCCAAGGGGCTTTCATTTTCAACAGTTTAGCTCTGGCTGACAAATTAGTCACAAAACAACTTCATCTGGACTTTCGGTTCAGTTTAGGGTTGGGGCCTAGCACGAATGGTTTGTTTTAAGTAACAACAATGGAGGTGTTTTTTCTGACATATAACTCATATTCACACGATTTTGCCAACAATAGCCAACCCCCTTCTTGTGAGGTTTGTTAAGTAAAAACGCAAAATACCGAACGGTGCGGTGCATTGGATAACATTCGACCTACAATTCTAGTACCAACAGCTCTTTGAGGTTGAGTCCAAGTTCCAAGTTCCTCACTGAAGAGGCGATTTCACTGCTGTAACAATCTTGAACCGATTGCATATAAGAGCGAACTTTTTCATTACGAACAATAATTCCCTAAACGATGATTGATAATTTCCGTAATCTCTCAGTCAGTGAGCCACCATGAGAATGGATTATCTTGGAAGCATTCCAGTTAACGTACCGAAGTTGTATGTGTTTTCTCCAAACAAAATCAAAGCAAAATTGTGCACGAGTGTGACCGAAAGCGAATTAAGTGACTCTGTATAAACGGACACCTGCTTGAATCGGTGCGGTCTGATTCATCTCATAATGAACGCATCGACAGAAGAAATGGTTTTTGAAATGATATCTTGGCTGCTCACGAAAAAAACCGGGAGGGCATTGGGGTGTATTTTCCAGAAAGCAATCTTCGTTCATCGTCTCCATACTCGTTGATTAATCACAATTGTACTCTTAGCTCATGGCGAAGCACACACATACAGTGCGGCTGATAACACTAAGCTGTGTAGTAACGGAAAAAATGGAAGAAGAAAAATAATCATATCGCTACAGCCCATTGAGTTTCGCATCGTAAAAATAGATTTTAATATCTGCTAATGTTGTGTTATGTTTGCTTTTCGAATTCCAGATTGACGATAAATCTCTGCTAGCTCGGTTCTACCATGCGGATCGAGCACTGACAGCGGTGGCCAGCGAGTTGGACAGTTTCGATGGCCGTGCAGAGCCGGTACGCTGCACCCGACTAGTCGGACGGCTTCGTCAGGGACAGGTAAGAAATGGGGTGATGCAGACGAAAACAAATTTGTACGAAGAGTTTGAATCGAATTTGATTCAATTTGATTATTTTTAAATGGAGTATGACAAGGGTTAGCAGATAGAAATTCTTCAACTTTCGAAAACAAAGCACGGCGCTGCACAGGAAAACTTTTTTTCCTCCGTAGATAGTACAGTTGCAGGACCACATGTTAAGGTTTTATGCCAATTATCACTCAAGCGGTATCGTATCGTAGACCTTGGAATACCGTACTTTTCACTTGCCAGAATGACGAACAATTGACTTTTTTTTCCACAGAGCAGTAAAGTTTCAACGCTTACTATGCTCTGTCGTGAGAAATGGAAAATCATGATTTACGAACAGTAATTCAAACGTATACATCGACATCGTGTACATATGGCGAAAACAGGATTATTAATTATATGTTAATTTCGTTGTGTGGCCAAGAAGGGATCAGTGATAATTTCTCGCATCTCTATTTCAAAATTAACGTTCAAACACAAGTGTGGCCAGGACTGGTGCTTCTACCTAGATAATTTTTGCCGTTTTCATCCTTGATGTATAAACTAATTACCAAAAATAGGAAACATAAAAAAAACAATATCGCACGCTTAGCCTTGGGGCTAATAGCGGTCTCGATCAACTAGATTAGTTGAGAGAATTCGTTATCGATATTGTTTTTTGGCACATTTTGCATGTGTAGGATAAGTACAACGATACACCGTGCCCCAGTGCCTAGTCGAGAAAATTTCCAGCTCGAAAAGATCCTCGACTCGATCGGGAATCGAACCCGATATCACAACCGTGTGGGAGAGCTAGCCGACCGACATCGCTAACCACAGAGTCACGGGGACCACATAAACATGTTCTATGTTAATTTTTTCAACAATTTTCTTCCTCCGTTTTGCAGGACCGCGTGCTAGCCATCACCAACCAGATCATGGACGAACTGTTAGGCGACGATCGGGCCCCGCGGGCTTTCCGTGCCAAATTTCCCGAGGAGGTTCTACAGGAGAGCCTCGCCGGTCAGCTGTGGTTCGGTGCCGAGTGTCTGGCCGCCGGATCGTCCATCATGAACCGGGAGGTGGAAAGCGTCACGATGCGTCCCCTGGCGAAAGCTGTCACCAAGAGTTTGGACAACGTGCGGAACCTGCTGCGGGAGCAGTGCCTGCGTAACAACACCCCGAACAGTTTGACGCTCCGGTTGGATGTGAATGATGCCGCCACGGAGCAGCTGTACGAAAGCTTGAAAATCTTCGACCGATTGTTCGCGGAGTTCGAGCTGCTGTACGTCAGTGCGATGGTTCAGGTCAAGTCCAAGCAGGAGTACGAGATGCAGGAGCTGATCTGTGTGCTGTTCTCGGAGACGCTCCAGCGGGCGCTCAAGATCGGTCTACTTGAGCAGGATCAAGTGGATGCGTACGATCCAGCGCTAATGTTTTCGATTCCTCGTCTGGCGATCGTCGCCGGGTTGGTGATATTCAGGGAAGGACCACTGAACATGGATCAGCCGGCGGACAATATTTCCGAAATGTTTCGACCATTCCGCAAGCTGCTAATCAAGATGCGAGACCTACTGCGAACGCTGACCAAACACGAGCTGCATCAGCTGGAGAAGCTGCTCTGCACCAACGAGGAAATCAGCCTGAAGGATCAACTAATCTGTGATGAAAATGGAAATGATAACAACCAGGCTTCGCCGCAGGGAGACGAAGTCGTTATCGTAACGACTAATGTTAATAGTAATAATAGTAGAAATAGTGGTATCGAAGATGAAGACGAGGACAGTAGTTTTTATGGTGGTCGACCTGTAGATAGCAGCAATCAAATTCTGGAACGAGTGGGAAATGAAACTATAATTTCTGACGACGATGACGAGGTGGACGAAGACGACGACGAAGAGGATGCACTGAAAGATGGCCTTGTAACGTCGGATTGCGCGTCCGGTTATCTGATTCCCAACACGAATTTTGGTAATCTGCTACAAACAAATGAAGCGCCCTTAACGGATAGTTTTATAGCAACAGACGAAGAGCTGAAGCCAGGAGTATCTCCCAACACTCGGATTGAGCAAATACTGTCGGAAAGTAATCAAAAACTGGTGGATTCTGGTCTCGGGACGGCTAACTCTAGTCTGGATCATTCACCGGAACTAGACACGGAACGATCGGTGACACAGAATACAAGCGAATCTTCATCTTCCGAGGAGGGTGAAGTGGATGAGTATGAGAGACAAGAGGATGATGACGAAGATAGTGGAAACTCCCTGTGCAGTATTACGTATCGGGTGGGTTCGACAACGGTGACGGGTACTACGGCAAATCCCGGCACCAGCGAAAATTCAACAATGAAACTTTCCGGCGAAAAGCATCACAGATATCGACGCCATCGAGCGGGTAGCATCACTAGTGGAAGAAAACACTATTCCAAGAATAAGAAGCATGCGGAAGCTTGTGGAACGGTGAAGCATGATTCTGTCGTCGCTAACCAAAGGGAACCGTCCGTATACTCGAGCTGTGATACATCACCATCGTCGGGTTCGCAAAGCGAATGCGGTAGCAGCAGCAGTAGTACCAGCAGAGGCGGTGATGGATCTCAGGAAGCTGCAATAGCCATTCGAGCCGCCGGAAGGATTAAATTCAAGTAAGTCAAATTTTGGATCGTTGAAAAAAATAATACTAATTTTATGCTTTTTTAGAACCACGGAAAACCTGCTGCATCGTTTATTCGTTTGTATTGCTGGCGTCGCCGACCAGCTGCAGACTAATTTCGCTGCAGATCTGCGCCAGATGTTGAAAAGTGTGTTTGTTATCAATTCTTCTCCCCCGGAGCCGGAAATACCCGCGGAACCGGCGGAAAATTCGACCGATAAATCGAAAGAGCCCGATCCTGTAGAAATGTTCGAGTTTCGGGCCAGCGAGCAAGACGTCATCACGCCGGGTCAAAACAGTGGCGGCTCCAGTCAGAGCATTTATTCGGCCGAAGAGGTCAACGTTGACGATCCGCACGACTCGGTGTTCGGCACACCAGGAACGTCGCCAGTTAGGGCTACATCTGCACCTCGCACAATGATGACTACTGCCACGGAGAATGGAAGTGTGACGGTAAATGTGTCCGTTTCGGTTGTAACCGGTGGAGGCAATTCAGGTGGATCAAGCAGTCGAAGCTCGCAGGAGAGAAGTGTCAGCTTGAGTGAGACATCGATAGTGGTGGAAGAAAGTGGCAGCGTTGGTACGAACCTGCGCGACAATCACCGAAGGCATAGTGCAATAGGCTCGAAGGGAGAATACGGCAGAAGCCGTTCCAGTCCGAACAGTCCGCTGAACTTATCATCACCATCAGACGGCCAGCAGCGACGAATGCCGGAGGCGCCTCCCCGGTGGATTCCCGATGGGGACGCTCCACGGTGTATGGCGTGCGCTTCATCGTTCACGCCATTTCGAAGACGCCACCACTGCCGAAACTGCGGGGGTGTATTTTGCGGCGTCTGCTCTAGCGCTACCGCTCCACTGCCCAAGTACGGATTAACCAAAGCCGTTCGAGTCTGCCGGGAATGTTTCGTGCGCGAGGTGGGCGCTTGAGATTCCAGGTGGACGGTTTTTTTTGCTTCGCGTGTGTGTGTGCGACAGAGTGTGCCCGGCGGCGGATCTAATCCTGCGCCGGTTGTTTTGTAACCGTATGATTCCTTTAGTCGTATGTTTTAAGGTGTTTTTTTATTTTTTTACTTGTTTGGCTTATGCGATGTGACGACAGATTTTTATACACAAGGGTAATTCTACGCTTTAGGTAACATTTTATGTTGTATTCATTGTAGACAAAATAGAGTTATTCCTGACGGTTTATTGTTTCGATGATGTTTTTGCTATGTCCGGTTTAATAACATTCACAGTTAGCGTAAAAATGTTCGAATTATGAAAACAAACCAATATATCTTCTTGAATATGTGGGATGGATAGTGTTCAACGTTACTGTTTCTACCCACGGATATTGCTTTCGTAAATGTCGGTTTCCATAAGTCCTGTGTCGCAATTTCCTTTTTTTCATATCGAACGTTCAATTAACATTCCCACGGCTAGAATCATAATTTAAACGTACAAAAGACTAGTATCGATTGGCGAATCCAAATTACTGAAACTAAGACATATTTTATCGAGTGGCTGAAAGAAACCGACACACAATAGAAACAATTCTTTTTAGTTTGAATGTTCAACGATAGCATAAAATTAATTTTGTTTGAAGAATAACATTTCATGTTAGTCAATGCGTTTGTACATCTTTTAAAAGCCTTTCCTTTTCGATGCTTTTTTATTAAAATATTCACTACCAACTAAATTATCTACTACTAACAACAAGTTACACTGAAAAACTTAATGATCAAGAGAGAGTTGATCTAACAGAAAAAAAACCTATATTCCAATATGCGTCTGTATCACGAGTTAAAAGAGCACATTCTCTCGCTAAGTCGAAAAGCAAACCAAACCTGTGTAAAAAAACTAATTTATATAGTCTTTTATTCTTTTTTCCTTAAAAACGTATTCTTGAAGCAAAGAAAAAAAGCTAAAAAAAATTGAAAAAAAAAAACAATTGGAGTGATATCTTTCTATTAAGAAAAATCGTCGTTTTGAGAAATTCGAAAGAAAAAAAACCTTGCATATACCTTTCCGAGTGCTCGACAAGGAGTGGTAGGAAGTTAGTCTTAAAACCTTTGTGAATATGAATATAATAATATGTAAGCAAATATTGTATTGAGTAAGGAGATTCATGCTAGTGGTTAGTTGGTCCCAGAATGGCTAGATAATATAGAAAAAAAAAACAACAACTGCAACATCAACATTCAACAAAATCGGAAATTAAGCAGCATTTCCGTCTACGGCTGACCCAGCGTCGTGTGCCGAACAACGTACGCATGCTGCAGGTAGAACCCGCTAAGACGGAAGGCAATGATAAGTCGTAAAGTTTTCAATGTTGTAACTGCAGACAAGCGTTTAAGTAAAGGTTAATCGAACTTTCGCTGAATTTATTATAAAAAAATGATCTTTATACGGAATACCTAGTGAGAGATATTACTGCCGAACAATGATTGGTCATTATCACAAAACTCCGATCAACTAGGAAAAGTATGCCTCTTAAAACCATCCTTTAGCTTCACAGGATGCACGTACATGAGTGACGTCTTCAGAGAAACTGTTCACATATGTCCAAGGCATATTTGTATTAATTTCAGAAACTTCCAAACAATTAGAGGTTAGTGTATTGTGCTCAATTGTTTTTTTTTGTTCACACAACATTTATTTGACACGGCATGAGCTAAATTGTTGTTTTATGAACATCTTTCGGGTTGGATATGCCTTGAAACTATAGTTGCCCATGAGAGCCCGCTATCCAATAGGTTTCATAAGTTTCAAAATGGTGATGGTTTGAGTTAGCGAAAACTAGCGATAGATTCTCATCCAATTTAAAAGAACAGGAACATATTTTTATATAAGTTGTTCTGAATGCGTATTAGGTTCATGCGCTTCATTCAATCGTAGTAGCCATGGAACAAGTGCTCCACAAAATGCTGTTTCGAATATAAACAACGTGGAGAACACAACGTTTAAGTGTAGCCGTTGATCTTTTTCCTTGTGCACACAACCAAGAATCTCAAATGGATAATGGTAAGTTTAAACAATCTTTTAAGTGGTTATAAAAAGTACCAACAAATAACGCTATTCCTATATTGTTCAAATAGCAATACACATGAGAAGAAGAGTAATCTTTGAAGAAATTCGAAGATGTTCCAGCATGAAGAAAAAAAAAAACTTGGCGGTAGCAAGCCTTTTGTCAAAAACCTGGAAAAGCGACGCAGCTTTTACATTATTTTGGAAGGTTAATCAGGCTTTGAAAAAGGCATAAAAAGGATCATGTTCGGTCAACAAGAGTGGAGGGCCCAAAAAACCTGTCGAAGAACACAGCATGCGAACGAAAAGAAGGAAGAACGAACATATGTGCACAATATATACTCCGTCGAAACTTCTGGAGAGGTAAAAGCAGTATCTCCGGAGCAGGCTGTTGCAACAAGAGTCCAAGCAAGGTTAAGCAAGCAGGAATAACTGTTTGTACGAGAATCTGTTAAAGACCGGTATCCTTCATACCATGAAGTCCACCGAAAGAAGATAGATAATAGATAATAACACAGCGAGATTGATATTAAGGCTTGGTGATGGAATCTGTAATTATCCTGAAGCAATACTGAAAACCGCATAATCAGAAACCATTGCTGAATCGGTAAGGATTTTAACTGTACTTAATGAAGTATGGTAACTGTTCGTGATTATATCTTTTATCAGTTATTACTGTACTAAATTGAATGACTTAAACTATTGAGCTACAATGTTATATACAGTATCCCCAAATAGGATAGTGAGCACTATTTGTCCACCACACGTCCAACGGTTGAAGCTCCATCGAAAAACGAAGAGATATCTTCCAGCAAACGCTGTAGTCGCAGGTTTTTGTCAAACTATAATTAAAGGTAATCAAATTGGTCTTTGTGACAAATCTTTCGGCTTTAGTATTTGAACGATTCTTTTTTCTATTCAGTATCTCCGAGCAGAACGATGTTGAAGTCGACATTGCACGACGACGAGTGCAAAACAGCGCCCCTCGCAGCCTGGAGGAATACAAATATGACCACTCACAAAGAGACATGTGCCAGATGGCTGGCAAGTGATGATATTTGCAGGTGAAAAACAAAAACATCATGTTTTTGCAAACAATGAAGAAATCGCCACTAACAATTTTTATAATATTTAAAACAATATCACGACTATTCCACGAACGATTATCAGAATATAAATCAATATAAATATACCATTCATGAAATGATACCTGAACAACTGGAAACTACTGCAAAATAACATATTTATACTATTTGAAGAATAGTTTTAGTACAAAATTTTGGATTTTTAGTTTACCATATCGTGTATATTATCGAAAAAAAATATGTTCGGGAAAACCGCTGTTTTTGAATGGTAACCATACCTAACGCCTAGTTCACCAAATGGTTATTTCTCAGTTACCATAAACTAGTTGGTCGAAACTGAAGCTGATATGGTATGTAAATGGTTATGTGACTTTTTAATAAATGGTTAAGATACTATACGGGAAACATTTCGTGTATGGTATTTGTTTATGCGGGAAGCCCTTATTTTCATCGTAAAATGGGACTGCGATGGAGCATCAGGGTTCAACGAAAGCAAACAAAGGTTCAATAATTCAGAAAATAAAGACTCTCACGTGTCATTTATTTGGTTGGTCTCATTACATCTATCGGGCAGTGAAACTGACGCAGATATTTTTTGGGATAATGAAACTTCCGGGTCACCATACTTGTGTAGGCCTATAATCATACAGTTTTGTCCGGAAACTTAACAGGTTGTTCTCATATACTGCCAATTATGGTTTGAATTTTAAATCATATACATTTTTTATTAGGTAGTTGTAGAGGAGTATGAGCTGATGAAAGCAAAGATTGAACATTTGAAACTTTTTGATACGGTAATCGGTGGTAAATCATTGTTCGGTATCAGCTCTATTTGATCATGGGCGATGGTAAGTTAACAAATGTGTTGACTGGGCCAATGTCAGCGTTGCGCTGTCATACTTGTAAGGCAACATCTTCGGAATTCAATGAGCAAGAGTTAATGTTGTCTTTACCAGTCAATGAAGAGTCATTGGGTTTTGGTATGTCTTCACTCCACGCGTGGATCCGGAGCTTTGAATGTAAACTCGAGTGGGTCTGCTAATCCATAGATCAAAGTCAAGTAGTACGATGGGAACACCGCTCGTCGTTTTTTGCAGATCCAAAACGAGCTCAGAAACATGCGGTGTAGATGAACGACTGATAGAAAGGACAAGAAATATTCTAATAGGGGTTTCTTGCTGCAGCAAGTTTCAAAGCATCATCAAGAGCTTTCTGAAGAAGTGAAGTCGAAAACGTTTCTAGCATTGATCCAGTATCCAGTGCACGCTGTGTACAACGTGTTGTTTACGTAAACACCGTGGAGCAGAAAATTGTGAATCTAACTATACTAAATGTAGGCGCAGCTTATTGCTTTTAAAGTGAAACAGCAGCTAAACTAAGAGAGTTAGATGCGTGGTGTCAAAGAACAGCCTGAAGAGCAGATTCCAATGTTTAATTTAGTTGACAACGAAACCCAGAATTATCGCACATTCCAGAGAGAAAATTGCAATTTAGTTCTCAAAAAACATTTGATTTCACATTCGTTCCTTTCTAGATGCATTTTATTCTCTCTTATTCGACGTTTTCAAGAGACTCGTTGAAAGCAAACATAACCAAGAATGAAAAAACCGTATAACTCCGCAGTAGCTAAATTTTGGTCATATGCGTATGCTCCCTAACACCCTGGTAATACTATACTCTAGAATAAATAGCCTTATGGCTTTAATTCCGAAGTTCGTTTTGAGTAACTGATTAGTTTAGTGTTAGTGAAATAGAATCCAGGAAAAAAAAGGTTGAAGCGTGATGGAATCCGGTTCAGTTAAAAATAAACTGAACACTGGGGCATGTCCAGGGTTGAACCTAGACACATTGTATGGTTACAATTAAACTAACTTTATAATTACGAATCATTTGAGTCATACGACCGATGAGTTTTGACAATTTTTGGACGGTTCTAGGTATATTATGTAAATATTTTGGCTCTATTTCGGTCATATCTCCAGAACTGTTAATTCAATTTCAAATTACAAACAATAGAGCTTAAGAAGACTAAAATGCTGTTTGTTTGACAGTTGATGGAGCTAAACCGATCTATTAAAACCGGAAATATTACATGTATGAAGTCCACTTTAATACAGAATAAGTTAAAGGGTGTTAGAAAACTGCAATTCACCAGTATCAATCATTCAAAAATGAGTTTGAGATTTTGACCGTGATTTGCTCTAAAGTTTAGCACTGTGTACAGGAGAGTTTGAACGTTTTGAGGCAGCGTTTATTTCAAATTATCCGATGAAACGAAACGTTGTTGTAACCAAACATGGCCGACTTCGAGCCATTACACAATGGTTTAAAACGCGAAAAACGTGATCGTCAGCCTTTTGGGTATAAAAATGCCATTAATACGCAAAAGTGTATTCGTCAAAGTTTTTGAAGATCTTAAGAGGCATCTTTCGATGTAAATGAATTTTTGATTAATTCACCTAAAAGTGAGATAAAAAATTATTTTTTTATTTACTTATCAAATCAAAACGAAGTCTTCAGCAAAGTTGTAGACAATTTTATGTAAGAAATATTTTCATATTTAAAAAATACATCATTCTGCCGAACATACCTTGGGCAAATTTTCAACTTTTTCATAGGGCTTAGGACATTTTAGATAAAAAATGCACTTTTTCGAAATGAAATTTCTCTAAAAGCTGCAAAAACAACAGTCTTCACTCGAAAGATGGGGAAAAATTACAAAACTGTATGAAATCTTTATTTGAGCCGATAAATTAGTTTATGCCATTTACTTTTTAAAGATAATTTCATTCAAATGTGGGCCACGGCTACGTTTTAAATGGTCCATACGAAAAGTCCAATTTTGGGTTACTTTTTCGAGCATTTCGGCTGGTACCTCGCGAATAACGCGTGTAATGTTGTCTTCCAAGGCTGGAATTGTTGGCTTATCTGCATAGACGAGAGACTTAACGTAGCCCCACAAAAAAATAAACTAGCGGTGTTAAATCGCATGATCTAGCCGGCCAATTCACCGGTCCATTTCGTGAGATGAATTGCTCACCGAACTCATTCCGCAATATGTCCATTGATTCGCGCGATGTGAGCACGTTGCTCCGTCTTGCTGAAACCACATGTCAACAAGACCCTGCTCTTCCATTTCCGGCGATTTTGATCATCTTTGAAGAAGTACGGACCAATGATGCCTGCAGCGTGTAAACCGCACCAAACCGTGCATTTTTTTGGGTGCATTGGCGATTCTTGTATTGCCTCTGGTTGCTCTTCGATCCAAATGCGGCAATTTTGCTTATTAACATACCCATTTAACCAGAAATGAGCTTCGTCACTGAAAAAAGTGGATTTTCGGCAAGTTGTTCTAAGGCCCATTCACCACAAATTCGACGCTGCGGCAAGTCGTTCGGCTTCAATTCATGTACGAGCTGTATTTTGTAAGGCTTTACATCAAGATCCTTTCGTAAAATCTTCCATGTAGTCGAATAACACAAGCCCAATTGCTGCGAACGGCGTCAAACTGACTTTTCACGGTTTTCCACTATACTGGTTGATACGGCAGTAATATTTTCTTCTGTTCGCACTCTATGTATACGTGTTGGATGGTTTAAGCCCAACAGAGTAAAACTGGTTTGAAATTTCGTCACAATAGCTTGAATAGCTTGCTCAGTAGGTCGATTAAGACGACCATAAAATGGTCGTAATGCGCGAAAAACATTTTTCACAGAGGACAAATTTTGATAATAAAATTCGATGATTTGTTAGCGTTGTTCAGGCGTAAGTCTGTTCATGGTGAAATGGCAAACCAAACTGAGTGTATTTGACTTTGACAGCTGTCAGAATTCCCGCGTGAACTGTCAAATCTGAATTCACGAAAAACCAAATAGCAAAAAAATCACCCTTTAGTTCCCAATTTGACTCATGCACGTACGCTAGCGCTGATGTCGAAAAATAAGACGAAGCGCGAACACGGCAGCAGATGGTGACCTGAAAAATAACGATTTATTTGAAATTGCCGCTAGTGTCGTTATAAGCTTGCGCGCACATTCGTTATTAAAGACAAAAACCGTCAGTGATGCCGCTGGTGTTGATTTAAGCAAGCGCGCACACCCATTAGCAAAGACAAAAACCGTTTTACGAAAATAAGTTAGCAGGCAATAAGCTCACATGGTGGCGCATGAGTGTAACGTTTCGAATAAGGACGAAGATTCTTCAGGATTTTTCCTTGAAGAGGCACGTCTGTGTTTCTGTGGTTACTGTGTTGTTGTAGTGCCTAGTTGTGTTTTTTTTCATACTGCAAAAGTCTAAATATGCACTGAAAGTCTGTTATTATAACAGATTTATCAGCGATGTTTTACTGACTACTTTACTCATGTTCATATAAATGCCTCGGCAGCATTTTTTTCCATTTTATAAACGCACGTCACTATGTTGGATAATAGTTGCATAAACACGCACAAGAAGCACATTTTCGAGTTAACACCAAATCTTCTCGATGTTTCATGCATTTCTAAGGCATATGGCATCTAAAAAACTGATCGCTCCGATAGAATATAAAACAAAAGACGTGTGAGCAAGTGTTGGCATTGTTTGCCTGGTCGAGTGAAATAAATCCGAGTTCAAGGTCGCGCCTTTGTGCAACTGTTTCGCATCGTGACTGCCAGCTGGTGCGTAAGCCGATTTGGCTGCTGGCTGAATTGTGCCACAGCAGTGGACGAGACACAAAAGAGGAAAAAGAAGAAGCCATCAGTTGACAGTTGAGTTGTATCGCTGTGTGGAGTGATCTCACACCTGGCTCGCTGCTGGTGGCTGTTTGGTGCTGCTGTATTGGTGCTGCTGGCTGT
Source organism: Wyeomyia smithii (assembly GCF_029784165.1). Lineage (NCBI taxonomy): Eukaryota > Metazoa > Arthropoda > Insecta > Diptera > Culicidae > Wyeomyia > Wyeomyia smithii. The sequence continues at coordinate 187,751,396 of NC_073694.1, read as the reverse complement.
AACGGCTGCAACTTCGAACGATCGGACAACCAACCTTACTGGAAGGGAGAAGTAAAAAGGTACGTGTTCTTGTCGGTGCTAGTGCGCTAGACTTAGCGCGATGGATGTAGATCCCTCGCCTCCCGCGCCACCATCCCCGAACCCCTCTGACCCTGACCCTTCTGTTACCCCCTCCCCTGTTCATTCTTCAGTCCCCCCTCGCCCCAGGCTTTACCCAGACGGAGCCCAGGGCAGCTATACAGTCTATTTTAGGCCAAAGGCGGGACCGAAATCAAAACAGTTGAACCTCTTGCAGATTTCTAAAGACTTGACGAACGAGTACAAAGGCGTGACCGAAATTTCCAAGGTCCGGCCTAACAAGCTCCGTGTCGTGGTCAGTAACCTGAAAGAGGCCAACGATATAGCTTGCTCTGATCTCTTCACACGCGAGTATCGCGTTTACATACCCGCACGAGACGTGGAGATCGACGGTGTCATAACCGATTCGAGTCTGTCCGTCGAGTGTATATTGGAAAGTGCCAAAGGATGCTTCAAGACAACACATGTCCCGATGTAAAGGTGCTCGACTGCAAGCAACTGCGGTCAGCATCGATCATCGGTGGCAAAACAGTATACACTCCGTCAGACTCGTTTCGAGTTACGTTCGCCGGGTCAGCACTACCAAGCCACGTCTCGATCCACCGGGTTCGTCTCCCTGTGCGATTGTACGTGCCTCGCGTCATGAACTGCCTGAATTGTAAGCAGTTAGGCCACACTGCCGCCTACTGCTGCAATAAGGCACGTTGTGGCAAGTGTGGGGAGAATCATGCGGATGATTCCTGCAGTTAAAATGCTGAAAAAATGCATTCACTGTGGGGAGAGTCAACATGAGCTCTCGACATGTGCGGTGTACATGCAGCGCCGGGATAAAATAAAGAGGTCTCTCAAAGAGCGTTCGAAGCGTTCTTACGCTGAGATGCTGAAGAAGACCGTTACCACTTCTCCGATTACATCAAACCCTTATGATCTGTTGTCCTCTGATGAAACCGATTCTGACGATTCACCAGCGGGAACATCTTACGCCAATCCTGGGGAGTCTAGAAAGAGGAAAAATATTTCCTCTCCTAAACTTCCCAGAAAAGGTCCTAAGATTTCTCAAAGTGAAATGAAAGTTACAAACAAACCAAACAGTGCTGCGGAAGAACCGAAGCAAACTCCTCCTGGGCTTGCAAATTTAAAGTCCCAGAAGGAGTTCCCAGCACTGCCAGGAACATCTAAAACCCCAGTTGTTCCTTTTGCACTCCCAGTCGATGAAAAAAACTCTGGATTAGTGAAATTTTCTGACATTGTGGACTGGATTTTTGAAACATTCAATGTACCCGATCTAATTAAAATTTTTCTTACAGTATTCCTCCCAAAAGTAAGATCACTTTTGAAGCAGTTGACTGCCCAAAGGCCCCTCCTTGCAGCGATTGTATCCTTCGATGCCTAATTCAACTGCGTATATGAAGGATTCTATCTCTGTCTTACAGTGGAATTGTAGAAGTATTTTACCAAAAATTGATTCGTTTAAAGTTTTGATAAATAAAAACAAATGCGATGCATTTTCCCTTTGTGAAACTTGGCTTACTTCAAATATTGATCTCAACTTCCATGATTTTAATATTATTCGCCTTGATCGAGATACCCCATATGGAGGAGTACTTTTAGGGATTAAAAAGTGCTATTCTTTCTATCGTATTAACTTCCTCTCGATTCCAGGTATCGAAGTTGTCGCATGTCAAATGACAATACAAGGTAAAGAGCTTTGTATTGCCTCAATATATATATTCCTCCCAGAGCACAGGTTGGGCAACGGCTGCTCTTTGATTTAATAGAACTTCTTCCCTCGCCACGTTTGATTTTGGGAGACTTCAACTCTCATGGTGTGGCTTGGGGTTCCCTTTACAATGATAACCGCTCCTCTTTAATCTATAGCCTTTGCGATGACTTCGACATGACTATTTTGAACAACGGTGAAATGACGCTTATCCCGAAACCTCCAAGCGCTTTGGATCTATCCTTATGTTCGACGTCGCTCCGGTTGGATTGCACATGGAAAGTAATCCTCGATCCTCACGGTAGCGACCATTTGCCTATTTTTATTTCAATTACTAACGGGTCAACTCGCATGCGACCAATTGACATTCCGTATGACCTCACACGGAATGTCGATCGGAAGTTATACGAGGAAATGATTTCAAAAGCGGTCGATTCGATTCAACATCATCCACCACTTGAAGAATACAACCTCCTCGCGGGCTTGATTCTCGACGCCGCGTTGCAAGCCCAAACGAAGAAATATCCCGGCGTAACGATCAAAGAACGGCCTCCCACTCCGTGGTGGGACCAAGAGTGCTCCGATGTCTACACGCAAAGATCCGACGCGTTTTTGGCCTTCCAGAAGGGAGGTATACCTGGCAACTATTTACGGTATTTGGAGCTTGATATTAAGCTTAAAAGCTTGGCTAAAGCAAAGAAACGCGGATATTGGCGTCGGTTCGTGAACGAGACGTCGAGGGAGACATCGATGAGCGCTCTTTGGAACACAGCCCGAAGAATGCGGAATCGCGTAACGGTCAACGAAAGCGAGGAGTCTTCAAGTAGGTGGAAATTTGATTTTGCCAGGAAAGTATGTCCGGACTCTGTTCCTGAGCAAAACATTGTTCGCGATGCGTCTCCGGCCCACGACGCGATAGAATCACCTTTTACGATGGCAGAATTTTCAGTTGCCCTCCTGTCCTGTAACAATAACGCGCCTGGGTTAGATGGAATCAAATTCAACTTGTTGAAGAATCTACCCGGCAATGCCAAGAGGCGCTTGTTGAACTTGTTCAATAAGTTCCTGGAGCAAAACATTGTGGTGCTTATTACGGGAGTCACTTCACGGTGAAATATATTTCAGTCTCACGCTCACTTCACTTTTTTAGACCTATTCCCGATTCCACCTCAAGTGAGGTGACAAAAATCACCTCCGTGGAGTGAGATTAACAGTGAAGTGAAATTGAGAATAGGACAAGTGAAATGAGATTGTTTCCCAGCTTGAATATCTCCAAGTCCCAGAAAGTCGTTTTTTCCGTTTTTTCAGATAACACCAGATCTTGACGTGTTCTGCATTTCAAAAACATTCGGCATAAAAAAAAATGTTTTTTTCGGTATCGAAAATTTCCTGAACTAGTTTGAATTTTTTTATCGGACAAAAAAAAATGAAAATTTGACCGCTTTAAGGCACGGATCAAATTCTGATTCGTTTCGTTACTGAAGAATAAATCCAATATTTACCATTAGATCACAAATCAATCAACTTTAAGACTTATGGCATCTTCGTGGAACCATTCCACCGTTCAAAATGGTCGTGAAATAATTCCACGCGAATCGTCGCTTTTTCCGTTCTCACTTCACTGATATGACACTCATAATAACCCAGATTTCACGGCAGTTGTCACTTTGCGGCGTTTTTCTCACTTACGTGAGTCCCGTAATAGAACTTTATTCACTTCACTCTGATTTCACCGTGAAGTGACTCCCGTAATAAGCACCTGTACCGCAGGATTGGAGGCAAGTGAAGGTAATCGCCATCCAAAAACCAGGGAAACCAGCTTCTGGTCACAACTCTTATAGGCCGATTGCAATACAATCCTGTATCCGGAAATTGATGGAGAAAATGATACTCCGTCGTTTAGACCACTGGGTCGAATCAAATGGTCTACTATCAGATACTCTGTCGCTTTTGTAATATGGAAAGCGAGACATCGGAACATCTGCTGTGCAGTTGTGGTGCATTATTTAAACGCAGATCAAGGTTTCTTGGAAGTGGCTGTTTACAGCCCAAAGAGATTTGGTCTTTGAATCCTGGGAAGGTGATTGGCTTCATAAACCATATTTCACCTGACTGGGAGCGTGTCGGTGCAGGTACCTGATCACTCAACAATAGTGGTCATTGTATTTTGCAAGGGGACACGTATAGCAATCGACTGGGATATATATTACAAAACTTCACATCAATGGACAACGTAATTCTAATTCCCTAACAAAAAAAAAAAAATCAGATACTCAATTTGGCTTCCGCCGTGCCAAAGGGACGAATGATTGTCTTTCGTTGCTTTCAACAGATATTCAGCTGGCGTATGCTCGCAAAGAACAAATGGCGTCTGCGTTCTTGGACATTAAGGGGGCTTTTGATTCCGTTTCTATTGACATTCTTTCGGGTAAACTTCACCGACAAGGATTTTCTCCAATTTTGAACAATTTTTTGCACAATTTGTTGTCCGAAAAGCACATGCATTTTACGCACGGCGATTTGGCAACTTTTCGCATTAGCTACATGGGTCTTCCCCAGGGCTCATGTTTAAGCTCCCTTCTTTACAACTTTTATGTAAATGACATCGACGAATGTCTGGTAAATTCATGCTCGATAAGACAACTTGCAGACGACAGTGTAATCTCTGTTACAGGAGCCAAAGCTGCCGATTTGCAAGGACCATTGCAAGATACCTTGGACAATTTGTCTGCTTGGACTTTACAGCTAGGTATCGAATTCTCTCCGGAGAAGACTGAGATAATAGTTTTTTTTTCTAGGAAGCATGAACCTGCTCAGCTCCAGCCACAACTAATGGGTAAAACGATTTCTCAGGTTTTGGTACACAAATATCTTGGTGTCTGGTTCGACTCTAAAGGCACCTGGGGTTGTCACGTTAGGTATCTGATGAAAAAATGTCAACAAAGAGTGAATTTTCTTCGTACAATAACCGGACAATGGTGGGGAGCCCACCCAGGAGACCTTATAAGGCTTTACCAAACAACGATACTGTCTGTTATTGAGTACGGGTGTTTCTGCTTCCGCTCCGCAGCAAACACACATTTGATAAAACTGGAGCGAATACAATATCGTTGTTTGCGTATCGCCTTGGGTTGCATGCAATCGACCCATACGATGAGTTTGGAGATCTTAGCTGGAGTACTACCATTGAAAAACCGCTTCTGGAGCCTGTCTTCTCGTATTCTAATCAAATGTGAGGTCTTGAACCGTCCCGTGATTGAAAATTTTGAAAGGTTAATCGAACTTAATTCTCAAACCCGTTTTATGACATTGTATTTCAATCACATGTCCCAAAATATTAACCCTTCTTCAAATATTCCAAATACTTCTGATTCTACTGTGTTTTTCGATACATCCATGATAGAAGAAACTCGTGGAATCCCGGATCATTTACGCGTGCAGCAGATCCCCAAAATTTTTTCAATATCGAAACATCAACTGCGACAATATGTTCTACACTGACGGATCACTTCTTGATGTGTCCAGTGGCTTCGGTATCTTCAATAACAATTTAACCGTCTCCCATAAGCTCGATAATCCTGCTTCTGTTTACGTCGCAGAATTAGCTGCAATTCAGTACACCCTAGGGATTATCGAAAAAATGCCCAAGGACCATTATTTCATCTTTACGGACAGTCTCAGTTCCATTGAGGCTCTCCGATCGATGAATGTTAAACACTCTCCGTATTTCCTGGGGAAAATACGGGAACATCTGAGTGTTTTTTTCCGAAAAATCGTTTCAGATTACCTTAGCGTGGGTCCCTTCTCACTGCTCGATACCGGGCAATGAGAAAGCGGACTCTTTGGCTAAGGTGGGCGCAACAAATGGTGATATTTATGAAAGACCAATTGCCTTTAATGATTTTTTCGCACTTGTACGTCAGAATACGATCATCAGTTGGCAAAATGCTTGGACCAGAGGGGAATTGGGAAGGTGGTTACATTCCATAATCCCCAAAGTATCGACGAACCCGTGGTTCAAGGGGTTGGATGTTGGTCGGGATTTCATTTGCGTGATGTCCCGGCTTATGTCCAATCACTATAGATTTGACGCGCATCTCCGTCGTGTTGGGCTCGGGGAGAGTGGTATCTGTGCCTGTGGTGAAGGTTATCACGACATAGAGCACGTTGTTTGGTCATGCCCTGTACACCGTGACGCCAGGTCTAAATTAATAGCTTCCCTGCAGGCCGAAAGTAGGCAGCCGGCTGTTCCTGTTCGTGATGTCTTGGCGAGCCGTGACCTATCCTACATGTCCCTTATATACGTTTTCCTGAAATTCATCCACGCCCCTGTTTAATCCTATTCCCTTCCGCCTACATCCAACCAAACGACAAGAACACGTTAAGACCCCGTTTCCGGAAACAGCAACTAGACTCGCACGATACTCTCAGGGCCCGATGGAAACAACCAAATATGCCAGTCCGTAATATCTTGGCCCAGCAGCGGAACATATTCAATATGCTGCTTTCCTATGGCAATGGAAAACCATCAAACAACAAATCAGTGCTTTTAATGCAAAACATTCTAGCTTTAGGTTAGATTTAGTTTCAGCTCGTAGTCGGCAGCGAGGATAAAAAATTTGCTTTTAGTTATTAAGATACTTTAGAAAGTAAGCTACCAGATATAATTGGCGCCGTTAAACATTAAATTGTATTTGTGCCGTGTCAAATAAATTATAGATGAAAAAAAACTTCATGTATTAATTACTATCTACGCTCTTTTCATTGATATTTTTCAAGAAACTTTGACCGCTTTGAGGCACGTGTTTCTGATGTCCAATCGAGCTGAAATTTTGCATGGAGACTTTTTTTTCGAGAAGACTTTTGAGCCCTACCGCTAAACGATATTCGAAAAATCGATTTTGATTGGAACTCTAAAGTATATATTATATCTTCTCATCTATAGAAATTCTAGACTTTGTCTAAAAAATAGACTGTTAATTACCAAACAAATATTTAGACCAGCAATGTAATATGCAGTCCTGATCTGGAAAAGTTGTTGTGCAAGCAGGAAGAAGATATTCCAAAGGATTCAAAATAAACTTTCAAAATATTATTGAAGTGTTCTCTCTGGGTAATTCAAATTATCAACAAATTTTGACAAAAATCGTTGCAGTCCTTAATTGAAATTGCTTGACGAGTAAGTTTAGAATATTCCTACAACAACATTCACTCAATGGCGAAGCAAAGTTGCATAAAAAAAACTTGTTAATTCTAGAATCAATATTATATCTTAATTTGATATTATATTTCAAAATAACCAAACAAAAACTCGAAGCACGGCCATGGTTCTATTCCAAGCGCAGCGCTAGCAGAAATTGAAAAACTTGAACTTCACAGTGTTAATTTGATGACTTTTGAATTATCGGCGCCGAACCGAGGCGTTAAACACGGCAGACATTGACGGTGACCGACGTTAAGTCGAGATGCTTTGGCGGTCAGATCAGGCGGTCTTTTGTTTGTGTCATGTGGCAACCACGACAACACAAACCTTCGCTGCATCGACAATCACCATTTCTGCTTAGGTTGTGAGAAGGTGAATTTTATTCAACACCTTCGCGTCGTCGTCTCGTTTCATCAACTAAATTGGATATAACTTCTACGCGTTATTGCCTTTGGACAGGGTTTGAGTGTGTAAGAGGAATTTCCGCACAGCAAGCTTCTAGTTAACTTGTTTTGTTCTGAATATACCTATTTTTGATGAGTTGGGATTTTTTTTTGTTTTGTTTCGGATAGTGGACAACACTATTTTATTCGACCCCGGTAAGGAACTGCATATGTGTAGTATAAGATTAGACAATAAGTCATACAGCATGTCATCTTACATAACAAAAGAATTAGTTTATTTACTTCTCTGTTCCGCATGCTTACCTCACAGCGTGCAACAGGTAAAGATGAAACGTGTTTTTACGATTTTAAATGTTTATTTGTCACTCCTCAGTCCACTGCAGAATAGGAAATATAAAGTATTTGATCGCGACCTGTTGATACACGCAGAAAAAAAAAGTTTCTCCACCTGAAACGTGAGTAGGATGAATCGCGACACAGGGTAAACACAATCACTTTTACAGATCCGCAAACTCATCATCAAACTTACCCATTGTTCTCACCGTTAGCAGATGGCTTTAAATCCGGATCCCATAATACGGTAACCACCACTACGACTGTTCCGCTGGTGGATAACGATGACCTCACTTTGGTGCGACTGTGATCGCCCACCACTCCGGAAGCCTGGAATAAGAGCTCCACGCACCGATTGTGCAAGCTTCTGTTTTTCACGTTTCTAGAATACCCAAGAAAAATAAACATACAAATAAATCCTAAGCCTACCAAATTACCTCCTTCACCAGCTCTTTTTTTGTCTCCATCAGGGACTTTTTCAGCTCTTCAACCATGCACTCCTGACTTTTGCTATCATTCTCCTTGATGCGAATCTCCGCCGACAGAGCCTTCAACTTCTTCGTTCTAGCTGTGAGGGCACGCTGCGTTGCGCATAGCTGTTCCTTCATTTTGTGATGGGGCAGCTTCTCGACCACTTCCTTCAACTCGCCATACACTTTTCCGGACTCCTCGATTGTCTTCTCCTGTTCGGATACGGTGACCGCCTGGTACAGGACCCTTCGCTGCAGGGTTTGAACTTTCACAATCAGATCCATCTTCTCCGGATCTTTTCCGCTTAGTTTCCTCCAGCGATGGATATTCATCGGTGTCAGCATCTCATCCTCCAAAGCCCTCGCCTTCACACGTTCCTGATTGAGCACTCGGTTCAATTGCAGCACCTCTTGTCGCATGTCCGCCGTATTTGCCAAGCCTCTTGCCAGTAAATTACGCTGCGATCGTAAATTGTTTATTTCGATCTTAAGCAACCGAATATCGTCCAGACGGTCACGGTACTGATTTTCACCTCGATCTAAAGCCATATTTAACATATTGCACTTTTCCATCAAATTATTTATTTCCTCAACTCGTTGCGTTAGTTGCATTTTCACTAAATCCTTTTCGTTGATCGCTCCGTCCAGCTGCTTCTTAAGTCGAACCATACTGGCTGCATCCTCTGTTAGAGTTTTGTTCAACCGCGCATTTTCCATCATCTTCTCGCTTAGCTCAGACTTGGTGTGTTGCAGTGCAATTGAAATGTTCTGAACTTCCGTCTTGAGCGATTGCTTTTCCTTCTCGATCTTATCGATCGTCTTGTTCGCTTTGAACAGCTCCGAAACCTTGGTAGTATTTTCGTCTTTCAGCTGATTTACCGAATGCATTGACGTTTTTAGTCGATCCTTAAAGCTTTCATTATCCTTCATGCAGATGCCCAAATCGCGCTCGAAGATGTTTCGCTCTCCCCGTGTCAGCTCCAACAAATTCTGACACTGGAACAACTTGGTTTCGGTTTCCTTGAGCTTCTCGCGGAGGTCCAGGATCTGATTCTGCTTGTACAGAACATCTTCGTTCATTTGCTCCACCTTGTCACTAAGATTTTGAACCTCCTCCGCATTACGGTCCCGATCCTTTTCAACCTTCAGCAGAACCATACTCTGCTTCTGTGCCACTCCCTGGTGCGCTTTGATTTCATTTTCCAACGTCTTCTGCTGCTTCTCTAACAACACAATTTGATCCATCAAATCCGAGATGGTCTCTGAAAGAAGCAAATCAAACTGAAATGACGGATGCTTAATAAGTCGACACACACACACTTACTATTTGACTTAATCAGATCCTTCCGAGTAAGGTCACGTTCTCGCAGAACTGCGTCGGTTTGTTTCTTGGCCATATCGAAAGCTTTTTTGGTAGCATCGCGTTCCTTCTCGAAGGTGACGATGGTGTTCCTAGCGAAAATGGGTCAATTTAAAAATACATCAATATTTAGTAATACTCGCAAAACTTACTTATGTTTCGCCACCTCCTGATCCAGTGCACTTTTCGCCGTCTCGATAGTCAGTATCTTTTTCTGCAGCAGCTCCTTGCTCTTAGCCAGCTTGGCATTCTCCAGTCTAAATTTATTATTTTCATCCTCTTTCAGCTTTAGAATGTTGACTTTGGTGTTCAGTTCGTTAGTTACTTTCTCCTTCAGTTGAACCATGTTTTCGAAGTCTCCCTGAGCCTTCGCTAGCTTCACCTGCAGCAGGTTGTTACTTGTCGTGAGCCGCTCCAGTGTGGTACGAATCGCCGCCATTTGCATGCCCTGCTGCAACGTGGTCTTATGACTGGCTTCAGCCTGCGCCTTAAAATGCTGAGCCTCATCCGTCTTTGTCGCCAGCTCAGCCGTCACCTCCGTGTGTTGAGCATGCAGATTTTCCAGCATACGTTTATCCCGGAACGCTTCGTTGGAAGTCTCATCCAATACCTTGTACAGCTCCTTAACCTTCGCTTCCGAATCGCCTAGTTTCGCTTCCAACTCTTCAACATAAACGCGTTGAATGTGTAACCGTCTATTCAGCTCTTCAACCTCCGCGAACAGGCGGTCGCGTTCGCGCAAAATACTTTCCTTATGCTTACCCATCGCCGCACCTACCCTGAAAACACAAACTCAATCATACCGATTTCTGCCAGCGCACCCAAACCGAATTCTCACTCATCTTCCTTGTCGCCGTGTCGGTCTGACTCGACAGTCAGTTTCTCCAGCTTCTCGCGCATCTGGTTCATCGCTTCTTGGGCCGTCTGCTCTCGTGTTTGGGCCGCATCCGCGCGCTTCCAGGCTTCCTCGATTTCCGATCGCAGCGCCTGAATCTTATCCTGATCACGTTGAGAAATTGAGATTGCTTGGGCAACCCTCCCAGCAGCAGCCGCCACTTCGCCCTGCATTCTTCCAATCTTCTCCTGTTCATCTAGCAGTTGTTGCCGCAGCTGCTGACACGTTAGTAGTATTTTCTGGAAATCCTCTGCCAAAGCATACTGCTGGTTTCCCTGCAAATCTTTCACGGTCTACAGGAAAAGCAAAAAAAAAATATTTTCAATGTAGGAAAGCTAAGACCAGTTTGTTATTACCAAATTCGCCTTAGCGCAGATCTCTTCGAAAAACTCATCAGAGATATCCTTCGGGATCAAATCATCCTCAAAGGTGGATTCCGGAGCCTGCGAATCCTCACCACTTTCCTCCACAATTTGATCCATTTCAGATGTTTATAAATGGGATAAAAAATATGCCACGCCACACTTTCGAAGCCTTTGGTTATCCACTGCCGAGTGAAAATTTTCGAGGTTGGTTATTTCTGCTAACAATTCCGCCGTTGCCGAACACCAAGGAAACGGTTCTGTTTTACGCTCGGCGCGTGTCGATGTGGGGCAACCGCAGACACAGGTCAAGACAAAGGATAGCAACAGGTTGTGCAGGTGTTTTCTTTTTCTGTGTTTTGACAGGTACAAATTTGCAGATTGTAGCGGAGCAAATAGGTGACCTACTTTGGTGAATGGTTGAAGAAAATTTTACTAGCGAGGAAATTTTTGTGGCATACTTTCAAACATGCTTGTAGAAAAAGTAGTTTATTCTGGAGTGCCTATATTATTATATAGAGTGACGACACTGTCAAAATTGGACGAACAATTATTTGTCAGTGTCATTTCAATCGAGCAAGAGACCTGTCAAATGTGTGTAAAGGGAAAATGATGAAAATAAGTATTGTGTTATTTTTGTAGAATCAGTTGACGAAGGAAGAACTTTTCGAGTTTCTGATGTGTAACTGCTACAGAAATTTATAGAGCAGATCGTCCGATCTAACTTTAGAAGCCGAATGCAGAAGACAATCGTGAACTTACGATATTTTGAGTTAAATGACTCGCTTTGCAACTACTACTTACAGAGTGAACGTAACAATATTGGCAACGTTTCATAGCAGGTTCCCACCGAAACGTACATATATAAATGTTCTCTTAGATACAAAGTGAGTTTCTATGAAAACTAGAGTTGTTAAATATTGGGATGTGATGTGTCTAATAAAGAAACAACAATAAAATGTGATTCATATTTAGTTATATTAATTGCTCTTTCTGTAGTTTACATTTATAACAATAAATGACTAGCTAGCCTCACCGTCAGTGCTGATAAAAGCCATTTTCCCCAGCAAAATTCTTCGAAAATTACAGCCAATCATTTTCAATTTTCACTTCACTCTTTCATTTTCATTTTCACTCTTTCAGATACACTAGATTTTCGTCCTAGTAACGTGCTGTTATACTCAGATGAAATAGATCGCGCGCATCGTTCACGGTTACAGAATAAAATTTGACGACAAATCCAACCAAATGATCTTCACTTCAAAGCGAAAAAAAAAACAAACAGTCCACTCAACCAAAATGAACCTCACCGAAACACTTTTTCACTGACACTGACCGATGCCTTGACAATCTTTGTCAACTGATAAACTGATTTTGTTGTCTTGATTGGAGTCTTGGAGAACTCTGAAAGGATTGTAAAAAAATAACGTTTATGGATGCTTTTTTTCACTTTCACTCAAGAGTGTCAACAAATATCAACCCTGCTCACCGTACTACACAGCCATAGATCTACTGTCTAGTTTGTTTTTATGAACCTTTTTAGGTTGATGTATCTTCAGACGAAAATACAGAAATCTTCTGATGAGCTTTCGTTTTAGATTATGTCACGGAATCAAGTGTTCGGCCGGAATATATGCCAATTGATATTCGATTGTTTCGAAAACATTTCCATTATTAGAATGCTCCATCTCACTCTTAAAAACGATCTCTAGCTTTAAGAAAAATATGAAAGTCTCGTCGTTAACGTATACCAATGAATGACCGGTATAATCCTTCAAGATAGTAAGCTTGTTATAACGGCATTTGGATGACGTGGCTAAGCATTTTTCGATGCATTTATGGCATACTGCGCCATATTTCGCAACTTTATAAACAATCATACCCGCAATGTGATACACTACGCACTTTTGTGTATGGTCAATTATGTCCAGAGCAGCAAGTTCCCCTATCTTCGTTAAGTTGTTTGTTGGTGGGGTTACCTTTTCTCGAGCTTTTTTCTGGCTAAGTTTTCTAACATGTGATGGAAAATCTATAAGCCACTCCCTTTCATCTGGATGATAAGATGATCCAGAAATTTCACTAAGAAACTGTGAAATACTGATGGATTTTAAAAGGTTTCTAAATAGCAAAGCAGTAGGTTTTTTTTGTCGTATCCTGATTTGCGAAAATAAATTTTCGACACAATCTTGCGTGAAACGTGAAGTCAGAAGAAAGTTGTAGCCCTTTTCATTTAAAAACAGATCCTGCAAGCGAAGTATCGAGTTTGTGACAAGAATAATTGATGCTTGCCAAAGTTTCCATTGCCTGTTATAACCTACTTCAATTTCAAAAATCATTTTTTTGAAAAAATGGTAGAAGTGCAACGTTTCTTGATAAACTTTAATGTTTTCTTGAAAAGACAAATAAATTGAAACATATCCAAGCAATATTTGAAAAAAAAAAAACTTACTTTTACTCAATGCCAATTTCTCTGATCTGTTTTTCGACAACTGAACCAATTCGAACATGCTTCAATGAAATACGCTGTTGGTAAAATTTCTGGACGGTGCGTAGCGTGACTGAAAAATCTAAGTGCTGCAGCTACGTCTCGGTTGCAATATTTTTCGGAAGTACCAACTTTCATGACATCGAAGTTACTTTTTATCTTTTGAAATTCAACACCTTCAAGACTCAATTTATGTGCAGTTGTTAATAAATTTTGTTGTTCATAGTTAACGAGATCTGTCAAATGCTGTGTGCTGACCGGGTTTGTACAAAAACCGTTCGATTCAACAATATCGGATGGCAGCCATATAACTGCATTTTTCAACCATCCTTGTACAGCCGACTTGAATACATGAATGACGTCTGGTATAACTTCTAATTTTCTCAAAGAATCTGTAGGATGCTCAATGGCTTCGCTCCTTATAGCAACGTTCTTATGGAATTTAAGGTTTAGACAATTCCATAACTTTTTATTATTCGGGCCACAATCCGACGTAAGGAAGTGGACCCTACCTCCAAATGATTCTACTTTCCGGATAATTTCAAAAGCGATTTCTTCCAGCTCGTTCTCGGTTTGCTTCCACCTGCCTCTTATACCAACTAGCATAAATACGAGACCATGAGTGGCGATTCCACTTTGGCCTGGAATGGTAATATCGCCATAGAACATATCATCCGTAATGCAGTAGCTCCTTGCTTCTTCGATGGACATTTCATCAAAGACCAGCCCACAATCAAGATTATCTGGATGCATCGATTTCAATTTAAGCTGTAACAGATCTAGGGTGTCGTTTAGTATACCGGTTCTGAAGTCTAAGTCTTCCACTCTTCGTTGGAGGGTTCGTTCAGATGGAAGCGGGTATGTCTTTCGCAGATGTTCGTATCCTTTCGTTCCACAAACAAACTTTGTTTACAAGCTCTCTGTGATACTGTTGTCACTCCACTGCTTCGGAAACCGTTTCTCATTCAATAACATAATAACTTGATCGGGATTAAACGTTTCGTTCAGTGCTTCGAGAGCCAGATCCGGAATCGTGTTCTGCTTTTCAATTTTCTGCTCTTGTTGTTTCACGATGCCTTCAAGGCCTTTGCAGCGTTTTTTAAGGTCTAATACTTGCTGATTCAAAACATTGATGCGACTAAGACAAAAATTGTTTTTGAGAATACATAGAAAAACATTCAATAGCTAATACCTAGAGTATGATCGTTTTGTTTTAGCACATACTGCTTGATGTTCATTGAAATGAGAACATCTAACTGGAACTTCGGAGTCTAGATTAAGCTCTACACCTGAAGAAAGGTCTTGCGCTTGTTTTTCTGTATCTGAGTAGTCAATCTTCAAATCTACAAGCTGAGGTACGAACTCGTACACCGGAACTGCAGTCCATCGTCGCAGAATTTTACCTTTATACACACTTAAAAAATTTCGCCGAATCTCGGTATTGTTTGTGCCGAGATTTGGACAGCCTTGTGCTCGGCAACCATCTAGGCTGAATCTATTTTGCCGAGAATCTCGGAAAACCAATATTTGACAGATGTCATTTTATGCCGAGAATCGCGGTACACAGTTGACTGTGCTCTCGGCAAATACAGCCGAGAAGCGGCAAACCAATCTAACGACCTTTCGGTTATATAAGCTGAATGTTCGGCACAGTAAAAAGCCGTTTTTTCTGTGGAATCCAATCGCAGAAAATAGTTTTGCTGTGAATCAGGTAGTTTTCTTTCAAAAGATAAATTATAAGCTCGATGAGTTTTAGTAAGTAAAGAAATTTATTCATACTAAATCTTGAATACTTATCTTTATCTTGCTCGCCAGTAGGGCATTGAGCTAAACATCTAATCTAAAATTACGTCTAATGCCTATCCCTAAAACAAATAAAATATTGTATTCACACGATTTGAAACTACACTTTTTAAGTTCCAGCCACTTCCCCCCAAACTGTACTACATTTTTTTCTGCTACCGGATTGTAAACACTTGTAATTGCACACATTTCAGCCAAACTTGTATCCGATTCCTGTTTGCTCACCCGTAACACGCATAAACTAGCACTAAGAAAAATGGCGGCAACTCGTTCATGAGAATGACAGCTGTATTGCCGAAACACGGCAACGAGTAAAATTTGTGCCGAGATACCAGTAATGTTTTTGCTGACCTCGGCATCAACAATGTTTAACGATAAATTCGGCAAAAAATAGAGACGACATTCGTCAAGCTTAGTTTTTTGGACGAAGTCTCGGCAAAATGATCTGACAACTGTCGGCAACCGGCATTTTTTTGCTGAAATACCGGTTGAACCCAAAGTTGCCGAGCTCGAGATCCAGTTTTAAGTGTGTATGAGGCGACATATATATCCTCCTCCTAAAATGAAACTATATTCGGAAATATTAGTATAATTACAATTTTTTTTTTCTCTCGGTTTCGTTTGGCTCAGACCGTCAGATCCATAAAGCCAAGTGTTGTGGATATTAGGTGTGTTGGCAATTTAATTGTTTGGTGCGCGAGCAAATGTCGAATTTCTCATGTTGTGCATTGAGTGTTAAAGTTGCAACAAGTCTCATTGGAAATTGATATGTAGGTGCTAATCCCTTTTTTCAACTGTCTCAAACATTCTTATTTATTTTGCTTAGGTATTCAGTAAGTGCTTTATAATCTTGTGTTTTTTTCTTATTTAATATTTGGTTTAGTGGAATATTATTCTTTAATTGACTGTATTTATTTCTAATATGGTTATAAACTGGGCAGTTGTATAAAAGGTGGTAAATGTTTTCAGTCAGATTACATTTCTCGCATTTATAAATAGTCTGTCCTTAGTAGCTGTGTGTCCGGTCCTTATTCTTCCCATAGTTATAGTTTCTCTTCCATTTAAGTTCATTTTTCTGAACCATGGCTTTTTAGATATTTGTTTCGCGTGTTCGTAATGAAATTTACCCTTTTCCTCTGACTTAAATGTGTACTGTTCCTGCCACATCCTCAGGATTTCGTTTTCGAATATCTTCAGTGTATCATCTTTTGTAAAGTTGTAATCTTCTATTTCGTCTTTTGTAGTTCCCAATTTAGCTGCAGTGTCTGCGTTTTCGTTTCCCATTATATTTATGTGACCCGGTATCCATTGTATGTGAACAGTTGTAAAATTTGATTGGATTATGATATTTAGTAATTTATTGATGAGATTATTGTCTGTTTGGAAGGGGTTCAACAACAATGTACAGGCACTTTTTGAATCAGTGAATATAACTATTTTTCTCAAATTTTTTGATGATGCATATTTTAATGCTTCCACTATGGCGACAATTTCGGCATTCATTATAGTGAAACCTGTTTTCAGTTTACCACTATGTGAAATTTTTCTTGGGGGTCATAATAACCAAATCCAACGTTTGTGTCTATGATTGATCCATCTGTATATAATAGGTACCAGTTTTTATATACGTTTTTTATTATTTCTGTGACTATGACTCTTTGTTTGCTCAACGGTATATTCTTTTTTTTATATTTTCATTTATATGTTCATTCTACTCGCGGCTATCATATCATTATATCCTGTAACTATGGCCGTGAAGTCATCCGCAAATTGGATAAGGATTTCCTCATCCTTTGCGACTTCGTGCACGATCTTAGTGTAAATGTTAAATAGTATCGGGGATAAGGGCAACCTTGTGGTAAACCTTTGTTTGTTACAGAAACTATTTCGGTGCCATCATTCGATATTAATGTCGTTTGTCGGTGTTTTAGGTATAAGTGGATCCAGTTTATTATTTCTACTGGAACTTTTTCTGTAATTAGTGTTTCTATAAGAATGTCTATATTGACATTGTCGAAAGCTTTTGTTGAGTCCAAGAAAGTAGCTATGAGGATATCGCCCTCTCGCTTCGCCTGAGTTACTAGTGATATTACTGTGTTAACACAGTTAATTGCAGATGTATTTTTTCGGAAACCGAATGAGTTGGACGGAATTATATTGTTTTGATCAAGATAATTTGATAATCTGTTTTTGACGACACAGTTAATTAATTTAAATAATATATTGAGAGAGGTCTGTAAGAGCTTGGCAAATTCATATCTTTACCTGGTTTGAAAAGAGGTATTATTTTACTTTGTCTCCATTTTGGGGGAATTTCACAGGTTTTAATTGTTTCGTTCAAAAGGTCAGTAATTCTAATTTTTAAATTTAAGTTTAATCGTTTAAACATGTAAAATGAAAAGTTATCTAGTCCTGGTGTAGAGTGGTCTTTTTTTGAATTGATAATATCATTGATTTCTGAGATCGAGATTTTAATTATATTTTTTGTTTGTGTGGGTGTGTATGTTAGTTCATTTGTTATCGTCGAAAAGTTTAGCATGAGCATGAGCATGAGCATGATTGACCGCCCGCGGTTGCTACTCCGTTATTGCCAGATCAGCTGTAATTACACAGAGAACCAATAGATGATGCTTGGGATTAACATTCATCCTCAATGTGTAAAAACTGGTGACCTTAATCTTTATATTAGGCAATACCAGTGCCGGCCGCATCCGAATGCAGGTCAAAGAAGGAGTGTGTATAGGAATATGTTGACGTGATACTCGCTTTATTGGAAGCCGAGAACACCTCTGCACTTCCACGAGAAATCACTGGGATGTTGGAGAAAAGGGTAAGGTTTGCAGCAGATTTCGTTTTGGTAAACGATGCGCTGAGTTCTAATACCGGGTTCATAATACCAAATATCGCGCGTACGAGTTCATTATATCTTTTACGGAAATCATAACGCGATCCGAACTCATTCCGGTTGATGATGTAACACCGCAAAAATAAAGCGCACGCAAGGATACCGGACCTATAACCTAATCAAGACAGACTCAAATATTCGAAGATCTGTTTATGAAGTCATTATGCAACTACCGAAACGTATCTCTCATTGATTTATCTCAGCTGACTACACAATGTTACGAAGCAACCATATATGCATTAACCAAAAACAAGAAAAAAGTAAATATATAGGCCCTCAACACATACTGCAAGCGGTCAGCAAGAGAACTTCAAAAACGGCCTATTTGCTTGGACATCGCCGTTTGAAACGAACGAAAAAAGAAAGAAAAAGAAGGATGTGTGCGTTGACAGACGAGTCGCGTATAATCCTGATATTAATTGCAAATAATTGCGATATTTGGTGGCGATTAATTACGATGTTTTGTCGCGATTAATTATTTACGATATTAATCGAACGAACGGAACCTACTCCGAATCACTGCGTGCTTAAATAGAACCTACGGGTGGACAGTCTGCGAATAAATGGTTTGGTACACCTCGGAAGTCACAACACACCGAAAATCCATAGTTGAGCAAAGCTCACCTGGGCCGAAAACACGTTTACCCCGGAAAGTTATGCGCGACCGCTCTATTCCCTCTTACCGACGCATACGCGGAGACACGGTATTTCGCGTTGATTACCACTTACTTCTTGAATAATGAAGCGAAGTTACCTACTGAGTATGAAAAACTGGCAAAGTTTCATGCATTCATAGCTAGAAAATTTAAAAAATGCAAATATGCATATCTAACAAGACCGAGCACTAATTAGATTCAACAAAATGCCAAAACAATCGCAATCAAAATTTATTTGCCATGCTGACCGACAAGATTTATACTTAATTAAATTGAAAATTGTCTATGTGTTTCAGTATTTACTCAAAAGCTAGAAAAATCATAAAACAAGGGCATAAAACTGCTCAAAATGAAAGCAGAGAAAAAAAAAACAAAAAAAAAAAAACATTGCTTCCCTTTTGCCATGCAAATCAAACAAAAAACACAGGCAAAATGTCACTAACACTTATACTTTTCCTTTGATTCCCGCGTCTTCTCTGAACCATCATGCAAGTGCGAGAAAGTGCCGCACGCAAGAGCAACGGTCATCCTGCACTCGCACTTCTCTCGCTTTTCCTTGTTCACCTTGCACTTACTGACACACACTTATGACAAGGCAAGGGCTAGCGGGAAACGTGCTCCGCCACTGAAAAAGAAATGCAGCTCTCACAAATTAGCCACGAAATTGCACGAATCTTTCACGGATTTCAATATTGACGTCACTCTCACCGATAATACGAGACCGCCACATTTCGTATTACCTTTTACTCCACCCTTTGCACTTAAAATATAACGATTACGCGACGGAAAGGCTAAATAAAATACTTCGACATTATTGCACTATCCCCAACCGTACTCGACAACCCTCGGAACACTTCATCGCGATTCAAATCAATATCTCTAGCCATAATAATCTTAAAACTCAACAACAACAACAACAAATCAAACACTCGGAATTCACACCGAAACAACAGCGGCCTTCATTCAATAAACGTAGACACATTCCTTTTCCAGATAGAAAATATATAACTTATAAAAACTTGAAAAAACGATGAAAAATTCCGACGAGAAACATTTTCACGTCCGTTCTTGATCACAGGGAGAGGTGTCGAACCATTAAAGACATACTTGTTACCTCCAAAAACATTAACATGCCAAATTTGGTTCTATTTGGTGGATTGTTTCTCGAGCTGAGCGAAATTTGTGTTTTTTTTTGTATCGGGCCCCTCTCCCTCAAAAGAGGGACGGGTGTCAAACTGTTATGGATACACTTGATAGCCCCAAAAACATCCACCCGCCAAACCTGGTTCCATTTACTTGGCTAGCCCTCGAGATGCGCATGAACCTGTGTTTCAACTGTATGGGACCCCTCCCTTCCAAAAGAAGCAGGGGTCTCGAACCATCCCAGTCACCCCTCCCGGCCCCCAAAACTCATATATACAAAATTTCACGCCGATCGGTTCAGTAGTTTCCAGGCCTATGTGGAACAGACAGACAGACAGACAGAGCAGCATTTTTATGTGTTTATATATATATATATATATATATATATATATATATATATATATATATATATATATATATATATATATATATATATATATATATATATATATATATATATATATATATATATACATATATATATATATATACACATATATATATATACATACATACACATATACACACATATATATACACATACATATACTTATATATATATATATATATATATATATATATATATATATATATATATATATATATATATATATATATATATATATATATATATATATATATATATATACATATATATATACATATATATACATATACACATATACATACATATATACATATACACACATATACACATATACATATATAAGTACTACAAGTAGCATTTTGACGTTGACTAACGTCTATATCGAAGTTAGGCCCCTGAATTTGAAAATCTAGTAATTCAACCAGGGAAAACCAGAGAAAAGTGGTCAGGTTTTGAGCGCTTATTTTGCAGTCATCTATAATCAGGTTTCGAGGTTTTGGCATGAATCGATCAGAAATTCTTTTACGGTTAAATTTATGTAACAAAAACAAACTATTGTTTGAGATACACTATTGAAAAATTGGTAATTAATATCGATTGTCTAAATCATACCGCGCAGCCAATCACTACCTCTCTTCCCAAGCACAGTCGACACTAACGGATACAATCGATCTGACTTTGTTGTTATTGTTGTTGTCACTTTCTGTTTCCGATGTTTATGCTGCTGCTAGCGGAAAAAACCTTGCAAATATGCATCTTTTTGTTGGTGTTAATTTTACGACAGCGGCCGGCGCCCCATAATTCTGATTCCAAAACCGCACCAGTGACATGCGGACGCTAGGTGATAGCAGCTGAAAGAAAGAAATACAAAATAGTACCGGTCATTTCGTGCCGGTTTCACCCGTAATGCTGGTGGCTTTAGTAGTAAATGGCTACTGCAAAACACTTAAATGGCTGGAATTCTGGACGGACTAACCAGGAGACTATAATCGGCAACTGGCACCTTTTGGTGCCTCGAAATTTTGGTACAGAAGCGGCTAATTGAATTTTCTGTTTTACCAAATGCTGCTGCTAGCGGAAAAAACCTTGCAAAAATGCATGTTTGTGTTGGTGTTAATATTACGACAGCGGCCGGCGCAGCTTTCAAGAAACATTTGTCTCTACCATTCCATCATCTATGTAGCCCCTCCCTTTTTCTAATTATCTGACGAAGCCTTGGTATAAAACGTATCGTTCGAACATTTCACCCCATCAGTTTCATTATTAAACCGTACCGGATACATACGGACGCTCGGTGTTAGCAGCTAGAAGGAGGAAAAACAAAATAGTACCGGTCATCTCGTGCCGGTTTGACCCGTGATGCTGGTGGCTACTGCAAAACACTAAAATGGCTGGAATTCTGGACGGAAACCAGTAAACAAGAAATCGGCAACTGGCACCTTTTGGTGCCTTGCAGTTTTATAATAGAAGCGGTTAGTTGAATTTTATGTTTTACAATTGCTGTTGCTAGCGGAAAAAACCTTGCAAAAATGCATGTTTATGTTGATGTTAATTTCACGACAGCGCTAGGTGTAAGCAGCTGAAAGGAGGAAAGACAAAATAGTACCGGTCATCTCGTGCCGGTTTCACCCGTTATGCTGGTGGCTGTTAGTAATAAATGGCTACTGCAAAATACTAAAATGGCTGGAATTCTGGACGAGAATAATCGGAAACTGGTACCTTTTGGAGCCTCGAAATTTTGTTACAGAAGTTTTGTAAAAGAAGCGTTGCAATTCCCTCTACTATTTGCTTCAATGGAATATTTTTTTTTTTAAGAATACGGTAGTCAACGTCATGCGGTCGTGTCTTGAATACCACCCTCCTACTTTTTTTGTAAAAAGGAATGAAAAAGCTTTAATGTTTGAAGTGATCATAATTTAGGCCGCCATCTTGGATTACACCGCGCGATCAACGTAGTAACCTGTCTAATGAGACCAAGTGGATCCACATGTTATAACCCTACTAGCTTTATATATCATAATCGATTGATGCTACAACTATTTGTATATATGAGTTTTAGGGGCCGGGAAAGGTGACCAAGATAGTTCGAGACCCCTCCCTCTTCTGCAAGGGAGGGGTCCCATACAAATGAAACACAAATCGCTGCACATCTCGAAAACCAACCAAGCAAATGGAACCAAATCTGGCATGTGGATGCCCTTGAGAGTAGCAAATATGTCCATGTTGATTTGACACCCCTCCCTCTCCTGCAAGGGAGGGGTCCCATACAAATGAAACACAAATTTCTGCACATCTCGAGAACTAACCAAGTAAATAGAACCAAATTTGGTAGGTGGATGTTTCTAGGGGTAGCAAACATATCCAAAATGGTTTGACACCCCTCCCTCTTCTACAAGGGAGGGGTCCCATACAAATGAAACACGAATTTCACATTGCTCGAGAACCAATCAACCAAATTTGGTATTTGAATGTTTTTAGAGGTAACAATTATGTCCATCAAAGAAATAGTTATCGATCTCCGCTACACTCCACCAATCCTTTTCTGGAAACAAATATTGAAATTCAGTCCGCAAACATACACCTCGACTGTGACGCACAGTCCTTTTCAGTGCCCATGTGGACCGGCAAAGAGGAAAGCGCAAATCCTGTTTTTCACTTGTAGTAGGTAAAATGAAAATCCAGCACACCCAATTGGAGTTAGGTAGGGAATCATGCGGTCGACTGCCCACCGCACCATGTCTGGGGTTTTTGGGAAGCAGATTGAACAGCCATGAGGGGCGACCACCTGCGTCTCTATTGAGAAGCGTGCATGAGTGTTGCTTACAAATTTCCAAACCCTCAGCTACGTCTAGTTTCCATAAATCACCAACGGGGCGGAGGAGGTGAATGCTATCCGAAGCCAGTGGATGCTCCTCGTTAAAAATATGCTCAGCAACCCCCGATCCGAAAAGGTATGGTGGGGCACCCTTTGAAACTCCACCCGCCCCTGTCACCTCTGCGAAATGTTCCCTGAAACGTATCCCCAGGCCACGCCTAGCCCGTCCAATGCAAACCACGTCACAGTGACCGCATGCAACTCTACAGCTTTGTTCAGGGTATCAATAGGGTCTTTGGTAGACCCCAATTTTGTTTTGAGTTGGGTATTTCTACTAGTGTAGACAATATCCATCCCAAATTTTCTAAATTTTGAACAAAGTGGGCGTGTCAAATTAACGTCATATTCAACGGCTACCCTTTTCAGATCTTCTGTTATTGGGGTGAGTGTTGTAAAAGATTTCCGAATTGAAGCACGCTTCTTTTTATCAATAATGGCTTGAATGATACTTTCATTGTAGCCATTAAGTTTAGCAATTTCGAAAATATATATACAGTTCCTTTTGCTTGGCTACTTCACTTAGAGGTAAAGTTTCCATGCGGTGGATCATATGATGGAAAGATGCCATTTTATGCTGGAAGGGATGGTTTGAAGTGTTAGGTATTACCCGTTTTGTATTCGTGGGTTTCCGATAAATTTCAAATTCCAAGTCCATAGACTTTCTGACTGCAACGACGTCCAAGAAAGGGAGTCTGTTGTTAAGTTCTTTTTCAATTGTGAAGTTTATATTTTTATGGGTATTATTAAGGGATATAAAAAAAGTTTCAAGATCCGCCCTTTTCAAAATACAAAAAATATCATCCACATACCTCCACCATCGAATTGGTGAGATGTTCCTCTTCTCTAATGTACTTTCTATATTTGCCATGAAGAGCTCACATAGAAAAGGAGAAAGAGGATTCCCCATTGGTGCCCCTTTAGTCTGTTTGTAAAATTTACCACGAAATGTGAAGTAGTTTTCCTCCATGCAAAGGTGTGAAAGTTTCAACAAACTGTCAACTTTCTTTTTCCAAGTATTACCAAAATATTGGGAAAGAAGCCAGTCCTCTAAAAGGTTTAGGGTTTCATTCACTGGAACGCTAGGAAATAAGGCCGTAACGTCAAATGAAACCACTATCTCATCAGATTGGATGTTACCCGAGGATCTTAAATTTTCAACGAAATCATTGTTATCGTCGGAAAGTTTAGGTCCATAAACTCAGTGGCCAACTTTGTATCATTTGATAACTGTAAGTTGTTTTTAAGCGGCATTCCACCACTTATCATTTTAACGGTGCTCCACAGACTTTTTTGGCTCATATCAGGATTAATAGTGTTGAGTAACTCTCTCCACGATTTTCGTTTCTCCCGTCTTATCTCTCGTTTCAATATTGCCCTAGTTTTTTTGAATTCTAGTAGATTCTCAAACGTTTGATGTCTATTGAACTCTTTTAGTTTTGCATTTTTTAATTTCAGAAGGTTACTTATATCCTTTGCCCACCATTTTTTTGGAGTCCAATGTTTTGTTTTATAATTTGTATATTTAGCTTTTTCATTTGTGGCTGTAATTTGTTTAGATTTTCTATTACTTGGACTTTATTGATGTATGATGTTTTATATTTAAATTTTGGTGCTGCATTTTCAACTGTTATTTTTATAATTTTATGATTACTTAAGAGTTCTTCATCTAAAACTTTCCATTCAATTTTACCGGCAATTTCGGGTGAAGCATATGATAGGTCTATTGCAGAGGGTATAGTGTTTGAAGCTTTAATAAGTGTACTAGAACCGTCATTGAGCAATATCAAGTTACTGTTTTCTACAAAATGTTCCAACAGTTCACCTCTTGGGCAGTTGGCATGATGTGGGTTCCACATTTTATTGTGAGCGTTAAAGTCTCCTGCTAGTAAACATGGTTTATTATTTTTTTCTATTATGTTTAGTATTGTTTTTAGGGAGTTTTTGATGTCATTGTTGTTTATCGGAGAGGGTGGTATGTAAATTGAAAATAATAGTATATTTGGTGATGTGTTAGTTGTTTCAATTGCTATAGCTTCAATTGGATGTAAGTTTGGGAGCGTAAGTTGTTTGAATACTATTTCTTCTTTTATCAAAAAGCCTACTTCTCCGTAACCCTGTGGTCTGGTTTCTGTCAAAAATCTGTATCCTTTAAATTTAAAGCTTTCTCCTGATTTAAGCCAAATTTCGCTAAGTATT
Source organism: Wyeomyia smithii (assembly GCF_029784165.1). Lineage (NCBI taxonomy): Eukaryota > Metazoa > Arthropoda > Insecta > Diptera > Culicidae > Wyeomyia > Wyeomyia smithii. Next base: position 187,726,120 of record NC_073694.1, on the reverse strand, counting down.
GCGATATCTACATTTTCCCTGTTTAGAAGTTCCAAAATCATCTCACGAGTGTCTGCTGGTCTGATGCTAGTTATGTTGTTTTGTATTATTGTAAGTTTCCTCATTTTAGCGTGATCCATTATATTTACGTTGTTAAGTGTTTCCGTTTTCTTATAAGTGGGGGAAAACGTTAATATTTTTTTTAAATTTTTTTGATTTTTAATGTTTTTTTTTAAATTTTCTAATGTTTTTTTTTTTTATTTTTCAATAGTTATAAATTTTGTTGATTTGATTGAAGTTGGTTATTGTTTTATTGTATTTTCACTTGTGAGATCTAATATTGCATTTAGTTCATTGCTTTTTGAAATGAGTAGTATGTCTTGTTCTATTGTATCGGTTTTTTCTGTGTTTTGGAATATTGTATTTTGTATTTTTTTTGATTCTTTCGAATATGCGGTTAAGGTTAAATTTTTCTGTTAAATCTTTTCTAATTTGTAGTGTGATTTTAGTTAAATCTGCTTGGGTAAAATTATTTTGTTAAATTTTTTCATCGTTATTGCTAGAAACTATATTGTGTTGTTCTGTATCATCGTTGTTTATGTTTGACTGTTCTTGTGGTAGCGGTGGGAAATCTCTTATCATGTTTAGTCTGATTTGTGCAGATTTGGTTTCTTTAGGATATTTTCTGTTAGCTTCAAAATACGATGTCTTGTTGTAAGCCATATCTTCTCTTATTTTATTTTGTCTATCTCTCTCAGGGCAATCCCTATCTGTCGCTTTGTGGTTTCCACCACAGTTTACGCATTTGAAAATTTCTGTTTTACACATTTTCTGTTCGTGCTCTAAACCACAGTTGCAACATCGAAATTCTCGGGCTTTGCAGAAAACTTCTCTATGCCCGTATCTCCAGCATTTACGGCACACCTTCAGAGGGAAAATGTACGGTTCACAGTTTGCGTTTATACCATAAATTGATACCGATTTTGGCAGATGCTGCCCTTTAGCAAAAATTTTAATTGTATAAGTTGGTGCGAAATTTCCCTCTCCTATTTTTCTTGTTATCCGTTCTACCTTGAAAATTTGGATAGAACCACTGTTTAAATTTTCAACGATTTCCTGATCCGAAAGAGAAGGGGGAACATTACGCACCACACCAACTGTTTCCTTGAATCTTGCGGGAACGAACATTGTATAACCCAATTGTTCCGTGAGTATTTTCGAGTTAATCAATTGTTCTGCGTCTTTCGGTTTGGCAAATTCAATTTGGAATCAAACCCTACCAACTGACTTCATATCTTTGTAATTTTTAGCACCAATATTGAATAATATTTTCGCAACTTCCATGGGATGTGGCAGTCTTTCTGGGAATTTTCGTGCGCCGCCATCTGCTTCTGTAACGCATTTCTTCTCTATAATAAATGTTTTGAAAATAGTGTTCTTGATCCAATCGTCTTTAAAAGTTGAGTCCGAGTTGTCCTTTTGTTTATTTGTCTTTTTGTTTGTAGTCGTCGATCCAGTCTGTATATTTTTCTTACCTCCTTCCTTGGCGTTTTTTTTCTTGAGTTCAGAAACTGATGTCGCATTCGTTTTACTTTTCTTGAATAAATTTGTTTCATTTTCCAATTCTTGTGTGTCTGCCATGTTATCAAATATTTTCCGTTTCTCTCTCATTATTATTTCCTTGCGAGGATCCTCACCTCCTCTTCCATCCTCGTCGTCAATGTCCATTTTTCACCTTGTATCCTACTGCGCAATAACCGTTTTCGCGCACAAAATTGTTATCAACACTCTATACACAGCTTTTTATTTTTCAACTCAAAAAACCACGTTTTTATTTGCTGTTGTAGGTTCACATACACTACACAACCGGGAACTTGCCGTAATCTGGTAACTATCCGGCAACTTACAAAATTTTCTCCACAGATCACGCAGGCCGTCATCCACAGGAAAACGAAAAAAACCCACATTCTTGAATCCAACTGCTGTCTTGTTTGTACAGAACATGGCACAGCACTTCATTTTGAAACTTTTTTCCAACTTAAAATGCGAACATACGAAAGATCACTTCAAAGTCAAAACACATCCAGTGTTGTCAGCTTTAGATGTCAGGGGTGCCAAATTTAAAATATTTCCCGAGACAACGTGGCGACACTCTAGTATATAATATAGGCACTCTAGTTTATACTAGGCTGCCAAAAGTTATATTATTATCTAAACTTTTATATGTTCGGTCGTAGATTGACGTGTGGTTAGGGATCATTCAAATAATACATAACGCGCTCAGGAGTGGGGGCGTATTCAGCGAAGCGTTACATTGCGTGTGGCAAACATGTAAAATTGCGTTACGCGGGGGTGGGTGGGTATTGAAAATTGCCAAATTTCGCGTTATGTAATATTTGAATGGTTTTTTATCAGAATGTCCACATCTCTCATATCTTCACATCCTCCTTCAATCGAGCTTCATCTTGTAAATGACGGTCTACAAATATTCCTAGCAGGCAAACGATACTTGACAGAGTTTTATCCTAGTCGACTATTTTTCGATTCATTCGACACAAAACGGTATCTTTAGAGTGATCTTATGGGGAATAGCTAAATAAGTCACACGAGGCTAAATCAATCACTCTTCGTATTCCTTATGGGTCCTATAACAACTGTGTAACTTTTCAGATCGATCGGTGAAACGCCCGATTTGCGCCCGATTTTTAAAGTTTCCATACGATTTTATATGGGAAAAAGCACTTTTTCAAAACTTTTTCTATAGAAATGTCCAGTTGGCTCCTAAAAATATATCAATACATGATATTTATAGGAAATTTTCCTGGAAAAAACTCTTCTGAAGACCGCAAGGCGCTACCTTGCTTGTGAAAAAAGATATTCACCCCACACTGATTGAATATCTGACGAACGGCTCACCATTGAATTTTACTAGCAATACTGCTACAGCATGTATTGACAACGTAAGTTTTTTTGAGGATGCGATGAAGGTTAAATACGTTAAGAACGATTCAAAATTTCGGAAATGTCAAAGCTGTCAGTTATTCTGTTATTTTTTGTCATTTTTATAATATTTGTCACATTTGTAATTTTAATCTATTATTTCATTTTTGTCACTGGACATTTTTGCCTGTTCGTTTTCCGATTTTGTCATTTTTGGTATTTTCGGTACTTTATTTTGACATTTTTGAAATTTTTCAACATGTTCACGATTTATGACATTTTTGAGATTTTGGAACTTTTTTCGAATTGTTCGATTTGACAGTTAAATTTCGATTTGAAGTTAAAATATCAAGTAATAATAACCGTTATAAGCGTAAAAAGCGAAACCCAACCTCTAAACTGCAAATTAAAAGTCATGAAAGTGAAAAATACTTGAACGCTTTTTGTTGTGCCAAAATCAGTTCCAGTGAATTATGATGACTAAATGTTCTCTGAGCCGATTTGCAGTTGTTGCCAAGCACTAACAGCAGTTGTTGCTAGCCTAACTCGGCATGAACTTTGTCTTAAAGCTTCCGTCATTTCTTGTAACAATACGTGATTTTGAGTTTTTTATTACGAGTCTGGTCTACAAGCTTGACATCTGTTACTTAGAGCTACCAGCCCATGCACTTCTATCGTGCGTTGCATTGAGCCATAAATCAGCATAAATCACTTTATTATCGAACATTATGCAATAAAACCGAAAATAAAAATCGGTTCTATAACCATGAAACTTGAAATTTTATTTTTATGAATCCCAGACTTATCAGTTAGGTGTTCCGATTAAGAGCCGGTATAATGAGGTGGAGAACAATCGAATGCGGTTGATTGCGCTTCCGATACGTCTAAATGCAAAAATCATGGTTTCGCCTACACTTTACAACCCGCGATTGCGACTTAAATTCGTAATCAAGTTCTAATTATTAATGGCCCCGATTGATCGGCATTATAAACTAAGCGGGATTACAACCTTTACTGGATCTGACATGGCGACGTTTGCAACTGCTAAAATCGTCTTTGATTCAGTGGCGACTAAAATTTTATAGTGTAGGTACGCAATAAACAAGCACAGCAAGATTAAACTGAAAAAGTTCCCCTTCATAGACACCGAAGTTCAGCTTTCAACGTCCATAATGACCATTGTTGCTAGGTGGGTTGTGTGTTCATTGTCCCCGTGCAAGTCTGAGACAGAGCGTAAATATCCCGCGTGAGGTGAAATGTCATCCTTCATCAACGTTTAATCAATGGGCTCCTCACAACACCCCGAGTGAGGATCTTTTGCAGAATACGCCCAAACAACCTTCAATATCAGAATCAGTTTGTCATTTTTGTATTTCCCACTGTTCATCTTCTGCCGTGATGATTTATGAACATTGATCGGAACTAGTTTCCTCCGCATTGTCCGATCCGAGTTCTTGCCCGGTGGCAAGGACGTATGGCATGAGTACAAGTGCATGCGTGTGAGTTGTTTACGTACCTCCTGGCACAGGTTGAACTTTCGTTTGGCAGTAAATTGGATGCAAATAATACGATCGAGCATGCAAGGGTCATCGTGTTTTTTACAGACATTCATAATTTATTAGAATGGTTTCGAAATTGCTATGTCGATCCACTGAATCATTGAACTTTGCGTGGATGACGATGCAACCGATAATCAGTAGTAGGCTATGAGGGCTAGTATCTTTCAATCAAATCACGATGTCGTTCCGAGGTTTTACTAGTTTTACTGAACCTAAACCGAATCTCCCTTCACCGGTGGTGCAGCAGTTGTAGAGTGACCAATAAATAACTGAGTATTGCGTTTACGTGCGCATCGACGCATGAGGTGGGTCAGTTGTTGAGCTTTTCCACAGCAAAACATGAAGCGCGCCCAAGTAAGCAGCGGAGTAAACATCATCGCCGGTTGTTGTTTCCATATACCGACCGCCACACAGGTTATTTTTTCTTCCGGATTCTTTAGCGCCCGTAAAGGTATGTGCAAGTCAGTAGTTTACTTGCTCAACTCATCACTCAGCAGCGAGCGTGTCGGGCCGCGAGTTTGTAGCAGCGAACTAATCATACGTCGATAGTATGGATTATTTACGTTTTTACCGTGATTTCCAGTAATTTTTTAGTTTCGCCAACCGAGGCAAATAAAACGCGGTGCTGGTGGTGGTTGTGAGGTTGGTTTCTACTTTTTTGTTTACCACTCCTGTTGCACAGCGAGTGTGCAGAGGGGTACGCCGATGGTGAAACAAACTGACTATTTATTTCGAAACATATTTTAAATTTTAACATGCTGCCCAAAACAATATTTAAGTACGTTTGTTGACGTTTGAAATATTGAGAAAAAAAATTAAGTATAAAGTAAATCAAACAGAAAATTCGGAATACCGACCATCCAAATCCAAAACAAAAAAAAAAAAAAAAACAAATCAAGATCGGGAAGTGAAAACATGCAACCAAAATTTAAAATGAAATATATTTTTAAATTTGAAATTGAAAATTTACAATGCAAATGCGACGAACAGTTTGTTTTATGATAATCGAAACTTATTAACAAAAAATGTTAAAAAATAACGAGGGGATTTGTTAGTAGCTTAAGTATTTATGATAAATATTAGTAAATAATGAGTATGTGTGTCCAATCACAAATGGTGACTTCTCAACACTGTTATAAATTTGTAATTTTCATTATTAGGATTTGTTTGCTTTCGCAATTAGGACTTATCGTTCGTAGGGATTTAAACCTACTAGTCAGAATAGGGGAATCAAACTTATAACTAACTTAATTGCTAACTTATTGGCTATAAAGAGAGCTTATCGTAGCAATTGAGGATTGCAACGATTTTTGTCGAAAATTGTTAATAATTTTATTTGACATAGCTTCTAATGGTTCAACACCAATAAGTCTATGTAATTCGAGTGTACCAAACCAAGGAGGACGCTTCAAAATCATTTTCAGAATTTTATTCTAAATCCTTTGGAGCGTTTTCTTCCTTGTTGAACAGCAACTTGACCAGATCGGTACAGCATAAAGCATTGCTGGTCTAAAAATTTGTTTGTAAATCAAAAGTTTGTTCTTTAAACAAAGCTTAGAATTCCTGTTAATGAGAGGATATAAACATCTCGTATATTTGATGCACTTGGCTTGTATACTCTCAATGTGCTTTTTGAAAATAAGTTTTTTATCGTAAGTTAGTCCCAAGTACTTAACCTTGTCAGACCAACTTAAAGTAACCCCATTCATCTTGACAACGTGATTATTGTTTGGCTTGAGGAAAGAAGCCCTAGGCTTATGCGGAAAAATTATCATTTGAGTTTTTGAAGCATTGGGAGAGATTTTCCACTTTTGCAAGTAGGAAGAAAAAATATCTAAACTTTTCTGCAATCGACTGCATATGACACGAAAACTTTTTCCTTTGACGGAAATGCTTGTGTCATCGCAGAACAATGACTTTGTGCATTCTGGAGGCAAATCAGGAAGATCTGAAGTGAATATGTTGTACAGGACTGGACCCAAGACTGAACCTTGAGGTACACCTGCTCTGACAGGAAATCTATCAGATTTTGAATTCTGATAGACAACCTGCAGAGTTCGATCAGTAAGATAATTTTTTAAAATTTTGATTAGGAAAATTGGAAAATTAAAAGTTTGCAATTTCGCAATCAAACCTTTATGCCAAACACTGTCGAATGCTTTTTCTATGTCTAAAAGAGCAGCTCCAGTGGAATAACCTTCAGATTTGTTGGCTCGTATCATATTAGTAACTCTGAGCAATTGATGAGTTGTGGAATGCCCATGGCGAAATCCAAACTGTTCATTTGCAAAAAATGAATTTTCGTTGATGTGTGACATCATTCTGTTAAGAATAATTCTCTCAAACAGTTTACTTATTGAAGAAAGCAAACTGATTGGTCGATAACTTGAAACTTCAACTGGGTTCTTATCCGGTTTTAAATTGGGGTAATTTTTGCATTTTTCCATAATTTGAGAAAATATGCAATTTTGAAGCAGCAATTGAAAATTTTTACTAAAAATTCCATTGTGCTCTCAGGGAGATGTTTGATTAGTATATTAAAGATTCCATCGTCACCAGGTGCTTTCATATTTTTGAAATTTTTAATAATTGATTTAATCTCATTCAAGTTAGTTTCAATTATTTCTGCAGGTAAAAAATTCTGGGAAGAAATTAAATCAAATTGACGTGTGACTTCATTTTCAATTGGACTCACAAAATTCAAATTTGAGTTATGAACACTCTCAAACTGCTGAGCAAGTCTTTGAGATTTTTGTTCATTGGATACAAAAAAACGTTCACCATCTTTTAAAACTGGAATAGGCTTTGACAGCTTCCAAAAAGGTTTTGAATATGATTTCAATTTTTCAACTTTAGTCTCAAAATTTTGATTTTCCAGAAGAGTAAATCTATGTTCAATCTCTTTCTGTAAATCTTTATAAATAGTTTTAAAAACAGGGTCACGAGAACGTTGATATTGACGTCTGCGGACATTTTTCAAACGAATTAGAAGTTGAAGATTTTCGTTAATTATTGTTGAATCAAATTTCACTTGAGCCTTTGGAACAGAATAATTCCTGGCATCAACAATTGCACATTTTATTGCTTCCAAAGCGGAATCAATATTCACTTCGTTTTGCAAATCAAGCTCATTATTGAAATTTCTCTCAATATGAGTTTTGTATCTTTCCCAATTAGCCTTGTTATAATTAAAAACAGAGCTCATAGGGTTTAAAACTGATTCATGTGATAAAGAAAAAGTTATTGGAAGATGGTCAGAATCAAAGTCAGCATGTGTGATCAAATCACTACATACATGACTTTGATCTGTTAGCACCAAATCAATTGTTGAAGGGTTTCTTACAGAAGAAAAGCATGTAGGACTATTCGGAGACAAAATAGAATAGTATCCTGAAGAACAATCATTGAATAAAATTTTGCCATTGGAATTACTTTGAGAATTATTCCATGAACGATGTTTAGCGTTAAAATCGCCGATTATGAAAAATTTCGAACGATTTCTGGTGAGTTTTTGTAAATCACCTGGTAAAATGGTAAATATGCTGCGGCAATAAATAAAATCCCAAGTTCAGTTTAAACTTCAATTCCCAAAGTTTCAATAACTTTCGTCTCAAGATGGGGAAGAGCACGATGTTTGATTCGGCGATGAATAACAATTGCAACTCCACCGCCGGAACCCTGAATCCTATCATATCTATGAACCACGTAATTGGGATCATATTTTAATTTTATGTTAGGTTTCAAAAATGTTTCAGTAATAATTGCAATATGCACATTATTTACTGTTAAAAAATTAAAAAGCTCATTCTCATTGGCCTTCAATGAGCGAGCATTCTAATTTCATATTTTAATTGTTTTATTTAAAATCATTGCTAAATTTCAAATTAGAAACAATTTTAATAGTAAAATTTGTGCCTATTTGAATGGCTTCAAACATTGATTTTGCCTGCAACATGGCGTTCATAAGATCGAACATTGCCTGTTGCAAAACAAAAGGTTACCTGCCGTAATAGGCCCCAGGCAGTTGACATTAGAAAAAATATTTTCGGCAGCAATATTAGCTGGATTAACAATTATTTTCTAGCGTGTTTTGCTTACCCATATTAACGGTCATTTTCGAACTACCAACACTAGGCGGTATAATGTTCGAACTACCTGTAACCTGTGCATAAGTTAAACGGGTATGCAAAGGAGTAGGTAAACTATGCGTCACATTTTGAGAAACAGATTACTAAGTTTAAATTTATCCTCAATCAGATTCACCGTTTTCTCAGAAATGATATTTGATCTAGAAATGGAAGTACGTTTAACATTCTATCTCTTCTGATGATCCATTATTGGTTACAAACGACAACAACTTCATCTGAAAACAGTGATAGAAACGTTGCGATACGTATTCCTTAGTGAATTATAGTTAATAATAACATCATAATAAGAAGATTTTAAAAATCGACTTAAATTTTGAATAATTTTGTTGTGACTCAAACTCCGAACTCACATATTTATGTCAGTATGTGTATTATGACACAACTCATATTATTAAATTGTTTATGATATCGCCATGTGTTTGGACTCGCTTCTCTGAGTATTGCAACAGCCAGTTGAAATATTGCAGCAAGTTTAGCATCACCTGGAATAGGCAGATATCTCGTGTTTCAGGCGACCCAGAAAGTTGCGATGTTCAGCAAAGTTGTTCAGAAGTGTAAGGGTTTCTGGACGGAGGATAATTCAGCACGGAATTTCACCACGAGGGGGCGTTGTTGTGTACGCAATTCTATGACTTTAAATTATCCTACTTTTGCAATGGATCTCAAAATATTGTTCTGGGTCGATTTTAAGCTTCTGTCGGAGTGGTAAAAACCTGGAAAAAAGTGGACAATCAGGAAATGTCAGGGATTTCATTTTTCGTTCCAAAGAATCGAGGAATATCAAGGAAACTGAAAAACTTGAGGGGTTAAAACCTTTTTAGTTACAAAAAAACGAAAAATAATTTATTATTCTATCTTTAAGTACAACGTTTCGGGAACATTTTCACAAGTTTTTATAAAGATCTGAGCAATAGGGAGAAAGTTAGAGTGATTTGAAGCGCGCCTTGTCACGGTCGCATGAGCTCAACTTGAAATTTTATACGCGTTTATCTCAGCATGTTGTTTTTCGAAAATGATTTTGCCGTGTTTACGATTGCGGCAAAACTACTGAACCGATTTTCTTCATCTTTTTTTGAATGTTAATTATTAAATTCCACTGTCGTTGAACGATAAACGAAGTTTAACTTTGCCGGAACAAAACTGTAATGCAATTCTTATCACTTAAAACAGGCTTTTTTTTTCGAGAAAACGTTCCCATTTGCACTGAAAACAAAATACTTATGAAATTGATCGCTCAGATACCCGGCACACTTCTAAACTAATGAAATAATGTAAGTTTTTTTTATTTCAGTTGATCTGCTGGGTCTCTATAGTAAATACCGCAAAGCTCTGCAAAAAACAGCGTTTCGAGGACACGGCCATTATTCATAAATAATTGGCATTTCTTATGAACAAACATTTTTTTGTTGTTGTTGATTAACATAACTTACAGAAAATTACCACTTTTATGCAATGAAAAAGTGCTACACGCTAGAAAAATCCAAGCTTTGCTCTTTTTTCTTGAGCAAAAAGGTATATAACCCCTTACGAAAAAGGGTAAATTTTAATCAAGATCCAATCATTTAAAAAAAAAACTCATTAGCGCTAAACGGATCCATGTTAGGAGCGGCTCACAACGGCGTCTGTACTCCAGGCTAGGGGCGGCTGATTACCGTCCTCGTGCCAACGTGGGACTCTAAACAGTGTTGAGCACGATGGTCCTCCGACGAGACAGGGGGATGGTGCGCAGGCCTTACAAGCCGCCACCGTAAAATACTCACAAGTAATGAACGAGGAACAAAGAAATTCGGACTGGAACAATCGGTACAGACCCATGCGACGAAAACGGACTTACGATTGGAAACTCGGGACGTAGAGCTGCCGGTCTCTCAATTTCCAAGGGAGCACACGATGAACTTTACGCGCAGTTGGATTTCAACGCTCAGGTCGGTCAGGAGAAGGAATACAAACTTATTGGAGGGTTCAGCGCGCACTAGCTGACCAACGAAATGGGCCTAAGACTCATCGACTTTGCCACCTCCAGAAACATGGCCGTGCGTAGTACCTGCTTCCAGCACCACCTCCTACACAAGTACACCTGGAGGTCACCAAATCAGACGGATACACAAATCAACCAAGTTCTGATTATTTGTCAACACAGATCCTATAGGAGCGCTAACGTCGATTCGGACCACTACCTGGTAATGGTTAAGATGCGCCCAAAACTCTCCGTTCTTAACAACATTCGGTACCGACGTCCGCTCCGGTTAGATCTCGCACGACTGAAGCAACCTAACGTCGCCGAAAACTACGCGCACTCGCTCGAAGCTGCGCTCCCGGAAAAGGACCAGCTGAAAGAAGGTTCTCTCGAGGACTGTTGGAACGCAATTAAAATAGCCATCAACAGCGTAGCGGAGAACATCATCGGGCATGAGGGACGCAACGGAAGAAGTGGTTCGACGACGAATGTCTCCTACGTGATGGATGAGGAGAATGCTGCGCAGGCGGCTAAGATGCGTCAGAATGTGGAAAGACACCGACAGAACAAGATGCAGCGAACCCAAATCTTCCGGGAGAAGATGCGCCACCTGGAGGAGGAGGAGTTTGCAGAGCTGAAACTGCTGCATCATTTTCAGGAAACGCGAAAGTTCTACCAAAAACTCCACGCATTATGCAGAGGCTTTGTGCCGCTACCCGAAATGTGCCGGGATAAAGGTGGTAGTATTCTGACCGACGTGAGGTGACCGAAAGGTGGAAGCAGCACTTCTACGAACACCTGCATGATGCCCAAGCAGAGAACCATGGCTGCGGAGAAAGAGATCCCGTCGGTGCGACAAACGTAGAAGACGTGCCAGCCCCAACGATAGGATGTCATCAAGCAGCTGAAAAACAATAAATCGGTTGAGAAGGATGACCTCGGAGCGGAGCTTATTATGATGGGCCCGGAGAAGCTGGCCACCTGTTTGCACCGGCTGATTGCAAGAATTTGGGATACAGAACAGCTACCGGAGGAGTGGAAGGATGGGGTTATCTGCCCTATCTATAAGAAAAGCGTCAAATTAGACTATGGGAACTATTGTGCGATCACCGTCCTGAATTCCGCCTACAAAGTGTTTTCCCAAATCATTTTCCACCGCATCTCACCCCTAGTCAAAAGATTTGTGGAAAGTTATCAGGCCGGCTTCGTGGAAGGACGGTCTACGTCGGATCAAATATTTACCATACGGCAGATCCTCCAGAAATGACGGGAATACAGAACCCCCACGCACCACCTATTCATCGACTTTATAGCCGCGTATGACACTATCGACCGAAAAGAGCTATGGAAGGTCATGGACGAAAACGGCTTTCCGGAGAAGGCGATGATAAAGGCTATGGTGGATGGCACGCAGTACTGTGTGCGGATTTCGGGTGGATTGTCGGGTCCATTTGAATCCCGCAGGGGGCTTCGACAGGGTGATGGTCTATCTTGCCTGCTATTCAACGTTGCGCTTCAGGGTGTAATGAATCGAGCGGACATCAACACGTGGGGTACGATATTACACAAATTCAGTCAATTCGTTTGTTTTGCTGATGACATGGACATTGTCGGCAGAACAACTGCGGCGGTGGCAGGACAGTACACCAGACTAAAACGGGAAGCAGCGAGGATTGGGTTGCAGATAAATACATCTTAAACGAAGTACATGCTACCCGGCGGAACCGAAGCCGACCGACAACGCCTAGGCATTAGCATTACCATCGACGGCGATTAGTTTGTCTATCTTGGCTCACTGATTACTGAGAACAATGATACCAGCCGAGAGATCCGGAGGCGTATTATCAGCGGAAGTCGTGCCTACTATGGGCTCCACAAGCAATTGCCCCGTACGAAGCGTAACCTGCATAAAACGCTCTTATGACCAGTTGTTCTCTACGGGCATGAAACGTGGACAATGCTCGAGAAGGACCTGCGAGTGCTCGGAGTTTTCGAACGAAGGACGATCTTTGGCGGCGTACAGGAGAACGGAATATGGAGGTGAAGAATGAACCATGAGCTCGCGCAACTCTACTACTCTGAGTAGGACATGTCACAACAATGCCGGACAACTACACTGCAAAAAAGGTGTTTGCCTCGAATCCGGTAGGAAGAAGACGACCAGGAGCGCAGCGGGCAAGATTGGTAGATCAGGTGGAGATAGATCTGGCAGAGAGTACACGGTGTCCCAGTGAAACTTTGTGAATCCCAGTGAAACTTTGTGAATCAGGCCATGTTATTATGACCAGGGAGCCACCATCTTGAATTCAAAATGACATCTGGGGTTGATTTCCAGACTCCGGGTATCATTCTGGTTTCGAAAATACCCTTTCTTAGTGGTATGTGGCTATTTTTGCTGTTTTCAAAAAACCGGCAGTCAAGTTTCTGGACACCATCCCGATCCCGGAAATAGTAGTAGTAGTAGTAAGTGGTCAAATAAGGCTGTTTTTTAGACACCAAAATTTTCCATGAATTTCGAAATGGCGTTTAAAGTAAAAACATTAAAAAATATCATGCACACTAGTACCCCGTTGTAGCAGAATTTCGAACTAAACTATTGGCCCACCAGAAGCCCTCATAAACAGCTTATAAACAGCTTTAATAAGGAAGGCGGTTTTTTGATTGATTAGATTCACGAGATAATTGAGTTAAAGATACTCAAAACTACATGAACACTAGCGCCGTTTAGCGGCCGAAATTTAGAAAAAAATGTATCAACTAACAGCCCTTGACCTAGGAGCCAGACACTGTTAATATATTGCGGAATATTTCGTTGCATTTTTAGCACCCCTTTATTGATATCTTAGCTCATTGACGTTATATTATCGTTGGAGGGTTTTCAATTGACAGATAAACGATAAATATCAAACTATATCAACCAATATCGAGCAATATTATCGAAGTATTTTTCATAAAAATAAAGGTGTCTAGCCCCTAGCCCTTTACCTTCTAAACAGCTTTGCTAATGATCACAATAAGTAGTGATATTTTTAGGATAAATTAAGTTTAAAATTTTCAAAACTACACACGTACTCAATAGCACTATATTGTACCTGAATTCCGAACCATACAGTACGCCGATAATAAGCCCGTGATCTCCTGGACAACTTTGCTGAAGATTACAACTCTCTACGTTATAGGAATCAAGAGATAGAGTAACATAAATCTGTCAATTTTAGGTGATGCTAAACATTTTGGAGTATATGCTATATTCAAACTGGATATTGCAATACTCAGAGAAGTGATTCCAAACTTATGACAGGTAGTGTGAGTTACATTTTGCGGGCCGCGATGCAATATATTGCTTGGTTTGATGATTCATGATTCAGACAAATCATTTTCACTGTAAAATATCATTATTAGGAATCATATTTGACTGTTCGAAATATGAATCATTGTCCTTAAAAGTGATTAAATTTCCGAACACCTTAATGTTCCTTAAATTTTCAAAATAAAGCATGAATCACGGGTGTCCAAAATCAAAAATAATAGAGAAAAGCGACTCAAAGTTGTTGAAATAACCGAATCTAATAATAATTCTGCAGTGTTTGAAGTTTGAATCAAAACGTTACTTGATTCATACGTGAAAACCTGTTTTTTTATAAATGATCCTCAAAAAACTACTAACTTACATGAAACGTCTGGTTTCTAAATTTTAACGTGAAATTGCGTTTTATGGAATAAAACACGCTCGCGATCGTGTAACCACCCCCCGACCAGACGCTTGGAACATACGAAAGCAATCGCACTAAACCACGCTCACGCGTGCTTTTACACATTCATTTCGCAGCTTGCTTGGAAGCACAAGTCGTTCCTGCGGTGTGCTTCGAAGCAGTCGTCTGTTTATTTTCTTGGTGTGTGCGAGCGCGCGCGACGAAGACTACGACGACGGTGACGGCTATCGGGCTACAAAGTGCAAGAGACTTGTACGCTGCTAGCGCGAGCACAGGACAGAAACCTTCTCACCTTAGCTCGCGTAGTACATACAACGAGCGCCATTCTTACTCTATCGATCGGGTGACCCCCCGAGAGCAGAGCATCTCACGCGTGTATTCACATTCTTCCCCAGTTTATAACCAGTTCTCCACACACGGTGGGATCTTATTACGACGTCGCTTGCCAGTTTCCTTTGCCAGCACACACCCCACGCCTGTCGCCTACCCGCAACCCGTTCTGGAGAATCACCACGAGCTGAACCGAGCCGCCGATTTCTGCCTAGCTGTCACTGCAGTTCCAGTCTGCAACGGTGACCCATCGAGATCGGACAAACGACGGCGGCGACACAAGTGAAATCTGCTCGATTCAGTGGTGCTTCCTGCTTTGCTTTGCAATCGGTGACTAATTTCGTGACTCTTTCCGCATCAACCGCTTTCCCGTTCAGCTGCGAATATCGGATCTATTTCGGATCAGCCAGTGGCGCTGAATCGTGTTCGCGTTTTCATTCACGAATTGCGGGACTGCTGCAGTTTAACCTTATCAGTGTTACGCGTGTTTTTTTTTTGCTTGCTTCCTGAAAACAAACTTTGCCCAGAAACGGCGCTCCGCAAAACTTCCCCGTCACGCGCAGTCAGACGGAAAGCTAGCAGCCAGTCAGCAACTCGCCAAGTGAATCTAAGAAACAAAGAAAGCAAAATAAAACAGAAACGCTTTCCCTTGGCTGTACGCTGTAAACTTCTTCGTTGCCGTGTTCATTGTGTCAGTGTTGTGTGAGGTTCAGCTGAAGAAAAGCGAAAAAACCCGATATAGTGGGAGGGCCAAGAATACAACGCGAAAAATAAAAGAGTTTGTTGTAATTTTGGGAGTGAAATTGCAGCGGGTGGTGTACGCAAACAATGGCCCCCACGGCTGGAGGAACCGGTGACCCAAAGGATGGGCCCATCGCGATCATCGCTACGGGATCAGTTCCGCCAGCGGCGGGTCACTCACAACCGCAGCAGCAGCAAAGCTCCAATCTGTCCGAGCTGGAGAAACGTCGCATCAGTCGCATGTTTAGCTGGACCGCCGATTCGCCTGTCGTCACGTAAGTTAAATCGACCGCTTTAAATTTTGCGTTTTGATGTTTTCGTTGATATTGTGGGCCACATATAAGATTATCATCATCTTCATCATCATCATCATCATCATATTGGCATAATCGATCAACCCCGTACGGCTACAATTATCTTGTTACGCTCGGTTTCAGCAAATTGGCGTTGCACTCGGTGACCTGCTCTGAGGCACTGAAGCTGCCAGAGCGGTTCGGATCTATTAACGCATAAATGAGTCCCGCTGATAGTCATGGCATTAGATGGCACATTTTCGTTGTTTTCCTAGTCCGTACTGCCAACGAGCTTAATCGCCCTTACTGCTGTTGTTTTTTCAGCACTCGAGTACTTGTAGGTCAGCACGTGACAGATGAAAACAAAAACTAACAATCCAATCTAATTGTTGGTGTGGTTGTGATTTTGTTCTGATTTACTTGGTAGTATACCTGTTTGAAGGAAATGTTTGTCTGTTGTCTTGTTTGCTTTGACGAGTACATCAGAACAGACGTGTGAAAAGGTCTGGATATTTCTTCTTCGTCTTGTAAAAACGAAAGATTACTTCTCATAAGCAACGTGCTTTATTTGCCCAATGAACGGTGTGGTTTTTAATTGACTACTTAGAATCTTTCTTGCATAGACCACAATGAGAGTAAACAATCAACGTGTAACAACACTATATAAAATCTGTTAGTTTACACACAAATATTCAGATCAGCAATTGTATATCGAGTTCCCATCCGTCGGAAAGGCTATGTAACCTAGAGGAAACAAAATGATTGCCGATGATAAAAAATGGGATAAGTAGGCGTAACCAGTAAGCGTGCGTGTATCCAACGTGCGAAACATTTTGCCGTGCTGTGATGCTGGTCGCTCATACAAATGGATCACAGTTTTTTAGGGGGAACTAGGGTAGGGAACATATTCTGAGCAGCTTCAGGAACCGCCTGTGTATTCAGACGAAATACTCGAAATGTGTTGGGTGAAATTCAAACAATATTATATCAATATGTTCTCTATCGTTTTGTCTGTCAGAATTTGTTTTCAGATTGTAAAACTAAGTTAGCAAACTTCAACAATAATCAATTAAAGTTACCAATCTATGGACACTATTCCAATCACCCCGAACCTATTTTAAGCAGTTTCCATCTGTTTTGCAGGCGTTTTTTCTTCAGCACCCGAATAGCTGCAATATAGGTCGATTTGTTTCAAATGATTTTTGTTCGCAGATTTCTTTGTGATTAACGGTATTCCTTATATTCGTAAGACAGCTAGACAATCGAAGTTTTCGTTTCCATCATTGAAATAGTCGATATTGATCGAAATGCAAGTGTTTCAGGCCTGTTTTCTTCGACTGATTAAAATAGGCGCTGCTGCTTAAGCCAATCCTTACCCTATGTGAAAAGCAAAATTTATTTGCATTTCTTTTCTTTGGAGCTGGCGGACATGTTCTAAATGCTTTATAAGCATTCGAAGCTTCCAAGGTTACACATGTTTGTCAGTAAAATACGAACGGTGCTTTTTAGCACCCATCAGAAAAATAAAAGTAGTAATTTGAAAGTAATTCCTAAAACATTGTATACAAGCAAATCGAATCGCTTACGTCGTGCTAAACATCAGATTTAGCTTAAATGACTTGATGTGGTCCTACGTTAACTTTGCGGCCGTATCACAGACACAACCCCTGTATATTTTAGTTTATAACGTGATAAATACGCCTAAATTTTCAGAATTAGTCTGGTTAACATCAAATATGTAATTCCTCATTTTTTGAAAGTTTTACTAGAAAGTTACTCATTTTCACTGCTAACATTATTAGTACATGTGGTCGGTGTTAAGTCAGACCGGACCAAGTCGCAAAATTGAAAAAAACGAGTTAACGATAGTATTGGATAAAGATTTTCTTAAGCTACATCACACAACAATCAGATTTTATTTATCTCTAAAACAGCAGAAATAACAGCATGATTTTTGTCTGCATGACCAATGAAAAGCGATTACAGTGTTCAGTCAGAATGGACCAAGTGTTTATTTTCAAAAAGACTGCCTTCGGTCAGCTATTGATAAAAGCGAACGAACGGAAGAATTTTCAAGCGTTTTTCCAGATTTCTTTATATCAGAGAACTCTTTCACTCACCCCCCATCGGAATCTGTAAAGTTTCACGCACTGCCGTGGTTTTGGATGTGTTTTTGGACCGTTTATTGCTGACCTGATATCATGCCTTATAGTGTGCAGACAAAGTGAACCATGTGTTAAGCAGAAAAAAGTTGAAATTGTCGAAATTTACAGCATCGGTTTGAAGTCAACATAAATGAATTTCAACACTAGCAGGCAACTTATCGGAATGCTTCATTGCCTGTTAGTCGAAAAAGTATACTATACCAGTAAATAAGAAAAATGTACATGGTCCACTCTGATTAAACACGTAAATGAGAAACGTTAGTCATTTGTGTGGGTGACACAACATTCCACAATTTCCAAACATGACAGAAATTCCAGAACCAAAACACCAGGAAACCATCCAGTCCATCATCAATTCTACGGCAAGTTTGGCCAAAGTTGCAGAGAAAATGGAGGATTACGAATAACTTAATTGAGTAAATTAACCATGTTTTTGTTCCATAAAAACATTCCGCTCCTACCATTGATCTGTTGAAACAAACACAGTCTAAAGTTTATTCAAATTATTTTCAATAGTTGTTGATGTCGCAGAAGCTAACCATGTAGATTAAAAACTTTTTGACTGTTGGTTGATCAATGGACTAAAATTACTTGTTAAATTGTTCAGTCATAATTGACCAAGTCATTAATGATTCTTCTTTGATTCAATCAGAGTGGACCAAGTACATTTAATCAGTTACAAACCTGTCCTTTTTGAGCTCACGGCACTTCTTTTTTTTTCAATTGTCACATTGCATGATACAGTTAGAAGGTTACTCCAACTTATAACATCAAAACTGTGCATAAATATTTTATTTTTTTTATTCTCGCTTGTTTTCCGTCGGTCTAGTTCCGCCACTGTTGTGGCCAATCACCGACGCCCTGGAAGGCGACTCCACACCCAGGACTCTAACTCACGACCCGTTTATTAACGGACCGGCGCCAACGGCTTTACTTCCTCATGCGATGGAAGGCGTGATCCCAGAGATTTTTCGCCTCAGAAAATCTCCCGGTGTCGGCTAGGATTGAATCTAGACCAGTTTGGGTTGGTTGTGAGTGGATCACGCCACCTCACAACCATCGACACCTATGTCGGCGGTGGGATTCGAACCCAGGCGTCGAGCGTGGTTGGCGGAGACGTTACCAACCACACTAGGCCCCCGCTGTAGTGCATAAATATTGAAAACTTCAAAATTCCCAGAGCAACAAACTTCAAACTCGTTTTTCTCGAAATGATCAAAATGTCACTTGGTCCGGTCTGACTTAACACCGACAATGTGTTATAGATTTTAGTAGTTCTATAAATAATTATCACAAAAATAAAAAACTTTGAAAATATTTTTACTTTAATATGAAACTACCGCTATCAGAAGAGACTCGAATGACAAAATTGGCGCATTCGTGAAGATTAGCAATCGAACTGAATTAAGAGCCCTGCAAAGTAGCCCTGTTTCCATGCACAGGATTTTTTTTCCAAAAACCCTTGCGTTTCTGACTTTTTGGTGTATTTTCAAAAGTAAATAAAACAAAAAAAACCTGTCGGAAATCGGCTTGTTGGAACTTTAATATAAGTATTCATCACAAAACACCCACGAAAAAAAATACTCATCACAAATACCACAAAATCGAAATTTGATATTCATTTTTCATGTTTTGTGATGCAGCCAGTGTATGTTATTATGGAATGCGAAAAATGTGACATTAGACTATGAAAAATATAGGGTATAGGCTCTATTATCGTCAGGTTTGTCCAATGAGGGGTAATTAAGTCATAGAGAACTAATCTTTTGCAGAAAGATGCTCTGCTTTATGAAAAACCATCATGCAAGAAATTAACGCTCTATCATTCACCCCCTTGACGATAACAGGTAAATCCTGACGATAACAGAGCCGATACCCTGCCTCATCCAGACGGGATTCGAAGCCGCATTTTCCCTGTCTCCAATGTAATAAGACAAATACATAAAAAAACCGGAAACTGTCTGAGAATGAGTTGTAGGAAATTAATAACACCTTAAAAAAATATACCAGCGAAAAAAATAAGAAAATATTGACTAAAAAATGAAAACTAAACACTAAATTTTAATAAAAAAAACGAGTTGATTTTTTTTCAAAAAAACCTGAAATTATAACGTAAAAGTTATAACTAATAGCGTAAAAGTCAATGATGGAGAAATGAGAGACAATTTTTTTATGAAATTTTAATCAAAAAAAATCTGATTTCGGCATTTTTTAAATATTTCTACTCCAATGGTTTTAAACAAGTTAAATAGTCATTTAAAATTGAAGAGTTCATAGCAATTAACTTCGTCATTCAAGTTATTTTGGCTTTAGCCCTGAAAAGATAGTCTACGTCAATTTGACTCCTAACATTCATTG
Source organism: Wyeomyia smithii (assembly GCF_029784165.1). Classification (NCBI taxonomy): domain Eukaryota; kingdom Metazoa; phylum Arthropoda; class Insecta; order Diptera; family Culicidae; genus Wyeomyia; species Wyeomyia smithii. The sequence goes on along the minus strand of NC_073694.1, from coordinate 187,705,937 downwards.
ATGATTATCCTTTTACGCACATCGAAATATGGTTATCTGTTCAGGGCTGAGTTAGGAAAATTACAAAATCAACCCTAAATTATATATTAAATCAAAAAAGAACTGAATTTTTCCCTCAAATTAATTTTGACGTGGGACTACGTCTTTTTTTCTATACTGGTATGCATTTTGTAAAATTGGAAATGAAACTGGCAAATGTTGCAAATACTGAACAATTACACTAGTTATCATTATTTTTTCATTGCAAAGCGAAATGAACCAATCACATGCAGGCATTCCAAGCACAGACGACATGAATAGACACCAACCATTCCCTGTGATATTCTCTGTATCAACATAAAAAAAAAAAATAACAGTCTCCCCGTTCCAATAAGTCAATTGCTTCCATGAACCTAGACTAATTTGATGTCTCGAAGGTAAAGGTTTTTCGAAAAGTTTGAAACAACCCCTTTTTTGAACAATTTCTAAACCTGCTGTTAGAGCGTAATAGAAACTGATGTCTTGAAAGAAAACATGCTGGTAAAAGCAACAATACCGCAGAGTACATGTGAAGCAGAGCGCCGGTAGTTTCTCGTCGTCTATCATTGCAGCGGGCACGACTTTAATTCGCGTGCAATCGAATACTGCTACTGATGGTGATTGAGAGTTTATCTCATGAGTATGATGACCCTAAAAACCATAAATGACTCGACAAAAATTGAACATTTTTGCAACGGTTATGAGTTATTTTTATTTATTTTTTATCTTCGATATTCACCAAATAATCGTGACCGACATAATATCGAACGAGTAAGTTCCTAAAAACACTAATTTAAAGAAGAGTAAGAGCCGGTGAGTGCTTATGAATGTTTTATCCATTTACTAAGATCTATTCAGAACTTTAATTAAATATATTTAAATATATTTCTGGAAAAATAAAGGGAGGGTGAGAATTCAAATACGTAAATCACTGAACAAACGAATTTATTGTGTCTGTAATTACAGTATTTAGTCCCACGTCACCATTTCATACAACCGTGATCGAAGCAAACTGCGACCGTGAGTAGATGTGAAAAAATTTACGCTTCAATGTTTTTGCAAAAATTAAGATGATAAGTATACAAACATTTTATAGTTTGTCGTTCCAAAGTGCAAAGAACCGGATGGATTGAGAGTCAAACAAAGTGGTTGCGGTTGCAAAATTAAGTATCAAAGAAGTTAGAGTTTAGTTTTTTTTTTCGATCTAAAGGGGGATACGGAAATGAATTGCAATTTAAGATCGATTGAAAAAGGTGTTCACAGTGCTACCATGTAGCGAAGCATGCAACGTTGGGAGTCTGGAGATTGAAGAGAGAAGCGACCGCGTTGGGAGAAGTGATAGTGACCTTGCGTTGGCAGGATTGGAGTAAACTTGCCGTACTCTGCTATAGCATTGGCGGGATGTGTTCCGGCTGGGCTGGTTGGTAGGTGACCGGGAAATCAAGAACATCGTTAGTGAGAGGAGGCAGTGTATGATGAAAAAGGGTTCAGCTCCCATAAGAAAAGGAAATAACAATCTAGCACGAGCTAAAAGAGGCAAGCCAAACTCGATAATATTAGATTGCAGAGGATGGAATGAATGTGACCAAAAACATACCAATAAAAATGGAACGATTGGAGGCGGCAGACTCTCGAAATGTAAAAGAGGCGATTGAAATTATGGGAAACATTATTTGGTGAGATCATTCCAAATTTCTGCGAATTGTTTATAAGTACACGCAAAAGTTCAAGCTTTAGTCATCCAATGTGTCCTTTCAATTCGCACAGAATTTGCTCTGACTTCGCACAACCAATGCGTGATACGCATAACGCAAAAGTTGTACAAGGAATACATTGACAGAGATCAAAATCAGAATATGTATCATATACACAAAAATCGTAATGTCTCGGTAAACTTCGGTTTCGGGCGAACGATCAGTTTCGAGGCGCTCAAAAAACCGTTCTTTACTCTCGCGAGCCGGTGCGTATCAACGGCTCGTGCATCCCTAAAAATCGTCAGCAACTGAAACAGTCAATGGCGAGCCTTGTAGCCGCGGAAGTTATTGACGCTGGTGCCAGTAACGCAGAACCGAATGCATGTGAATAAAACCAGAGTCATAATTAAATGCAAAATGTTTTGGAATAATCTCATCTTTTTGTTTATTGTTAATGATTGAATGATGTTTTCAAATGACCTGATTCATGAAAGTGAATCGATCAGACGATAATTTCTTCAATATAGCCAGTACCCAACTTATAAGTATTGATTGCTGGTTGCACTGTTTTAACGATGCCAACCACTTCCCTGACACCGTAATCTCATTACCTATAGTTTGACAGTACCAACAATGGCCGCAAAGGGAAGACATCTGACGTGCTCTTCACTCCCGTTCAGTGTTGCCTAATCTATCGATGTCGCTGTTTAAAGCAGTGTGAAGCATAGCAGTGTAACATGCCATTTCATTCCCGCGTATACAATACCACAGGCTACGAACGTGTCAGGGAGGTGATGCCAACCTTCTGAACATCGGCTGATGCTTTATAAGTGTAGTGGTTTGGAGCTGCGCAATGCATTCAAAATACGCTAGAGCATCAAATGCGTTATGCCCAACGCACATGCGTTGTACTGGTTCCAATTTTAATCAGTAAACGCGCTAATTTCGCTCATAAATGATCTGGTTACGCACACTCCAACTTTTGCGTGTACGAATTCAATAATTCCAAACACGCGATACATTATTGAAACTTGAATTGAATTACCCTTATTTTTGCTTATTATTTTTCTTCAATATTTTCATTTTTCTTTGTTATTCATCACTATTTAATTTATCTGCAGAATGCACAATTGGCATTTGACGAACGGTAGCTGTCGTTTATTTTATAAATAATAAAAATAATCCGTATTCTTTTAAGAGAGCGAGCAATTGCGCTATAACCATAACCTTAAAATGCTTAAAATGCAGTTGAAGCGAGTAAAGGCGCTATATCCTTGGTTTTGAAACCCGAACATGAGGAGGAAATACCTATGTTCCATCCCAGGAAATTGGTCAACAAAGGAGTGTACTTTTTTAGCTTTGTAACTTCCAACGAATTATATTACTTTTTACATACGGAGCGGTTGGTACGGATTGTCCCCGTTCTTAGATTATATTGTATTACATTGCGCTACACAGCAGGCCTGGCCGTTGACAAGAAAAATGTATGGAAATGATTTTTTAAAAAAATGGTGGATATCATTTTCCAGGATCCCTTCTAGTACTGGCTGTGTTAGTGTAGACTAGACTAGACTAGACGTCACCATTTCATACAACCGTAGGGCTGCATACCTCGTAGTATTTTATTCAAACTTGACATTATTTTAAAACTGTTACACGCAAAACTTTTCCTTGTTACTTTAGAAGCAATAGCGCAAAATTGCCTTGAAGGTAACAAACCTATTACTTAAAAGGCAATAAAATTCTTCCCCAGTCAAGTAACAACACATACTGTCATATATTTAGCACGTGTTACGGGAGTTCGACTATCTAATAATGGTCGTTTCAACCACATGCACGATTTTTTCTGTCAAAAACTGCTCCCTTTCCATCGCAAGAAAAAAAAAATCACACACCGTCGCATATGTTGCACATATTACAAGTTTCTTCAATCTTCAATTCATCCGGTGAGCGTGTATTAGTTCGCGCGTTGTATGCATACGGAGTAGAGAAAGAATATGACAAGAGCTGCCAAGCAGCATTTTCCCCGTCATAGAGTATGCAAACGTTGATGATTTCAAAGATTTGAAATGCGTCTTCAAATGACATCACGATCTGTAAACTGCGTTAGAGAAAAACAAAAACATTCGCTTTCTTGCAAGCTATCCAAAAAACATACTCATTGGTTCATGGAAACTCATTTGCACCTGTTTGAAAATACAAAATTCGTGCCCATCCAGAACAATATTCGCAACTTCGGCAACTCTGTTCAGACAGTATAACATATTTTCATTTCAAGTAAACACTGGGGGACGAAACGAAAGTGTTTCTAATTAGACATTTGAGGTTGACGGGTGAGATTCTCATTATGTGTGGATGAAGAGGACAAAAATTAATCTGATCGTTGCATCAATACAAATTCAGCGAGTGAAGTTTTGCTAACACATGCATTGCGGTGCTTGGCTGTATGTTCTCCTGCAGAAACACATACAAGCGTGTGGCCGTCATATTTTTTGTTACTTTTTAGTTGTTACTAATTGTGTATAATGCGCAGTCATAAGACAGAATAAGTAATAAAAAATTACCCCAAAGTAATAAAATGTTCCCCGTTTGCGTTGGGTGTAGGATATAAAGTTCTGGATGGAAAAGACAAATTTTCACTTAGTAGTTAAGTGTCGAAGATTTTTCGTGAGTTTTTTGTGGTTTTCCAGCAACAAACATTGATTTATTGTTATGCACGTTAAATCTCCATACGATATTGATTCGGTTTTTGTTGTTTCCCTAACAAAAATCGAAGCAAAAGGTAGGAACCGTTACACAAATATAGTTAGAAGCGTTGGAACAGGCAAACTTTGTCCCGTCTGATTTTAAATTGGTTTATTCACTAAATGAACCACACAAATGAACATTTTGCAACTTTTCCTTGTAAAAACAATCCACGTGGACAAAGTGGGCCCCCTTTGGTCATTGTCCACGCTTGTCCACGAGCAGGTACGGGGGGTCTAAAATGACGATGTTTGTGTCCACGTGGAATGTGGACGATGGTACAACACACAAGGTTGCAGCCAAGCTAAACAGTTTATCTCTCCAAACCCTACTACAACCAAGAAGCTTCTTGGTTCTAGGTGGTAGTATTCGAACAATCATTACAGTATTTTCAACGCAATTACTGTACCGCAAATTTTTACCGGGTCTACGTTCAGAAATAAACCAGAGAGTTCTTCTGTTTTTGAATTTCCATTATTTACAGACCACTTTAATAGCGCTTTTGACAAGTGGCTGCAAAACTGCGAGTCAAAACATAGCCTTACCTCCTGTGCTGATTCATGAGCAGCGAAACCCGGTTCTTGTTGGTAAACATTTGGTGTTTGTTATTGAAGTTGTGATGTAGTATTGCGGGATGAGACCACTTGACTGCAGATTTCCAGTCAAAATGTAAACTTCTACGAGTATTCAAATTTGACCGACAAGTGGCACGTCTATAAGAACCAGTTTTACTATTTGGTGACTCTGTATCTTTTGACTTGCAGTTTTTTTTTCCAAGGTGTGAATCCCTAGATACATCCCGGATTCAGCGTACCTACTTAAAAATAATTTGACACCTTCCAAAAAGAGGTTGCTGCTCCTAAGAGACATAATGTTGATTTCGAAAATTGCAGCACTGTAGCTAACATATTAACCAGCTAACTTCGGTTTCTCCAAATGGGTACGTAAATTTATTTCTTCTTCTTTCGAGTTCTTTTCCGGGCAAGTGGAAGGAAACACGATTAACAAGTCCTATTTTTGCCTACGTCCGATTGAAATTCGTATAAAAGTGTCGGAAATTTGTGTTCTCATTTTCGTTCGAATTTTTATGAAAATCCACAAATTCTATGTCCTTTCGAGGGCCACAGTATAAAAAGAATGAGTTAATAGTCAAGTTTACCCTAACAGGCAAGGTTTCAATGCAAAAAACTGGCATAATGTGGTCCTACATAAACCATGCGGTCTCGACTCTGACATAACCCCTGTAGTTTTTCACTTATCATTTATCATTACATGAAGCGTGATTCTTAAGCGTTCTAATCCAAAGCGGCTTACATCTCCAATTCCGGCTCACAATTCAAATGGTGTTTTTCGTGTCGCTGATCTCTAAACAGAGAAGCGTAGTAGTTTCCTGTGTTTGTAGGTCATCTTGACAATATAATATAGTGCTTTTCAATCAATCGAAATCTAGTTTAGACAACAATTCCATGGTTACTTCAGCAATATGAGGACTAAAAGAAGCATGCTAAAAGAAGCATTTCGTAAGTATGGTAATTTGATACTACGAACGCCTATCGTCATCATATTTTTAAGCACGAACTGGTTCACGGTAATCAGGGTTATGACTACAAGATTCGGTTCTTTTTACAGTTACAGCAAACCAAATGTTTTTTCTCCAGTGATTTTCGAACAACTTATTATAATTATGTTCTAGTTTTGCTATCGCTTAATCTAACACACTTCGAAATGTTGTTTCAGCTTTATTTTCATTAGTGCTCTAGAGAAAAAAAAACAACGTACAAACTAATCTCCCACAATTAAATCGTCGAATACCGTTTTGCACGCGATCGGCATACCTTTATGCATATAGTAAATCGCAGCTTCCCGATCCGAGCGTGTGTGTCCTCGCCTCGTTCAGTCAACGAACGGCACGCACCGTTGGCCTTCCTGTAGCTTTCCTGCTTGCCGCTGTCGGATTGTGGTGACTTTTACGTAACGTAACTAGTTAACAAATGCATGTTTATCTAAGCCGGCTGTAACAGGCTCGCTTCCACTAACGGAACAGAAAAACGGTGCAGGAATTTTTGCAAGCGAATGTTTTTTTGCTCTACCACGAAGTTCTGACTTTTGTACAGAATTTTCTGTTTCAATCCAGAAGCGGATGTGTTTGCAACTTATTTGTACCCATCACCGCATCAGTAGAGGTGCATTGAACTGGGTACTAAAGTTGATAACCTTAAAAAAATATGGTGAACAGTCACGTCCCTGAACCGCGGAAAACCTGTTGCAACTGATGATTAATAAACTGTTTTCACACAGCCGTGTTTCAAACATTCTCTTTTGAGGTTATCTAGCTAGGCGTGCATACCTAAATTGTGCGTGGAAGCATACTAAGTTTTATTGAACTGGTTTGTGTTCTGTTTTCCTAACGTCACATCTCTTGGAAGAGCGAGGTTATAACGATTTAATTTTTAAGTAATTTTCTTGAATATTCAAAAGACAAACTGTCCCAAATTTCAACGTCGTTACACAAAAGCTTTGAACCAGCCGGTTTCCAGTTCTAAGAAAGCGCTAGTCTCTTGCTTCGGCTTAGCACCTGCAAGCCAAATTTTTCAGTTGCTTTATCCATAACATTCCGTGTACCTAAACCGCAACTTTCCAACGTTCCACCCAGAGATGCCAGATATACAGACAAATCTGTATTATACAGACTTTCTGTGTTGCGATACAGACACGCATAAGCCTACAGATTTTATACAGAAATTTAGTATGATACAGATATTACACAGATATCTGATATTCTACATAATGGTTTGACCAGTATACACAAAAAAACGAACACAAAAGTCACTGTAGCCGTTGCTGGAAAAAGTGAACTAGGAACTGAACACTTTGCTGAACATATTAATCTTGCGTTTTTGAGAGTGAAATCATGACAACGGGAATCGAGTCAGGCTATCGGGGTTTTTATCGGTCCCGTGGGCACAAATCTGCCTGTTTCGCCCCCAGTAACAAACAGCTGATTGTCTCGATCGATTGCCATGCAGGTTATATTGGTGAAAAGACCGTTTGTTCTATTCGGAGCAATATCCAACGTTGAAAAATTGCTTAAAATGTCCCAAACCTTGAAGGTACTATTTTTATAACCGCGAGACTTCTGCCATCATGTATCAGTTTAGCTACATTACGACGAACGACGATTTTTATCATGGGAAAGACTCTTACTTCTATGTGTTACTTAGATTTAAAAGATAAATTAGTTATCGATTAATCGACCAACTATGATAGACTCGAAAAAGAACAATCAAAACAAGCAATAAAACAAAACAATCTGACAGGTCGACAAATAATTAGGTATCAATGTATCGGTAACTTTTTTTCGCAGCGGTATATAAGTCTGTATACAGACATTTTTATGGATTATACAGACTTGCCAAAAAAAAGTCTGGCATCTCTGGTTCCACCTAGTAACAGATTGGGAAATTTGCCATACCTCACCGGGGAACACAGCGACGGTGAATCTCATCCGTGTTTGGTTGGATTTGTTCGTTAGTGGGAACCGGTTTCGCTTGCCGGCTGACTGGCGGACAGTTCGAACCGAGTGCGAAAAAGTTGGTCCCCCATGTGGGTCCATAGTGCGCTGCTAGAGCTCTTTTCTCAATGGCTAGCTGAGCTAGCATTAGTATGTGTAAATGTGTGTTTGTGTGGTTTACAACCGCTCTGTAGTGGGAGTTTTCACACATTAGCATCTTATCCAAAGCGATGACATCGATTTGCGATCAACGATCGATGCTTCTGGCTTAGTTATTGTATGCGGTTTTAGTCTCTCCTGTTCAAAAATTGGTAATCGCATTTTTAGTTTCAAGGATTTTGTCTAACACTCAGACAGTGAGGTTCTACTGTTTGACTTTTCACGAGTTAAACAGTTCAAACTAATTACATATTGTGTTTGTTGAAATCATCCAATTTGTATTGACCTTGGTCAAATCTGTCTTCTGTTTATATATTTGTTTGAAAAAGCGAAAATAAAAATTAGAATAATTCATTAAGCAGAATGCCTAAAATTACCATTAACGTCGATCTGTTTCATATCGTACTAGCTCTGATACCCGGCCCACGTTGTTACGTCTTCCAGTTCATGATGACCATGTATCTCAATAAAAACATGTTTAGAATTTCTGTTAATGAAGGAATATACACACTTAAATTTTTTTGCCGGGTCTCGGTAATTTATTGCCGAGAACGGCACCACTGAGTGCTCGGTTAAAAAAATAATGACAGCTGTCACATTTTTTCGTGAATCTCGGTTCACCTAACTGACATTTCGGCTCGTTAATATTTTGTGCCGAAACTTCAGTTAGGTTGAACCGAGATTTTCGAAAAAATGTGACAGCTGGCATTTTTTTTCTAACCGAGCACTCAGTGGTGCCGTTCTCGGCAAAAATTACCGAGATCCGGCAAAAAAATTTAAGTGTGTAAGTATCTCGTATATTTAATACACTGTGCATATTGAAATTTTGCAATATCTGTTTTGAAAATATTTTATCCTATCGTAAATTTGTCCCAAATACTTACACTTGTCACGCCCACTTGAAATAGTCACATTTATTTTGATCACGTGATTATTGTTTGTTTTCGAAAAAACAAGCTCTGTGATTATAAGGAGAAATAATCAATTGAGTTTTCGAAGCATTGGAATGAACTTGCCACTTGAACAAGCACGTAAAGAAAATAACTAAATAATTTCACAATCAAATTTCTATGCTGAGCACAATTTTTTTTCTATGGCTAGAAAGAGGATTGAAATTGCAGTGATTTTTGCATTCTTGCATAATATTCAATTTCCAAACAATTTTTGTAAATTATCAATAAGATCGCAGTAAGCCGCGACCACGGAAAGACGCAACTTTTTTACGTGATGATTTTTAATTGCATAATAGCAAAATTAGTTTACAATTTTTTGGTTAACTGTGCTACGGTGTTTCGCTTTTGTGTAAATTTGTTCTGTATTTGAAGATGTAAACCTAAAGTGAAAAATCTATAAGAAGCTGGACGTGAAGATATACTACCATGAATTGGGTTGTTTAGCTATATCAGTTTTTTATATCATCTGAAAGATCTTCATTTTTCAAGTAAAACGTGATTTAAAATTGTTTTCTATCGTTGTCCTTAGCTTTTTAAATCACGATCAGAGATGCCAGATGTTTTTGAAAAATGTCTGCAACTGCTCGAGAACCGGAAAAATGTGCTCGAAATCTGAAAAAAATCTTTCTGTGATCCGAAAAAATTACGATCGCGCAGGCAAAACTCTGTAAACATCTGCACACATTTCAAGAAAATCTGCTCAAATATAAGAAGACTCTGACAAAAATCTGCAGAAACCGTGAAAAAACTGAAAATATTTGCAAATCAATAAAAGTCCGCACACGGACTCCAAAAATCTGCGTTTTGCAGACAAATCTGCACATTTGGTATCCCTGATCACGATTTAAAACTGCCCGAAATCTGCTCGAAATCGCTACAATGACAGTTCGTCTTAGAGATGGTCGGGTATGGGAAATTTGTTACCCGTACCCGACCCGAACCCGAAGTCTGGTTTGTTCGAAATACCCGTACCCGACCCGAATCCGGAGAATATCTATTCTAACTACCCGTACCCGATCCGTACCCGGAAGAAAAAAACGCCGAAATTGCCGGTACCCGACCCGTCATATTTTTTTTTGTTTTTTTTTTTTAATTTTTTTTAAATACCTGGGTACCTTGCATATTTTATGCACTGATTAAAATATGTGGTTTCTCGAGATGATGGCCGGAGTAAGGCTAGAACCGAGTGTGCATGTGAACGAATATTAATGAACCTAGAGTTCCAGGCAGGAAGGGATCCACTATGTAAAATGCATTTCTGGTAAACGAAGAGTTTATGTGAATGTCGCAGCAACCTGATATCTAAATATTATAATAAGGTCAACGTGAATATTGTTTTTAACTTGAAAAAAAAAAATTGATAATTCGCTGCATTTGCCAAAAACCTATAATTTTTCAGTACAGATTCGGTGTCATTGATTCATTCTAGAAATCGGTATAACACAGATATTTTTGTACATGCGGCATCCCTGGTCACAGTGCAAACCAATGTTATCGCTGTCAAATCTCATATATTTGCTTCGTACCAAACATCTCAATGCACGGTGGGGAATCGCGGGCCATCAGCCTAAAAAAAATTTACCTCAGCTGTTTCATATTATTTTTCCTTTGTTACTATAACATTCAAGTGCATAAATCCAAAATTTGGCTGTTATATAATGAAATCTGTTCATTATGATTTTTCGAAGCTTGGCATACTGACGTTTTTTTGACATATTTTTTAAAAAAAGTTTATTACTTTGAAACGCTCCGCAGCTTCAATGAAAGCTTCGATTTTTTTTTGGCGTCGAAGAAAAAGTTGATTTGTTATTAGTTTGTATTACCTATATTGTTTAATTTTTGTAGAATTGTTTTATTTTTTTTTTCGCAAAATTTGATTGATTTAAGGGGTCGTGCAACTATGTAATCTGCTTCTGTGAGGAGGGCGTCCTGTGGCGTTGCTTGTGGTTAAAGATCATATAATTCTATTGAATGAAAAGTAAGGAGAAGATGCCGAAAATGCATGTTATCATTTCCTTGGTGCAAACACTGCCGACAACTGTCCGAATAGATGTTGGGCGATTTCATATCTGGTCTTTCCGATTATCGGCACTAAGAAAACACCTAAGCTTGAAATTCTCATAATACACAAAACTCGAATTACCCGTATCCGATTCGTACTCGACTAATTGAGAAATTTTCAAACCCGTACCCGACCCGAACCCGAAGCCTTGGTTTTTAAATTACCCGTACCCGACCCGAACTCGTAAAACATTTTTTGGCGTTACCCGAAACCCGACCCAAACCCGTCGGGTACGGGTCGGGTACGGGTTTTGGGTAAAAATACCCTTACCCGACCATCTCTAGACCATATGCCAACTGTCATTGTAGCGATTATAAGCGAATTTTTATTCTTCATTTGAAAATCGAAGGATAATGATATAAAATTTAAAAAAATCACGCTTTGCTCAGAGAATTACACTCTTTCAGATGATATATAAAAATCGGAAATCCGTGAATAGCTAAACAACCCAATTAAACGGGCGAGTGACGGAAAAAATATGGATAGAAGTAGACGGTTCTTTCTTCCGTAAAACGTAGCAGCGAATGTATCTAGCCTTCAGGCAACAGTCTGAATATATCCCCTATCTGATCTGGGTGACATAAGTGAGAGCGTTCCTTGTATATTTTATTAGATTGTTCTTTTTGGCCTTTTCCTCTCGCTACAATAACCTTATTAACCTTTATTAGAACCAAATTTAGGATCAGAAGAGTAGACGTCTTTTTGTTTTTTTTGCGTTCGCCTTTTTTTAGGAAAAAAAATCTGGAAGACAAAGCGACTAAATATCGACAATGTTCAGATTAATTATTTTAGTCATTTGAATAGAAAACCGATCTTCAAATCCTTCGACAGCTTCTCAAACGGCTTCGAATACTGTTTTCTTTATTCGACCTTAGTCCCATATCTCAAACTAGGCATTATCACAAAAATGGTTTTAGATTACCATCACTTTCTTCTGGTGTTAAACTGATATCGCAGAATCTCTCACTGTACATGAAAATCTCTGAGCTTGACGACCGTACATTTCGTAGTTGCTCCTCCTCGGCGGATCGGAGCTAGTGAGTTGCACAAAGAACCAAAGTAGATGGCTATTTGGGATTGCTTTACTTGAATATAACTATATGAATATATATAAAAACTCGTATAGCTTTAGGACCCAATTGTTCGAAAAACCGGAAAACTCTGTTCGAAATCTGAAAAAAATCTATCCGTGATTCGAAAAAGATTCGCTCGCACAGGCGAAAGTCTGCAAAAATCTGCAACATACATTGGAAAAAACTACGAATAGGATACGGAACCTATTTAACCTACAAAATTTATTCTACTGTAACCAATTTTCACAAGCTTGCTCATGAAATAGCGTGAAGCTTAAATGTCTATGATACTTTTCGAACTCAATAGCTTTATGTGCGAAGTTACATGAAATGTGTTCGGGAGTTTCATGTTTATAGGTAACAGACAGACAGACATTCGCTTTTATATATATCTTTACAACCTGTCGGATTTAATTGCATACAATATCTCCAGCATGCAATTTACGCTTGAGTGCAAGTCAGGGCGGATATATACTTTCGAGTGCTTTTCGAGCTGTTGATGTTGGTATCGTGAGGTGATGCGACGTGCAATATACACGTGAAACATAAATAATATCTTTGAGAAATTGTAGTACACTAAGGTCGCTTTTTACGCGTTTTTTTTACTCGTATTTCGGAATTTACGAGGTTTTTTTTACGCGGATTCCGGAATTGACGCGGTTTTTTTTTACGCGGCATGTATCACCCGCGAAAAAAGCGACTTTAGTGTACAGTCATACCTCGATATAAGGCAACTTTATTTTTATTTTCGTTACGTTATATCGAAGCAATTTTTTTTTTCATTTATGCAAGAATATTGATGGTTACTCAAAGATGCGCGAAAACCTATTTTCCATAACCTATCAGTATTTTAAAACCATTCTTATGCCAATTTAGAACAATTTTCAACAAGCAAAAAAAATGTTTTTAATTGATGCAAGACTGTTGGTGGTTACTCAGAGATGCGCGAAAACATGTTTCCCATTGTGTGAATAAAAAACATATTTCCCATCACCTATCAGTATTTTTAAACCTTTCTTATGCCCATTTAGAGAAAATTTTAACAAGCAAAAAAAATTTTTTTTAATTGATGCAAGACTGAGAATTGATACTGAAGGATGCGTGGAAACTATTTTCATCACCTCTCAGTATTTTTAAACCTTTCTTATGCCTGTTCAAGACAATTTTCGCATTGATTTCATTGGTTTCAAAATTTACTACGAACATTTTTGTGAAGCAATTTATACCCCAAAAACAGTTGCTGTATCATTTATTTTCAATTTCATTACATTTTAAAAAGTTACGTTATATCGAGTTACGTTACATCGAGGTTGCCTTATACCGAGGTATGACTATATTACCACCATTCTGTTTTGGTATATCTAAAGTATTACCACTTTAAATTTGAAAATAAAAAGGATATTTTTAACAATTTTTAGGAAACTTTCTGTTCAAGTTTCACCCTAACATACTGAGTGGTAACTGTTTTCCATATATTTTATTCGAACTGGTAGGCCGTTACAAATTTTATTTTCATTTTATGTCACCAGTCCCCCCTTCGGAAATCTTGAATATTGGAAGGGGAAGAAAAAAAAGCTCAAACCGTTTTGTTCATTTTATTGGTTTATCGACAGCATAAATGCTAAATTTAGCAACAAACAAGTCCAGTCCAGTCCATAATAATAATAATAAAGTGTTATTTTTCAACATTTATTTGAGTGCAAGTTACAAACGTCATAATTTGCACACAAACTTTGATCGAAGATTTTTCTTTTTTTTGTCTCGGTGTTATTTATTTTTTGCCTAACTTTGATAACCTTTGATAACTTTACTAACTTTGATAACCTCGGACATAAAAAGAATTCGAAATTTGTATCAGTCTAAATGTAAAAGTTGTAGCCTTTCATACACTTTTAATGGAAATGAGCTAAATGAGCTGCGGTGTACCGATACAGGTATGAGAAATGAATATTTCGAAAATACTTCGAAATTTTCATTCAGAAAAGGTGGGGTGTGAACATTTGCAGATTGTGACAAACTAAATCAAAGACATTTGAGATGTTATAATTGATATGAATGGAATAGGACCGAGTAGCAACCTACCTTATTTTAAATGAAAATGCGAAACGTTTTTCGAAGCACCTGAGAAATAGTCAAAATTGTTCCAATTATAACACATCACCCACATTCCATATTTTGCCTGAAAACCTGGAGATTCACCTTTCCAATAAAAGCTTAAGGTTTCAGAAACAGTGTTTCAAATGGTGGCAATTTTGATAAAGTTGTTGAGTACAAGTGCACGTTTTGAAAAACAAGACTGGTTTTTGAAGATTTCATTTTAAAAAAATCTAACCCTTCAATTTTAATCAAGTTTTATGTTTTAAAATTTCAGCGGATTCTTTATGGTTGAGCGAGATTTTCTCGAAATTCAGGATATCAAGCAAAAGTTTCCTTTTTTTCTAATTATCAAAAAAGTTGATAGTTTGAGTTTCGGTATTCAATCGTTTGCAGTGGGTACACGCCATATCAGAATCGGCATATTGTGCAACTTCAACGCACCACGGGTTTTTCTTCATCGAATGTTAGTTCAGGCTCAGGGGTTATATGGGAAGAACGCGATGGTGTTATATTTCGGTCCCATGCACTTTTCATGTTCCTTATGGGTCCTATAATAACTGTGTAAGTATTCAGATCAATCGGTTGAACTATATTTTTGCGCCCGATTTTTAAAGTTTCCATACGATTTTATATGGGATAATCCACCAATTTCGAAATTTATTCGTTAGAGAGGTCCAGTTGGCTCCTTAAAATATATCGATACATGATTTTTGTAGGAAATTTTCCCGAGAAGACCGTAAGGCGCATGCTGCTAGTATTTTTCAAGCATCTCAGGAACCTTATGGTTTATCCATGTTTTATCGAAATCATGGTGAATTGCTTCAATAGTTTGTTCGGCATACCACCCAAGCCCTTCGTTTGCCTTAAAGCAAAACTCAGCCAGATGAAATTTCAAAATATGAAACTTCGGAGTTATTGGAAGTCCACAAGCTGAACAGCGCAAAAATCATGGATGGATTCGCGATATCCATTATTAATCTCCAATCCAAAGCGATATTGAAGCATTATGGCGTACTCTTTCAACCCAGCTTCGTACAGGATGTTACGTTTTGATGATAATTTTTTTTGCGTTCCTGCAAAGCCGAATTGGGTACGGCGAGTAGAGTTTGATGGCTTGGCCCATGCTTCGGCACCACTTGGGTTTCCCTTGGCAATATTGCCGTAAGCGCTGTTTATTACACCCAAAAACAAATTCAGCAAAAGCGGTGGGCATACATCTAAAATTTTTGTTTCATCGTCACCGGACAAAAGCGGTATCTAAACGCAGTTATAAAAAAAACTTTAGCATCCGGTTTCTTTCCGCCAACTTCCATCCATTTTTGGGCTAGTTGTTTAATCCCGCCAAGTGGTTGTAACCAGTCTTGGCATACTCATCGTGTGTAACAAAGAGGCTCATATAATTTGCACAGAACACTGAAGCATGTTAAAAAAAAAACGGATGAGTTGATCATTTTTTTCGCGCGCTGAAGGCAAATGCATACTGTGTGAAGAAAGCAAAATACGCAACATCAAAACTTGTATTGTAAAGAGTAAGCGCATAAAGCTCCCGCAGCGAGACTTTCTCGATTGCAACTGATAAAATGTAGATAGCGCACATTTATTGCTCATTGATAAGGGCATTATGATGAAAATTCTAGCTGGGGAAACTTTTCTAACTGTTTCCTTAATAACCTGTTCTGTAGCGTTTACGTAGGGCTCTGCGCTATACTCACTGTGTTATGCTCACTGAGATTTTTTACTATCACGGTGCAGGTCTATGATAAATTTAGCCCAGACACAGTAAATTTACTCAACAGCACGCAGCTTTGGCTCGCCTACTCATGTGTGTAGTTATATTCCACACTCCCTACGCGTAAAGGCATCGCTCAATAAGGTTGTGCATTTTTACTTGCTCATCATAATGCCTACTAAAAAACTGATGTGATGCAATTTATGTGTTGTTAAATGCACAAAGATGAGCAAGTGGACAAGACTGGTTGTAACTCACTCGCAGAAGTACGGAGATCCTATTAACCGCGCAATATGCATATGGATGAGTGGAGCCATAATTCCAGCAGCTATGTTTATCATTTTCAAGTCGCCTGAAATAGCTGAAATGCTCCCAATGATATAAAAACTTGGCAGCTGAACATATTCCGGTCTTGAAAAATGATTTTGGGGATTTACCTGCGACAAAACATTCCATCGAAGTTAAACTTAGGTGGTTCCAAAATTTGGATATGTTTTCGTAATTCTCCTGTGTTTCGAGAGCAAGAGCAAGGATTAGAGCTTGACAATCTCCTGAGTCCTTGAAACCTACACAGTAAGAAAATTTTGTGTCGAATCGCATATAAATAATTGCCTCCTTAGCCTATGATAAAAAATTTCAGAATATACCACGCAAATTTGAATGATATTGCACATAATTTTCAAACAAAACCGTGGTTTACCTGAGAAGCAACTTCTCTTTTACTTTCGCGGTCATAACTGGTTATTTCGGCTTTCCAGTCATCTGCTTATCAAAACGAAAATTTATTTTCTATTTCCGACGTTTCGATTTAATATAAAGTTATTATTATAATATAAAATTATAATCCTTGAAAAAGGTTTTATATTAAATCGAAACGTCGGAAATAGAAAATAAATTTTCGTTTTGATAAGCAGATGACTGAAAAGCTGAAATAACCAATTTTACTAAAGTAATGATCAGTCGTAAGTTGTTGAATTTAATATGGGCAGGTTTACCTTCGAATGAGCAAAGCTTACCATCGATTGATCATTTGTTGATTTCTTTCGAATGGCCTTTGAAACTAAATGATCTTGGGAATTTCCAGCTAGCATCGAAAGGTTTCGTAACTTTGTGCTTGCGTTGCATTTATGTATACGCTTTTCCAGGTTCTACTTGAGTCAAACAAAATCGTTGCCGGTTTTAGAAAACAAGTGTCTTTTTTGTTGAGCTTTCTTAGCAACTTTTATTCGCAGTGTTTGTCGAGTCAAGTAACATATGTAGCAGTCCACTTGTTTAGTCACTTCCCTAGTTATTTTGCGGTTGGGATATTCGTGAACCGAAATCTTGGGAAATTTTTCACCTTTTCTACATCTAAACATCGTACGGTAGTAGCCACCACCCATCAATTGTAATATATTCCATTTTGCTTCTCTTATCCCGGAAGAAAGCACTTTTTAATAATTTTCTTCAAAGGATTGTTTATAATTTTGGTTGATTTCACTTTGTTGAAACAAAGAATGAAGACTTGTGGAAGTTGTGCTCCTGGGTATTCTTCATTTTCGCTTGAAATACGTGTTGTATCACCAAGGAACTAATAACGAATGACGTTTTTTTATTTTGGATAACTTTTGAATTAGGTTTCTAAGAAAACTTTGCTGTAGTAACGAATAATGTTGATCCAGACTCGTACTCAACATATAAACACTAAACACTAGATATTATACACTATATTCAATATGTAATACAAAATACACCATACTCTCTCTCTTTTTCTATGTTTCTAACACACACATAGTTTGTATGCCATGCATTACAATGTTCGTTGCGTTGGACACAAGATGGACAATAAAACTTATTTTATTCAAATGTACTGCTCAAATATTTTCCTAGAATATTTTCATCGCTAGAAATTTCGAGTATAGTTGTTAAACGGTTATCAAAGTTTATATGTCAGGTGATGCCATATGGCATCACCAGCGGTGAATGGGTTAATGTACTTTAAATGATTGAATGCCGCAATGTTTTGAAAAATCTTCCCTTTTTGGGTAAATAAGAAAATGTAAATCATGTTTGGAAGCCTTAATTACGCCGAAATTAATCGGGCTTATATTTACAACCATAACGAATTCGTTGGAAATTTTAAAGCATATTATAAAATAAAATTTGAAGTTCACAAAAAAATTCCCAAAAATTTCACTATAGTAAAAATTGTTTCTAACACCCTATGTTCGAGGTTTCCATACATAATGCAACTTTGGGCCACCCTATAAGCTGCACAGACACGTTTGACGCTTTATATCGTCGTGCTCAAAACCATAATTGAGGCTTGAATCAGACACTAAAATATCGCGTTGCAACGGAACGCGTTACATTGCTTCAGACTTGCAACATTACTGGCAGCTAAATGACTGCAAGTAATGTTGCATGCTTGATGCTCGAAATATCCGGTGCAACAAACTTTATAACAAGCGACGAGCAGCCTTTAATCAAAACTTGCGTGCAAGCAAACTGATCGCCCTACGGGGGGGGGGGGGGGGGGGGCAGCACACGCGAGTTTTGTCGAAATTCATTCTTTTTTCCTCATTTCGAATCGTGTATGAAGGACGGCCGGTTCTCGTGCGGTTGTTTGTTGGTATGCAGGATTTTGTTCGTCTATTTCTTGGTTTTGTTTCAGAGATAATGTTGTTTATGTTGGTTCCACTTTCCATTACGAGTCGAACAAAGAGACGAATTGTGCGTGACATGTTTCGATTGGTTTAGGTTATTTATCTATGACATTTTGCGTTTCATGGCCTCTGGCAGAGTGGAACGAATTAGGTCCGATAATCGATCATCGATAAGCCACAATGTAATCAGCCGTTTTTATCTGCTACACAATAAGGATTCATGTAGATAAATCGCGTGCGACAAAAAAGGTTATTCGTGGATTGACCTCAGTTCAATACTAATCCGAGCGAGCTGTAATTAGTGTCTCATTGTTCCTCGTGGTATGTGCCCTGTAACCTGAACGCGAAGCGTTTCAAGCGGGAATTACACCAACAGGTACACTCACCGTGCTCGTACGTACTTATTGATTTATTTAACTTACCCGGACCACTGCTTTTCAATTCATGTTGTCGATAAATACAAATGTGAGTAATTTTGCCTAATCACTCCCGGACACAATCAATTTGTTTTGCTCAGACTTACCAATTGACATGACTCACGCACTTGAGATGTTTAAAGATTATATCCTTGGGGAGTAATTTACCGTTCTACGCATCTTCAAATGAGACAAACGAGAAAAAAAACCGATCTCATCATTTCACAATACGTTTGTACTATACATTGCCTTATTAGACAAATGGAATAATGCTGTTCTTTCTAGTGTTCCGTTTATATTTTTTATTGAAAATAATTTAAACTTTTTTCTGTGGAAGTTTTTCAATTCCTTATAATATTTTAAATTGATTTTCATCTATTTTGTTAAAAGAATAACAATAATAGAAAAATGCATATTTTTGCAGCACGGCAAACAGCTTCCTTTATTATTAAATTCATTGAAAGAAGAACCGATTTTTGTTGTTATAAATTCCGGTACGAACTGCGCAGTTTTGCTTTGTAAAATGCAAATTTTTGCCCCACATGTGTTTTTTTTTCTAAAAAATGTAATTTTCGAACTACTAACAAAATTTAAAAAAATCCGTTATTAAGTTTTCATGGCAAGAAGTTTTTGTATGGCAAGAAGTATTATGTATGTTGCGAAAACGGTTAGGTGCGAATCTTGAATCACATCATTTCACGTATGTGTCGGAAATCATAGTTAGGACACACTTTAAAAAATTGAAAATTTGTAAAACAAACAATTTTATATTCAATGAAAACAACTTAAAATAAAAATCGTTACAAGGTAACGTGAGACAACTATGCGTAGAATGGCAGTAATGCAGTGTAATGATGATCACTTGCACTCGTTGATGTTGAATAGAGCTGCTCTACCCTACCAACAGCCATCATGATGAATCACACAACACACATGAAAAAAAAAGACAAACCCAAGGACGTGGTTCGCGCTTGCATTAGATTAATAACCATCTCAGCAAACCATGATTGTCATCATCACCGCCATTCGTCGCCATTGCGAAGAAAATTTTACGATAGAAGCGAAGCAGTCGATTTCGGTTTCAAGTTAGGTCATCTGTAGCAAAAGCAAAGTGTTTATTATTACACGCCGAGCTCTTCTCGGCCATTGCGTGTATGTGTACGCGCTTGTGTGCCTACTTCCAAGCCCGTGAACTGAAATGCCTACGCGGTAGGTCAGGCAGGCTGGCGTTAATAGCAGTATAATAGGCTCGGTGTGCAATGCACATGCTGCTGCCGATTTGGAAATTTGTTTACTTGTCGGAATCGCCCGAGGAAAACACGATTTTAGTTCCAGTGTTTTCATGTTGCGAAAATATCGAACGGATTTAGTTTTTGGCTAATTATTGCTGTGTAACGAGCGAAGAATGGAATCGAAAGTGGGCTCGCAGAAAAAGCATGTTTCAAAGAATGATGCAAAAATCGGAACACAACAAGTTCATCAAGTATCATCTCCAGTCTTTTCGATTCATGATATCGTCTTTTCGTCTATTGAAATATCTCGCTCTCGATGTGCAGATACACGTGCATACCGTGATTATAATAATGTAAACATGCAAAGTCTGTTGAGTGCTATCAATCTCGTTGATTGGTCACAATTTGATAGTATAGATGATCCAGATATTGCGGTTGATCTTTTTAACAGTATAATCTCCGACCTACATGAAACTTTTGTACCAATCCGTTATAGTAAACCCAGGAAAAATACGTGGTTCAATAGAGACATTTCAAATACAATTATTGATAGAAATTTAGCGTATAAGCTCTGGATCTCGAGCAGAACTGATGAGAATCACGCTCAATATAAAAGATTACGTAATAAGGTTACTCATTTAATAAATGGGGCTAAATCTAACTATGTTTCTATTAGAATAGATTCTTCAAATAATAACAAGCAGCTTTGGAATAGGTTGAAAGCTACTAATGCTGTACCAACTTCGGCTTTGGATAATCGATTAAACCTCTCGAATGACGAAATCAACGAATACTTTGCATCGAACTTTACACGTGATGGGAGTGTTTTTCCGGTGCCTACATTGAACGAAAATGGTTTTAAGTTTTCTTCTGTGGACGAAAATGATGTGATATTGGCTATATCTTCAATCAAATCTGATGCTATTGGTCTCGATGATGTTCCGATTAAATTCATACGCCTGATTTTGACCCAAGTTTTGCCAAGAGTAACTACGATTTTTAATATGATTATATCCACCTCAAAATTCCCCCGGGCCTATTCCTATACGCAAAAATGCCAGAAGTAATGCAGTTAACAACTTACGTCCAATAAGCAGCTGTGTGCGCTTTCCAAAGTTTTAGAAAAAAATTTGAAGCTTAAAATAATGATTTCATACATGACTTAAGGTTGATGTGTACTGAGCAATCCGGTTTTCGCAGAGGCTATAGTACTATAACCGCCTTCCTTAAGGTACATGATGATATTCATGCTGCTATTGACAAAAAAGCTATAGCATTCCTGCTGCTTGTAGATTTTTCTAAGGCTTTTGACAGGGTTTCTCACGTTAAGCTTCTAAAGAAATTGTCAACCCAGTTCATGTTCAATAGAGCCGCTGTGCAGCTTATACAATCATATTTGACATCACGATCTCAGGTAGTTACTACGGATAGTTGTTTCTCAAACCAAATTGAAATTTTGTCAGGTGTGCCGCAAGGATCAATCCTTGGGCCACTGCTTTTCTCTATGTTTATTAATGATTTGCCCAGTATCTTGAAAACTGTAAGGTACATTTGTTTGCCGATGACGTTCAAATTTATTTTTATTCACGTGACCTTTCTTTGGCTTCGATGGCAGATCTCATTAATGATGATTTGTCACGAATTCTCGCATGGTCCGATAGCAATCTTTTACCAATAAATCCTTCAAAAACTAAGGTCATGCTAATCTCCCGAAATTGTAATATTAGCAATCTTCCTGCAATTATCTTAGGTAACGATGTCATAGAATATCTTCCTAAAGTGTCTATTCTTGGCTTCATGGTGCAAAATGATTTTAATTGGGAGAGTCATATAAGTAGTCAGTGTGCCAAAATTTATAATGGACTTAGGGTTCTAAAAATGTCCTCAAGTACTCTGTCAACTGCTATAAAACTGAAGCTATTTAAAGCTCTTATCTTGCCTCACTTTTTGTATGGTGATGTTTTTCTAATAAATGCTTCAGCTTCAGCGTTGGAAAGGTTGCGTATTGCACTAAATTGTTGTGTTCGCTTTGTTTTTGGATTGTCGAGGTTCTCTAGAGTATCCCATCTCCAACAGGAATTAATTGGTTGTAGATTTCATGACTTTTTTATGTTACGATCATGTTTAATGTTATTTAAAATTATAAACACTTTATCACCTCCATACTTTAGAGGAAAAATTCATTCCTTACAAAGCAGTCGTACCAGAAGCTTTTTACTTCCTATATTTCGAACATCACATTATAAAAATACTCTGTTTGTGCAGGGCATTGTTTTTTGGAATCTGCTACCTTCTGAGCTAAAAAATATTCGGTTCTTAAATGGATTCCGTCGTGAATGTACAGCATGGTTCAATAATGGGAGAAGTTAATAAAATAATACCTAAGAAATATTCGATTTTAGTTCCAGTGTTTTCATGTTGCGAAAATATCGAACGGATTTAGTTTTTGGCTAATTATGGCTGTGTAACGAGCGAAGAACGGAATCGAAAGTGGGCTCGCAGAAAAAGCATGTTTCAAAGAATGATGCAAAAATCGGAACACAACACATTTCACCCGTTTGCCTCAATTGGCTGGAATGTAAAATAACTTTCGTTCTTAGCATGTTAAGACACCTGTCGATTCCTCAAAATTGATTACACAGTGCAAAAATTTTGTTGCCTTGGCTCCTATGTATGATTTTTTGATGAAGTTTGATGCGAAAATAAATTTCCCTGAGTTTGAACGTATTTCAACTTAAGGGGCAACAATGGCGCCATTTTGAATTTTTGAGAAACCGGTAATTTTTGTGTTTTTTTCGACGCCATTTTGTTTTGAGGCCAAATATCAAAATTCTAAGAGTTTGTCCACATATTAGCATCCTTTAACCCATCTTTTGAAAAATAAAACAGATCTTAAATCGGACAAAAACTGAGCTCAAAACGATGATTCTACGAAACCGGTTTTGGCATAGTTTTAGTATATTTCACAAAGCAAAATAATATCGATTATTTCTGAGCATTAATGGTAATTCGCTAATATCTTAATGTGGAAGTCAAATTATATCTTATTTTGAGTAAAAAAGTCTCAGACATCGAATGGGAGGTGTCTGATCAACGTAAAATGTCAGCAAAATGTCGATTTTGCCCCAATTCCCCTACAATACTAAAATTGGTTTATCTGCTGACATTTTACGTAGATCAGACACCTACCATTCGATTTCTGAGACTTTTTTATTCAAAATAAGATATAATTTGACTACCACATTAAGTTATCAGCGAATTTCCATTAATGCTCAAAAATAATTGATATTATTTTGCTTTGTGAAAAATATACTAAAACTATGCCAAACCCGGTTTCGTAGAATCACCGTTTTGAGTTCAGTTTTTGTCCGATTTAAGATCTGTTTTTTTTTTTCAAAAGATGGGTAAAAAGATGTTATTATGTGGACAAACTCTTAGAATTTTGATATTTGACCTCAAAACAAAATGGCGTCGAAAAAACCACAAAAATTACCGGTTTCTCAAAAATTCGAAATGGCGCCATTGTTGCCCCTTAAGTTGAAATATGTTCAAACTCGGGGAAATTCAGTTTTGCATAAAAATACACAAAAAAATTATATATAGAAGCCAAGGCAGAAAAAATGTCAATTTTTGTTGCACTGTGTTATTATTAACGAAAAAGTGTGCACTGATACTTGTAAGCAGTTTTCCTTATTATTTTATGATCACTTATTGCTAGTTATACAGCTGCCAATCCTTGAACTGTTACATAATTTGACGTTTGATTCGGTTACACTGGGCGAAATGTAGGCCTCCAATTTCGAAGTTCAAACTCCCAGCGGAGTCGTCTTCGTTGTTGTTTGCTTAAAGTGTAATTCTTTTGAGCAAATCACAATCCGCTCATTGGTCGACGGTTGGCCGAGCATGAATTTGATTCGATGACTTGCAGTTTGTTTTTGATTGTTGTTTTTACGAGCGTCAAGATTTCACCGTTTGTCACGTAGTTGTATTATTGAAAAAACAACTTTTTTACTATGGAAAAAAAAAACCTGCAAACCTGTTGTTGATCAATGTTTATGCTGCTGGGTTCAACCAAACAAAAAAAAATCGCTTCCACGGCTGAACGGATCGTAAATCAATTCGGTTCACCAAAATTAGATTTTAGCGGAGAACCAGAGCAGAAACTGATTATATAAACAACCTTCAAAATGTACGGGGTAGTGGTATGGATTTTATACTAGCAATTTTTTGGGTATTATGCTTGCGAAATGCTGGTTTTGGGGAATTTCTACATTCCAATTCTGCCATTTAACATTTACGAAAAAATTTTGGTTTTCCGTCAAAACATGCCAGACGTGTTAGCATGATCTATTTTTGAATTGATTTTATACATTTAACCTTGGCGTTGGGTTTGTTGATGTCACAATCAAATCACGAATTGGATTTCAACTTTTCAACTTGGGCTATTAATTTTCGGATTGTAACGTTGATAACACTGCAACTGGTAAACACATGAGCTCAAATTGGAAAAAATATGAGAGATTGTAGTTTTTCAACCATTCTTGAAAATTTTGGTACCGTTAGCAAAGATAACTTTTTCAGAGACACGTAGAAGTGACGAACCCAGCGAGCAATTACTCTGCAGCCTTTTGACGCACTTCTGCATTTAGGAGAGAACCGCATAGAACGATAAGATGGTGGATGCTTCTAATTCTTCAGAACACTACATACATGTGTTTTTAAATGATGAATTCTTGAGTTTTTTTACAGTTCTCATGTGAAAAATAACGCCATAAAATACTTGAAAAACTGTCGAATTGTCTGTGGCTGTATTTTACTTTAACAGGATCGAACACGAACTCAAACACGATAGAATGCACTGTGAATATGTTCCATTGCTTTTGATTTCACTTCTGAGATTTCAAGCCCCTCACTTCGCGTGCTAATTTCTGCTAGGGGCCGTCCACATTCCACATGGTCAACCCCCCATAAGTGGATTGGGGGGTACGCAAACCACTTTGAGCTATATTTAAAATTTCCGATGTGATTTTGCAAATTTGCAGTTTCCGATGTGATTTGCGATTGCTTTCACGGTTTTCGATCTCAGGTCCATCGACAATCGGCTTCTGAATTGTGGTGTTAGAATTTAGCTTCCGAACTCTTGACTTTAGATTTCAGATTTTTATGTTTCTTTCTCCTTACGATGTTCGATGTTCACCATTTGATTTGATTGTGAATTTTTGGTTGCTCTAGTTACTGCTTCCACTTTCCCACACAATATTTCGTACGTTCTTTTGAAACTAAAGAAATGCTTAACCAACAACTGTGTTTCAGCCACCTACAGCATTATTTTCTTCTGTTTCAATTCCATAGTTTTTTAGTAGTTTTTTTAGTATATTTTTCCGTAAAGACAAAATTATCTACAACTTTGTAGAATATGTCACATCCGTCAGACAAATCGTTCTGGCCCTAAAAAGGCTTGTAATCATCAATACCATTTTTCACAAACCCTTCTCAAAAGTTAGAAAATCTGTGCAAATTTTGAGCCAAATCTTAAAGGACAATTAAATAAAATTAAGCTTGGGACATTATTTGATGTAGAACTACAATTGTTTTCTCAGACATTTTTTTGTAGTTGAAAAACTAGTGAATGGGAACTATGGAGAATTATCAAGAGTTTCCGATCGTTCTGAAACTTACAGAGTTTGTGCTTTCATATAATGGAACAATGTTTGGTATAATCTTAGTTAAGAGTTAAGTGGGGTAAGAAAGACCCTCAAAAATTTCGAGTCCAAAAACTGTTGAAAAGACAAAAAAATACTATAACTTTTAGTATGCCTAATCGATTTCTCTGAAAATTGACATGGTAGTTCTATTCTAGAAAAATGTACAATGTCGGTTGATGAAAGTTCCTGTCGAGGTTTCATTATGACATCTTTGCAATTCTATCAAAAACATGGTGATTTTTTGAGTTTTTCTCTTCTGTCAACAGAACTAGATCCTAAATTTTAACAATGCGTTTTAAAGAGCAACTCAAAAGCTTTCTTTGGACGTATTCAAAAAATGCGCTGTTTTAGAAATGACCGAAAAATATATTTTTTTTAATGCCTTTGGCCATCATTTGAATCTGTTGTGCGAGCAGCGCAGCCCCGTTTTGTACCATTGGAAACATTTAAAATGCTGGCTAACCTATCAGCTGGTCTCGAGGTACGATGCTGGCCTAACAAGCCAGTCGTCGTATGGTCTGTAGGGTTTGCAAT
The DNA here is from genome assembly GCF_029784165.1 of Wyeomyia smithii. Taxonomy (NCBI): domain Eukaryota; kingdom Metazoa; phylum Arthropoda; class Insecta; order Diptera; family Culicidae; genus Wyeomyia; species Wyeomyia smithii. The sequence goes on along the minus strand of NC_073694.1, from coordinate 187,679,364 downwards.
CCCGGGAACGATTTCCCGGGAATTACCTTTTCCCGGGATTCCCGGATCCCGGGAACAGAAATATTGATTCCCGGGATCCTGGGATTCCCGACTCCCTCGAAAAATTCCGCAAGATTTTATTTAGTTTCTCAAACTATTGTGCAGTGAAACTTAATACACTATCAAAATACGGTACTCACGCTGTGCAGCTATAAAGTAGGTATTATACGAAGCAAATATTTGCTTGAAATGACGTTCAATATTTGCTTGCCGTGTAATATCGAATTATTTGCTTCAATTATTTGTCAAAAATGTTTGTTGTCTTGGTCAGTAAACAAAATATTAGGCAAATATTTGCTTCGTCTGATGACGTTGATTGCCAGTTAGTTTACTAGTGAGCGAATAGTGTTTTTTTGTTCATTGATAACCCCCTCCTAGAAGTTCATACTATTTATACCCTTCCATTTGCTCTTCGATTTCCTTCCCAGTTAATTCCGTGATTGCCTCCCTTCGATATCCTTGTTTTCTTCCCTCCTGAAAGTTATAATCATAAATGGAACAGTTGAAATACGTGTCGCCCGTTAAACTGGAGGATAGGAACTACGGTTGTTGTTGGAGTTGGTGTTGCTGCTGCTGCTACTGCTGGTCAAGGTTGGTGCTGTTCGTTGCTGCTGATGGTGACTAAACTCAATTATATCTATACTCCGTATGAGTCACGAAAATTTGCTAAGGAATATTTGTATGAAAATGCATTGCAAGATATTGAAATTTCGTTCACTGTTCAAATCTAATTCTAAATTACTCAAATTGTCCCATGCTGTACATACTTTTCTCTGCCGAATTACGATTTCTTCAAATGCTAGTTAACCGAGGAAATGTCCGGTCAAACAGGGTGGATTCAATCATCCCTCGTGCTGTGATGAACAGTGTGTTGAATTCAAACAAACTCAACGTTCGTCATGTTAATGTTCAAAGCTTGTGTGCACGACAGCTTACCAAATTTGATGAATTTAAAGTATGTTTCTCTGACAGTAAAATAGACATTATTTGTGTTACCGAAACTTGGCTTACAAAAGATATACCTAATAAGTTGATAGAGGTTGATGGTTACAATATGATACGCAACGATAGAAAATATTGCCGTGGTGGTGGTATTTGTATTTATTACAAAAATGACATTAGATGTAAATTATTATCATCATCCGAGCTTCTAGCAGGAGCCCATTATTCAAATATCACCGAGTATGTGTTACTTGAAGTAAACTACAACCACAATAAATTTCTTTTAGGAACTTTCTATAACCCTCCTTGTTCGGACTGCGCAGACCTATTATCCGACAAATTGACAGAGTACTCATTGGATTATCATAACACTGTAATCGTTGGCGACTTCAATACCGATGGAGAAAAATTTGTAACAAAACGACTAGACTGAAGAGTGTCACTGATAGCACAGAACGGAAGGTCATCTGTGATACGAAAACTGCTATGTGCTCAGTGAATTTTGCAGCGCTCCCTAGGGGTGGAAAGAACGCTTTTTACACGGAAAATAAACAAAATTTATACTACTTTTATCGAAATCAATCAAACACACTGGTATAAATCTGTCGGCGAAAACACTACAGGTTAACCCTGCTAACCTGTAAGAAGGAAAACACATTATTTCTAGGGGCTTGACAACTTTATTTCATGAAAAATATTTCGGTAATGGTTGATATATATATTAATATCTATCATTTATTTATCACATTGAGGGGGGGTTGAGCTATCCAGGTTGCAAGATGACACCGGTTGTTTCTTTTTGTTAGGATTACTAATCACCTATTGGGTTACGCAGTGTCTTGCCCCTAGCATTCTTCAAAACAGCTGACTCAGATATCGGCATAGATGATTGTAGAACTGTTCCTTCATTGTTTTTCAGTAATCTACTCCTTTTAACTGTGAAAATAATCAGATTATTAACACGAGTTACATAAAGTGAGAGTCGCATCTTTTGTTTCAAGTCTCTAATTACCATCTCGTTTAGAGTCCTCTTAAAGAATATTCGTATATTACGTAACGTGAAATTTGGCAATTTTCAAAACCCCCATCAACTAAGTAACGCAAATTTGCATGGTGGTCTTATGCAGTGTAACACTTCGCTGGATACCTTTCCTCCACCTCTCCCCTGAGCGCGTTATGTATTATACAAATGTTTCCATATATGAACGAACGCTAGAGGTAAGGCACTATTGATATACAATTGTGATTCGCTTACCGGTTGCTCCTTAGTCGGGGGTTTGTTAGTTGGGCCCTCATCCATCTAAAAAGCGCTCTAATGTCAAAATGGAACGACATTCAAATGCATGCATGAAACCCGAAAAGTGAATAAAAAATAAAATAAATTATTACTACTCGTACTTGAGTTTATTTGTCATTGATTGTTGGTGGTTACCTTTGATTACTCGAAAAAAATGACATTGATTACTTCGGAGTATTCTCAGGTTACGACGCATTTCGAAACCCCTTGAAACGAACCTCTTGGGATCCTTTTTTAGTGTTCTGTAAGGTTGTCACTTTCGGTTGTCAGCAAAGATACCAGATTTGTCAGCAAAACGATGATTTGTTTTGATTCGCAGGTATGTGCGGTTTTTTTCAATCTCCATCCCGCATAATCAATAACCATAAACGGATGATAATCCATATGGTTCAACGATACCCCATACAGTCGAAACTATATCCCGAACTAGTTGTTAGGCACGTTTTATGGTTATTGATTATGCGGGAAGGTTAACTACATTTTTTTTTCCTATGACTTTCTCAAAATGTGTGCAGTTTTTACAGATTTCTGCCTGCTCGAGCGCATTTTTTCGAATCACGATTAGATTTTTATCAGATTTAAAAAAAAAAGACTGCACAATGAAACCGGTACCTCTTACAATCGCATTACTCGTTGCTCTAGAAGCTAACCTGATTTTAATTAACCTTATTCAGCTTATTTTTGTTTAAATGGCATGTCGCATGTCACATCAATGAGAGGAAAATCTATATTCTCCAGAATGGACTAGAGTCAATCGACAAAACATTTAATATAATCTTATAAGAGGATGAAAATAGTTTATAAATTTCATTTTCGAATAAAAATGTGATTCATTTATTCTAAATATTCTGAAAATTTGCGTTAAAAAATCCATCTGTGCCATGATTTTTAAAAACTCAAAGTACTTTCTTTAGTTGAAAAAAAAAAAACTCACGAGCTGCATTTTAAATTTTAACAATTTTCAAAAAAAGCCGTCTATGACACATGGTACAATTGTAAATGGAAGAATTGCAACATTAACGTTTTAAAACGCATGATTTTTCAATAACATTGATTGTTGTTCGTGTTTCAAATCAACATTTGTCGATTACAATACCTTCGTTACACTATTGTAATATGACAAACTCCACAAATGTGAATAATTGCGAATTTTTACCCAAAACGTTTTTGCATCGAACGTAACAGATTGTATTAAACGGGTTAAACTGCTGAAATAACCGTCAATTCAAAACATCGAATAAATTATGCCACATTATACCACTGGCAAAGCGGCATAAACGTACACGACAAATATATATTGCCCGAGAGCACAGAAAATTCAATTGTCATTTTTCAGTCCTTTTTGTGTGCACTTTCTGTTCGATCATATACCTGAAGTTGACCTTCCGTTCTGTGCTGATAGCTATGGATTAACTTGCATAAATACGGAACCTACTCACTTCCATTCCAACGGTTCTTCCCAGATAGATTTATTTTTCACATCTAATGTACAGTTTATGAATAATGTTCATCAAGTATCATCTCCAGTCTTTTCGAATCATGATATCGTCTTTTCGTCTATTGAAATATCTCGCTCTCGATGTGCAGATACACGTGCATACCGTGATTATAATAATGTAAACATGCAAAGTCTGTTGAGTGCTATCAATCTCGTTGATTGGTCACAATTTGATAGTATAGATGATCCAGATATTGCGGTTGATCTTTTTAACAGTATAATCTCCGACCTACATGAAACTTTTGTACCAATCCGTTATAGTAAACCCAGGAAAAATCCGTGGTTCAATAGAGACATTTCAAATACAATTATTGATAGAAATTTAGCGTATAAGCTCTGGATCTCGAGCAGAACTGATGAGAATCACGCTCAATATAAAAGATTACGTAATAAGGTTACTCATTTAATAAATGGGGCTAAATCTAACTATGTTTCTATTAGAATAGATTCTTCAAATAATAACAAGCAGCTTTGGAATAGGTTGAAAGCTACTAATACTGTACCAACTTCGGCTTTGGATAATCGATTAAACCTCTCGAATGACGAAATCAACGAATACTTTGCATCGAACTTTACACGTGATGGGAGTGTTTTTCCGGTGCCTACATTGAACGAAAATGGTTTTAAGTTTTCTTCTGTGGACGAAAATGATGTGATATTGGCTATATCTTCAATCAAATCTGATGCTATTGGTCTCGATGATGTTCCGATTAAATCCATACGCCTGATTTTGCCCCAAGTTTTGCCAAGAGTAACTAAGATTTTTAATATGATTATATCCACCTCAAAATTCCCCCGGGCCTGGAAGTTAACCAAAGTTATTCCTATACGCAAAAATGCCAGAAGTGATGCAGTTAACAACTTACGTCCAATAAGCATACTGTGTGCGCTTTCCAAAGTTTTAGAAAAAATTTTGAAGCTTCAAATTAATGATTTCATACATGACTTAAGGTTGATGTGTATTGAGCAATCCGGTTTTCGCAGAGGCTATAGTACTACAACCGCCTTCCTTAAGGTACATGATGATATTCATGCTGCTATTGACAAAAAAGCTATAGCATTCCTGCTGCTTGTAGATTTTTCTAAGGCTTTTGACAGGGTTTCTCACGTTAAGCTTCTAAAGAAATTGTCAACCCAGTTCATGTTCAATAGAGCCGCTGTGCAGCTTATACAATCATATTTGACATCACGATCTCAGGTAGTTACTACGGATAGTTGTTTCTCAAACCAAATTGAAATTTTGTCAGGTGTGCCGCAAGGATCAATCCTTGGGCCACTGCTTTTCTCTATGTTTATTAATGATTTGCCCAGTATCTTGAAAACTGTAAGGTACATTTGTTTGCCGATGACGTTCAAATTTATTTTTATTCACGTGACCTTTCTTTGGCTTCGATGGCAGATCTCATTAATGATGATTTGTCACGAATTCTCGCATGGTCCGATAGCAATCTTTTACCAATAAATCCTTCAAAAACTAAGGTCATGCTAATCTCCCGAAATCGTAATATTAGCAATCTTCCTGCAATTATCTTAGGTAACGATGTCATAGAATATCTTCCTAAAGTGTCTATTCTTGGCTTCATGGTGCAAAATGATTTTAATTGGGAGAGTCATATAAGTAGTCAGTGTGCCAAAATTTATAATGGACTTAGGGTTCTAAAACTGTCCTCAAGTACTCTGTCAACTGCTATAAAACTGAAGCTATTTAAAGCTCTTATCTTGCCTCACTTTTTGTATGGTGATGTTTTTCTATTAAATGCTTCAGCTTCAGCGTTGGAAAGGTTGCGTATTGCACTAAATTGTTGTGTTCGCTTTGTTTTTGGATTGTCGAGGTTCTCTAGAGTATCTCATCTCCAACAGGAATTAATTGGTTGTAGATTTCATGACTTTTTTAAGTTACGATCATGTTTAATGTTATTTAAAATTATAAACACTTTATCACCTCCATACTTTAGAGGAAAAATTCATTCCTTATAAAGCAGTCGTACCAGAAGCTTTTTACTTCCTATATTTCGAACATCACATTATAAAAATACTCTGTTTGTGCAGGGCATTGTTTTTTGGAATCTGCTACCTTCTGAGCTCAAAAATATTCGGTTCTTAAATGGATTCCGTCGTGAATGTACAGCATGGTTCAATAATGGGAGAAGTTAATAAAATAATACCTAAGAAATATTCGTTACCATCAGAAACTTAAGTTATTCTACTATAACATTTCGAATTGTAGTAAATTAAAAGGTTTATCCTTACACTACAATGTTTGTAAACAAATAAATAAAAATAAAAAATAAAATTAAAAATCACCTGTAAACTGATAAAAAAAAATTGAAACCGCTTTGCGACTAGAAATAATTAATTTAATAACTAGAAATTTTGCGACTAGAAATGATTAATTCAATAAAACTCAGTCAGTGTAACCTGGGTCGTGGCCGCGATTTCTTATGAAAAATAATCTTTGCAGGTCAATTATGAAGGCACTCAAATGTGCTAACACTTACTTATTTGAAGTCGTATTGAATGGATTATGTAGTATTTCATCATTTCCTACCGGTTTATCTCGGTCCTCTAAAGAACATCGCCGAGTGGCCAAACAACGTTCTAGTCAAACAATCAAAACTCTTACAAGGATGCCTACTGTCTAATCAATTGTCATAACAATTCCAAAAGGGTTTAAAGTACTGTTACGCCAATGAAAACAAGCTTCGTTAAGCAGTTTGTCTTTTGAAAATAATTCGTATCGTGTAATGGCATAGCAAATATATTTGATAAAAAGTGAGCGAAGAGGTTTTGATACCGTTTAAGCAAACAGAGCTTTGAGCAAATTTTTGCTATAGTGTAAAAGTATAGCATACATATTAGTCCGAAGAAATATTTCCCCGAAAAATTCAGTACCAAATATAGCGAATATTTGCCTCGTTCGATAGCTGCCCAACACTGAGCTTACCCTTCGACAAACTGAAAGTATTGGACACTCCAGTTTCTAATAAAATGTAGCAAGAGCTGGAATCGGTGATTTAGAAGTATTCTAGAAATTAAACACCATAGGTGATCCAGCGGACCTAAAGTTTTACAGAAGGAAATTACATTACTTGGGCTTAACGAAAAATTGTCAAAAATTGTCAGCGGATCTGAAGCGATTGTTTGACGACATGAAACCCCTGAAACCTACTCTTCTGCAAATATTTGCAACAAAAATCAGTCATGAATTTCTGCTGTGAACTTCTGTTTTTAGTTAGTTTTTAATGCGAATTGATGATAAAATTGTAAACGATTTTTTGATTCCTTTTATTGATAAACTTTAGTTGATTTTTGCTAAGCTATTTTTTCCCGGGTTCCCGGGAAATGAGATTTTTTATTCCCGTTTCCCGGGAAATCAATTCCCAGGAATATTGCAAACCCTAATGGTCTGAGAGAGACCGTTAGAATGAATCACATTCCAAATTTGTGTAATTTATATATGCATTGTACTGCCGTTCCAAGCACAGTTGATCCAATGTGCATAAGGTTTGTGTAGGACATTACTTTCACACAATTTCTATGAAAGGAAAACGCAATTTCTTTTTGTTTCATGGATAGAGCCTAAAAGTGACTTCACATAGGTCACGAAGCCTTGTGTAGCCAGCACTTTAAAACTTTCTTATAGTACAATGGGCATTTTACTCAAAGTTACAGTAATATTATGATTTTAGCAGTTCCTGGAAACTAAACTTTGGAAGGCCGTTTCATCTTTTCAAAAAAATTTAGATGTACAATTTATTTAATGGATGAACAAACCCAGGAAATTTAAACTCGATTGGAGAACATCGTCACAACACGGAGTTGCGCTCCTCACGCAATGGGTTTCAATGATGATTTTAAACGGGTGACAACTAAAATTTAGTTTTTTTGAGGCGCTATTACTCAACAACAAGTACGCTCTGAGAAAAATGAGAAAATGTAAATATAAGCTCTAAAAATATTCGCTGTGTGGAGCCGTTCTTCATCCGTTGCGTGCCAATTCGAAGACGAGCATCAAGCACTCACTGAATGTTAGATAAGGAGATATTGGCTTCACACACAGTGCTTGACCAAGAATGCTGTTGCCTGCACCAACGTGTGTTTCTTCAGTTGCAATAACATCCTTACGAAAGATCATCAAATTGTCTACAAATGGTGATTATTATAAACTTTCAATAAAATAAAATTAGGCTTCAAACATAGTTCATACCATTTTCACAAAATCTAAAGTTAAATATATAATGAATCCATTCGGATGACGCCTTCGAATTCATTCGATCAGAAAAAGCTTTTCTTGATATAAAGGGTGCTCACCACTCAATAAGAATTAGGGATGGAAATCGGAAGCGAAGGTATCGATATTTGGTATTTGGTTTGGATATATTGAAACTATACGATGCCAAGTAACAAATATATCGCAATAAAAGTATCGATACTTCAATATCATCGCAATATCGAAACGGGTGAAGTGCAAACGAAAAAACGAACGAAATCGTGAATCTGGCAGTGTGAGCGAGATGCATTGGTTTGTTTATAAGAATAATAAATTTTCCAAATTTTCAAATTGATCATATATTTTCAACGGTGATGGAATCTGTTCTGGAAGGACTATTTCGGGGGCAGATCACCATAACACCCAAAACCATATGAATAACCTGTGAAAGTTATTTTATGGACTTTGAACCAATAAGTGTAAGATTCTGTTCAAATATTCAAAAAATTCCTCAGTTTCGGAACATATCCCGAAAAACCGGATTTTCTACACTGATTTCGTAGCACCGTTGGCACTGATTTAAAGTAAAGAAGATGCTGAATCTTTTGGTGCTAAAACTATCCTCGCGGGCATGAAAGAAGTAGAAAAAAAACACACACACACACAAAAAATCAATTAGCGTTAATTACTTTTCAGCTCGTCGATATCGAATAACACTGGAAGTGTTTATGACATGTGAATTTGAATTACTAGAATAATCCTATTCACGTGTCAATGTTTTAAAACCACACTTTGAGAAAGATAAAAAACGCGCTGTTTCGTTTGCTCGTTGTCGCACGAATTCCACAAATCCGCGCTGACGGTGTTAAAAGCGTTAAAAGAGAGTTTCAAGACTGTTCGCTATATGTAATTTTCATAATGTGCGTGAAAACAAAAGAATACTTCCTTCCTTCTTTCCTATGTTTTCACATGCAAAAATCACACAAATATGAGCAACACCGTCAATACGAATTTTCTTCCGATATTTTTCGAGTGTCAAATGAAAATATTGCAAATTTCCGCTGAAACGCGAATTACAGACAACTTGCCAGCAAAATGCAAACAACTTGTACGTCAGATTTATCGTATACCAGCATACGAGAATGAACGCGATAGACTGTACAGATACGATTAAAGAAGGCATTCTGTCGCGTTCGCTCTAGTTGACTGGTATACGATCCCTCTGGCGTGCACGTTATATGCATTTTGCTTGCAAGTTGTTTCAGATGTAATCTACAATATATCGATATCCGATAATACTGCTTGCTGAAATATCGATGCCAAATACTCGATACCGAGAAGTAAAAGCATCGATACCTGAGGTATCGATAAAGTATTGCACATCCCTAATAAGAATGTCAATGGAAAAAGGAATTTTGCTCCCTACATTATACTTTGGATAATGGAATTGCTGAGATGCAGGAAAGTATCTGCAAAATTGGGACGTTCATCAACGAGCAATCCCACAAAAAACGGGCAACCAACTTAATGGACCAGTTTTGATTTGGTTGAAAGTTTGCATAATGGGCATAAAAGAAGAAGATGGATGCTAACAAATTTTTTTTTAGAGCCAAAACGGTTTGTTTGATCGCTGCGGGTCTTGGGTAAAGTTTTAGATAGTAATTTTGTCTATTCAAAAAAAAAAAATCATTGAAACAAAAAAAAAGTTTAACTACGCTTTCGGCAAAGTTGTAGATAGTAATTTTGTCTTTCCGAAAGAAATATACACTAAAGTCGTTTTTCACGCGGGGGATACGTGTCGCGTAAAAGAAAACCACGTGAAAAAACCGCGTAAATTCCGAAATCCACGTAAAAGAAACGCATAAATTCCGGAATCCGAGTAAAGAAATATCGGAATCCACGTAAGAAAAAAATACCGCGTAAATTCCGGAATCCGCGTAAAAAGCGACCTTAGTGTATACTCTTTTTTTTCTGAAATATATAAATAGAAAAATTGAAAATTATCTTAAATAGTTCATTTTTTGAATATTTGATTTCTTCATATAAACCACAAAAGGTTACCTTAACATTGAGGCAGGCCCGTATTTGAGAAGGGGGTAAAGGGGGCAAATGCCCCAGGTCTTTCGACACGAGGGGCTTTTTTTCGTTTTGCTTGACCAGTGTTATTGAACCCATGGAAATAAATCTCCGGGGTTGGGAACATAACCTTCACTTTTGAATTTACTCATCCAATCCAAAAACACTGAAATTTCCCGAATCTGATTTTCAAATATCTCAAAAAACGAATGCATTTAGATTAACATGACATCCATAAGACATACGTAATACAGAAATCTTCCAAAAAAGTTGGTTCAAATTGAACTACTCGAAGAGTACTATCGTCTGAAAAAGTCACCGTTTGAGTAGTTTGTGAAGGCGGTGTACCTGTTCAGCCCTGCACTTGCCTCGTTCTCACTCGAAAAATGCTGCATTGATTTTGTAAACAACTTTCTGGTAGTTTCTTAAGGGATTCTGTTAAAGGCACGAGTAGGGCAGAGATGGAGAAAATTCATTTCGTTCATTTTTGTCGAGCCGTTCGAGCATCATCGAAATTTGATAATTCTTAAAAAATACTACAAGGTATTTAGCCCTAGGGTTGTATGAAATGGTGACGTGGGACTAAATACTGTTATTACAGACACAATAAATCCGTTTGTTCAGTGATTTACGTATTTTATCTCTCATCCTCCCATCATTTTTCCAGAAATATATTTAAATATATTTAATTAAGATTCTGAATAGATCTTAGTAAATGGAAAAAACTCATAAGCACTCGCCGGCTCTAACTTTTCTATGAATTAGTGTTTTTAGGAACTTACTTTTACTAGCATGTTTTCTTTCAAGACATCAGTTTCTATTACGCTCTTTAGAAATTGTTCAAAAAAGGAGTTGTTTCAAACTTTTCGATTAACCTTTACCTTTGAGACATCAAATTAGTCTAGGTTCATGGAAGCAAACGTAAATTGACCTATTGGGACGGGGAAACTATCAGTTTTTTTTTGGATATTGATACAGAGAATATCATAGGGAATGGTGGTGTCTATTCATATCGTCTGTGTTAGGAATGCTCGCATGTGATTGGTTCATTGTTCGCGTAAATTTGTCCCTGACACTCTTGTTATCCATCATGTGGTTATGCTGTTATTATCGTTTGAAATCTGACGCAACATTTGCCACTTTCATTTCCAATTTACCAAAATGCATACCAGTATAGAAAACAAAGACGTAGTCCCACGTCAAAAGAAGGTTGAAAATTGCGTGAAAATTAGCTTTCAAGTTAAACATTGGTCTTACATCTCTCCATTCAAAAATTTTTATCAAAAGTTTTAAAATAATGTCAAGTTTCATCAAAAAATATTTAGTGTCATCAATCAACTTTGACTATATGCAGGACAGGAGCAGCTACTTTTGTATATTTTCAATCCCTTTTCAGTTGCGATGACACAGTTTCGGCAAAATCATGGCCAACCTGATTGGACTGCTACAGTACTCCCCGTCACCTTTGCCCTAGAAACACAAAAAAAATCGCTGCGCAAATAGGACAACTTGTCTTTATCTTCGTGGACACCGACCACAGGCGGTGTAATAATCGCGTATCCACCAAGTGGCTTCCCTTCGGCATGGTCCCGAGTGACCGAAAGCGTGGCGCGACGCGACAGTGCGGTACCCAGTGGAATTGCACTTTCTGCTGTCCTATGGGTAAACACGGTTTTACGTAACGACAAGTTGGCACGGTTGACGAAACCGGCGGCCTACGCTATCGACCGGCCGGGGTGACGAGAGTGCGTTTATGAGCTTGTGTCGCATGGTGTGACGACTGCAGTGGAGTATCGATCAGCCAACCCACGCCATAGTGGAAGACCGATCCAGCGGTTCTAGTGGTAGCTAGGGAATTCAAACGAATTGCTAGTTCGCAGTGCGGCACAGCTGCTCGGATAGGTCAATTTTGCTTGGCTTTCCACATTTGAACCCGGCAGCTAGGAGGAGTCATGTGTCATCAATCAAGCTCATTCGCTAGGAGACTCTACTAAATAGCGGTCCATAGATAAAGTCTGAAGAGATTTTGAATGAATATCATTCATAGCTGCGAGTTGAACAGAATACACTGCGAATCGCAGTTTCGCAGTCGCAATGACATAACCAAGAGTCACAGCAAAAAGATGGCGCAGGTCACGAACGAAAGATCATTCTATCGGAATGGGGAAAACAAAATCATTCCTCAACAACAAACGTACACACATACCTACACTGATCACGGGGCGGGAATGTCAAGCGCATTTTTCACCGACAGTCGGGTGCTGAATCCCCGCACTAGTACCCCAGTGAAGTAACATTTGACTGCGAGGTGATTACAAACCTGTCAAGGGCCGCGGCCGCCGTCGTCGTTGTTGACGCGATTTCGTCAGTTACTGCCGCCAGGGTTCATCGAGAACCTATTTCCAGCCATTGCCGTGATAAATGGGTGCTGGATTGTGCGACACCTGTTTGCGTATGGTTGCACATTTGCATTGTTGAAAGGTTGGTAAATATTGTTCTTCCGTGTTGATGATGTTTGCTGAATGCAATTTCGATTAGCACTTGTCGATTACGTTCGCAGGATAATAAATGTATTGTTGGGTGTCTGAGAATGTCCTGAACTGAAAGGGGGGGAGGAAGTTTGTTGAGAGAGGCTTTGTCAATGGCAATTGTCGTGCAGTGCTGTCACAATTTATGCTTGAATCGGTTCAATGTCAACTCACCTTCGGACGTACACTTTCCGAATGCACTGCTGCCCAATTCCAAACACGTCTCCTAAAACAAGCATTGTAAAACATTTCAAATGGCCCACCAACAACCGAAAAGTGAGTGTAGGGAGATGCGCTCATGCATAAATCACAGTGTGCCACACACACGCGCAATTACATCAACGCGATTTGACATTGGATGTTCATGACACCTTAATGTCAAGAAGCAAGCGGCACCTCCTCGTCGTGTCCGCCTTGCGGTCAAGCGATACATTGCGCGCTATTTGCTGCCACATTTGTATGCTCCTCTTCGGACGGCTTCAATGTCAGCTTTCGCAAACTGTTGTGATAAAATTCATAAAGCTAAGTACCCTCGAGTACGGCAAAGAGCCGTCCATTCGAAGCAGAGCAAGTACCGTTAACACGCACGAGCAATCGAGCATATATGGCAACCCTGCTTAGAGCTCAATACGGTTGTGGTGCGATTGCTCAACAGTAACGTAAACAGCTGCCAAAATTCGCATTCTTGCAAACGAAACAAAAAGTGCAATGTCGATGCCGATAGGATCGGAACGGCTCGAATAAGCGCACATGCCGCCGCTAAATCTCGTTTCGGTGTTTCGAACCGGTTCGTTAGTTCACTTTAACCTTGAGCTAGCGAGTTTCGGGCGCGGAGTGTCTACCAAGTTTCTCGAATGGACACAGCTTGAGTGTGAAATTGTCGAGATTGGCCTGCCTCCTGGTTTCTTTTTTTATGCTCCTTTGTCGAAGTAAATGGCGCGGCATGCTGCGCTTGGGTTTGGATATGTTGTAGGTATGTTAATTCCTTTTTTTTAGTGTTTTACCGGTTCATTTCGCAATTCCTTTTCGGCCACACGGACGGGAAGAATACCATTAATTTTGACAGAGCCATCTGTTCTGATAGGTTTCTAAGGTATTCACTAAGCTTTTTTTTTCTTTCTCATACTTACCAATTCGGCGGCATTATTGGTTTGTTGATCCGCGTCGTAGTATTGAATGGGCGTGCGACGCAATTTTCGGTAAACTTCCCTCCACCTAATAGCCGGGGGTCAACAAAACTTGTTAGGTGACAGGTGATGAAACTCATGTGAGTGACGTTTTATTCTTACCCTGGCCAGCAACAGTGATGGTTAGCTAATATTTTGCCAGCTAAGATCCGCATTCCGGTTTTCTAGCTGGAATAACTTCGCTTTGGACACTGAGCTTGCCGCGGACGCATAGGTGTGTACGTGGTTTCGGTGGACTTGACAGTGAACCGAACGCGGATATCAACAAGAGAGTCAACGTTTCCGCATAAACTCGTATATATGCTTCAGTATTCTAGGCTTGTGCCCATAATGGGCAACTCGCAGCTGGGGAGATTCGAAAAATTGATTGGCCTATTAATCGTGACGAACCATCTGGTGGTCGCCGGGTACGATAATTTTCGCACGTTGTATCCCGTTAAACAAGGTTGGAATACTTTTGAGTAGACAGAGCCGCCAAATCTATTCAATTTGTTACGCTAATATACTAGAACACCATAAGGTGTTCGATACGCTTTCCGATTGCAAAAGGATTTCATGAATAATATTTAAAAGGGGGAATATCGGCTCTGTTGATTTTCATTTTAATCATTAATTCTGAATTTGATAGTTTCACTGTATTTCTTGGGAAATTTTACGTAAGAAACACTTATCACCTCGTGGTAATCTCGATCTCAAGATATAACATTTTTACTAGATTTCAAACTATTCTCGTTATATCTCGAGTTCTGTTCATATTACCCCGGGGTGATAAGTGTTTTTTACGTGAAATTTTCCGAGAAATGCGATAAAATTATCAAATTAAAAAAAACATGGCTATAATTATCGAAAAATGCAAATTTAGTTTTTATGAATAGAAAATTAATCCATCTGGCAACACTTTCTGTCAATAATAATATTTTTTTCTGGATTCCTTACTTTATTTTTTTTTCAATAATCACCTATCAGTATTTTTCGGAAGTGTTACGTCTGTAAATTGCAGTAAATAGAAAAAAGTGGTTTCGACCTAAAAATGAGTTATCTTGTAACAAAGAGGGGGGTCCCACAGAGCGGGGGTATTCCAATCGACACCAAAATTGGAATTTTTCCAAAGTGACAAAGTGTTTTGTAGAGTGCAAGTTAAGTACGGGTTTGCAGACTGCGGGATCTTAGCTGGTTTGCAGTTGATATCCGCTATTTTATCTCACGGCTAATCTCGTTGCCACATGTCACTAATGTACCCAGGTAAATAAATTCGTCGACTACTCCAAAAGTTTCACCATCTAACACCACCTCAGCAACAACATCCGTCGGATTACCACGCTCTATATCAGCCAGCATGTATTTCGTTCTGGCAGAGTCAATGATAAGCCCTATTCTCGCAGCTTCCTTCCTGAGAGGTCCGAAGGTCTATTCCATTACTCTACGGTTGATACCAATGATGCCGATATCGTCCGCAAAACCTAGAAGCATGTGAGACTTCGTAATGATGGTGCCGCTTTTTTGCACACCAGCGCTCCGTATAGCACTCTCTAATGCGATGTCACCTAACCGGCTATCCTGACGCATGATGTGGCACGTATCAGCCTAATTAGTTTTGTTGAGAAACCATGTTAGAGTATAATTCGCCATAACTCATTTCTCTTAACTGTATCGTACGTTGCGCTAAAGTCCATGAACAGATGGTTAGTCAGCGAGTTGAACTCTCGAAATTTATCGAGGATCTGTCGTAGGGTGAACATTTGGTTCGTAGTGAAGCGTCCCCGTTGACAGTTGTACTGTGTGTCAAATCCGTCTAGTGAGCGCATGCGAGTGTTACCGAGCAAGTAAACAACCCAACCGAAGCCTGAAGCAACGAACATTGACCAGAATTCGAGCGCGTAGGCTGTACCTCGATGAAACCAATAATAATTTTATGGCATTTAATTTCAAAAACAACACAGAATATATAGTCACCGGCATACGTTGTCAATGCAATGATTTCGGGAACGAATGCGAGGAAGGGAGAAAGCGAAGAAGAACGAGAAATAGCTTGAATGGAGAATACTCCAGTGTGTGCTATCGGTAGCAACGAGAACATCACTTGAGGTGTTTCATGATGTTTATGAGCGAGACTAACAACACTGCAGACAACCGTCAATGTTCAGCTAAGGGGCTATCCACGTGGGCAAGTTTCAACGATTTCGACCTTCCCCCTCCCCCTCCGTGGACAACTACCCAGATAAATTCTAAAAATGTTGTATGGACCGTGAACATTACACAGACACCCTCCTTTCCCATCTACGTGGAATGTGGATGCCCCTGAACTTTTGTAGTTTTCATAAAAAAGATTATTAAAAAATATGTTCTTAGTAATAAGTAAATTTAGTAAATTTTACCGTTACCGTTATTCTTTTTGATATATGCAAAATATTATCTAAAATTTTTCCGAAGACGTCACACCAATCAAACAAACCGTGGCTCTAAATATTATAAAACAAATATATTTGTAAACATTAATAACATTTTTACACAAAACTGATACAACTACTGCTGCTGATGCTATTCGCTGCCACAGCTGCTGCTGTTAAGTAAGGATTGTTTTAGTCGCTGTTTGACTAATATGAGCAGTTTCGGCTCAAACTGGCTCATGTATAGGCCAAATAGTAAATTCCGAATTGATAGGTCTATAATTCTGTCGCCCGTGCTTGGGAAGCAATCATATAAC
Source organism: Wyeomyia smithii (assembly GCF_029784165.1). NCBI lineage: Eukaryota > Metazoa > Arthropoda > Insecta > Diptera > Culicidae > Wyeomyia > Wyeomyia smithii. Next base: position 187,662,883 of record NC_073694.1, on the reverse strand, counting down.
GACCAATAGCGGGGGCCTAGTGTGGTTGGTAACCTCTCCGCCAACCACGCTCGACGCCTGGGTTCGAATCCCACCGCCGACATAGGTGTCGATGGTTGTGAGGTGGCGTGATCCACTCACAACCAACCAAACTGGTCTAGATTCAATCCTAGCCGACACCGGGAGATTTTCTGAGGCGAAAAATCTCTGGGATCACGCCTTCCATCGCATGAGGAAGTAAAGCCGTTGGCGCCGGTCCGTTAATAAACGGGTCGTGAGTTAGGGTCCTGGGTGGAGTCGCCTCCCTGGGCGTCGGTGATTGGCACAACAACAGTGGCGGAACTAGACCGACGGAAAATAAGCGAGAATAAAAAAAAAATATAACGACCAATCAGAGGTCGAATTTTTCGTTTTGACAAGGCTTGTCAATTTTCAATAGTACAACAGTTTGAATAATAAAATTACAATTTTCTGCATTTAAGAAGAATCTAAGAAGACTTTTCAATCTATTGCTGCAAGAACGAAGGAAATCCATCTAGATCGATTTATTAGCATTTGAAATTGGACATATTGTTCACTTTTTCTTCCTGAGAAACGTAGTTCTACGTCAAAACTTTTCTTTAAAGCTTTACATTCGAGACATCAAAACAGTCTTGGCACCTGTTGAGGCGAAGAGGTTTTGTCATTGACGGCAGTCATGGGGTCTGTGGTAGGCATTAGGGCGACAATGAGCTCTATGAAAAAAAATGGCCTTCTAATATCGCCTAGAAATAGGGCTCAAAAGTTTCGTCTTCTCGAAAAAAGCCTCCATGCAAAATTTCAGCTCAATTGTACTTTGGTAACACGTGCCTGAAGGCGGTCAAAATTTTTACAAAATATATCGATGAAAAAAGCACAGGGAGTAGTTCATGAAATTATTGATATCGAATTTTTTTTTTTGATGCCAAATATCTAAGAAACGCATATAGATTTTTTTCTTTTGAAAATTCGACTTCCTGGGACTTTGAAAATTATCGAGCTTGGAATAAATGAGGGTTTAAATATTTCGTCTTTCAAAAAGAGTACCCATTCAAAATTTCAGCTTAACCCTCTAGTGCCCAAGTTAATTTCTAGACGGGCTTCGGTAAAATCAATATGAATCATTATAAACAGTTTTTAAGTATTTTTTGAAGCTTTTTAGAGGTTTGACTGAAGCCCGCCAAATGGCGGTCTTGGGCACTAGAGGGTTAATTGGACTTGGGAACACGTGCGTCAAAGCGGTCAATGTTTCAATTTTTCTAAAGAATGAAGAAAATCACAGGTTACTACTGCCTACATGAAATTGTCGATATCGAAAAAACAAATTTGATGCTCAATGTCTTAGAAATGCATGAAACGTCAAGGTCTCTGGTGTTATCCTGGAATTTTTTTTTCGAAAATATCAAATTTCTGGAACTTAGAAACTTTTGAGCTGGTAATCTTCCTTATCTTTAAGGTTTCTTAGTCCCAGAAAGTCGATTTTTTATTTCGAGATAACACTACATCACCACATTTCATGCATTTCTAAGGTACTTGGCATAAAAAAACTGCTTTTTTCATCGATATTTTTCGCGAAACTTTGACCACTTTGACGCACGTGTTCCCAAAGTCCGATTGACCTGAAACTTTCATGGATACTCTTTCAAAGAAGACGAAATTTTTGAGCCCTATTTCTTAATCAAATTCTAAGGTTAAATGTTTTCATATATTCTACAGACGGTGTTATAAACAGATACGTAAATAATGAGGTCAAAAAATCCAAGTGAACCGTCGAATCAAGACTTCAAGTGTGTTGCACTATAAATTTTGTGAATCGCGTGCAATTATGGTTTTAACGGTAAACGTTCATCATGCTCGTATTATGAGTAATGCATTGGAAATTAAAAGTTTGTATGTATGTGATGGAACAAGCTTTAAAACTCAGTAAAATATACTTACATAGTTTCGAAATTCCATTACACTTTTTAGTGCTGACGAAAAGTCATGCGAAGTTAAATGTGGTTGCCAGAATTGTTTAAAATAGAATATTAGCAAAGGGTTGCCACATTTACGGCTTTTTTGATTGTGTATTTCTTTATAACACAGTCTGTAATGGATTCCCTTGGCGCCAAGCACGAAAATTTGATATGTGAAAAAAAAGGTCGATAATTTTCAAAGTCCTAGAAAATCGAATTTTTAGAAAAAAATTTTGGCATAAAAAATTTCAATATCGACCGCTTTGAGATAGGTGTTCCTGATTGAGCTGAAATTTTGTGCACCGGATGGTCACAGTATAGAAAACAAAAACCAACGTCAAAAAATTGCAAGTGGAGTCCTCCTAGCCATCGATTTTATTTCTAAGAAATTATGACAAGTAGGTACAAGGACAGCTCCAGTCTGCCTGCAGTCAGATTTAACTTTCTCAAAAAAAAAAAAAAAAAAAATGAATTCTTCAAATCAACTTTAATCTTCTCTAATTCGTTGGGGCGCCTCAGGGTTCACAGTTGGGTCCATTTTTTATTTCGTATGCGGACAATTGTGACATTCACTTCATACTTTGAAAAACAATCGTAGACTTTCGCACTTTGTAGTTTGAATTGGACTGCATGTCCTCTTCCATCGTATGTGAAGCACGCTGTATGTTCATTAGTTTATCTGTAAACACTTAAGAAATGCAGTTTAGGCTGCATTATTATCACTATGTTCAAATATACAACGAAAATATATACAGGGTGAGGCAAGAAAAAAATGCAAAAGTTTTCGAACGTTAATTGAGTTCATTTGTGTTACACATTTGTGGTCACAGTTTATTGTATCAAAGAGGATGGTCCTGATCAACGGAACCAGAAAAAGTGGAGGTCCGCTGTTTGTGATTACACTAAACGTGATCGCAGCCTGCTACGTTCCATCAGGAAACTTGCAAGGAAGCCAGCATTTCTCCTAAATCTATGCGATGAATCAACATAGGAGACTTCATACATCTTGTAGAGCTAGAACGAAATACCACTTCATTACGGAGTGGGTAGAGAAGCTACGAGTGACTCTTTCGAAAAGGTTCGTTCTTTTGTTGATGTAGGAGAAAACGAAAGCTCTTTTTTCCGACGTTGTCCTACTTCACTGTAATAATTTGCGGATATTCCGAGAAAGTGATGTTTAAGTTCCAAATCGCACATTAGGCGGTCCGGTTGGATGGTGTTCAGTGGTTTGATAAAGCCCTCGTTTTATTGGTATTGGTGTTAAAAGAAATACCGTAGTGTATATCGTTATTTTAAAGAACCAAATGCTTCCCTGGGTTAAATCTAACTTCCTTAGGATCAATACGTTGTTCTACAATAGGGTGGAGTGACATGTCATGGGTCAAATCGGATGATGATTCATGGAAAACATATAGTTTTGGCCGAAAATTTGTGGCTCCATAGGAGTCCGGACTGTGACCTGTTGCAGTTTTTAGTAATCACCGTTTAAAACCTAATCTGATAATTGGCCGGTTACATTTTTATTTTTAGAAATAAAACACAGTAATCGAAGTCGTTTTTTCCGAAATAACACAACACATCACAACAGTGATTCGAAATAACACAACACATCAACAGTGATTTCCTTAATGACCACCAAAATCGACTTTTTTCTTCTCTGGTTCTCTGGGGTACCTCAGGGTTCACATTTGGGTGCACCTTTTTATTTTCTATGTGGGCCATTGTAGAAGCCAACTTCTCTTAGGATTGATTCGTTGTTCTACAACAAGATGGAGCATCAAAAAAGAACATGTAATTGTTAATAATGGAGGCCACATCGAGAACATTTGAAAATTTGAAGAACCTAATAAAGATAGCTGAACTCAAAATACTTGATATTATGGCCTAAACTAGTTTAAAATGAGATTTGAAGAAGTACCATAAATTTTCACATTTTTTTTTCGCCGCACCCTGTGAACAAAAATGCCAGTTGCCATTTATTTGTTTGACCTCGCCCTTAGGTAGAATTTTTCGTCACTCGATACAAAGATATCGAACAGAAAACACTACAAAATAGATTAGAGTAATCGATTAGACCCGTCGATTTGTGAAATGTGAACCGATTTACCTTACGATAGGCGTAAATAGATACGATATTTACGGAACTCTCGCCTGTACTAAAAACCCGGAACATTTCCGTCCGTTTCGAACCAGGAAACTGACTCGGATGTGTCATTGTGCCCCACGCGATACGATACTTTGACTTTGAACTTGTGTAATGAATCGCGGCGAGTCGCCATGAACCGCGATGAACTCGGTTTATTAAGATCTTAATTATATTCACAACAGGCTCCAACTCTCCTCGGCGCGCGGTAAATTACGAAACCAACCTTCCGACTTAAGCATCATAATTGAGATAGATCAGAATGATGGTCTGTTTTATCAGCAACGTGATGCTTCAATTACACGTAACCGAGAGTGTATTACCTGTCAGCTACTTGAACCATAGCAATAACAGCGTCGCGAGTGCGCGTTTTTGTTTAACAGTGTAGTGTGGAGCCATCAAGAGTGCTGCCAGTGCCGACTGACGGTGGGGACAGAATGCAAATCATTCACGAGTAGTCGGTTATAGGTCGATCGCGTTACAAAGTAGGCTCGATCGCAGGAAACAATTGAAACAACTTGTCTGAATTTTTGGGAAACTGAGACAAAGAATTTTTTTTGAGTAGTATCAAAAAGTAGGGGATCCACGTTTGACAGAGTCACCTGTGTAAAGTTTGAAAACACGAACGGTGCTCAATCATAGTTGAAGAATGTTGTTACGTAAATGATATCCAATACTCACTCAAATAGCAGGCCCGAGCAGGTCTGAGTGTTGGACTCAAGGCTGCACCGACTGTATCGCAATATGTAATGTTTGCTGCTGCTGCTGCTGAGAGCCTTCTAATATGCTACCGAGAGGAGGGTCAATTACTCTCAAACAGCGACCATCTCGGTAACAGTGCGCTGGCGGCTTCGGCAATCCGGCGAGTCAGGTTCTACCATACCGGTCACTTTTGTGACCTCCGCCGAGCAGTGGCGCGAGTGCGAACCAATTTACGATAATTATACCGTCCGCGTCCGGATTAATTGTGGCAGCCAGTACCGGCCGGGGAGCACTGACGGAGTGGTGTGTAATGCACTTGTGAGTATGTATGAAGTATTTTTTTTCTTCTGTTTTCCATCTTTATTTTTCGTTGTGTCAGCAGCCGCATCAGCTGATTCTCGGTATGAGTCGAAAAACCCCCGTCTGTGATGAGTAATTTTTTCAATGATTATCCTTGTGCTGCTTGAATTAAAGCAAAATTACTGGTTCTCCGCTAGATAGAACACATTGTCTTCTGTGTGTTTTTTTTCTTGCAATGAATTATTTCAGTTTCTAGAATTTTGCAATTTGTCAAAATACACAAACGTAGGTTCTTTGATATATAAACTTGGCTCCTTTCACCCTATACGTTCATAGAGTTATTGAAGAAAAGGCCCAAACTTTGTATCCAATGAAGATAGGGATTTTGTTTACTCAGAGTTTCATATAATCGCATGTTATAAAACATTGCCATAAAACCATTTCCTCAACACACAAAAGTCAGTTAGTGTTTTTTTTTAATTTTTTCAAATATCTTAAAATAACAATATAGTTCACTCTCGAATTTCCCATATATTCCCGTGAAGACAGACAGGGAACACCCCCTCTTGTGGTGAAAAAGGTAACTAAACTCATTGCACAGTGGTACAGTAAGGCAATTTAGGCGGACATAGGCTTTTCGTTGCGATTTTGGCTTGCGGTTTAAAGCCATAGTTTTTGTAAAAAGTTGTTTCTTATACATAGTCCTCGTTTCATGTACGAATGAAAATTAGGGTGGTCCTAAAATCAACGAAATAAAACATTCTTTGGCAAGCTTGTAGACCAACTAATTCTAAGTAACTTTGTAAAAAAACTTTTTTGTAGACATGAAATTTGGTTTCCAAAAACAGTCTTTTCGCTCTATTTTTTCAATTCAAATTTAAAAACAAAGTTTTCTTCGGTAACTTTAATCAAAAATACGCCAATTTTGACGAAAAAACATTGTCGATATATTATACAGATGAAGAGTTTTCACTATTTCTATTTTAAAAATAGGCCCTTTTGATATATTGATGTCTCCGTTTAGGGCAAACATAAATAATATTTTTTGGTATCATTTGAAAGAACAAATATTGTATGAATATTGTGAAGAAATACCGAAAGTTGCTTAAAATTAGTTGATTCCTAATTTTCATTTGCACATAAAAAATAGACTAAATATAAGAAACAAGTTCTTAGAAAAAAAATTTACTCTAAAACCACAAAATCGCATCGAAAAACTCGTTTCCGCCTATATTGCCTCACTGTACCACTGTGCGTTGTTGTTGAATTTCTGTGAGCGTGTGACATTCTCACACACGAAACTGAATTTACTCAATTTTAGATTAAGTTGACTCAATTTCATACTTTCACAGAAAAAAATATGTTGCAGATTTCGTGCGTATATTGTTTGTATGTAAAACTAACGCCATTCCGGGAGTTAAATATTGATAATATAATAGATGTAGCTTATCGAGGCACGAAGAAGAAATATTCAAATAATCAGGCCACGACGTGTAAATGGTAAACTAATCCCAAGTTGCTATATACGTGGTTCCCTGTGTAACTTCACTAGCTCAGATCCATCACGGGAAGCAACTACGAAATGTGCGGCCGTCAAGCTCAAGCTCAATAATCAGGCCACGAAGTGTACAAATAAATGAATATTTCAATTACCTCGTGAAAAAGATAAAAGGAGAAACCGCACAATGGTTGTCAATAGTCGTATATGGTTGTTGTGCAACTTTTAGCTTAGATAACACTTGGATGTTCTATCAATTTAACAATTTAAGTATGGATACATATCATGTTGTAATTGGTTTGAAAGCTTTATTATATTATATATAAAAGATATTCAACAAAACAAACATAATTAGTGATAACAACTGTTATGCAAAAACTATTATTTAATGTTTAGTTTTCTTGGTTTGAAAGTATTTTTTTGTTTTTTTTATCCATCCGAATTTTTTGCTTTCGAGTTCTAATCTTCGTATTAATCACTTGCAGCTTTGCTTTAACCAGCATATTTATGTATTTACTAGCTGACCCGGCAAACTTCGTCCCGCCTATTTTTGTGTTTAATTCAATAATTTTCAACATTCCAAATTCATCGATTTCTTGCGATTTGTTTATATCGTTTGAAATTATTGGTTTTATCGGAATGACAACATCCTCGACTTTTGCCTTTAGTACATCACCTCTATTCCGAAAACACTCATATTGGGTGGTATTCAGTTATTTTCGTTGTTTTCCAGAAACTGAAAGTGGTCATCTTCGAATTCAATATGGTGTCCAGGGTCAATGCTTGGCTTCTATACATTATTTCGATTACGGAAATATTCATATGCAGTAGTATTCGGCTGTTTCCCAGAAGTTGCCATCTTACAATTCAAAATGGTGTCTGAGGTCAATTTTTAGCTCCATGCATCATTCTGGGTAAAGAAACACTCATTTTGGGTGGTATTTGGTCCCTTTAGGCTATTTTTTTTTGGAGACAATTTCTGGCCCCTGAGCGTCATTCTGGTTAAAGAAACACCAATAATAGGTGTTATTTAGTCATTTTCGGCTGTTCTACAGAAACCGGAAGTCACCATCTTAGAATTCAAAATGTTGTCTGTGGTCGATTCTATCTCCTGTGTATCATTCTGGTATCGAAACATCTTATATTGGATGGAAATCGGCCGGTTGAAGAAATACCCATATTGGGTGTTATTTGGTTATTTTCGGCAGTTTCCCATTCACCGGAAGTCGTCATTTTACAATTCATAATGTTATCTGAGGTCGATTTGTAGCTTCAGTGCATCAGAACAATCCCGGAAATACCCATAATGAGTGTTATTTGGTCTTTTGCCACTGTTGTTTAGGAACCGGAAGTCGCCATATTGGATTTCAAAATGGCATTTGGAGACAATTTCTGGCCTCTGAGCATCATTCTGGTTAAAGAAACACCCATATTTCCAGTCACCAAAAGTCGCCATTTTACTACTCAAAATGTTGTCTGAGGTCGATTTGTGGTTTCAGTGCATCATCACGATTTCGGAAATACCCATATTGGATGGTATTTGGTCATATCTCGCTGTTTCTCTGAAACCGGAAGTCGCCATCTTGGATTTCAAAATGGTATTCAGAGACAATTTCTGGCCTCTGAGCGTCATTCTAGTTAAAGAAACATCCATATTGGTGGTATTTGGTCATTTTCCTCTTTTTTTCCAATCACTGGAAGTCGCCATCTTACAATCCAAAATTTTGTCTGATTTTTAAAAAACCGGAAGTCGCCATCTTGGATTTCAAACTGGCATTTCGAGACAATTTCTGGCCTCTGAGCGTCATTCTGGTTAAAAAAACACCCATATTAGGTGGTATTCGGTCATTTTCGGCAGTTTTCCAGTCACCGGAAGTCGCCATTTTACAACTCAAAATATTGTCGGAGGTCGACAAACGTACAAACCGTGGAACACCACCCATGGATTGCCTTATGCATAGGTGAACTTTATTATTATAAAATATTCGGCCGAGTTCACTTCACAATAAAATGTGAATTTTTTTCAGTGTACCCATTAGGGTAATATTATTGTCAAAAGTTACTCTATTTCGCATGTCGTGTAGAACAAAATCAGAAGTGGCGCACCTAGCGGTCGAAAAGGTGACTAACGCTTCTGTCATTTTCAATTTGTCTTCATAATTTCACGTAAGTGAACTATATTGGTATTTAATATATTTGATTTTTATGAAAGCTTTCAATCGGACGTTACTTCCTATTTTTATATTTTTTCTTAAAAGCGTTTTTGGCAACCCTTGTCAAAATCAAAACAAACTTCGATTATGGCGATTCTGTATTTACAATAAGTCTCAAACGCAGTGAGTTTGCTGTTTACCATTCGTTTCAAAATTGCAAGACTGTTTCTTGTTTTCCAAAATGTCTGATATTATTGAATATGATAGACGACTCAGACGACTCTTTCAATTATACTCGCTTAGAAAAGAATGTGGATTACGAGTTACTTGAGCTGCAAGACATTGCTGAAACTGAATACGATGAAGCAAATGTAAGCTGTGTTTGTTTGAGTAGTTTGAATGAAACATATTTCAAGCTTTTCTTAAAATTATTCACCGGAACCAAAGAAGAAAGCAGATTTTAACACGCAATAAACATTTTAAAACGCAGAACTGAGTTGATCCGCTTGAAGATTTTGAGGTGTCATCTGATGACGTTAAAGGAATAATGAGGCAAATCTGGGACTATTGTTGTCCTTTTTTCCAACAAGAAGTGCAATTGTCGGTTTCAGATAAGCCATCGTCATCTCGATCATCACCGGACAACATTAACGTCTTTTCTAAGCGTGGAAAGCCGACCATTGCAGAGGCGGATAATTTTCTCTTTTTTGACATGATATCAAACGATGCTACACTCCTTCATTACTAACAACAACTTTGCTTCACGGGTGGCTGGATCAAGAACTGTTTCTGTATATATACCGTTATTCTGTTTACGTTATGAAGTTTCGTATTTGGAAAAAAGTCAGGGCTGAACTCATCACTTACGCAGAATCAGATAGAGCTAGAACACCTCCTAACGTAGCGTTATCGAAAATGATAAACCAACTGAAATCTCGCTACAGTATGTACTTCGTTTCAGATGAGTCGATTTGGACAACATACTGAAAAACAAAAAACAGAGTAGGGGTAAACAGGGTAAGACCGCCCTGCGGGGTAAGACCGCCCACCGTAGTTCTACTACCAAGTTATAAAATAATTGAAAAATTTCTTTAACGTGTCTATTACAGTATAATTACATAACATTTTGCACGTTTTTCTGTTTAGATAGTCCACGAACGGTCGCAGAAATAATCAAAAACAACCTTTCAGCTGGCAACCAGTCAATGCGCTATTGTTTTGCGGCAACGGGACTTAAGGTTTTTCAGTCTAAAAATCTGTTGTTTTGTTCGTGAATATACGTTTAATCGCTTGCCTGAATCTATCTTGTTTCGGAAATATCGAAGGCCGTGAGTAATCTTGTAATTTTGACTACTTTTTCGGTCAAATATGAAAATGTTCCACTGGGGGTAGAGTCGCCCACTATACAAGGGGTAAAACCGCCACGAATCCAACTGCTTGTTGTTTTACTTCAAGACCCAAATGCCTCGACACTACAAAGGGAATATTTACAGGATCAGTAAAGCAACTTCAAGCCACATAAGACATCGATGTTAATCGACCATTTTCGATTTGGTTTAAACTTTTCTAGTAATATATTTTAACAAGACTTATCTTTGAAAAAAGTAAACCTGTGTGAAAATGGTGTTAAAGAACCAAAATAATTTTAGAGCCAGGACGGTGTGTTTGATAGGTATGACGTCTCCGGCAGAATTGAAAATAGTAGTTTTTTACTTTCGAAAAAAGTACACTCTAAAAAAATTTTAAGAAAAAATATAGAAATAGAATTAAAAATATATTTTTTTGTCAATTTTTTTTTAAAAAAACATGTTTTTGCCTGTAAAATCTACAAAAGGTAAGCTAAAATTTTATGGTTGTTGGATCATGGAGTAATAGAAAAATTTATAGCTCAATTTTTGTGAAGAATTTTTTTTTTGACGGTTTATTTGGTGTATAGAGTCGTTGGTAATTTTGTTCTTCAAAAAAAAAACATAGAAAATTGAAAATATAAATGAAAGAAATAATAATTATTAGTATTTTTCTGTACATAATAAGTCTTCAAAAGAATCATACAGATAGGTTTATTGAGTTTTAATTTTTAGCTTAAAGATAGGTATATTAATTAATTAGGTAATTTTTAAAATTAAAAAAAAAGCTGTAAAATAAACAAAAATATTTCAGTTCTTATTTTTTAAATGCGGGTATTGAATAGAAGAACCTCTTAGCGAAGAAAAAATGAAATTGCAGCCGCAACTTTTTTTTCTATAAACAGAATTGCTTAAGGGGGCGCTCTTATCCCGCTTACCGCTATCAACAGCAGACATATATTGCCAAAGGTATACCGAAAAATATTGTTCGTCTTTTGTGCCAAGTTTCAATTCATTCGGAAACAATACACGGTGCACGGTGCACAGGAAGATTTCAAGGTTGCTCAAAATGTATTAGAGTTTTTTGGAAACGAAGTGAAGATGCTGAGAGATAGTTACATTACTGCAGGGATTTTTTTGTTAGGGAATCAGAATTACGTTGTGCATTGATGTGAACTTTTGTAATATATCCCAGTCAATTGCTATACGTATCCCCTTGCAAAATACATTGACCACTATTGTTGTGTGATCAGGTACCTGCACCGACACGCTCCCAGTCAAGTCAAATAAGGTTTATTAAGCCAATTACCTTTCCAGGATTCAAAAACCAAATCTCTCTGGGCTGTAAACAGCCACTGCCAAGAAACCTCAAACTGCGTTTAAGGTGAAACAGTATTGAAGCCACAAATGACCGACTTCGAGCCACCACTTCGGATTTTCAGAAGCACAAGATTTGTAAAGGGATAATGCGTTCCCTGTGAAAACGCTATTTTATGTTTGCTTCACCGTAATAAACATAAAATAGTGTTTTCACAAGTGACGCAACAATTGTTACCGGGTCTTGTGCTTCTGAAAATTCAAAGTGGTGGTTTGAAGTCGGTCATTTATGGATTCAATACCGTTTGTCCTTAAATAATGCACTCTATTGTCTCTGTAGGCATGAATACTGCTGAGTATGACGCCATGCAAAAATCTATTGCAAGTACAATCACTCCAGTCGAAACGTCGCACAGTGCGTTGAGCCATAGACAAAAATAATTTTTCTTCTTTTATTATTTGGATGTACCAAGTACCCCGAAGTGTTCACAGATATCTCCTGGGTTGTGAACAAGTATTGGTGAGCATAGGGAAGCATCACAAATACTATTACAAGCATAGCAGGCGTCAGCGTCCAGAGCAATAATTAGTTTCACATTTCGTGTTAAATTGTCGCTCGTTTTCTAAACGTTTGTAAAACTTTATTACTTCGTGTATTCCAAATAAAAAAAAATTAAAAATAACAATAAAGGTTAGTGCAATATATTTCATTGATAGAGAGACTTAGTTTCGAATGCGTGTATGAATAATCGGCATGATGAATTGGTGAAGGCATTAAACCTAGAAAAAATGCGAACTCAAACTTTCGTTAGCGTTTTAAAAAAAGTTCCACCGAGCTCCTTTCTAAATCATATGTCAAAAGTTTGCTTGAAGTGTCCTCTACAAAATATATGAAAATTAGCTGCAACTTCCTGCAACTCTACGAGGATTTTTCAATGCCGATCGCTCGTGAACCGGCTGATATATGAAAACTGGTTTAACTGCAATGCAAGCAAAAGAACACCATTTTTATTTCGTTATTGTCTCTACCAGAAGACACAGTTGACCATGTTTATGAAAATTTGCACAATTTTTCTGCTGTATATTGTCCGAAATTGAACTCGAAATGGGAGAAATGCAATAGAATAAAAAAGTATTTTATGAAAAAGCATGAAATTTTGTTGGAGTCACCGTTTGCTCTTCCTCGATTCGGTGAGATTGATAATTATGAATACAACCACATTTCTTCTCGTGAGCGTCCTCAGAAACTTCTTGAAAGCTGCTCAACCAGAATTAAAAAATGGGGAGTTGCAGAGCTCGTTGAAAATAACTCCCCAAAAGAATTAGTATTTGCTGCTACCGTTTCGAACAACTACTCCAATTCGTCTAAAGTTGACCCAAAACTTGACTTGATAATATAATATGCATCATGAAGAATTTTAAATTGTTTGTTACTCTGGTGATTAAATATACAAAAAATAATAAAAATTATACGTAAAAGAATACCTAAAAAAATCTTTTTTTTGTTATAATTGCGCATAAGTCACTTTTGCAATTATGTAAAAGTAAGAAAAACATTGAAACAGCAGCTTTCGTTACAATGTACATCTTTACAAAGAGATTAACGGTTGCTAGTATAGGATGAGTGCGTTGGCGTTTGGGGCAGTTTTGTGATTTAGTGAATCACATAAGACCTTTATGTATTTAGTAGCTCTGAAGGCAGTGAACAATTTTCCTTGTTACATCAACATGTTTTATCGACAAAACTGTGCGTCGTTTTCATTATCCCTCGCTTAGGCAGTGACAGATTTGTCAATATTGACCACGAATAATACAAATAAAGGGTGATTTTTTAAGAATTTGGTTTTTCTTTAAAAAAAAAACGCATAAAAATTACAAAACTGTATGAAATCTTTATCTGAGCCGATAAATTGGTTTATGCCATTTACTTTTTAAAGATAATATCATTCAAAACGGCTACGTTTTAAGTGGTCCATACGAAAAGTCCAATTTTGGGCCACTTTTCTAGCATTTCGGCTGGTATCTCGCGAATAACGCGTGTAATGTTGTCTTCCAAGGCTGGAATTGTTGTTGGCTTATCCGCATAGACGAGAAACTTAACGTAGCCCCACAAAAAATAATCTAGCGGTGTTAAATCGCATGATCTAGGCGGCCAATTCACCGGTCCATTTCGTAAGATGAATTGCTCACCGAACTCATTCCGCAATATGTCCATTGATTCGCGCGATGTGTGGCACGTTGCTCCGTCTTGCTGAAACCACATGTCAACAAGACCCAGCTTTTCCATTTCCGGCAAAAATATCAGAAATCATCGCGCGATAGCGAGCGCCATTGACCGTAACGTTGCGATTTTGATCATCTTTGAAGAAGTACGGACCAATGATGCCTCCAGTGTGTAAACCGCACCAAACCGTGCATTTTTTTGGGTGCATTGGCGATTCTTGTATTGCCTCTGGTTGCTCTTCGATCCAAATGCGGCAATTTTGCTTATTAACATACCCATTTAACCAGAAATGAGCTTCGTCACTGAACACAATTTTTCGGTAAAAAAGTGGATTTTCTGCAAGTTGTTCTAAGGCCCATTCACCAAAAATTCGACGCTGCGGCAAGTCGTTCGGCTTCAATTCTTGTACGAGCTGTATTTTGTAAGGCTTTACACCAAGATCCTTCCGTAAAATCTTCCATGTAGTTGAATAACACAAGCCCAATTGCTGTGAACGGCGTCGAATTGACATTTCACGGTTCTCCACTACACTGGCTGATACGGCAGCAAATTTTTTTTCTGTACGCACTCTATGTATACGTGTTGGTGGGTTTATGTCCAACAGAGTGAAACTGGTTTGAAATTTCGTCACAATAGCTTGAATAGCTTGCTCAGTAGGTCGATTATGACGACCATAAAATGGTCGTAATGCGCGAAAAACATTTTTACAGAGGACGAATTTAGGTAATAAAATTCGATTATTTGTAAGCGTTGTTCAGGCGTAAGTCTGTTCATGGTGGAATGGCAAACCAAACTGAGTACATTAGACTTTGACAGCTGTCAGAATTCCCGCGTGAACTTTCGAATCTGAATACACGAAAAACCAAATAGGAAAAAAACAACCTTTACAAGTAGGCATTCTTCTTTCGCTATCTTCTCATCTTTATTCGCCTCATTGAACTATTGTCAATTTCGAAAATGGTGAAGATCTAAGAGGAAAAGGGTAAACGCTAAAAAAGTGTGTTCGGCAAGATTGTGTAAAATATGAATTTTTTATTTAATTTTTTTTTCAATAGTTACAAGCCCTAAGAAAAAAAAATTGAGTATCGATTTCAAAAAGTAAAAACCATCGTTTGGGTGAATACATTTTTTGACGGGAAACCTCTATTAACCTGTTGACACTATGAGATTATGCGTGTCAAACAACTGCTACAAAGACACGATGAAAGACAAAATTAAGGCGCTAAGGAATCAAGTTAAACTTTGTACCCTTTTGATCCACTTTGTTGGTAACAGTGACAAGTTAGCCCCTTGGTTTTCCCGCATTACTTCGATCGTTGACAGTTATTTTGACAGTGAAGCGACAGATCGCCTGATGTGTTGCATTTTGCAGCAACTCATCCGGCAGGTTTTTGGGAGGTATGGATATCTGAGCACAATTGGAAAACTTTGTTTTATGTTCTTGGACCTTAGTTACATTAATAGTTCGATATTCGCCCGGCTGCAGAATAAAACAACATTCTGTGCTGTTCTTCTGGTCTTCAACAGCTTTGGCATGGGATTTTTGACGTAAAAATGCCGCATCGACTGAGCGGAATTCTACTGGCATTGGCATTCTTCGGAACCGGAAAAAATGTAAATACAATATCCGGTGCATGTTATTTGTCCGCTTGTAGCATACTACTGCGGAGACCTTTTTTGACTCACTGAACTTTTCTGCTAGTAAATTTTGTTGAGCTAACGTAAATATAAGCAATTTCGCCAACGTAAACATAAACAAAAACAGACAACAACAATAATGTGTTTTTCCGTTATCAGAGGTTTACTAGGCAATGTTGTCGTGAAACCTTGTTGATTTTTTGTGGAATTTAAAAAAACCAAAATAAAAATTTTATTCGTGAAATAACACTTCTTGTTTAGGGATACCATCCGTCCTGATTTAGCAGGACATGTCCTGATTTTGAGATCCTATTTGGACGTCCTGATTTATTTCTCATATTCTAGCATTTGTCCTGAATTTTATAAGACATGCAGTTACCTTCAATCACCTAGCTCTTTTTTGGAAGGCATAAGTCGGTAAGTTTTTAACAGAAACGTGGATGTTGCCTGAGATTAGGAATTATTGGAGATCGCCCAGTATTTTTTTTTTCATTTCTGATTGCCAGTTCGAGTTCGTCGCTGGTAAAAACAAAAACAAAAGGACATTTTTCTCCGATAAAATTCTCAAAGTAAAATTTGAAGTGATGACCGTTTTGCGGGCTAAAGAAAATAAAGGGGCCTATTACAGTCAACGAGGTAGGCAGCGACTGTTTCACTCGCGTTTCCTAATACAACATTTTGCTCGTCAGTGACTCTAGTCGAGGCAAACTGCTTGCCTCGTTTCCTTTTATCGGTTCCAAAATCTGGAAAAATCTGCATTATTTTTGAAATATCTGGGAGAATAGACATTGAACCTGTCTATCTTAATACATGTTCAATAATGTGGATAATTCAGATAAATCTCGGTACCTGACTACACAACGCTCAGTGCGTAAACTATTTCTTCGGTTAAACCTGAGTAAACATCTGACAATTTTTATATTTAATTTTAAACAGTTTACATGTGCTGAATTCTTTGGAACCATACAAATTCCTAAAAATTCAAAGTTGCTTGATAAAATTGGATCGTTCGAGATACATGTTAAATAAATTAACAACCGAATAGCATTTTGAAGTGTAAATCACATACCACCAGTTCAAAACAGAATAAAAATAATTTAGATCGAATTTGTGCCGAAAAAAAAGATGTCCTGATTTGTACTTCTGACCAGATGGTATCCCTATTCTTGTTGTCATAAGCCACGCTTTGTCGATTTAGATCAAAAAACGGGATGGGGCTTTTATACATATTGTGGCTGCGATGTTTGCTACGAATGAACAGAAGGTCAAATTCCTAAACAAAATGTGGCACTTGTCTTTTTGCTTGGAGTTCATTTTCTAATTTCAGTTTATCGTTTTGCATTGAGCCTTACACTTCACAATTCGTGATGTCCGAAATTTTGGATGTGGAGGCTTTATTATCAGTTCCTTGAGTACTACGGTTATTTTTATGTTCTAAGGTTTTGTTTAAGGTGAAACGGTGTTTATGCCACAAATGGCCGACTTTCAGTCTCCATTTCGAATTTTCGTGGGCACGAGACTCGATAATAGTTATTGTGTCACCTGTGAGAACGCTATTTTACGTTTGCTGCGGTGAAGTAAACATAAAATAGTGTTTCCACAGGAAAACGCATTAACTATTTCCGAGTCTTGTGCTTTTGAAAATCCGAAGTGGTGGCTCAAAGTCGGCCATTTGTGGCCTCAAAACCGTTTCACCGTAAGCCGAAATCTTTCTCTTAGATTTGTTCACCATTTCGATACGTTTTACTACTGTGAATTCCAACGGTAACACGATTAGCCACCTGGACTTAGTTACGCCAATGATTTGAAGCCATGATTATGAATAATTTTGCGCCCCTTGTTTATCACCGAAGATTGAATCCGGTTGTGACCTACATTTGTTTTCATCTAATGAATATTGAAGTATTTCGGACGCCACAACGTCGATCATGCACACATAAAAGAAAGCAAACATTAATTAATTTTGCTCAAGATTGAGTTGTTTCCATATGATTTGTTTACTCGATTTACAGTGTACTATTAACGTATAGCAGAGGTACCAGATATGCAGATATATCTACAATGATATTTGCTGTTCTTTAGCAGATTGGTTTTACAACAATTACAGACGTTTGAAAAAACATCTAGCATCTCTAGTCACCTGCAGCACTGACGGCTGCGTCGTGTGTAATAAATGATTTGAACATATTTTAATTTCAAACGTTTGCTTTAGGCATTTTTCCATTTGTTTGTTGATTTTACAAACGGTGTAAATTACCCTGAGTTACATTCCCGACGTGCGAATATGAAAAGTACAGTCTACTGAACTGTCATCATCATCCCCAATGACAAGCACAAAAGGGGGCATTTCACAACACCTTCCAAAAGCACAAGCACAAACTGTGAAGTACAAAACGTATGAAACGGATGACCTTGACGGCTATCTATTCGTACCTTATGATAATCGTGAATGGTGAAGAAGAAGCAAACACTGCATTGACAACCGTTCCGTCGCTAATTGCCGATCGCGACCAGCAGCGCACGGTCGGTAGGCCAAGCAGGCCAGGGTGATTGACTCGTTTGCGGCAACACTAGAGGACCAGCATTGTCGTCATCACTGTTGATGTTGTCGCAGGCTACTTTGCTGCAGTGGTGAACTTCAAAAAATATGCATTCCAGTGCCGGCTGGGATTGTGTGTTTGCTTAACCCACAAAAGAGTGCCGCGAGGCGAAAAGAAAGGGTCGCGTCGACATGCATTGGGCGAAAAGCGGCAACCAACGCGATCGGACTGTCGACCAACGGTTAAGTTGTCAACGAAGTGGCCGATGCTTTCGTTACATAACCTCAGCACACCAGAACGGTGTGCTGATGTGTTGTGAGCGAGAGATCGAACGTGGGCTAGGTTTGATCAGCGGAGCTTGTTCCATTCACTCTCTCGCCAAGAAGGTGGGTGACCGATATTCGTCGTCACTACGAGTTCATGGTATTTTTAGGTTAGGTTAACCAAGATTTTCGATGGGGCGCAATTTGCAACACTTGATCGGTGGCAATTAATCCTATTCAGCGTGAAGAGTCGGCTGCGCGGGTCACCGTTGCTGCAACCCCTTTCGCACTGCCGCCATGGCGAGCGGGAGTAGTGTGCACATTGCAGTGCCGTGTTGCGAGATACCCGCTCGAATCCAAAAACGAATCGCAGAAAACCGAGAGGGAGCGAAACCGGTCACTTGTTAATGCGCATTTTGCAATTTCTGGCAAGACCATTTACGAGGAAAAACCGTAGGCACGTAAGTGCGTGTGTATGAGCATGCCTGATGGAGGTTGCGGTTGTTTGATGATAGGCGCAAAAATTGTTCTTTTTCAAGTGACTGTTAACAATGTGTAGGGGAAAGTAGGTAAAGACGGACACCCTAAGGTTTAATCTAAATAATTACTTAGATATTGCTATTTAGATCGCAGTAGTCATACAAATTGAAACTTAAGGTCATTTGTTTTCATAATCATTTTTGGTATTAGTGAACTTCCTCCAAGTTTTATGTGTTTTGGGTCTTCAAAAATAAGACTACAAATTGCTGTTTTTTGACATGGTTGGGGAAGACGGACACTTGGGGTGGGTGAGATGGACACTACGAAGGTAAAGGTGGACACTCACAAAAAAGATGTAGTACGTTAAGTATTTTTTTGACTTATGTGTTAAGTGATGGCCATACATTACTCTACGTTATTAGAGTCTATCTATACATCACGTGAACAGTTTGAGAGGATGGGTTTCGATGAAGGCGAAAATTCTTCGCCTATATGGCCTGTTCTAACTGCTAAGTGATTAATATCTGCTGGTTTCTCCCGCGGATGTACTTTGTGAACATCTGTAGTACACAACAGATGCTACATGTGAAAATTCTTGGAAAATCCGTGTGTCCATCTTTCCCTACCTTAGTGTGTCCGTCTTGCCCGACCTGGTTGTAAATTTTTCAAACGATCGTAGCTCTTCATCGGAACATCGAAAATCTGCTGGATTTTCACTAGAAAACCGAGGAAAGACTAATTAATCACTTTACTATTGTGAACAAATGAAAACACTTGACTTTCACGAGTTTTTCACTATTTTCCGTGGAATAAAAATTACATCAAATAGCGCGTTCATGAAAATATTCTTTGTTTTACTTACAAATTTGACAGTTTGCTTGCTGAAAACCGATAATGCAACTCAAAAGCATTAACACACTATAAAGAAGGTATTCGCATCACTCAACTATCATAATACATTCTAGTTTGTGAAATATTAAAAGTGTCCATCTTACCCGCAGTGTCCGTCTTTACCTACTTTCCCCTACTGAAATCGTTTCGATGACCACCAGACCAGAGGCGGAGAATGGTGGCCAGCGTTGACTAGTTTCGATGGAACATTTTGCAATTGTTGAAGGGATGATGTTAGTTTTGCATAGGACTACGGTCGCCATGAGAGATGGGTTTCAGTTTCATGATCATAATGTGGCTTTCATGCTTACTGTTGCCAATTGTAGCTTATAAGTTTGCATGACAAACTAATATCTAATAATTTTTTTTTCTTTTCGTTTTAGGTAAGTTTTTTCACACGAAAGATGATATTCAGCTCATAGTAGTGAACGACGAGTACACAGAAGATCTTAACCGGTATGATGATAATTTGACAAAACTTCCACACTCACCTTATTCATATGTTCCGCCAGACACTGATCTGGGATTGGTGTCCAAAAATAACCAACGAATAATCGGTAACAAAAACAGTAGAGGCTATGTAACATCATTAAACCGCACAGCCTCTGGAAAATTCCTCCAACCAATAGTTTGCGACAAGGCAGCAATCGTATACACAGCTATCGAAACTGTTTCGTTTTTGTTTCGCTGTTGTTATTTGCCGGCTTGCTAAACTAATCAAGTTACACCCAAACCAGAAACAAGCACTTCCGGAAGTGCGTCCACCTCCTGATAGATGCTGGTGCTGCTGCTGCTGTTGCCATAACAGCTTCTCGACGAGCATCGAGCGAGTGGCAGTCGGCAGCATCAGCATCATCCGTCAAGCTGGCAATGGGAAAACATCAACGACTAATTGCTTTCACAGGCCATAGGGAAGCACGTTGGTGCAGTAGAAATTACCATTTCGTAACTTCATTGACTGACTGGCTGACTGATGATGGTTGTTAGGTTTCCATATTGTGCATTTTGTTTTGCGGTGCGATGTAATGCTCGAACACGGACTGGGTACCTACAGATCTTTCAATGATCGTCGATAAGCGGAACCTTTTGCTTTCGAGCGAATGCGAGCGTTTTTATTTGTTTTTTTTTCTCGAACAGCTGATGTTTAACTTGATTAATATGATGTTAAACAGTTTCTTTTTTTTCGAGTCCAAGCAACAGATTGTTGTGGTGCGGTGTTCCGAGTGTATGAAATAGGAAACGAAATGATGATATTGAAGTTAATTTTGGGTGAATATTACTTCATTGCGTGGCATATAACATCCGACTATGACAATAACAAACGAGTCAAAATACGTACTGGGTTGTTCGATCCATTTGGTTTCTTGAGCTTGACATTGCTGAGATTTTGATGTCTTATGCTGATTACCTTTCCCATCGTCCGTACCTCCAAGTTTTTCAATGAGTTTCACTATCATTATTTTACCGTTTTACTAAATGACAGGTGTCAAGGAACCTGCTGATGTTGATTATGCTCTTGCTTGCGTTATATAAGCGGCTCAGAGCTTCAAGTCATAATTTTATTAATGAATTGAGTTTTGAAACGTCTCGTGAATGGTCTAAAATATTGTCGAAAATTTGCGGGCAATAATATTTTGCCTATTTTGCCGTGCTCCTAGAACGTTCAGTCATTTATAAATTGCGTAGAATTCCACTCATTTTAGCCAAAACTGTCTACCATAAAGAATCACAACATAGTTACTCATTATTGAGTTAAACAGTAACGTGTCAAAAATGAGTTATTCTTACTCAGTTCTAACGCGTTATGAAATATGAACTAAACCAAAAGGGTGGGGGTCAAATTTTTGGCCAGGACCGGTCAAAACATAGTAATCTCGCTTCGGACAGAATCATCGTGTCTTCGATATGCGACCCCATCCCCGCAAAAGGGTAGGATCATGTGAAGACAATTGTCATTGTATCTTTGAGTATCTCTTAAACTCTTGATATTACATTGAACAGATTTCAAATAAGCTAATCTAATTACCTATTTTAGTATTGTAGGAGAATTAGGGCAAAATTGATTTGTTGCTGACATTTTGGATCAGTTACCTACCAATCGATCTCTGAGACTTTTTTTACTCTATATAAGGTATAATTTGACTTCCACTTTTAGATATTAGCACCTTACCATTAATGCTCAGACATACTCGATATTATTTTGTTTTGTGAAATATACCAAAACCGTTTTCGTAGAATCACCGTTTTGAGCTCAGTTTTTGTCTGATTTAAAATCTGTTTTTTTTTCAAAGATGGGTAAGAAGATGCTAATATGTGGACAAACTCTTGGAATTTCGAAAATTGGCCCTAAAACAAAATGGCGTCGAAAAAACATTGAAAATTTCCGATTTCTCAAAAATTCAAAATGGCGCCACTGTTGCCCCTTAAAGTGAAATGTGTTCAAACTCGGGGGAATTTGTTTTTGCGTGAAAATACATGAAAAAATCATATATAGAAGCCAAGGCAGAAGAAATAGTTAATTTTTTTGGCACTGTGTAATGTTAAAAACTTTTTGAATCGCTTCCCGGAAAGCAGCTGATATACAGTTCACTGTTGTGACTGCGAGTGACCGTTTTGTGCAAAGCACTTTCCTTGAAGCTGAGGAAAATGTAAAGTCGATCCGGTTTTCGGAAATCGTTGTCGTCGTTTTCAGTTGGTAAAATTAAATATGAAATTATACATACAAAACAGTGTTAAAATAGTTCACTTTTGTTTAACTCACTGTTGCAACAATGTTACAATTTTGAATTTTCTAAAAAAATGTAGTTCATTTGATATTCATAGAACGAATTCGATTTTAACACAACCAACCTTTGAATAGACAGAACTTTAATTGAGAAATAGAAAATAATAGAGCATGGTGTGACGAAAACCCTGTGTTGCAGGGTAATGAAACCTTTTATGATATTGAATTGGGACATTCTCGAATATCCCTTACCCTATAAGTGTTACCCGAAAATAAGTTGATTAGAAAGTAGTTCAAATGAGATCAATAGAATTACTATAGAAGTGGTATACATTCAACGTTAGAGCCACTTTAAGGAGGAGTATCCCAGAAACATAAAAGTTGGAAGAGTTTTTTCTCATCACGTGTGGCCTCTAACAGCCCCTGAAATATTTCCAATAAGGAACCTTACATCCTGTATATTATGTAAAAAATTCTTGAGGTGAAACACCGTGAAAACTAGAATACATATCAACCAACCTCCAGTAGTTACTGTCATTTTCCTATGCTCGGATGTAAATTACAGGATACCACTTCATTAGCACCAGGTATTAAACATATTTTAGGGAAAATGGTGCTGCATTCTGATTCGGTACTCGACCTTCTGTTTACAGGGTGTCACCGTGAAAGTGATACACTCCCCAAGTAACACACATTGTTATAGAATAGTTGACGTTACCAATTCATGACATCTCTATCACTAGGAAAGCGCAAAAAATGGAGGCTATATTGAAATTGTTTTCGCATAGTTTCAACGTTATCTGGAATATAATCTAACAAAACTAGAAAGCGTTGTTAGATATACGATAACAAAAGTTGGAGTGATATCGTTTACACTGCAAGCGTTTTGTTTATCATCTGATACCGCATCTTGACCCGCTCCGAATAAATATAGAAATCGTTCAAATAATTTAAATATTTATTTGATTTTACGTTGGCTGCTGGATGCTACGACCTTTGTTGTAAGGAAAAGCCCTTTACAGGTAAGTAGTTTTGTATTAGATGATATATTGTCTTACGAAGAGACGAAGTAAGGGTATCGTTATTGTAGAACTCATGTCTTTGAGAACATCTCTAAAATCAGCAAAAACGAGCTTGTTTTCGAAATGCGCTTGTAGTACACTTATATGACTCCTTCCATTGTAACTTATTTTCTAACATGTGTTGTGTGTTACTTGGGTCTATTTATGCAATAAAATTTAAAAAAAGAATATGTCGTCTCTGTTTCTTTTTTATTATTTTATACCGTGATGGTAGAGTAGTAAAGTAACAGTAGAATCAATTCAATTTAGCATTTGATTACGGCCCGCAAACGCTTCTCAAATTTATCACAAGCCGTACGCTCGATTTCGGTCGGTATATCATCCCATATTTTCACCAAACGGTTCTTAAAAGTGTCCAAAGTCATGTGTTTCACGTCACTCAATTTTCTTAGCATGTTCCCCCAAATGCTGAAGTCCAATGGATTTAAATCGGGAGAGGATGAGGGCTATTCAGAGCTAAATTTTCGTTGCACCACTTCTGAATAACCAATGCCTTATGCGCTGGTGCCGAATTCTGCATAAAGCAGAGATTTTCTTCTACAAATAATTCCTTGGCACCAAACCCCTGTCGTTGAATTGCAGTGACAACTGTCCTTTTTATTGGAAATTGCTCCCCAAACCATCAAACTCCTCTTTTATTGGCTGGAATTTCACGAAGACATGCTCATTCTGATTGTTCAAAACAGCCTCCATATTAAACAATTTTAATCTGAAACAAAGTGAGCAGCGTGCATCTTCATTAGCAATCGAGATCTGGCAACCTTATCAGCGGTATAATATGTGAATCTTTTGTTTCTTGAAAGCTTCATATCAAGGGTTTTTTGATTATTTTATGAATAGTGTTATGACTCATGTTCATTTCAAGAGACATTTTGCTTGCCGACCAGACAGGATTTCGCCGGATAATTTGCTCAAATTCAGACAGGCAGCTTCCTTCTGATCTGTATGTTGCAAGATACAAGAACATGATTTATTCTCTACTAGAACCCATTACAATTTTCCTCTGGAAAAAGAAGAAGGTTATATCTCACAATCAATCGAATTATTGGCGTAGGAAAACGCATGTCAGCATTTTGGCTATAACGGCATATATTTATAGAAAGTAGAAGAATAGTTCTTCAAGCCCTTTGTCAATTTGGTATTTGCTCTATAGTCTATACCTACCACTATGTGTATCACCAAAAGAAAAAATTCAGTAACTTTTCAGTCGTAGATTTGTTTGTTATGAAAAGGACAGTGTTTGTATTGGATCAATTCTCTTCGAACGATAAATAGAAATCCAATTTCGTTTCGGTTAGTGATTAAAGAGCAACCACCATCCTCTTTGTCTATTCTACAGTCGGAAACTGTCTTCTGCTGTGTCACGACCGACAGCAGAGGATGGTTGCTCCATCTCGAATTGATTTTCGTTGAAGACAAAAAAATACTTGACGGAGGGCTTATATGGCTACCGGATTAAGCGCGGCACGCAATTCGAAGGAAAATTTTTTTTCCTATCTTAATCCCATGTAAAATTCAGGCACTGAATCAGGCAGGGAAATTTTTTCTGAACGGTACGCAGCTGGAAAAAAAGAAATCATAATCCGAAAAGGGACTACCAAGTTCTCTTGGTGTGTATACTAGGGTGGGGAAAATGATCGATTTTCCAGAACCAAGGTTTTTTTGATTCCTTTTGGGGTCCCATACAACCCCAAACTTACTTGAAGTCGTTTGGTTTTGTCTCCGCTTGGCGCATTGCATTTAAAATTTGTATGAAAATTCATATGGGAAAACTTACTTTTTTGCATTTACCTTTCTAGAGAGCTCAACAATGCTCTAATAATGCAATTATGTTGAAGTATAGTATTTTAGATGCCTAACAACTTTGCAAAAGACACTGAAGAGCTAGAATGTCCCTAAGAAGAGCCATAGCTGTTCAAAGTTGAGTATGTCGATTGTCGTTGGATTCCCATCAGAAGTAACCTGTCGTAACGAGTTTATAAACTCAGCTGGACCAAGCAAACAAATTTAGGTCAATATTCTAGGCGTGAACAGAATCTACAACGTGTTTCAGAGGTAACTTCTGATGGAAATCTGGCTGACGCCGGTACACTGGCAGTGTTGACAGAAAAAATTATTTGCAACATAAATTTCGACATACTCAACTTTGAACAGCTCTAGTATTTTTTTGGCACACCCTAGCTCTTTAGTGTCTTCGGCCAAGTTATTAGGCATCAAAAAACCTACCATATGAAGTCATGAAACCTATGGTTCGAGCATTTTAGAGCCCTTTAGAATGGAAAATGAAAAAAAGTTGGTTTTTCCATACAAATCTCCATATGAATTTAAAATGCAATGCGCCAAGCGGAGACACAACCAATCGACTTCTAATAAATTCTGGATTTTTTGGGGCCCCAAATAGAACAAAAAAAAAAACTTGGTTCTTGCTTTCTGCTATCAAATTTCGTTTTTTTCATATAACGATTCCCCACCCTAGTGTTTACTGCTGTGAAGCGAAATGTCACTTGTTTTGGTGCTGAATAAGGATCAGTGGCATTCAGGTGCAGAAAAATTCAGGCAGTTGATTGTTCGCTCATCTGACCGTCCGTCAGTCCTTAGATGTTTTGTCTAACGGGTATTCACAAAGTGCCACACGATGTCCGTTTTCGACGCGGCGGGGTACCATTCTTTGAACGCACACAACTGAACTGAGTAGCTTCATTATTTTCGCCAGCACGGCTAGAGTTCGACTGATAGAGCTGTCAATTTTTTTGTTTTTGCTTACTCATGGATTACTATGATTGATGCTGCATGGGTAGTTCCTTTAGCAGTGAATTGGCAATTTTTGTGCATTTTTTAAAGCAAACGTTAACGACGTACTAACTGACAGTATACCGTTACGCTCAGACGTAAGTAAAATGCTAGCTGCCATTATGACATATGAAAATGGTATGAATCAAAGGGTTGTGTACTTTGTTTTTGCGTTTAACTTATTTGTTCTCAAACATAATTATTATCTTTAATATGTAATGTAAGTCCTTGGATAAAAGTACCGCTTAGCAATATTCACTGACAATAAGTTTTAGTTTTATTTTAGCTTGTTCACCAGCCGTTAGAATAAAAGTGAGGTTAACAACTTTTATTACTTTGAATACTGGTGTTAGTCAGGCGTTTTTCAGAGATTTTTTTCTAGTAGCACATTCAAATATCAACAACTTTGTCTTAGCCATAATTTCAATCATTTTTTGTTTTGAATACTATGGAATCAGACCGACTCTAATTTCAGCTCTTTTACCCTAAGGCTAGGTTTTGCGGCTAGTTTTTTTTCTTCCGTAGCTAATGTTACAGACTGAAAATTACCGGTCGTTGGACTGCACTTGAAACGGGAATCACTTTTTGTCAGTGCTTTTTCCCCTACAAGATAACAACCCGACGCACGGAGAACAATGTCCGTCGGAAGACCTTATCTGACGGCCGGTGAAGCTTCAAATTTAATCAACTCATTGCAGCCGATTGTGATTCAGCCGGCAGTCTCCGTTGCTGTGATGCTGAGTTGGAGGTGATCGGTGTTGGCAAGGCTGACGAAATTTCAGATGACTGACGTTCGATGTCTGTGATTACCCCGGGCTGCTTGGATAGTGTAGACTCAAGTGCCAGGTGAAGAAATAAGAAACTGGACCGAGACAAGCATGTGTGTTTTTGTGAGCTCGAAACTCAAGTCTGGCTGCCATTATTTCATCTTTGCTTTCCAACCACAAAAAGTGATTTAAAATTAGTCAGCACTTTCAAGTTTTGCACTTTATTTTTCTTGCGGTAAACGTTCGTTTGCAACTGGTTTATGTGGTTGCTGGATTCGAGTGTTTACGTGTGTGCGATGAAAAAACGGAGACCACTGGTGAAAAATTGAGCCCTGAGAGGTAGCCACCGCATGGAAAAATCTCTGCAGCAGTAAGTCAATTGTGGATTCACCCTGATGAGCTGTTACATTACGTTGCTTATTATTACTGCCAATATAAGCATCACTTTCGTGAATTACCCATATTTCATATTGAAGAAATGTCAAAAAAAAAAAAAATATGCTAGAATCAACATTGAAAAATTCAAATTGCATCGAAACAGCTGGTTCACAATTTTAGCATCGAAGCACACATACATTTTCATATGGCTACTACTGCTATTCAGTCATTGTATCACTTATCAATTCATCGCGACCTTCAGCTCTGACTCGCACCACCGATCCTCCCTCCATTGCAATCGGTACACTCACTTGGAAGGTAGCTAGCTGCAGCCACAATTAACCCGCGCTACGGCCGTAGCTACAGTAGACTGCATTGCAGTAGGCTTGCACTTAATGCGTATAGTAAGGTGGGGTAAAAGTTTATACCTAACTGTTTATTAACTAAACAAACCTTTTGACTATTTTTGTTTTGATTATTTCATTTTAGTCACCAAATGATACATTAAACACACCTGAAAATTTCACACCACTCAATGAGCTCTTTGCTCGCATGTTCCAATAAGGGCTAATGTGAACGTTTGCCCCGCAGTACTCTACGCGATCAAGGCTTGCTAGCGTATTAAACGATGGACTAAATTTCGAAAAAACGGCGTATACTCAAAACGTTACACTCCGCAATGATGTTTCCGTGAGTGTAAACACGTATATTTCTTTGCCATGACACATCCGCTTGTGGTTCAGCCCACTATCGAAAACATCGCAAACAATGAAATCGAACTCGATGCTTCTGCATTTGCGCTCAGCCGTTGCCGTTAAGATTTATAAACTTCGTGCATAATCAAAACACGTTGTATTTTATCGATAGCCTGCGTAGTGGCGTGGGAAGTTTTTCCGACAATGAGAGCTGTATGGTTTAGTCTTTAAACTTCGCTACTCATGACGCCACCATTGTTGCGTAATAAAACCTCGATAGGCTGTTCTCTTGTGAGAAAATGGTGGTATAAATCATTGCTTTTACAACGGCAATTACAGTTCTAGAGAATTTTTTTTCATCTCTGTCTTTTATAATATGCTTAAAAGTGTCCAACAATTAATCGTACGATGAATATGCCATTTTCAATGTCGCTAGAATTAAATGGATACCTTCACCACGTGGAGCAACACTCATTCAACGAAGGAAGTAGTTGATGACGTGTGTTCCAGATTTTTTCTGTCGTTCCATTTAAAAAAATGAAACACGGTTTCTTAAGTGTTTATACGGAGATCTACAATTAACCGGTAAATGTGATACTAAATCATGTTCTAATTGGTGCTGGGAATCTCCCGGCAAAGGCGCCTAGTCACGATGACCATTTTGATCGGCTCCTACGCCTAGACTGCTTTGAATGTGCTGATAATTGTCGTGCTAAAATGGTCCGGTTGTTTACGACATCAACAGCAGAACCTCGTGAATGAGTGAATCAACTCGGCCACAGTCCTACGTTAAAGTTGCACCGTCCAATCTAAACCCGGGAGTCAGTTTCGCAATTTAAAAACATGATGACAACAAAAAGATCGCCTTCGTTAGTGCATCGCGTTTTTCCTCTCTAATCCATACCGTTCGATTGGTTCTCTTGGTGTTTGGTGCTCCTGTGAGCGAAGAACTGGTTCACGGACAGCAAAGATTAACAATCCGTACAAAACAACCAATCAACCGTTGGAAAGGAGACTGTCTTAGCTGTCATTATTATTCTGGTTATAATCTGAGAGTTATTTTGTGTGATAAGGTGACATGAGATCGACAGCATAGCTAAAGAGTGAAAATTTACATTTAAATTCTAATTTCTCATCCCTAACAAGTTTGTATTTTTTGTGACAGAAAATTGTTTTGTTTTACTAAAAAAGTTAGTGATGATAGTTGGTGTAGCAGCACAGCTTGCATACCGAGACGAACGCTAACTTTGCAGGCTTCTGAGGATTGGTAGTCTGAAGTACCTACCGTCTTACCTCTCAAAGACAATCACCAAATTCATTATCACGATTTTATGGACGAAAGAGGTGCCAAGAAAATCTAGCTCTGGTAGGTGTCCCGTACCAGCGATACGCGAAAGTTCTGTGAGAAAGTGAACCAGTCTATGACTATGTACTGCAAGCCGGCAGCGACGCGGATGGAAACATTTCCCCGGATGCGGTAAGTGGAAGCAGCATTTCGATGGCGATATAGCAGAAACTGACCTAGGAGCATCAGTAGCAGATGACCGACGAGAGGCAGTTCGTGGTGAGATCGGGAAGCTGAAAGACAACAAAGCCGCCGGCAAAGACGGACTGCCGAGCGAGCTTTACAAGTATGGTAGAGTGGACATTGGCTAGAGTCCTGAACATGGTCATTTCTGGGAGTTGGGAGTTGGAATAACTTCTAGACGAGTGAATGCTGGGAGTTGTCTGCCTTATTTACAAAAAGAAGCTTCAAGGCAGGCCGCGCGTCATCACGAACCAGATGTTTTCAATCCGATAGATCTTACAGAAATGTCGCGAACAGAACGGCGACACGACAACGGCTTCGTGACTGATCCTGGCCACCATGGCACAAATGATGTGCTAAGTGCGTGTTTCGAAGATACTCTCGAGTCCCTTTGAATCGCGCAGGTAACCAAGACAAGACAAGACAAAGTCATGGACTTTGTTTCTTACTGTTCCACATCACCCTTGAGAGTGTGATCCGGAGGGCGGGCGTTGACAAGAGAAACACGATATTCACAAGGTCGGTTCAGCTTCTGGGTTTTGTGGATGACATTGACATCATAGAACGTATCCCAGCAACGGCGGAGGAAATCTACGCCCGACTGAAAACCGAAGCCAGACATATCGGACTGCGGATAAATGCGTCGAAAACTAAATAGTATTTGGGGACACTGGTGACAGCCGACGAAAACGATCAAATCGGGTGCGACGACACATGAAGTTGACGTTGTACGATACCGGTGTATCGGACCGGTATCGTATAACATCCTCTACGGAATCAAGACAATAACGCTTCTCGTCGAGGACCTGAACGCGTTTGGAGTTTTCGAATGGAAATTGCTGTGAACTATCTACGGTGGAGTACAGACGTACGATGCATAATGGCGAAAGCGCATGAACCATTAGCAAATCATAGTTCCATGTCAAGTTCGATTCGTACAGAATGAAGGAGGAATATTGACTCAAGCTTTCTTTCTATCGAATGCGAATTGCCGGAGCTTTCTCTTGACTCCTTCCATCATGTTTTGTACGGCCTACTTGGTTACTTTGACAGCTGTCTTTTGTGTCTTATTGGGGTGCCGCTCGACGATAGCCCAGCATTCTCATATAGGGCGAAACTCTGGTGTGCTGGGAGGGCACATGTCCTTTGGCACCTGGACGTTGTTCGCAATATACCACTCCTGCACTAAATTTTCCAGGTTGTCGTAGCCGTTCGCAAAAGAAAACCTTCCACACGAGATACACACTTCGACTGCTTAATGTGTTTGAAAACCTATACCACCTTTCCTCTTCCAGTTGCCGTACAATTTTCCTGTCCAGGAAACTGTGTGAAGTCTGCCTTGCTGGAACTTTCCTGTACCACGCAATCAAACTTCTTCAGCATCTCCATGTACAGCTTTCGCGATCGTTGTCTGGCCGACTTGTTTTGCCTATCGTCACGATCTTTTTGTATGTCGACAGTCTGGATCGTTGTTTTTAGCTCGATTCATATTTGTAGACAACACTTCCTGCTGCTTGTGACATATCGAACGGAAAAGTTGGGATTCCGTTTGAAACTGTTGGCCACTCTTTTCGTCCTATTTGCGGCCTTCGAATTTCGATTTGCCCCTGATCCTGTTTTCCTGGCAATATCGATAAACGTTCTCCAAACACTTTTGTTACGTTGGTGACGATTGATTTGGTCACATTCAACCTTGGCGTGCGAGTAGTTCGGATTTTCGCGATGTGCGAGCAAAATTTTGCGTGCTGCTCTTGCTTCGACAACATTTTCAAAATTGTTGAGCAAATGTCAAAATCAAACATGAAGCATAGTACTATACACACACATCTTTAAAAATGAGTGGTGCTCAGGTTTGTTTTGTTTGATACACGATAAAAATAATACGACAAATTGAAGTTTACCAATTTTTGTTATGGCCTTTAATTTGTAATGAGAAATACACTTTGAGCAATATCATTTTCAAAAGTCGGCTGGGTTCACATCCCGTGTAGACCAGGTTTGATGTACCAGAGATCTTTTCTGTCGCTAGTAGCACCACTTCGTGTGTCATCGTGATAGTAAATAAATAACTTTTATTTTCGCTTTTTCGAAGCTGAGTCAATCGACACATTAACACGGTTGAAAGAAAACAGCGTGAATGTAGTGAAATGATAAAAAATACTACAAGGTATACAGCCCTAGGGGTGGTATGAAATAGTGACGAAGAACTAAATGTATATATTACACGGTGACAAAAAAGTCCGGTCACACTTTTTTGGGGTTGCCTGTAGCCTACACGTTGCATCTCTCTGGTGCCATCTATATGTCAAATGAAAGGGTTAACTTTGCTGCCCAAAGTGGCAAAGTTTCGTTTCTATGCTGTTTGTTTACATTGAGTTGTGAGCCATGGCAGAGTTGAGAGCAGCTGTTATCGCTGAATATGTGAAAGGGTACAAACCCGGACACATATTCAATCACCTAAAACCGCTCGGAATCAACCGGAAATTTGTGTACCGAACCATAAATCGGTACCTAGAGACCGGAGGCACCGAGGACAAGGCACGATCTGGACGACCAAGGTCTGTGAGAACTCCAAGGCTGAAAAAGATTATACGAGACCGGATTCGCCGGAATCCCGCCCAATCTGCACGGAAGCTGGCCAGGAACCTTAAAATGAACCGAAAATCAATCCGCCTGCTTCTGCGCAAGGATTTAAAACTTACACCGTACAAAAAACAGATGGTTCATGGGGTTACCAAAGCTACAAAGGTCAAGAGGTACCAACGGTCGCGGAAGTTGCTCGGTTGGCGCGCAGATGACGAGATTATTTTTTCGGACGAGAAGCTGTTCGTTTTGGAGAAAACAGTCCATAATCGCCAAAATGATCGAGTTTGGAGTGTGAGCCTCCAGCAAGCTCCTGCGAACAAGCTGAACGTTTCCCGGTTCCAAAATAAGACGTCAGTGATGGTTTGAGGAGCCATTTGCAAGAGAGGTAAACCGCCTCTTATTTTTTTCGAAAAAGGAGTCAAAATCAACGCAGCGTACTACCTGGACACGGTTTTGAATAAAAATGTTCTGCCTCAAGCTGAACTATTGTTTGAAGACGATTACTACTGCTTCCAGCAAGAGGGCGCCCCATCCCACACCGCAAAGGTTGTTCAGGCGTGGTGTGAGGAAAACTTGACCGATTTCATTTCGAAGAATGAATGGCCTCCGTCGTCTCCGGATCTGAATCCACTGGATTATTTCGTGTGGGGATACATGATGTCGAAGCTGAACAACTATAAAATAAAAAATTTGGAGCAATTCAAGCGAGTTATCACGAAAGTCTGGGACGAGATGCCGATGGAGCACGTGCGCGCCGCTTGCGACGACTTTCCGAGATGTCTGAAGCTGGTTCGATCAGAGAAAGGTGGTGTATTTCCGAGATATCGTCTGTGAAGTATCTTTATGAGTTACTGAATAAAGCTATGAAAGCCAGATTCAGATTTTCTTCTTATTCTTTGAAATATTGAGATTTTCCTGTGTGACCGTATATTTTTGTCACCCTGTATATGCTGCGATAAACTGTTCATAGGTAACACTATCGTTTCTATTTGATGGTCGTTATTGTAAAACTAACGATGCAAACGTAATTTTACACTTGTAGTAGTTGCGAAAATTCTCATAACTCTTATCTTCAAGCATCTATAGTTCTGAAAATAACCGATTCCATAATCTTCAGTATGAAATTCGTGCTACAGAACGCTGATGATCGCACCATCGGTAGCATTGAATATTTTGCTTGGCCGCGCTAAATAAAATTTGCTTTCCGCTGTGCCCTCCAGTAGCTGTTCCAGCAAAATATCGTGCAGCGTACGATGGTAACTGTTGCTGCCGTATGCAAAATAAAGGTAACATGTTTCGCAGTGCATGGAAGTTGACTCGTATGCAGCTCTCGTTTCTCAATGTCGCGTACCTCTAACAGCTATACTCCACTCGCTATTTTGAGACAAACTAGACTGAAGCTGAATTTTCTACACGCAGTCTTTTGTATCGAGTTCAGCGTAGAATTTTGCCATTAGAGCGTGGCCACACAGCTTAGAGAAAGAGAATCAAAACAAAACACCTTCGATACTACTGAGTGATTTTCATAAGCACCAAAAGAAGTTTTTGCTTTCCCGATGCGAAAATCACTCGGGTTCTTAGGTTTACTGATTCTCGTTACTAATATTTGACTGATAACGGTGTTCGAGTGGGCACAAAGAAACAATCGCTCGGAAAATCACTCAATTTAGCAGTGAAAATTCTTGAAATGAGGGTTATTTCTTGCTGTGATAAACTATTCATAGGCAACACTACCGTTTATTTTTGGTGCGCCCTGGTCGTTATTATAAAAATGATTATTGAGAAATAGATGAACATTTCACACTAGGAGTAGTTGTGAAAATTCTCATAACTCTTATCTTCAAGCATTTATAGTTCTAAAAAGAACCGATTCCATAATCTTTAGCTCGAAATGTGTGCTATAGAACGCTGATGAGGTAGTATTGAATATTTTATTGGCCGCGCATAAAATTTGCTCTCCGCTGTGCTCTCCAGTAGCTGTGCCAGCAAAATATCCTGGAGCGTACGATGGTAAATGTTGCTGCCGTATGCAAGATAAAGGTAACATGCTCCGCACTGCCTGGAAGTTGACTCGTATGCAGCTCTCGTTTCTCAATGTCGCGTACCTCTAACAGCTGCACTGCACTCGCTATTGTGTGACAAACTAGACTGAAGCTGAATTTTCTACACGCAGTCTTTTGTATCGAGTTCAGCGTAGATCTTTGCCATTAGGGCGTGGCCACATAGCTTAGCGAAAGAGGAACAAACCAAAACACTTTGTTGAGTCAAAATATGTAGGCAGTGGAATTTATTTCGTACATGTTATTGTTATCTGTGCTCGGGAAGCAAGCCAATAACGAGGGAAATGTATGGGAAAGCTTATCTTGGAACTTTTTACCTTTTTCCAGTATTAAGCAGTAAAGCAACAATGTTGAACATTATATCAAAAAATTGTTACACATTTTATCTATCCACCGACATATAAATGACTCGGATGCATTAAGTCGTTCGCTTGCTATAATCGTTTGAAATCTGACGCAACATTTTCCAGTTTTATTTTCAATTTCACAAAATGTAATGTAGAATAAAAAACAAAGAGGTAGTCTTACGTCAATAGTTTTTTGGTTTGATACCATTGAAAATAATGTTACTTTGAGTGGAGTGAGGGGCCATCCACATTTCACGTGGACAGATTTTTGACGACTTATAATTTCCCTCCCTCCTCTTCCGAGTACAACTACTCATGTAAATTCTAAAAATTTTATATGGACCATACATCGTGGAATGATAAAAAATAATTCTAAAGCTTGATCCATTCAATATTTGGTCACACAATATGGGTCATATCATCTTCGTCAAAAACCGCATTTATTTTTTAATTTTTTGCTAATTTATTGACCTTTGAAGGGAGAAAAAAAATATTCGTCTGAGTTTCGGATCATTCACGCGCTTTTCGTTTCATACTGTCTATCATCTTCTGCACAGTGTCACTGTCAACTCGATCCGTCATTTTATTCTACCATCTATGCAAATCAGCTGTTTTTTTTATCGTTCTGCCACTTTCCTTCAACTTGCTCTTGATTATTATTATGTCCATTAAAATACAGCCATCGAATTTGGTCAAGACTTTCTTATACAGCATCCTAGTGCGGCGTTTTGCAACGAGATTCTGTTCGCGTTCGTGCTCTGCAGTCTATCAATCGTAGCTGCTTGTCAATCGCTCCACTTCCGCGGTTGCTGGGATCAGCGCGATCCAGCGTTAGAGTTTTATTGGATCGTTCAGCACGTTGTTTACGGTTGGTTTGGGGAAATTAAGTGGATCTAATTTTAGCATCTCAATGGTTTGTTTGATCGGAAAAGTTGTAGATAATAGTATTGTCCTTCAAAAAAATTGATACCTTCCAGCAAAAATATATTGGTCATAGTAAAAATTCGACAGATATTCTAGTGTTAGAGTTGTTGTTTGCTGCTGTTCCTTTTTTGGAATTGTAACAGTGCAAACAACGTCACTATCACCTGACGATTGTCACTTGAAAATGACAATGAGCGCTGACGGGGGCTTTCATACAGTAGTTCACGCATATAGAAGAAAAAGG
The DNA here is from genome assembly GCF_029784165.1 of Wyeomyia smithii. Taxonomy (NCBI): domain Eukaryota; kingdom Metazoa; phylum Arthropoda; class Insecta; order Diptera; family Culicidae; genus Wyeomyia; species Wyeomyia smithii. Next base: position 187,627,310 of record NC_073694.1, on the reverse strand, counting down.
AAGTAAAGAAAAGCATGATGATATGAAACGGGTGGTTACTGGGCGCTAGTTATAAAAAAAAATCTAATGAATATTGATAGAAATTTAACGTGACGTAGAGTTCGGGTTTTGACTCTTTGAGGCACTTTCAACTAAGCTGTGAATTGAGTCTGGAATCAGTTTCGGTTTTGACCTGCTCAGTTTATTTTTGGTGCGTTTTTCAGCCCTGATTGGCCACACTTTGATAGGGTTTGTGCTTTTTCTGGTCTAGGTGGTGTTGGGCTAACTTTCAAATTATTCTTGTTATTTTTTGCTGTCTTTCCAAGTATTTTCTAAATTTGGAATTCTTATTTTTGACTTCTACCTTTGAGAGTTATTATCAAATATTTTGACCTATGTTGTATTTTTATTGATTGATCATTTTCTTCCTTGGTCTTTTGTTTTTGGCTTTTGGTACGATTTCTACTTTTCATCTTTTATTATTCTGGTTGTTCTTTTCTGGCCTTTGGGTGAGATTTTCCTTTTCGGTAACGCTTGCAAAAAATGGTCTATTTTCGGATGCTGAAAAGAGCGGCCTTTCAGCAGTTAACCGGAACATTCTTCATGGCGGACGAAAACATGCGTGTAGGCATATTTTGGAGTTCTTTCTTAGTTTTATTTATCAATTTCTCCTCAGTTTTCGCGACAAAGTCGTTGGACATTTGGCAGGTTCGCCGACATCGATATGCAGTTGCTCCATCTCCAACGATCGCTTCGAGTAGTGGGCCAGAACACCGCGTCTTCGCCCTTATGGTATATCTTGATGAACGACGCAACTTCCGGCAGACACTTCGTACTATAAATTTCTTCGTTCACGGCCAGTCCGGAGCGAAAGAAGAGCGGCTTTGACATCCATTTTCTGCTGATTGTCAGTTTACCTCGGAGCTCAATTCCTTTGCGAGAGAAATAAAATTCGAAGCGCCTTGCCAGTCGTTGCTATCCAGGGTGAGCCGTCGTCCATCACTATCGCCCCGTCGCGATTCGCCGGGAAAATCGACTTGACACCTTCATTCACTCGCTACTGCTGCGTCGTTGCCTGCAGTTGCGAGGACAGTGGACGGTACTGCCTCGGTCTTCCTCTTCAGCATACTTTGGAGATTCTTGTCGTTTAGAGTCGTCGCATAGAACAAAAAGGTGGCCAAAATAAGAAAAAAGTTTTTTTGAGCTTTTCGGTGCCGCTATATTTTTTTCTGCAGCTTAAATTAATGCTTTATGACTTTAAACGGTATTGACATATGCTGAGAGTGCTGTAAACATTGATAAATTTTTGAGCCTTTTTTTGGGAATCGAATCATTTATACTAACAACTTGTGCCAGGCGTCAAAAAAATGACAATTGTTCAATATTTTGCAGCAAATGAATTCTTTATGTTCAATTTCACTAAAATAGTTGATAGAATTCCGAAGATAACAATTATAACTACTCTTAAGAACTTTTGATTGTTTTCGCCATCACGGTTAGAGTTAGACTGACGGTTACTATGATTGATCATTCATTGGTAGTTTTTAAGTGCGTGTGAAGGTAAATCCTGGAAAAATCGGCATTTTTTTCAATTTTATAATGGAGACGTTATTTTACAAGTGATTTTTAGTCATTTCAACTTAATTTGAAATAAGAGCGGGGGCCTAGTGTGGTTGGTAACGTCTCCGCCAACCACACTCGACGCCTGGGTTCGAATCCCACCGCCGACATAGGTGTCGATGGTTGTGAGGTGGCGTGATCCACTCATTACCAACCCAACTGGTCTAGATTCAATCCTAGCCGACACCGGGAGATTTTCTGAGGCGAAAAATCTCTGGGATCACGCCTTCCATCGCATGAGGAAGTAAAGCCGTTGGTGCCGGTCCGTTAATCAACGGGTCGTAAGTTAGGGTCCTGGGTGGATTCGCCTCCCGGGCGTCGGTGATTGGCACAACAACAGTGGCAGAACTAGACCGACGTAAAATAAGCGAGAATAAAAAAAAAACTTAATTTGAAATATGCTACTTCATTATTATTTCGTTTTTTTCTGGGTTTAAAGGGATCTTTATGCTAGATTTGAGTCTCTTTTGTATTATCATTTTCGACTGTTTTTAGGTAAATTTAGAAGTGTCCCTTCTGAAAGCCTTTCCAAGCTAAATTTAGAATCATTTAAAAGTATTTTTTCTCGTTTAAGGCCGAGATTATGTTAGCTTGAATTTTGAACTATTCTCTAAATTTACTACTTTCCAACTTTTAAGGATGAGCACATCCTTGCTTGTCCCGAGCTACGATGCTGTCCCAACAAGCCAGTCGTCGTAGGTTCGAGTCTCAGCTCGAGAGAAACTATTAGTGTCAGTAGGATCGTAGAGCTAGCCCCGTAATTGTCCTGTACACTTAACAGTTGGCTGCGAAGTCTGTGTATAATAAACAGAAGGTCGAGTTCCGAATCGGAATGTAGCACCAAGGCTTTGTTTTTATTTTCAGTAGAATTGTTCTAGTTTTATAAAGTTTAAAGTTGAGTGTTGAACAGGTTTTCAACTACATTAATAATCAATTTTTTTGTTGATTTCTAAAAGTATTCTTCTTGTTTTTACTGAATTTGGTTCATTTTATGTCCGTCTTTTCTGCCATTTAGATCAATTTCAAACTATTTTGAGGTCAAGTTACGATTGCCTTATATTCAGCTGTTTTGTTGCCTTCTAAAGTCCAGTTTAAACGGAATTAGGAATTTATATATTCTAGAATCGTTTTTCAGGTACTTCGATCTAAGCTAGTTTTGTGATTTCAAACCTGAAATCAAAAACCCGGATGTCGTTATTCGTTCTATCATATAAAATCGGTTAACAAGCAGGTAATCTTCGACTAAATGTTGTAATAATTCCACCTGCCACCAATTTGTTGGTAGAAAAAGTCAGGATGCTGTTGAAATCTTCGCTAGCTGACTGTAATTAACAATCGCCAAGCGAAAAATCATCTGAAATGCACCGACAAATAGTTGAAAAATCCACGGATGTAGTAACAACACCGAGAAAAAGATACACTGTCAAAAGCCTCCGAAGACTCATTGGTGGGTTCTTTTACGTGAGTTTCTTCGAGCAATCAATGCACAAAAAACTCTCGCGTGGTGAATTAGTGTGATTGACAGACGCTGCCAGTGCTGCCGCATTTCTTACCTACTGCTAGTAGTAATACGCAGCCAGCGAGTGTTGAATGTTGAAGGTCTCCGGCACTAGACAACATGGTATCGGTACATTCGTTTATGTGGTCCTCTCTATGATCGACACAGCAGTAGTCGCTACTGTGTGGAACACCACAGACTCGATCACATAATGACACATAAATGACCCATGCGTGAAATGAAGAAGCTGAATGATTTTGGCCGTGTTAATCGCAACAAAACTTTTCCAGTTGGAAAAAGCACTGAGGCCATCGGTTTTTTTCTACTCGTTTCAACCCCCGTTCGACTCGACCAGAATCCACAACGCTGGTTTTCACCCTATCCCCCACCACGGCGGGAGAACGCCGAAGAACGTTTTCACAGTAGCTGGCCTATTGGTATGCGCAAACCGAACTCCTTACTTTTGTTGTGAGGGGGCACCTGATGCAGCTGCAACCATTACCGTCAGCATTGTCAACGTCGTCGTCGTTGTTGTTGTTGTCTCCGCCAGCGTCGCCGCGCAGTGCACTAGCAAAGTCAATTTCCACCACCCCGAAATGTTTTGCTCACCCGATTCAGCGGGCGGTTCAGTTTCAGTCGGACACTCAGCGCTAGAGGTTGTCCATCTGGTTGCCGAGGCTTGTTAGTTGTGTTCTTTCGCATTCGCCCCCACTTCGGTACGGTGGGCTTTGGGTGGTCGCTTCCGAAAGGTTGGTTGGGCAGAATTTCGCAATCGCGGCCAAGGTCTTATGAGTGTGATTTGTGATTAGTGCGGCTCTGATGTTCCAGGAAGATCCGCGATCAGTGAAAATTCTATGATTTGTTCGTTGGCTCGTGAAACTGATGATGCGCAGTGGTGTGGGGCAAGAGACCCGAAGCAAAACGGTAAACGACAAGTGAAGTTTTTTGGGCGCAGATTTTCCGAAACTCTATCTCTATCGGAGAAGATTAGCTTTCCAACTCGGTGTAGCTGAAACGTTAACGGAGGAATTATATAACAAAGCTAATGAAATTGTGAATGGAAAGCAACAAATTAAAGGAAAATCGCCACTGCAGAAAGTACGAGCGTGTGTGTGTCCGGGGCATCGAAAGCGGATGAGGTTAGAAGTGCTGGAAAAACAACTGCGCCAGCACCCGTTCGTAGAAAGAAATTCTTCGGTGGCTAGCTCAAAACGAGTTTTGCTTTTCCCAATCTGTTGCTTTTGCGAAAAATATAATACCAATCTAGTAGCCATTATATCCACATTTCAGTTCAGTAATGTACAGCCGATCGGTGCGCGAAATAGATGCGGTGTGGAAAACGAGTTTTTCGTGTCCGAGGATGATGGTGGGGCGCCACCATCGGCAATAGTAGGCCATGTTGCACAAAGCTGTTGCTGGTTTGCTGCTGATGATGGCATGGTGGCCTAATCGCTGCCGAAGCTGTTGTTGTTGTTACCGTCGTACAGTAGATGGCGTCGTGATGTCGATTGCTGCATCACACTAGCTATCTGTGTGTATGTGTGTTTGTTTGTCTATGTATGGTGACGAAAACGGTTCCAAGGATGCCGGATTGGACCGGTAAATTTGCCCCGTTGCGTGATGTGACGTGACGCGCTGGGCGGACTTTGCTCCCTGTGGAAATCCACCTGAGATATGTTTTCAATAGGAGTTACTTTCAGTTCAGTCTATCAACTGGAACCGTTGACAGTTGATATTGGCAAGGACGCACAGAAGTTGCGTACGCCCTCTGGTAGTGTCACAACCAGTTTGACTAGTTGGTGATTGATATCCGATTGCGCTGTACACGACGGGTAGTCCGAGTGTGTTTTACTGCTGCTTTATATATGTACCGAAAGCGGCTCATGTAATGTAATGAGCCGTTAACCTTCAATTGGTTTTTCGTGGTAAATAATTAATTGCTTTGAGCGGTGGCTCGGCACCACTACCGTCGTACCGATCGATTGATACTTTTGCTGCGGCGGCCACTGGTTCGGTTGGTTTCTTCTGATACAAGGAAATCAATCAAGTTGGATGAGTTTACGGACTTCTGTCTGCCTGTGTCTGTGCCTGCGTTTCGATGGTGGAAAACGAGAAACCAGTGTCGCACTTTTTGTTTCGAAAGTGTCCGAATATGGGCTTAAAATGATTCCTTCCTCGATCGAAGGCTGAACAATATTAAAATTGAAATTTAGACTGTTGTTTGCAGCTCTGATCACGCGGATCATGTCGCTAAACGCTGGGAAATAAAGCAGGGACGGAGGGATAGCTCAAGAATTCTGTCCTTTACGAGGAATAACTTCCGTTTGGGACTTGGAATGAACTGAACTGAGCACCTTCGAGAAGCTAGACTTCTTTGATTGTTGACACACTTAGTTTTTTTTATCAAACTCAGCAGCAGTTTTCAACTGCTTGGCTTTCAAAAAGCTTCACCTAGCTGAGTTAGTTTGACGTTCGAAAAATTTTTGAGATGTCAAAAAATGTGAACTGTTTGGTAAAACTCCAAGTCGGTTTTTATCTTAAAAAATAAAATCTAGAAACTGTCCTGAGCGTTTACATATCAATTGATCTGAAAAAACGTAAAAAACATATTGGACCATTTTTAATTTGAACGAAACTTTGCACACATATCTGTCTCAGCAAACTGAGTATTTTCTATGAGAGAAAGAATTTGTTAGTCCCAAGGGTAATTATCTAAACTGGCGTCAGTATTTTGGTACTGGTTTTATTCAAAGTTTTGCAGCTTAGCATTCTTTGGTTGCGTAAAAACCTGCCTGACAGTAAATATATTTCATCAAAAAAAAAAAAAATTTAAACAAACACCAAAATAAAATTTTCAAAAAAAGAGTTGAATTTTTCGCTTTTTTTCAGAAACTTGAATTTATAACTAAACTGGCAAGCAGAAAAATAATTTTTTTATTGAAGGTTATTTTTTGATTTCAAAATTTTCAGGAATAATTGTATTTCAATGGCGTTAAACGATTTCAGCAATTACTTCAAAAAGCTTATGATGATTAACTTTGTAATGGCATCTGTTTTCAAGTTATTTTGAATTAAAGGTGACAAAATTAGAAAACAAGTATTGAACATATTAAACCAAAAAAGGGATGAATTTCCTCTTCAAATTTAATTTTTATTGAAAGTTTAACCCAAAATATCTTTTTGTTGTTATTATTTTAAAATGTTTGAAATTAAATCTTTGGATGGATTTTCACACTTTTTTTAATTTAAATTATTTTGAGAATTGTCAAATTTAAATGATGCAATTTAGCGCGCTTTTGAAGGAACAACTCTCTATCTGTTTTTGAGATATTTTGAAATTAAAATTGAAAAATTAGTGTTTTTCTTAATGAAAATCCACCCGTTTTGTAGGTTATTCGTGATCTTTCAGTAACACATAGAGCTTATGCTCTAATAACCACAATTACTTCTTGACAGTATGTAGATTGGATGAATAGTTTAGAAGCTATTTCCGTCCTTTTATTTATACAACCCATGGAAATAAATCTCTTCATGAACGTGAATATAGCTACAGCTTCTGAATTATTCCTCAAAAAGCTTTGCTGTTAAAAAGTAAAATTCGTTATAAGCTTTAAAATCATAATCTTTTCATAATACAGGCACATTTAAACAGGCGAAACTAAAAAATTTGAAAACAAGGCGAAAAAGTGGTGGGCGAATTTCATTGTCTGAATGCTTTACGGCTCATTTCAAAAAGTTTAAAAGAAAAACGCAGATTTCAGCGCAGTCTGAGCTTGTCATTTTCGACTATCAATTTTGGTTTTGTTCAAGCGGGTCAAGCGCGAAGTGTTAATTTTTCATTGAAATGACAATACTTTATATAAAATTATAAATTTAATTCATTTAGAAAACCATATAAAACTTTAGGAACTAATTAGAGAAATGATATTGGAAAATAATTGAACGTCAACGTAGAATTACGACAGTAAATTGTTTCTGCCCCTCGCCAAAACATTGCGCATAGTGGTAATTTTATCCACAGTACTACAGAAGGATATAATTTTTTCGCTTGTATTAAAATTTTATCTACTTTTCGCATGAATAATCTACATTTTACGTATTTTCAAAATTAATTATTGATCCAAGAAGAATGGGAAGTTTTAAATTTTCATACCCATTTTCCTATGAACTATGAAATGTGCAAGTTTCGAACCATATGCCGATATGGCAATTTTGTGACAGTTTGTTCCCTATCCATTTTGTAAAATTACTGCGAACCAACTAAGCGTGTTGTATTTTATACAAAAATGCTTACTGTTCCTAGTAGTAAATAACACTCCGTTTCTTGATGGTAAACTCACGAGCATTGTAGTACTCAGATGTGGGAAATTCATTTTTACAACTTTAATTGAAAATATGTGATTGTTCTTAAAAGGATGGCTGGTTTTGGTTTTCATAAAACTGGAAACATGCCTGCACGTCGGTGGTGCTTTTCACACAGAAGGGAGATCCGAAATCTAGCACTGTGGAAGGTGTTGTTTACTCTGTTGGTCCGACCGATATGAAAAACAGCGATTTTTTTTTTACCTGCTGCTGATCGATCCAGTTTTCAGTAAATCATCCTTTTGCAACAGTGATCGGAAATACCGCTACCGCTGCCGTTACCGATTTTGCTTCCCGCTGCTACTAAGTTTGGACCGTTCTTTCCACCATCCATTAGTACAATGATTGGTATGAGCAAAAGCAGGCTTTTATATAGCCCAGAGTGCATTACCGGTTAACTAGGTATAACATTCTGTCGATCGTGTTAGCGAAAGCAAACAATAAATCTGCGGGTCAACAAGGCTTGAAAAATATTCAAAATTACAATAGATCGAATAATTAAACTACAATTTTCTGCATTTTGCAGACTGAGTTATAAACATTTGAAAGTGGACACTTTTCGTGACGCTCTCGATGTTTTCGTGTACCACTGCACTACAAATGTTGCCGTAAGATGTAATTCTACGTCAAAAAAAAAAAAAAAAAAGAAAAAACAAAACATTCCGCTGTCGTTCTTCGTTTCAAGCTGTTTTCTGTATAGTTTGTAGCCGTAGGAATGAATACCAATCCAGCTTCAAAATGGTGTTCAGCTTAGACAACAAACATGTCAGTGTTTGATTATACAGTCGGCTAACATTAGCGAAACCCTAAGTACATACGTTAATTTTCGCGCATCAAAACGTGCTCGAAGTTTAAGTTGCTCTCAGGCTGACTGGATTGACGCACTCAACGCTTTTGAAGACTGAATAAAAATATTTCAAGCAGGACGGAAGGGCTATGACGTAACTATTTCGGTTACTTTTTCGGTTCGGATTTTGAAGAGTCGATCGGTGCTTGAATCAGCGTTAAAAGGTGAAGACGTTTCGAACGATCGTTTTCTACAAATTTAACTTAAAGCTAACCAGCTATCAATAAACACGAGTGCGATTATTTTCTAGGACAGCGTATGAACGATTCCAATCGAGCGCAGTATTGTAGGTTATGTTTTTCCTGAATGAGTACATGGCTGCGTCGTTTTATCGGCTAAGTAGTAAAGTGGCGCAGCGCAGAAATCGAAAGTACACGCTGCATTTTGTCCTACAAAGCTCTACACAGCGGTAAAGGTTTCCACGGTTCAATGCTGCCTGCAATCGTGTGTGTGTAAATTTTTTGGTAGCCTAGGGTACCTTGCAATATCGATGCCAGAATCCGCCTCGGTTCGAATTTCAATTTAAGATTAACTCTCGGTTGCGGTTGGTTGAAGTATCACTTTGGTATTTTTTGCTGCGCTAGTCTGTGCAAGTCAAAACTGTTGGCAAAAAAGAGGAATCAAAACAGTAATCCCACCACGTTTGGTAACCTAACCTTTTCAGCAGCCGAAGCCTAAGAAGTCATTCGTGGGTTGTTCAACACACGCGAAACAACAGAACTTCTCCCTCTTCCCAAGTGGAGCTCAGCTGTTTGAGGCTCGACTAGAATTGTTTTATAAATAAAAAAACTCCACTTCGCGAACGAGTGGTTGAAGTTTCTCTTGTTGTTGTTGTTACTGGCATTCATATATCGCATGCGGTTCATGAACGTAGAACCGTGGTTTTGTGTGCTGCTGCTTGTGACTGTGAGTGCGATCTGACGGCCGCAAAGCTCTTGAGGTGTTAAATTTTTTTTGCATAATAATCCATCCACAGTAAAGCTGAACGGCAATCTGTTTATGGTTGCTTAATTGCTACGAAGGAGCGTGGCGGGACTGCCACCGCTCGGGAAAGAGCTAGGAGGCAGCTACTTACTGCGCGAAAGAATGCGACTCTAGTGTATTTGGCAACTAGGTTTCACATATTAGAGGTGCCAGATATCTTCTCAAAGCGCAATGTTCACTAACTTTTTATTCGGCTCGTATAACTGATGATGACGGTGGAAGTCCTGGGGAATAATAATGTGCATCCGTGAAAACCGTGAAGGTGTTAAATTTTATGTTTATGTTTAATTTTATATACTTTCATCATTATTCTGTAGACCATATAACGGGTTTGTGAACCACCAGGTAAAAATCACTGTGATGAAGCTACTTTGGAGCATTCTGAATTCATGTTTTTGCAATAAAACATGAAAAACATGTAAAAATAATTATACTCTTTATTGAACCTTATTGTTATACCTTTCAATGTGTTACCTTTCTTGTTCGTTTGGCTCGGATTTTGACATGTTCGTTTGGCTCACAACACTCTCTTCGCATATCTCTCCCTCTGAGTATTGCTAGTAGCAGTCGGGAAAGGATGGTGTACTGTCAGACGAAGTAGGGTAGCAGCAGCCTCAAGTCATTTGAATTGCGGTCGATCGGTCGGTCAGTTCGGCAACAGCGGTGTCAGGGTTTTGCGTCGTTATTTGCCGTGCTTATTGATCGAATGATACATTCGGGCGAGTCTGCTCTGCGAGTGCTGCGAGTTCCGCTGGAGAGGATGAGCTGTGCAAAGATCTGAAGGACTCTTTTCCGCTGTTCAGACAAATTTCTTGCCAACGTCTCAGTACGAAAACTATATTTAGCTCATGTTTATTTAACCCGTTGTCGAGCTTAAAATTCCTAAATATAAAGATTAAACCTTGGGGTGCCAAAAAACTTTTCTTTTCGCTGATTATTGTATGAAGCGAACTGTAGAATTAAGAATTTATGTATTCCGACTTAACTTTCAACTGACCTAGCCACATTCAACTCGACCTTCTAATGTTGATAATCTCCAGAAAATTTGAAGGCGATTGCTGCCGTGTAATGTAGAGATTAATTTATTCTGACGATATCTTTCATACAGATCTTTAGTAATATATCAACCAGTTGTTTTTTAATTATTTGAGACATTGATTTGAAATACCAGTTGATTGATATAATTGGGTTGTTTAGCTATATCAGTTCTTTAATCATCTGAAAGAGTTGTATTTTCTAAGCCAAAACGTGATTTTAAAAAATTTTCTATCGTCTTTCAATTTTTAAGTCACGAAATAAAATTGCTCGAAATCGCTACAATGACAGTTCACCCATATACCAACTGTCATTGTAGCGATTTGGGGCAATTTTTATTTTTCATTTAAAAATCGAAGAACAATGATATAAAATTTAAAAAAAAACAAGTTTTGCTCAGAAAATTACACTCTTTTAGCTGATATATAAAAATCAGAAATCCGTGAATAACTAAACAATCAAATTCACCAAAAACATCTCTCCAAAGATGGTAGAAAAGAGATTTTAACTTTGATGAGATATTATCATGTACTTATAATGTGGAATAAATGAAAATGAATCATAAAATGCAATAAGAAGCACTAAGAATTATTAGGACATGTAAATAAAGAGATTCGAAAAACATATGGAAAGTTACCAAAGCCTCAAACCTTGCTGATATATAAGGCGATAAAGCAAAAAATGACAACAACGAGATTCACAGATCGAAAGAAACAAAACCAGCCCTACACGGCTACACACGTTTGCCAGTGTATTATCTCTATAAACAAACGCATAAAGAATATAAACAAGCGCATGGAGAACGCATAAACTCATAGAAAATACATTGAGCGAACAAGCAAAACCAACGTAAAATCACGTAAACCTGAATGCTTTCACTGGCTTAGGCAAATGAGAAGCATAAAATGGGTAAAATCAACTCAACTCTGGGTAAAAATGTGTATGGAATTTTTGATATTGATAACTCAAAGTATTCAATTTTGCCTAATGATGACTTCAGTACAGGTACTCAAATGTTAATAAATCACTTTACCTAAAAGCTCCTTTATGTACAGAAGGATTGTTTTACGTGTAAAATATGCAGGTGATCAAATTCCGATATTTCAATCAACACTGTGACATCTACTCCTACGTTGTCAGTGCGACGTTAATTTAAGGCATCGAATATTTTTTACTGGGTATGTGCTCGAATATTAACACATCACAAATTCAAAACAATAATTTGTACTTATTTTACTGAATCCATTGAAACCGTCGCCGACTCGAGCATCCCCAAAGCCTGTAGTAACTATTCACACGAAACACATTAATTTAAGCAAAAAACTGGTGAAAAAATATTTAAAATGCAAACTTTTACTGAGCAGACAATTCACACGCGCCGACGTTAGCCATGCTGCTAGAACCTCCCTCATTGAAATAAGGCCCTCACTAACTTATAGGTGCCCATAACTAACTGAAAGATCTGCATTTTCTAAGTAAAACGTGATTTAAAAAAACATTCTATCTGCAGTAACCGTGGAAAAACTGCAAATATCTGCAAATCAATAAATATCTGCACACGGACTCCAAAAATCTGCGTTTTGCAGACAAATCTGCACATTTGGTATCACTGATCACGATTCAAAACTGCTCGAATTGCTACAATGACAGTTCGCCCATATACCAACTGTCATTGTAGCGATTTAGAGCGAATTTTTATTCTTCATTTAAAAATCGGAGGATAATGATATGAAGTTTTAATAAATCACGTTTTTGGCTCTCACTTGAACAAAGACTTTTTATTTGATGGAAATTTTCTATTGAAATAGATTCTCGTTAATAAAATAAATGTGTTTTATTTTTCATGTTTTTGTAGCACAGATTGAAATGAAATAATTTCTTGAAAATCCTGAAACTCGAGTTTTGTTCATAATACCTCTTAGTCATAGTTTTTTTTTTCATATAAAACTTCCGCAGAAATACGATGAAACTATCAAAACTATCAAATGCTATAATTCGAGTTTACTCATAATATCTCAGGGTGATTGTTGTTTTTGTATGAAATTTTCTCAGGATCATCAGTTTATTTCTAGAGCGAGGAGCGAATAGTGCTCGATTCGGCACCAAAGCTTAAATGTTTGCATAGTGACCTTATATGAACAACGTTTGAGCCTAATTCGAGAAGATCCTTGACCTTAGGTGTGCATAGTTGAGATAGAATGCCCCTCTATGAGTGTGATAAGTAACTAATTTTGCGCCCATTACCTTCGGTGACTAGCCAAGTAACATTCCGGAATTTACGCGGATTCCGGAATTTATGCGGGTTTTTTACGCGGATTCCGGAATTTACGCGTTTTTTTTTACGCGGCACGTATCCCCCGTGTAAAAAGCGACTTTAGTGTACTGTACTGTAGATTGTAAACGAATTCGATCCAACGAAATCGAAAGTTATGGATGGCAGCTTTTATATTCTGACAGTTCCTTTTAATTTTTACTTCTCTTGAAGTGTGAACTCGAGGATTTCGCCCGTCAAGAACTGTAAACCGCAGGCTGCTGAAAGTCTTGCGTAGCACTGTGGGGCAGAACCCAGAAAAGTCACGACAAAACTAAAAAAAAAATTAATTCAGTTTTCATGCCTCATTTTATTTTCTGCTTGCAGTAGACATGTTATCGACTGGAAATCATGATGATTCACTTTGAAAAATAATTTAGAAAATGTGCTATAATATTGTGAAAGTGAGGATTTACAAGGCTTGTAAAATGGAAGAAAAAATTTTCACAGATGTTTTCCAATAGGGCATACAAATACATAGAAATTAATTAGCTAAATCATGTGATCCTCATAAAACAGAGTATAAACTAATAGGTAATGTGATATTATGACAGTTTTGTTGAAAATATGTTCGTAGCAGGCATTGTGTGTAGAACAAGTTTTTTTTGTGATTTTTCCTCATTTTCGGCAATATGAAAAACATAAAGTTCTACGTTGTTCTGCTATGACACTATTATTGTACTAAAATACATGGTATTGGCTAGTACTAAACCAAAAATCAGCTGCTACTAGTTGCGACTTACTGAGTAATTCAAGTTTTCGCAACGATTGATTTCATGTCAATTCATGTAAAAAATCGTCAATCAGCAGTGTCCGTATCGATGTTTTCCTACAATAGGCTTTGTTGGATGCCAGTGTATGCAACACAACCGTGATTGTGTTCGGGGCTCTTTCGAAACTGACGTCCAGTAGTATTAAGACCCCTCGGTAATAACTATTAGTACTAGGAAACAGTTTGTTATTGGGTGAACAGTGTTCTAAGCAAAAGTAAGCGTTTAGTATTCATGTTAAATGGTATAAAATTAAACAAGAGGAGCTCTTAGAAAGAGAACATGGCCAACTAATCTTCAATTGAACAATGTTACTATTTACAATATTTTGTCACAGACGACAACATTGAAACTTTATTTTATATTCATTCTCAAACATGATGACACATCATAGGTTGACTAAATACTATACAAAGTCAACTGCAAACCGTCACTAATTCATTTCATGATGACTCGAAAGTTCGAATATATCTGAAATTGTAACATATGTACTTAAGTCCCAGTTAAAATTCATTACTGACATTTTGGGTTTATGAATAATGAAAATAATTTTATCTCGTTAACGGTCAGTCTTACAGTTGTAATATGTTCGACAACTTTATGTCAATTGATGATATAAACAACTTTCCCGAAGGAACAAATTGGCTAGCACCATTTATTCAGAAGATAGATGTCAGTGCCATCTGTAGAAAAAAAATTAAATTAAACCAAAATGCAAATCTGTTTTGCTTCTCAAAATTTACCATCGATCGTTTCATGTCTAGCTTATGCTTAAAAAAACAGCTGAGTCTAGAATATGGTTCATTTCGAGTGATGCTAGCGGGGTGAAGATAACCGAGCATTTTTTCCTCACACCATTAGAAAGCAGACAGCAGCCGCCTAGTGGGAATTTCAGCACCAGCAGATTCTAAATCGGTGATCGGTTCGCCGGTGCACAATAATGCCAATTAAAATCTGGCAGGTAACGATTACGAAACAAAAGACGGTGTGAAATCGGTTTGCTCGAATCTTTGACGATTATGATCGTGCGATTGTAGGCTTTATCATTATGCAGTTGTGTTATGATGAGCATTATTACCAAGTGGAGGTTCAGTTCGGCGCGTGGCTAAGGGTGGGATTTCCACCTTTTGTTCGCCTTTTCTAGAGCACTGGTCGGCGTGATAATTTGTTGGGGCGATTTCACCTCTCCGAAAGCTTGACCCCGACCGGAATTACCGCGCTGCAACATTCGATTTCGATCGGATTTTGTATTAACGACTCACACAAAGAGTGGACCGAAAAGCTTGCCAAGGATTGGATCATTCTTGGCACAAGGGCTAACTTGTGAAGGGTCGGTTCGAGGTGATGAACAAGTTTTCCACTTGGTGTTTTATTATTCACCGCTAGCGGCTAGTGGTGAGTAGTGTGGGGAAAACCCTAACGCTGGGAAAGGTTCCGCGATTGCTGAGTCTGCTTTGTTTGACTCAGGTAAATCGATTGCTTCGATCTAACTTCACTAGCGTCGGTAATGATGAGTAGAGCTCGGCTACTTGCGGAACTTTCCGAAAGCAATGCTTTCGCTCACCAATAGTCTGATGGCGAGTTGTTATGAGTCTTATGAGAGGGTTTCTACACGAACTCGTGGGAAGGTCGTTACAGCTGATTACCTTCGGTCGTGGTTGACCACCCATGTCCGGACATGGAAAATCTAAGCTGAAGGGAGGAGCACTGCTAAGGTCATGGGTGAAGAAGCTCGTTAGAATTTAGTGTGCCCGGTTAGAAGACACGTATAAAGTGAACTTTTAGACGAGAAGGCGTTGAACGAGTAAAAAGTCTACATTCAAGATCAACCAGTATCCTATAGTAGCTTGATCTCATTCAACTCATTCGTCGCTAACTGCGACGAAAGGAAAAACGACGACAATAAAAACTAGCTCCAGTCGAGATCGCAATGCCGTTTGGTTTGACATTTCTACTCACCAGTTGTCAACAGGGTTGAGCAAAAAAAAAAGTTGCATATTCACCTTTTGTGCATATCACGCAATATTTTCGTTGGAACTACTGTTCGCTATGCGAACCCGGACCTCTTCTGCCTTATCATTCTGACTAACAAGTAACCAAACAGACCCAAGAGGCCTGATGTCAGCCGATAGGGTTTCATTTCACGAGCAACGGGCCTGCTTCGATCGGACCGATCGTAGTAATGAGATTTAAATGCTGTGATTAGTATGCAGTTAGAGAGTTGCCGCGCCATGTGTTCAAGACAAGAACTGTCCTTCGCTGGATTCTTGTCCGTTTCCTCTCGCTCTCGCGCTCATTCCTTCTCTCTCCCCTATGCTTGTAGCAGGCACTTAGGCGGGTCTCGCTCTTGCTATTCTCTCAGAACGTGCTCGGCTAGTTGGTGTGTTGTGCAACTCGAATCAAGGTGACTGCGAACAGGTATTCTCGCTGGAACTGCGACCGAGAACAGAAGTGTTGTTACCTACTATCGAAGAAGCTGAAGTCGTGATTATCAGTTTGCGATCGGTGCGTAGCGCGCGAGATCTTCCCGAGAACATCATCCGAAAAGTGACTAGAAAAATCAACCAGCGGAAAATTTATGCAATCCGATACAGTGTGAAAGTCTAATTGTCATTAATTGTCAATATTTTCAGTTCACACAATCTGCACGTGCCAATGTCAACGAAGAATTATTGCAATTAGGGTAGTTTTTTAGTGTAGTGTATTTATTTTTCCGACTTCGGATTCAAGTTCAGTGCAGCGAAGAAAAAAAAAACACGAAAATAAAAGTGACGTCGACGTCGGCAGTGACTTAAGTACCAACGAGCACACAGTGCACGAACCTTGGGCCGACCCCGGTGGCTTCGCGTTGACGAGACGGTTGTGGCCGGTTTGGTGTTTGCTGTTTACCTTTGATTTTTTGGGGGCCATCCCAGCTCTGCGGAGAGAAACGCGCCACTAGGGCGTAGCATACCGGACCACACACACACACTCACACAGCCAGAGACGGCGGCAACACGTGCCTGCAATACATGACAAGATGTTGATAACGTAAGTATTGTCAAGAAGTGTCCAAAGTTTGTTTGAATGAATGAATTGAAACCAAACGTGACAGCCTAAGGATTATTCTTGGGTTCTCGCGGCGTTTTAGGTGTCAACCAGAAGCCATTGCGGAACTAGTTTAACTAATAGTTTGAGTGCAGTGACTTTTATTACTTGATAGGTACGCTGGATAGCAACTGTAAATGCTCGGTAGTTTATAGTACTCCTTTGAATGATCGGCTAGAGTAAACTAAATTTTGCCAATCACGCTGACGTCAAAGTCTGATTTTTGCCTCCGGGATTATCCGAGAGACTGCAAAAAAAAAACAAAAACACTTCTTTCGTGATGAACAACCCTCGGCAAATTTTTCGGCACACACGCAGACCCTTTACGTCACGCTGACGTTTTCTTGCTGTCAAAGCTGCCCGCCACTGACGTCAGTAGCGGGGCGGACACTCGCTTCGAGTGGTACGTCCCAGTTGCGAATCTCATTATATTGAGTTCCTGACTGGATAGTTTTGGGCTCCAATCACGGTCGACGGCATCGGGCCGGTCTATGATCCGTGTGTTAGGAGTTTCACTCAGATTGGCCTCCTGGTTTTTCCTTTAGTGTTTTGTTGCGTGTTTTCTGTTTTGCTGTTGCGCTCGTGTTCCCATTGTGTGTATGATACAGTGGGTATGAGGCTTTTTTTCAGTGCTGCAATTTACAAAAGCCGATTGAGAACGCTAGCGATCAAGGTGAAATCAGCACACTGCAGAAACTCGCTACTGCTTGACCTTTCGCGAGGGCAAGAAAGCACTCGACGTGGTTTCGTTGGTACGGACAGTGAGTGGAGGTTTCTTTTTTGACCTCACTTTAGGAAGTTGAAGATGATTTGCGGGTCGCGCTGCACAACTTCGAGGGTGAAGAAATCTGGCGCTGGAAAGAGATACCGAAAAGAGATTCTGTAAGTCATGACAATTTAATGCTATTGAAGATCTACTGCTGACAGTTTATCGAAAAACTACCGAAGAATAATTGGTAAAAATGTGAAGTTCAGTAGTCTGTGGCAATATAAACATCACACGCGAAAATTTTTCCTATTCCGTACCACTTTTTTAACTTTTAGTGGTAAAGTTTAATCAAGTTTTAACAATTACAGTAAATTTCACTTTGTAGAGCGCGGAGTTTTTAGCGGTAGTGCTAAAAACTTCCATTTCCTCACAAAAGTCTTTAGCAAAATTTTAGCTCAATCGGGCCTTGGCAAATCCTCATAAGGTGTGTAAAGGGTTCATTTTAACCACCTCAATTCGTTTGGATCGCTTTCTCTTATTTGCTCGATTATCTCCTCAAACCGTTTCATGACTCAATTTACATCATATTGTTATCTCGCCTGTTTCGGTGTTAGAAGCGTTGTAGGCGAGTTTTGGCATGATTGGTTTATTTTTTTGTTTGTTTTCTGGCAATCAAATTTATCTTTCAGCTATTCCAAGGCCAATCTAGAACATATTTAGTCACCTTTTCGGCCTCCAGAAACGTTTGCAGCGATTTTAGAGCTGTTAATTTTGTTTACTTTGGCTGTTAGATGCGCTTTGAGGTGTCTATTGAATTGTTTTCATTCACTGTTTTATTTCCATTATTTTCCTTTTCGAATTTTTTAAAGCATTTTTAATATAGAACTTTTGCTGACATATGAATCTAATTGACATCCCAGTGCCTATTTATGATGAAAATATTTTTAGAGCTCTAACGGATTGTTTGACCAGTATAGCGTCTTCGGCAAAGTTGTAGATAATAATTTGACCGTTCCAAAAAAGGAAAATTAACTAAACAAAAGAATTGAAAAAAAGTGTTTTTTTTATTCAGATATGTTTAAAAACTATATTTTTGTATTTATTTCTTAAATTTTTGTTTGTCTTACGGTTTATATATTTTTTCTAGTAGGACAAAATTACTATCTACAATTTTGCCGAAGATATTACAGCAATCAAACAAACCGTTTTTTCAAAATTTTGTTTAGAAAATTTTTAATATTTTTTCTAATTTCTCCACAGACAACTATCAAGTCCTCCTGAACTCCTGTAGTGAAAAAAAGAATGAGCTTTTAGAGTTTATTAATTTATATTTTTGTTGTTGAAAAAAAAATAGAAGGGTTATCTACGACCGCAAGGTTGACGTAGAACTATATAGAGCTATTTGTTGCAACACTTGCATTGATGCATTCAGGAGTGATTGCTAATTCTTTAAATGATAGTCACTGAGATTACGATAGGTTATCTTATCTTTAATCCAACGCTAATCCAACAGTTTTCATTGTCAACACTTCATTTTCAAAGTTATTTGACTAATGTTGGTTTAAGGTTATTGTTATTGATCACTCTCAAATGCAACAATGCAAGTAATGTAACAAACAATCTTATGTAGTTCTACCACGATCTAAGTCAACCTAAGGTCTAAGGTCGTGGCTATGCACACCACCGCTTTTTACTTCTATGGATGGGCAAAAGCCGTTCATATGAACCGGTTTTGAGAAAAAAAGCGAACGAATGCGTGGCTCACGAAAATGAACTTCGATTTTTAAGAGCGCACCAAAACTGATTGTTCACACCAAACCTACGATTACTGGAACAACACGAACTCCAAATAAAAAAATAAAAAAACAAAAAAAAACATAAATAAATAAAAAAAAAATAAAAAAAACTAAAAAAAACCAAATAAGTGAAAAAAAATAAAGTAAATTAATAAAATATAAATTCAAAATAAAACGAAAAAAAAGTAAAACAAATAAAACAGAATTAAAACAAATAAAAATAATAAAAATTAAACAAAAAATATATAAACAAAAAATTAAATTAAATTAAATTATAAAAAATAAAAAAAAAAAAATTAAAAGAAATTAAAAATATAAAATATGTAAATACAACATAAAACAAAATAATTAAAATAAAAAAAATAAAACAAAAAAAATAGGAAAAACAAAACAATGAAAAAAAAAGTAAATAAATAAAATATTTTTGTTAATAAATTGAAGATAAAACAAAATAAAAAACAATTAAAATAAATATCTAGATAAACATTTCAAAAGGTCCTATCTGCTTTCATCGTTTTTCCGGAGCGTCTTTTCATTTTGGTAATGGTTGAGTTTTAGTAACTCTCCCAAGAGTGGTTTTCGTTCAGGAGGCTAGAGTGATCCTCCCCTCTATCAACTTGTGCAAATAACGTGTCATAAAAGGTGTTAAATAAGTTGTGGTGATTGAATGAAAGTGATCGATCAAAAAATCGATCAAAGCAGATAGGACCTTTTGAAATGTTTCTCTAGATATATAAAATGAATAAATATAATAAAATAAAAAAATATATATAAAAATGAAATAAATTAAAC
Organism: Wyeomyia smithii; assembly: GCF_029784165.1. Classification (NCBI taxonomy): domain Eukaryota; kingdom Metazoa; phylum Arthropoda; class Insecta; order Diptera; family Culicidae; genus Wyeomyia; species Wyeomyia smithii. Next base: position 187,607,520 of record NC_073694.1, on the reverse strand, counting down.
AAAACAAGATAAAAAATAATACCAAATTAGGAAATGTATATACAAAAAGAAAATTCGAAAAATAAATGAAAATGAAAAACAAGAAAATATAAAATAGGAGAAATAAAGGTGAAAAAATGTAGGCTTTGCGCACAACCCCTTTTTTACTTGTATGGATGGGCGAAAGCCGTCCATATGAACCGGTTCTGAGTAAAAAATGTGAACGAATGAGCGGCTCACGAAAATGAACCTCAATTTCTTGAGCGCACCAAATCTGATGGTTCACGCGAAACTAAAGATTACTGGGATAACACGAAATACAAATAAAAAAAAAGCAAAATTAAGAGAAAAAAGAAAATTTAAAAAAACGTTAAAATAAAAAATAAAAACAAAACAATGAAAAAATGAATAATAATTTTATAAATTGGAAATTAAAAAAAAAATAAAGAAAATATATAGAAGTAAAAAAAATTAGACAAAAAAACAAAAAAAAATTGAAGAAATGTATAAAAATTAAAAAAAACAAAGGAAGAGAATATAAAGTTAAGAAAAATAGAGAGAATAAAAATAGAAAATATTAAATTAAAATATATAAAAAAATAAAAAAAATAATAAATTGGAAATGAAACAAAATAACAAAAAAAAATTAATGAAATGAATAAACCAATAAATAAATAAATAAAATAAAAAATAAATTGAGAAATTTAAATATAATAGAAATTATACAACAGAAATAAACATAAGTGAAAAAATAATTTAAGGATTGTAAATAAAAACTAAAAACAAATAGAAAAAAAAACAAAAAAAAAGAATAAGCAAAAAAAATGTAAAAAAATAATAAAATAGAAAATATAAAATCAAAGAATATAACAAAAAAAATTCAGAATAAAATTTTGAAGAAATGAAAATTCATTTAAAAAAAATTTCAAACAAAATATAAAAATAAAAAAAAACGAAATGAAAAAAAAAAAACAAAACAAAACAATGAAAACAAAATAAATGAAATATTTTTAATACAGATCGAACTCGATTATCCGGAACATCAAAAAAATTTTCATTCCGGATAATCAAGTTTTCCGAATAATCGAATCACACAAAAAATACTGAAATTTGCGATTAACGAACATCAAATAAATACTATTTTCTTTTTTTTACTTGTATGATGCAGTGGCGTAACCAGAAGTTACTTCTGAGGTGAAAGGGGGTAAAATCTTAAGAAGCGAAAAAAAGAAATTGGACATTGATCATTTTCACTCAATTCGAACTTGTCCCAAACATGCTGAAAGTGACTTAAATGGTAACAAATATGCCAGAAGGGATGGTAAAGGCAAAATTTCGGAATAAAAATTGAAAACGGACACCAAAAAAATCAAATTCCGGATAATCGAGTCTAAAATTCCGGATAATCGAATTCCGGATAATCGAGTTTCCGGATATTCGAGTCTCCGGATAATCGAGTCCGACCTGTAATATGTTAATTCAAAGTGAAACAAGAAAAATAAAAGAAGTAAATAAGATAAATACAGGTCGGACTCGATTATATAGAGATTCCATTATATATTGACTCGATTATGTATGATTCGATTATATTTGATTTTAGACTCGTTTATATATAGAAGAAAAAAAAAATTCTAGAGTTTCAAATATGACTTATCTAGAGCAAATATATTATAAGAAAATAGCTACAAAATACGTAACGCTTGATAAAAAGATAAAAAACTAGAAAAAAAAAATAAATTTTGAAAATTGTTTAAAAAAATTTTAAATTAAAAAACTAAAAATACTTAAATAAAAATGCCTGATTAAAAAATAATTTCAAAAATAGAAAAATTTAAAAAATGTAATTTTTGAAAATTTGAGAAATTAAATACAAACAAGTTGACAAATATACATATACTTTTATAGTTTTTTTTAAATAATTTTTCTTTACATTTGACGGCAATTACATCAGGAATAACTACGAAATATGTATTTTTTGTAAGAAAGGTGTTTTATGGCTTTTAGGGGGATGAATCAAAAATAAAGTTCTTCTTATTTATTCGGAAGCAACATATCATTTATGAAAAATAAATATGAAACATTTTTTTCTCTGATTCGATAATATATAAAATTCGATTGTATATAGTGGAAAAAAAAATCGGAGACTATATATGATCGAGTCCGACCTGTACAAGTAAATTGACGAAATAAATAAATAAATAGAATGGAAAAATATAGAAATATAAAATGGGGTTGTAAAAAATTCTCTATCTACTTGTAACCTGTTTTAACCAAGCAAAATCTCAAGTAGAATAAAGGAGAAAATTACGAAATTTCCACTCACTAACGGCCAATTCGATAAGAAATCGAAACATTCGGAATTGGATATGATTCTGTTCCTTGTCGACTTGAGGTGAAACTGAACGGAGGTTTTTTTCCATACAATTTCAAGGTTAGATTTCTTTTCACTTGGCGATTTTGAGCGTAAACATCTTAGTTTTCACCTGAGAAATAGCGCTCGAATTGCTACTCTATGAAGTTCAAACAATCAATCTACGTTTCACTCGCTTAATTTAGATGATTCTCGAGAAAATTATCTTGCTAATTTCGGGCAAATTTCGAGCATGGAGTTTCACCTTAACAGGAAACAATTGTATCTTTTTCAATTCATTGTTTAATTGTCCTGAGCAGGACAGTTTGATATTTCTTTTAAAATCAGATCGTTGATCGGCAATTGGGTCCTAAAGCTGTAAGCCGCGTTTGCTGAGCAAAACGTGGTTTTTTTAAAAAAAAGTTTATCATTTTCCTTTGATTTTTCAATAAAGAATAAAGAACTGCTCGAAATGTTTTAAATGACAGTTTGCCTATGTATATAAGAAAACTGTTATTTAAGGTATTTCGAGCAGTTTTTTATTCTTCATTTAAAAATAGAAGGACTATGATGAACGTTTTTTGAAATGCTCAGAAAATTGCTGATATATAAAAATCAGAAAACCGTGTAAAACCCAATCGCTGCTAAAACACATGTTTTCATGCGTTCCAACATTTTGAACGAACGGGAAAATATTATTTCTTCAATTGAGTTCTTAATTTGTTTTCGAAGAACAATTTGCTGTTCATTTTAAAACCATTCCCGACAGTGGAAATACGGTATTCTTTTGATAACACTTTGCCATTCCCCACAGTGGGAATCTCAAACTGAAAATTTGACTACCGACAAATTTTGATTGCCAACATCTCTAAAACGTGTGTGTGTTGCAGAGCTTTCCACTGGAGGAAGTGTCGGCCGGTGATGCTGCTGCGGTACAAAAAAGCAGCTTTTTATCTAAGGAAGTCCCGCTAACGCTCCCAATACCGCTGATGGTGCCCGCTGCCACTTAGTCAGGAGCGTTCTAGTCGTCATCCATTAGTAAAATGATTGGTTTACACAAAGATAGGCTTTTATATAGCCCAAAGTGTGCATACCGGTTAACTAGGTTTAATGTTCCGTCAACAGTGCTAGGAAAAGCAAGAAAGCGGCCAATCAGAAATCTAAATCTGAGTTTCAACAAAGCTTGAAAAATTTCAATATAAAAATAGAGAAAAAGTCAAACTAATTTGTACACTGTTAATTTAGATTAATGGATGGTGGTAGATAAAGTAATACCTTCAGTATCCTTGTACGGTACTGTCATCTTATCTTCATTTTTATCTGGCGAACTGTGCACGATCAATCGATTTTGCTTATAATCACACATTCAAGTCATCAGCTGGCAACATCAATTTTCAGACGGATTTCGAAAAAGTCACTATGAATCTTTATAAACATTTTTCAAGCATGGTTTGAAGCTTTTTAGAGCTTCAACTGAAGACCGTCTAGAGGCGGCACTGGGCACTAGAGGGTTAAGCGTCGTGAAGATGTTTGCATTCAAAATGTATTAGGAACTGGAAAATGTACAACAACTTTAGTGTCCCCAAACCATGAATTTGATGCAGCTGCTGAATTAGTGAATAATCGTTTTCAGTTCAATTTAAAACTTTCATCAAGTTTTCTGCTGCAAGTAATGAAGAAAGAAGCCGTCTCTCTCGGAGCCATCCAGTTGAAAACAGTCCAAACTATTGTTCGACATTTACTGTGGTATGGAGATAAATTTATTGTCAGATGCATTTGTTATACACAACCTGCTCTTGAATGTCTCAACAGCTCACATCCACCAGCATCGGCGAGTACGGAATTTGCCTATAAAGGTGAATCGAGCCAACACAAACAAGCCCAAACGAAACTGAAATCGATTGACCTTCGGAAAAAGTAGGTCACATCTTTACCTTTCCTACTGAGCTGGCAAGCACCAGCTTTGCAGCTGTCACTGCAGCTTGTCTAATTCACCACAAAACGCGTGGAGCAATGAACTTAGCGCGTTACTATATTCCCACTACTTGAGCATTCCACTCGCTACGAAAAACAGTACCTGAGTGGAAGATTTACTATCGCTCGGTGCGCAGAAGCTATTAGTTTGACGGACGATGTGATGAATTACCGACGCTGTCATGTTTGTCACCGTTTGTGGTGACTTGGTGAGTGAGTAAATTACGAAATGTCACCGACGTTGTTTTCCGGAATTTAGAGCCTTATCGCAAGGTTCCGATCGTAAAACACAACTTCCGTCTTTGTAACTGTTTCAAACCCCACACAACCGGTTCCGAACGAATTGGTTCACGGTAACTGTCAAAAAGGGATCAGAAACCGAATCGAAATCTAACGTCCGTAAATTACGTAGCTCGTTCGATACGGTCGATTAACGGGTGACCTCCGTACCGTTAGAAACCGCAATTGACCACAGTGACTAAGCAAACGACGTCCGGCTTTTGACCTCATGAAGAGTTGTGGGTTTTTTTTTTTCTAGCCAATTCACCTTTTTGTGGCCTACTCCGATCGTCGAGATCAGGATTCAAGTCGCGTTTTTCTTGCCTTTCACCTTTTCATCCGTACAGCTGCTAATGTTCACTCGCAGCGGCAGCCAGGGCTGGTTTGTCCATTAAGGCACCTCGCCTATCGCTCGGGAAGCCCTCGAAACATCCAGCGAAGACTGAACTAATTGGACGGTTGGTGTGTTTGTGTGTCGCCACGTTTTGACGACTGCGGTCTTAATTGGGTCTAGGTTAGCAACGTGCACCTCGTCGTCGCACAGACAGACAGGGGAAATCCGTACCGAAGGCGCCTTGGTGGCTGCACCGTCTTCCTCGGTCAGACTTCTTGCATACCATGGGCGGTAGTGTCAATAAAGGTAATGACTTTTTGTTTCTTCCCTTTCGTTCCATGATCGCTTTGACAGATTGGCCTCCATGTCGATGGATTAACATTTTGGAGAAGATTATTTCCCATAAAGGCTGTTTTGATTGACAAATTTTGCTGTTTGAATAACTAAAATATAACACGTGGCTCCGGTTCCAGACAGCGGCACCCATTTGTCTGCCGTTTATTTATGCTAATTGACGCGAATGTATTCCCAGTGTAATTCGGCGCCCAACTGCACGAAGATTATTTTCAGACCGGGAAGTATGACGTCTGCTTGGCTAGAATCCGTAACCGGTTCGCGAGATTGGTCGATTCTTGCTTCTGCGCAGTATTGTCCTCTCATTAGAGATTTGATGCGCGGACAGGCAGATTTTCGGATTTCAATTCCATTAATGACCATGTCATAAAAGTCTAATTATAGCTATGAATTGAAAAGTAGGGGTTTCGAACTGAAACTATTTTATTCTGTTTGATTTTTCCCGATTTTTCACATACAACATTTAAATCCGTTATCCAACTAGAAGTAACTTGGCAGGTGTCAAAATGTTTGCGACAATTTTTAATTCGGTAAAATTTCCGTTTCCAACTGTCGGAACGATCTCATAAATCAATCGTCAATCACAACCGGATTCGAACAGGTTTCTTTAAGTTCAATGTTAAATCAGCCAGAATCGAGTGCAATCGGACTACGAACTGTTATGTTATGTTATAATCTACACGAAGGTCCATGTTGTCCAATTAAATACAAGTTTTCGGATTTTTCGATAATTAATGAACTAAATCTGGCACAAGTTTGTTTTCAATCTTCCGCCTAGCTTGCCCTTAACTTCGTTAAACCCTGCCAAGGATGCCTTTTCATGAATTTATGTTATGGAAAAATGAAACAAAAACGGATCTGTGCTCTCTGGAAACTTCCACAAAAAGTTACTGAAATTCGGCTATGAAATCAGCTTGTTTTGAGAATCTAAATATTTGAAGTATTTCTTCCTTTTGTGGTAGGTACCACAATGAGATTTAATGAAATTAAAAATGATATTAAAAATAAAGTTTTTTTTCAACAACATTTATTTGACAAGGCACAATACAAATTAATGTTTTGAACAATAAAGTTATTGTTACCTTCATTGAATTTTTGATTGAAAATATAACTTGGGGAAAACACTCACGATATGCTGTCATGATTGCAACATATTAATGAAGCCTGATTCCTAGATAAACTTTATTTCATAGGAATTGTTGAGAATCATTTGTTTTGAAAAATGTTTTCAATACCTTGGTAGTTATACATACAACGGCAATTGGTACCTTAACAAAGCAGTAGCAAGCAGCTGCATTTTCGAAGAAAATAACCAGAAAAACTATCAAGACTAACCGGTATAACAGAATTTTTTCCACGATTCTGCCAAGAGCTGCGAGTTCCCCTTTGAAACTGAGAGGAATACCAGCATCACTAATAACGTTGTATAACAGCCTGCAGTTTAATATCCTGGATAAAGAAATTTGCATACCACGAATTAAGTGTCATTCCCTGACCGGGATATTCGCCATATCCGGCTTCCATACATCATATGTTCTGCTCATAAACTAGGCGCACAGGTCTGTCGAATCAAATATTGGTCGTAAATAAATCATCTCACCATAATCAGCATAAGCAGACAAGTTTCCCACCATATTCGCGCATCGAACTCTTTCTCGTAAGGAGGCCATTTTCGATATAACACCTGTGAACGGTCGCAGCCTACTGCGCGCATTTTAGCATATCGGATTAAATAATCCAACCCTTCTGGTTGGCAACAGAGCACGGCCGAGCGGAAAGCATCGGCCAAGACAGAGTGCCGTGAGGTCCATCATCTGGTGGCGTGATTGTGTCATACAACCGTCGTCGTCGTTGTCGTTGTCATCGTCGGTATTCGGGTTATGTGCGCCCATCATTTTGACGACCGTCGGTGGATCGTGTCATGCCGCGGTATTGGTCATTCAAGCACCCCACCATTCATGGCAACCGTAGGTTATTCAAATCGCCCCATGAAGACCTTGAAAACTGCCGAAAAGAAACAACTGGACCGGACCAACAGGTTTTTGGAAGTTTCACTCACCTCGCCTCCATAACGAATTCGACGCAGCACATACGTGCGCGTTGCTACGTTTTGGTCACTTCGCTCACCCTAGGTCTTCTTTGAAGGCGTTTGCTGAACGTGGAACCAGCAGGGGATATGCGAAATCGCACGTTTATCCACCACAGCATCTTGAGGAAATTTGCATCCGGTCAACTTGATTTTTATCCGAAATCGAGTCGGGCGACCGAAACCTGAATTGACTGTGTTGAGGGCAAGTTATCGGATGTAAATTTTTGCTTCCAGTCGTGTGACAATGTTGCGCTTTTGTCTGCTTCGAGATAAGCGAAAGACACCCTCAGCAGGTGATGATCGGAAATGGTTCACGTTTTTAACACGCCTGATAGTCAGAACCATGGAATGTTGCGCTTGAGCTGGATCGCACTCCTCACCTCTCACTTCTAGCAGGTTTATTTTTTTTTTTCTAAAAAATGTGTTTCCTAATATTTTAAACGTTGGAATACATAGGAAATTAAAGCAAAAAAAAAATAACGTCGTTCAGATAGGATATCAAAACGCAAAATCTGTTCTTTTGATATTTATGCTATTTTTTCCAATTAAAAAAAAAAACTCCTGCAATCGAGTTTCACAGGACGTCCTCATATTTTGACATTCAGAATAGGCAAGTTATTTCCGCGTAATACATTAAAAATCCTGTACAGATAAATAACAGGAGGGTTGTATGCGAAGCAACGACCGCAAAGTTGACATAAGCTTGTTTGTTACATTACTGGTAATGAATATTTAAAAAAAAAGTGCTACCGAATTTCAATTTGGACATATTTGCACATACTACATCACTGAATGGAACAACCACAATGTGACTCAAACAAGTTTCAATACTCAGACATGTTGAAATAACATTTCACTTTTGATTTTAACGCAATACGAGTAATTATTGAATATTCACTTCATTTGTTTAGTTGTCCGTAAAAGGACAGTTTGCTGTTTAATTTGACAGCGGGACTAGTGGTGCATTTTTAAATGACGAAGGCATTAAATCATCTGTTCCATGGGACGGGAGAAAACAAAAAAGTGTTGCCAAAATATGGCAGACGCTGCTACCACTACTGCTGCTGATACTCGCCACCACTGCTGTTATCTGCTGCTACTAAGTTAGGACCGTTCTGGTCACCATCCGCTGATAAAATGATTGATTTAAGCAGAAGCCGCGTCTTCTATAGTCCGAATCAGGGTTACAAGATGTGCAGATTTGTCTGCAAAACGCAGATTTTCAAAGCCCTTGTGCAGATTCTTATTGATTTGCCGATATTTGCAGATTTTTAATAGTTTTTGCAGATTTTTATCATAGTTTCCTTATATTTAAGCAGGCTTTCTCAGGATTCGTACAGATTTTTGCAGACATTTGTCTACGCGGGCGAAATTTCATCGAATCACGGATAGATTCTTTCAGATTTTAAGCCGATTTTTCTGGTTTTCTAGGCATATAATTCTGTTTTTGAAGCTTTACTTATGCGTTTTAGTGTCGCATGGGAGCTGAAGATTCTGCACTAAGTTATTATGCTAATAATTATGCTGCTTTTAATAATTATGCTGCTTTTGAGTGGTGCTGCATATTGCTGACGTAAGAGAAAATTCAGTTCGCGGTTAAACATGGAGTGCAGCCAAATTAACAACCGTCTTTGTGTAGGCGTTCCAACATTTTGAATAAAGTGCAATGAATGAACGAGACAATATCAACACTTCAATTAAGCATTTATTTGTCCTCAAAAGAACAATTTGTTGTTTCATTCAACACAGGATATGATGCTGATCGCATCTCTGTGCTATCCACGACAGTGGAAATCAGGCATTTTTCGGATAACACAGTGGAGAGCTGTTTTCACACTGAAAATTCGATCCACAGATTTGAAAGTTTGAACTCATAATATTGTCGAAATACGACAGTTTTTAGGACACCTAGTCGCCATTTACTAGTAAAATGTTTGGTTCAAGCCTATACTACCAGTAAATTGTTTGGTTAGCCTCCCCAGCTGGTCTCGAGGTACGATGCTGGCCTAACAAGCCAGTCGTCGAAGGTTCGATTCTTGACTCGGGAGAGACTGTTAGTGTCAGTAGGATCGTAGCGCTAGCCCCGCAATTGTCCTGTACACTTAACGGTTGGCTGCGAAGTCTGTGTAAACAGAAGGTCAAGTTCCGAATCGGAATATAGCACCAAGGCTTTGCTTTGTTTGGTTCAAGCAGAGACAGGCTCTTATGTAGCCCAAAGAGTGCATTCCCGTTTTACTAGGTACATAACTCGGTCGACCGTGTTAGGGAAAGCATGTATTAAGCGACCAATCAGAGGTCGAAATCTGCTTTTGACGTGGGACACGTCTTTGTTTACTATACTGGGATGCATTCTGTAAAATTGGAAATGAAACGGGCAAATGTTGCGTCAGATTTCAAACGTTAATAACAGCATAACCACATGATGGATAATAATAACCAATATGTTGTTGGATAGATAAAATGTATAAAAATTTTGTAATATGCTAATTATCACTCTAATTTCACTGCTAAGCGGTAAAATTGATGAAAAATTTCAATAACAAATTTACGTCAATAGTGAACCAATTACATGCGAGCATTCCTAGCACAGACAACGTGAATGGACACCATCCGTTCCCTGTGATATTCCCTGTATCAATTTCAAAATAAAAATTGACAGAGTCTCCCCGTCCCAATAGGTCAATTAATTTTTGCTTCCATGAGCTTAGACTAATGTGATTTCTCGAAGGTAAAAGTTTTCCTAAAAGTTTGAAACAATACCCATCCTTAATCAATTTCTAAACCTGCGTGTTAGGTTCTGAAGAACCTAATAAACACTGATGCCTTGAAAGAAACCATGCCGGTAAAAGCAACAGTACCAGCGGAGCAAAGAACCGCAGGTCTCTCGTCGTCTATGATTGCAGTGGTACTCTTCTATTCGTACATTTCTATTTGTATGCAATTGAGGAAAAACTGCAATGCTGCTGTTGATGGTGATTGAAAGTTAATCTCATAAATATGATTGCCATAAATTACTCAACAAGAATTGTAAATTTTTGCAACGGATATTTATTTAATTTCATCTTCGATATTCACTAAATAATCTTGACCGGATAGTATCGAAAGAGTAAATTCCTAAATATATACATTTATAGAAGAGTAAGAGCCTGCGAATGCTTGTGATTTTTTTTTTGTTTATTTAGTGAGATTCGTACAGAATCTCTTTTACATTTCAAAATTGTTAGATGATATATGATTATTCTGAGCTTCACCATAATAAACGTATATTTCCTGTCTCCGTAATACAGCGAATGTAGTTGTAGGCAAATAAACAAAATTGTCAAGCAAAAAAAAAATGTAATTGTGGATTGCTACGATTTTTTGCTGGAACTTGTTAATAATTTTGTTCAAAATATTTTCTTCTGTTTGCTAATTGATGAACCTTTGTAAGGGCTTCCATATTATTTTTAAAGTAAGATCCATACTATAGATTTGATTTAATTACAGTTAAATAAAACAAAACCATTCATTATGATAACGTAAGTATTATTGGATTTGGTTTTTGAGGATATAGAGTTAATTTTGACTTTGACGCATTACGAGAAATTCTTTGTGCTTCTTCAACAAGCACGATATGCTTGTGCCTTGTCAAATACATATTTTTTGCACAAAAAAAAAAATTTACAGGCATAATATCGCCATATATAAATGATATTCTTTTGAGTGTTGAATATATTCCAAATATTGATTTCCAGGGAGGCTGAAAATAAAAATACGTACAGTCGCTGAGCAAACACATTGATTCTGTCTGCAGGCTCTGTATATTTTGTAACAAAAAATCCCCTAATTACAGTGTTTAGTCCCACGTCACCATTTCATACAACCCTAGGGCTGTATACCTTGTAGTATTTAATAAGGCTTAACAATTCTCAATAGTGCAATAGTTCCAATAACCAAATTACAATTTTCTGCATTTGGGTTGGGATGTATAGGTTTGGGATGTATAGATGATTTTCCAATCGATTGCTGCAAAAATGAAGGAATTCCATTGTAAACTAACCGACTTAATAACATTTGAAATTGGACCGTTTTTAGATTTTCATTTTACACTTCTATCTATTCGAACTTCTTGAAAGACATAGTCATATGTCGAAAAAAAAAATCACATGGTCACAACGGAAACGAAGCGTTCAATTAAAAAACTACGATTCATTACGCGGGAACTGGAAGCACAACAATTGATCAAAAGGTGGCTTAGAAATTGGCATAAAAGATCCTCGGCGGTGGCGACGTCAATGAAAGTGTCAACAATGGCGGCGCACATCTCTATCTTTTCCGTGTTTCTGCCGGACTATCATTTTGTGCTTTTCTTTTCGTAAGATAATCTACGATGTTTTTATTTTTAATGAAACATAGGGGGATTAGCAGCATAATGAGCGCTCTAACTTGATTGCTAATTTAGGCATTGAAAATGACAAACAAATTAAAGTGTCTTCAGTGCAAAACTTAAATACATTATCTATAATTAAACTTACACTATTAACAAATAGAAAAAAATAAGAAAAAAAAAATTCACGCATCAAAAGTTAGAAATTGGTTGGTATGTGGGGCACAATCCATGGATATGTTAACAATATGTTTTATTGAGTTAAACAAATTAAATTAATTTACTTAAACTTTTACAAAAACATCATTTACTCTTCTTCGCAGTCAACAAAAAATCAATCAAACCTTAACGAAGAGATGGCATAATCACAAGATGGGCATCGGGAATCTTTTTGGCATTCATGGAACCACAATGAGCACTCCGAACATTTAGACCAGTTTTGGCCATCCTCTGACAAACTAAAGCAGCTGTCATAATGCCCACAAAGTGAATCTTATTTTTGGTTGGAATCACTGTTAGAAAAGGATTTTTGCTCGACCTTTGTAGTTTTTTTTCTGGTGCCCTATATCCTTCTTTCTTGATGTAATATTGCAGGCTTTTTCCCTCTTTCTACCACGAACGGTTTTTTTCTGGTATTTGTTTTTGCCAAAGGCATGATATCAGAAGGAGCAACTTTGAATGAGCTCAATAGCAACGTTTCAGGGATCGACATGGTTTTATTTCCAATACCTCCGGACGGACTATTGCTGCTCTGAGAAGGACTTGGCTCACAATCCAGTGATTTGAATTCGCCAAACGCCTTGTCCGCTCCACTACACGAAGACTCGGTATTTGGGATTGATTCTATTCCTATATACTGCCGTTCCAATCATAGTAGTCCCATGTTCTACACAAACCTTATGCACGCTGGGACAACTATGCTTAGAACGGCAGTATAGCTGTCCGTTATACCATGAATGGAGGATTTGACAAATATATCATTCTACCCGACACTTGAAAGCGCGTTGTTTGGGTTTGGATTAGTTTCTGGGAGAACATCTGTAACATCAGCGGGAGCAAAATCGTTGTCAGTGAATACAAATTTGTTCAGTGGAACAATACCCGTCGCACTGAATCCACTTTGAGCCGTTTTCGCTTTGGCCGTTTGCATGTGTGCCAATCCGAATAGCTCACTGATTACAACTTTGCCAGGATTCGCCTTCAGGTAATCTTCGATCTCTTTCGAAAAAGCAGTTTACAGTGGTCCCATAAAACTAACGTCAAGAGGCTGAAAGCTTATGACTGCAATGGGGAGGTAGAGTCACAACGGTCACGCAGCACTTACGAGCTCGTTCAATAAAGGCAAGATTCGGTCAGTCGAGCTCTGGGGAATATCATCATCGGCGGAATAAAATTTCCAGAGGCAGGCATACAAATGCATGTTGTGGACAGTTACCCTTCTCCGCAGATGTTACCGATCCGACTTGTCGCCTTCCCTTCAAAGAAAGTACTTTTGATTTTTTTGTTTGTACCCGATCACAAAAAACACAAATCTGAAGCACATCTGGAGCACAGCGGGATACCGTGATGCTTTGCGGTTTGTTTCGTGGTTGTTCCGTCTCGCCTTATAGTGGTCAACGCCGCATTAAGGGCCTCTTTTGACCAATTCTGTCTTCCGGATTGTCTTATATATGTTCGCACCATCACTGTAAACAAGAACTGATTATGGAAACAAACAAATTGACAAGCCTACTAAGATGAATTTCAGACGATGGGTGCCCCTATTCAATTAGTCGAAGTTAAAAAAGATTTTTTATACCTATTATTGCATAAAATAAAAACTTGAATGATGGTGAAATTAGAGGTACAACCTAAACATCATTTTGCAGTGCGTACATAATTGAAAGAACCGTTTGAACGCCCGTAAAAGATCACTTGGTAATGCTCAATAATAATAATAACTACACCATCTGAGATCCAAGTTAATCTTTTTTTATGTATTTTCGTATTTCTAAAGAAAAAATTACATTTATCTTAAGAAATAAAAACTGTAGTAATTACGGAAGTGTTCCACAAGCCATATTGTACTCTAAAATGCGTAGCTTCGAAGAAAACAGGGTTGCCCATTCCGCCCCGTGTGCTCATTATGTCCCTACTATCCCTAAAGGATTGGTGTCTAGATTTCAGTTACTAAAATGGCCAGCATTCTTTCGGTAGAAATCACACCAAAAGCGAGCCAGTTACGTTAATTTTACTTTTAGCCACCAAAATCATGCATAAAATACTGTTAGTTGCTATAGAAACTGTCAAATTACATAATAGTTAGCACTGTAGGTCCCCGAAGATCGAGAGAAGGTCTTCTTATAACTTACCTGTTCCAACACTGACGAAAATGGGAGACGATAGCTGATACCCGCTATTTTTACCAACGAATTGTTAATTAGCATTCGCGAATGAAATTCTTAGTGAAGCTTATGATTTACAGTTTATTGCCGAAACGCTAATTGGTGGAATACAAACCCTTGATACTACAGATCATTTCTGATTGCAATTGTCACTTTATACAGTGACTTCTACGTGCCTAGAAATTGTTCAAACATGGTGATACAACGTTTTTTCATCGAATATGCCAAAGGATGCCAAATGAAAGTGAACGGTTGAGTGACGTTTCTGCTTGCTGGGCTGCGTTCAGAAGTTTTCTTCACTTTACGCAGCTATGTACGAACTTGATCGAAAACAAGCAGGCAGCAAACAACACGTAGTGCAATTAGTGACTCCCGTGGTGCGGTAACCCTAAGCACCTAGAATTTCTACCGTTAAATTGCGCTTTTCCTCTTGAATAAACACCTCGCGGCTAATTAGCCATTACGTCAATCAAGAGTGAGAGCAAAACAATCCATCACTGGCGGCGCGTCGAAGTGAAATGCAAACTCCTCTTGTCTAGTCCGATCTTGTGTTTTATTATTGCTCTCTCTTTTCCCTGCAACAGCAGAGCGGTTGTTGTGAAATGTGGATCAGCGAGAGCACGAACTGGACGACTTTGAGTTGGAAATAGCGAAGCAAAATACAAATAAATAAAAAAGTACGTACTTAATAAAATAAAACATGCAATGAACTTCCAAGGACGCTGCCATAGTAGGCCAACTCGGTGCACAATCCACTCTCTAAAAAAAAAAAACAGTGCAGCGCAGCACTGCACTGCAGCGCACAGCAGTGCTGCAATGTTTATCCGCGTTGCAAACCAGTTTGCATGAACAGCATAGCTTACTCTGAACTGTGCCGTTTTAGACTTTGGCAAAACATTTTCGGTAAACATCGTTGAATGATTTAACGGTGTGGATCATCCTCTCACATAAAGCTTATGATTTAGCTCGAGGACACTCGCTGCTGGCAATTTACTGGTACTAATCGATGTTTTTTGTTTATTTTTTTTTCTTACAGTGGCAGCGAGACGAGCGTGGCGACGATCGACGATGGAGGGACGATGTGGGCCAGGCAGCAGCATGCCGTTTCGGTACGGCATGCCTTCAAACAGTACGGAACCAAGAAGAAACCAAACATGGTTCTATCGAACCTGAACATGACAGTCGCCAAAGGAACGATGTAAGTATTTGTCTCACTGGTTAATAGTAATAAATAAGTATTGCGTCGTTATTATTTTAAACCGGAATTTGGGTTCCGGTTTAAAGACTTAACAAGAGGTTTGGGAACTTCATAATCAACTATGCTTTATACTGATGATGAAAATCTGTTGTAGCTGGGACTGCCGGATTATGAAAATATGAAGACCAAGCCGACAATTTTTCGAGCCGGCAAAAAGCATTCTGTTTATTACGAGAGTAAGTTGAAAATTATTTGAGTAAACTCACCCAGAAAGCTTGTAAATGTTAAATGAAACACACATGCAGCACTACAACCACTTTTCCAGCAGTCAATGTTAATGGAAATCTGCAAAATGTTATGTAAAAAAGCGAATTTAACCCGAGACTAAAAGAGTGATAGGGTTCGGCAATTGGAGTGCTTCATATCACAACAAAATCATTTTATTCAAAACTCATTCAATATCCCTTGAACAAATATGATTTTTTTAAAAAAAATTTCCGTTGTTTCTACATCATTCAAAGGTCTTGAACCTTCTGGATTTTGTAGGGCTTGGTCTGCAATTAATCTTTAAGGATCCGATGAAGACTTCCTTTGATGGGTAGCAATGTGGTAGCAACCCACATTTCATGTAGATCATAGAGTTTTATGTTTTGACAATATATTCGTTCTCATATTTTTATTGCGAAATGGGTGAAAAATTTCCAGGAGTTTCTCAATGTTCGATTTTGATTTTCTAGATTCTGTAACGTCAAAAGTATTTCACCCTCTAGTGCCCAATGCCGCCATTTGGCGGGCTTCAGTCAAATCTCTAGAAAGCTTCAATAAATACTTAAAAAGTGTTTATAATGATTTATAGTGGTTTTACCGAAGTCCGTCTAGAAATTAACTTGGGCACTAGAGGGTTAACTAAACACGTCACAATAAAACGCTGCAGTAGACACCAAAGTTTTTTATTTCAAAAACGACTAGTCACGACGGTTGTTCACACAGTGACATAGAAGTGACGCTAACTTGTCTATTCGTATTGACAGTTTGGAAGTCTAGCTAGTGGAATGGAAGGAACGAAAGAAACGGAATTTCACACTATGAAGGAAATATAGTCGGAAAGGCGGTATACGTTCTACTAATTAACTACCAAAAGAGGGGAAAATACTCTACAACTTGGCCATTCCTGACCAATGATCGCCTCAATCATCAAATAAGGTTATACAGGACGGTCCATCGCCGGAAGAAACGACAGTATTTGGAACATATTCTTGCGGAGGCGGAAGACTGCTTCTCGAGGCATGATGCGAGAAGCTTCTACAAGATAGGGAGGGGAACCTAATTACCGTATAACGGAGCTGGCCAAGCGTAGCACACTGGGAAAAAACGGACCTAAATTCCCACTAAATTATTGCCGCTGAGCTGGCAACCTGAAATATAGCATTTCTTATGTGAAATTGGTCAATAAATCGATTGGTGATAATTTCATCCTGTGCAGGGCACGGGAAAAGGCATGAATTCCCAAAAATACGCAAAAAATAGGGTGAAAAGAGGGAAAATAGACCATTTACCAAAATTCTCTCCCGTATTCTGTTCCTTAGACCTTTGTTGGCGAATACCAATGTGGTTTTCGAGAGGGACGCTCCACTACGGACCAAATGTTCACGCTGTGAAAGATCCTTGATAAATTCCAAGAATTCAACTTGCAGACTTAAAATATGTTCATAGACTTTAGGGCAGCGTACGATACAGTTAAGAGAAATGAGTTATGGCGAATTATGCTCGAATATGGTTTCCCATCTAAACTAATTAGGCTGATACGTGTCACCCTTTTGAAGGCTTTACATCATGCATCAGGATGGCCGGTGAGGGTTGTTAAACTTGCTGTTGAACATCGTATTGGAGGGTGCTATACGGAGGGCTGGCGTGCAAAAAATCTTACAGGTGCTTACAGGTTCTACGGACGATACCGACATCATTGAAACTAACCGTAGAGCAGTGGAAGAGGCCTTCGGACCTCTCAGTAGGTAAACTGCGAGAATAGGGCTCATCATTAACTCTGCCAAAACGAAATACATGGTGGCTGGTTAAGCGGATAAAACGCGGAAGGTTGCAGTGGGCTGGGCATGTAGCTAGAATGCCGGAAGGACAACCAGTGAAGACTATATCTAGCAGAAATCCCGATAGAGGCCGTCGACTTCGAGGTAGGCCTCGCACTCGTTGGATGTTGTTGCACTCTTCAGTCGGATATCTTCATCTCCACGAATCGATTCGCAAGCCCGTTCGTAGTCGCTCAATCATCTTTCGGGCACACATAAATCTGCGCTTTTTCAATTGCTCAACGTCGGTTGGAAATGACAGGCTCTTGATTGCCTCGATGTGGGAACAGCTTGATCTTATCCCCTTTTCACTGACTGCAAAGCCTAGAAGCTCGAGTTCGGTTCTCCATCTTAACTTCTAATCGGTTTTCTTCCGTCAAACGTCGAAAAACACGGCCTACGAGATAAAAATGCTCTGGGATAGTGTTAGTTACAAGCGTAACATCATCCATGTAAACCACGACTCTCTCTTATGAAATGGGAATTTGTGAAGTTTCCACTTGATTCTCGTTGATCACTTTAAGCAGCTCGTGTTGATGGACTTCTTCCAGCTTAGGATTAAACAGAAATTCGTCAATTATAGCGATTGCATTGATTTCCGGAAAGGCAGTTCTAGCAAAACCACTATTAATATGTGAGTTATTTGTGCAGGCGGGACAACTTTCCGGAACTCGATATTCTGCTCCTGCAGCCACTCCATCAGGCCTTGTTTAAATGGTTAGCCATCTCGTATCCCACTTCTGACGACGTAAAGTCAACATAATTTCACTAAACACGTTACAATGAAAAGGCTGCTGTAGACACCAAAGTTCCTTATTTTAAAAACGACTTGTCACATCGGTTGTTTGCACAAAAAATGACACTAATTTGTCGATTCCTGTTCCTCTCGAGAGGTCTTTAGCGCGAACGAATTTTGTTCATAGTTTGACAGTTCGGAAGTGTTGCTAGTTGTTTCACACTCTGAAGGAGATATAGTTCGAATGGCGAAATACACTCTATACATTAACTACCAAAATAAGGGAAAGTAATACTCCAATTTCAATGTTAATTTTTATTTTGAATAATTTAGTGACTGAATGCACGAAAAAAAGTTAACAAATTTTGAAGGTGCTTCAAGTTTTCATACCATTTTTATCTCGATTGTTTGAACATGTTTTTGACAACTTTTTGGAGTACTCCCACTTTGTCATGTCGTTGTGATTGGCATGATGTTTTACTGATATTTCATGTTTGGGGGCAATTGATTTTAAGTGATTCCAAGTGTTTTTGTGTCATTTGGTTGACTTATTCATGTTTTTTTATGTTTTACATCATTCATGTCCAGTTTGTTGGCGAATAGAAATTCTCCGTATTGTTTTAAGCATTCATTATTACCAATCTCGTCACCTAGTGTAAATACTGCTGACGGTTCAACTGTACGCTCAATCGCAGGGTTTTCCCTTTTCCCAGCAGCAGCAGCAAAAAAAAACGACCTCAAAGCGTGAGACCGACCGTGCGTGCGTTATTCGGCTGGTTTCGTAAGTTAAAGCCTTAGCGTACACGCGCCGCCGATCGGTTGGAAAGCCCGCTATTTACGTCCACGTGAGAGTCGCTCGCCAAAGCGCTCGGTTTGGTGATGATAATCTGGCAGCTGTTAGGCTGTGAAAACTGTAACTGAAGCAACTGTTGTCAAGGCCTTTCCGCAAGTTATTAGCGGGAAGTAATTGGTGACCTATTATCTTTCAAGTGGTCCGGATGAATCGGTTGATAGGAACTAACTGATTTTTTTTATATAAAATAAATGAGACAACCGATGGAATTTCGAAGGGGCGACATCAATATTTATTGTTCAAAATAAAGGATGTTTATTGATTATTAAGCGACTGTTTTTGAATCTAACATTATTGTCCGTATCCAGTTACTTTATTTCCTCATTTTGTAAATTTATTTAGTCTTCGAGCAAGACACAAACAAACGGCTTACATCTCTAATGTTGGTTATTCTGCTCGCAAGTAAAGACGAAATTCACATCTCACAGATTACTATGATGATGTGGTGAAACAAACCAAATGATTATTACAGTAGACAAGTTTGAGTGTTAGCGGAAATCGCCATGCTAAAACAGCCAACTAGCGCTTTGATTCGTTTATCATTCACATAAATGCATAGGGAAAAGTGTATGCTAATGAGTATATACCAAGCGCGCACCAATTTGTGGTTGAGCAGTAGCGCGATGTACTTGTGTAACCTCAAAATTCCATACGCACCAGGTAGAAACCGGCCCACAGACCGGGAAATAGAGAGGACGATGAGTGAGAGCAGAAGCCACTTAATCCACTTAATGTGACCAGGAAGTCCCCGATTACCGCATGGAGTAATTTTCCACGCTTAGCTGATCTGGCGGTGTGGTTTATTTCCCACCCACCCACGTATTGTTTGAGTGGGTAGCGGAACGAAGAAGCTTGCTAAAGTGGCGTCAGGCAAACCGCGACTGCCGACAATTTGTTCTCCTATCCCCGAAGCTGTTGGTAATTGGTTAATTATGTAAGGTCAAGTAGATTTAGCTAAACGCGGGATAGATTTTCCAATGTCGGATTATTAATTCACTAAAAAAAATCGACTTAATTTTCATTCCGAAAACCATTCCACGGACGACAGCAACGGAGTCTGAAGTCTGCCTAAAGTGCGCTTTCGCAAGCTCGTTCGCAAAAGCCGCACAATTAGCAATGGAACAAATTGCCTTGCAGCAATAACACATTTGCAAGCGGTTCTCATTGTGCGTGTCCTCAGTGTTGGGTGAGCCGCCCCAGTCACGAAACGAGTCAGGAAGTGTGAATGTAACGTGAAACACTTCACTCATAGCAAGACACGGGCAGTGCGGGGCGGTATCGAGCGCATCACCGGTGGATAATTTCATCACCTTCCAGCGGAGCAACCGCGAACAACCACAAGACTTTAGTGGATAATGTTGTGACATTTACCTAGCCTGCGGTAAATTCACCACGTTATGCGCGCAGCGAGCGTTTGAGTGTACTGCGAAATTCACCACCCACTTGAACGAAATTTTGCAAAGCCGCAGGCCACACTGGTTGTGAGCGAGCGGTTGAAGGTTAGCGCAATATACTTCGCTCGAAGCACTCATCACGTCAGGCACTATAATGGGCCGTGCTCGGATTTGATTGAGACTCGTTTGATTATCATGGTTGCCCGGCAGCAGCTGTTAAAGGATTTAATGAATAATTATCCACCATTTTGAATGCTTCTGTTTACATACTTCGTTGCGCGATCGCAACTTGTCCGGTTGTTGTCGTTGTTATTGTTGTTGTTGTTGCTCACGGCACAAGCGATAGATGCCATTTGAGGCCAAACCAGACACAATCAAGCACGCAGACAGCCAGAAGCTAGAACGGAACGTGACCGGAATTCCAGCGAAACCACTATTCTAATGGTATATTGTTCGCTAGACAAAGCCGAAAGCGATTACGTTACGTTTTGCCAGTCGACGATATTTTTGATGATTGTAATAATAATGCATCTTTGTTTTGTCCTGTTCTTTCATCCCTACAGCTACGGACTACTGGGAGCTTCCGGATGCGGCAAAACGACACTTCTGTCGTGCATAGTCGGACGAAAGCGGCTCAACTCCGGGGAAATTTGGGTGCTCGGCGGCAAACCAGGAACGAAAGGTTGGTAAACCGGTTATTTACTAGGTTTTAGAATTGCTACACTTCAAATCACACAGACAACCCCACCGTTTATCTCACTATAGATCTATAAAATACAGTTTGGTCAAAGAATAAAAAATCATCTTAGTGTAGTCTTCTAGTTTGTATTGTCTTGTTGCCTCGAATACAGAAACTATAAAATTATAAGTATACTAAGGGTACAAGCTGCTACATTTTGAAAGGAAAAGAAGAGCGGCTGGAATATTAATAATTAATTATCTAGTTCTTTTGATTGCCAGCATAGAGCCAAAAACATCCTCCTAATAACAATGTAAATATTGTTCATGCTTGAAGCATTAACATTTTATTGTCACTTGATAAGGCGTTGTCAAATTTCAGTTTGTAATTTCTATAGATTCTAATACTTGTTGAAGGCTTGCTTTTTGGATATAAATTACTCATATTTTGGGTTTGGGCGCCTTCAGATAATTTTCAGCGAACACAGAGTAGTTTGTTCTTAGAGACAGTTCATCCGTTACGGCACCGTAACTCTTTCTGTTGATAATACTTACTAGAGTCCTAGAGTAGTACAGGGCAAAGATTCGCACAGGACAAAAGTTTGCAATTTGCTCTGACGGAGTTACGGTGCTGCCACCTTCAAATTGTTTACTCTATGAGTGCAGAGGATAGGAATTTCTTCAAAGGTGAATGTGATAGCAACCATTTTGGTAGTTCTCCCTAAAATTCGCTTACAAACAGTTCAATGTGTGTGAAGGAGATGATTTAATTCCGTCAGGGCGAATGGCCTTCACGAAACATACGAGCTAAACAATCTGGCAACACTGTAAGAACTTTCAATACTATAACATCAGTTTATCACACATGTGAGGACATAGTATTGTTTTTCCAAAAATAATTTATTCAGATTATTTTTCAATAAAAAGCTCCACCAGCAACTGATAGATATCTGAAACAGTAACATCCCTGGATGCAATTTTTTGAACATCTGCTGATGCGGATGCGGATGTGAGATTGCGAATACGGATGTTGAAATCGGAAAACAGAAATTGAAATCTTGATTTGTAGATAAAAGGCAATTAAAGTGGTCGCAATGCATATACTTAAATTTAGGTTTTTGAGTTAAATTTTTGAACCATGGATTGTCCTCAAAACCTGTTTATTGACAAAAAAATCGAACAATCGAACTGCATAAACATCAGTTTGACTGCTTTCTCGCCTTACTGACCGAGTACATAGCGGGTCGTAAATCAGGCCAGCACTGCTGAACAGTTACTCACTGGAAATACTTACAGGAGCAGGGGACAATGATGCGAATGATGTGTTTCTTTTTCAGGTAAATTGCCAACAAATCTATCATTTGCTGCTCAAATAGAGCAGTTTAAATTTTTAATCACAGCTATAAATAAGTTCTTTGCATAGCCCCGATTTGTTATGACCTCCGTGAGTTCCTGCAATTTTTGATTACCTGTGTGCCTTTCATCAAATGTTTTACATTTTAATATGACCATAATTTTGTCGAAGTTCACTGTGATGCCATGGCAGGTTGAGCTTAGAAGAAAAAAATCATTGCTGGGACCAGATCAAATATCGGCTTTCGTATTTTGTCAGCTAGTCTTCCGTATAATAAGTTACACAAAAATCTGAGAAATGCATTCTACCGCTCAAAAGGAATTTTGTCGCTACGTGTCCAATTAATCTCTGTAACCCAATTCCCTCAACAAAGTAAAAAGGAAGATCTTGAACAGCATTTTCTTTTCATCATTATGTTTCTCCATTAGATCCTAAGATTTGCTATAGCTTTGTAAGAAAAAGTCCTGGAGATGTGTGGTCTTCAACGAAAACGTGTGTTTTATATGCCCAAATGCTTCTTTAGAACAACGTTTCCTTGTAAAATGTAACTAACAAAAGTTATGTACAAAAAACTTACTTTTAAGTAATTTTTATATGAAATACTCTGTAACTCTGTGCCCAATGATGATAGGAATTTTGCTTGTTCAGCCAAGTTTCATATTTTTGCACGTTTTAACACGTTGCCAAATTAACAACTCCTCTATCTCTTAACATAAATTAATTAGTATTTTTAATATATGAAAACCTTCTGTAACATATGCTCGTGTACTTGAGCTTAACTTTAAGTAAAAGTATTGACATTATGATTCCACTTGCCCCTTTTTAACTTTTACGTTCTTGAAATTATCGAAAAAATAAGCCAAAATATGATATAACTTTGTAAGGAAAAGTCCTGGATATGTATGGTTTTTGGCAAAAATGTGTGTTTTGTATGCCCAATTCCTCTGAACAACACTTTCGTGTAAAATACAACTAACAAAAAGTTGAGTACAAAAAACCTAATTTTAAGTAAGTTCCATTTAATATACTTTATAACTTTGTACCTAATGAAGGTAGGATTTTCATTTGTCCAACAAAGTTTCATATTTTTGAATCTGATATAACTTTCCTGATTAAACCATTCCTCTATCTCTCAACAAAAAAAGTCAGTTTTTTTATTTTAAGTATGTTAAACTTTTCATAATTTTTGACAATTTGCGATTATGCGGGTCATTTATACGAACAATTGTTTCGAAGACACTATTAACCTTGAATTAATGTGAAAGGCGCCATTTTTAAAAGGAAGCAGAGACAGCAGGTGTACAAGAAGTTCAGTACCGAAATAAGGTCATGGCTTGTTGAATTGTATCGCCGCGAACCTTTACTGCAGCGGTTCTCACCCTTTTTTTGTTCGCGTACCCCTTGGCGGTATTTTTCATATCGATTGTACCCCCTGGCTTGGAATGTTTTCGCAGAGTGGGAGAGAGTAGTGGTAGATCATGTTGTGGTAGTCTTGATTAGGTTTCAAATTAAACTATGGTTTGTTTTATTGCTACAATCATGTTTTAAGAGCAAGATTGAAAAACAAATGAGGAATTTTAGAGTAAAATTGTTCTGTTCGCCATTACTGATTTTTCTTTCGCGTACCCCCTGAAGGCTTTCGAGTATCCCCAGGGGTACGCGTACCCCAGGTTGAGAACCGCTGCTTTACTCTTTCTTAAAAAAACACACTTGAAATTTTTTGCCGGGTCTCGGTAATTTATTGCCGAGAACGGCACCACTGAGTGCTCGGTTAAAAAAATAATGACAGCGTTCACATTTTTTCGTGAATCTCGGTTCACCTAACTGATATTTCGGCTCGTTAATATTTTGTGCCGAAACTTCAGTTAGGTTGAACCGAGATTTTCGAAAAAATGTGACAGCTGTCATTTTTTTTCTAACCGAGCACTCAGGGGTGCCGTTCCAGATGAGAATATGTGACCCGTAATTCTTCCGCCAAAGCGGAATCGTCCCTAACAGAGTGCGCTCCGGCTCGATCCATGATTTGAGGAGAAAGTAACTTCTTGAGTTCCCACACTTATTGACCAAACGAAGACATAAACTCGCACTGTTTTGCCTTTTCAGCCCCTCAAAATTCTAGCTATCAGCGTCTCGATTGCGTAGATTTTTTTGTGGTATCCTGAATCGTGATGAGCTCACCGGTATCATTAACTGTGGGCTGATTGTTCTCCGACTATCTGGATCTGGATGATATCATCCTCGAATAAAATCAGGGTTCCGGCGGTGGAGTTGCAATTGTTATTCATCGCCGAATCAAACATCGTGCTCTTCCCCATCTTAAGACGAAAGTTCAAACTGAACTTAGGATTTTATTTATTGCCGCAGCATATTTACCATTCCAATGCACACGCGAGCACAAAAATTATTTTGAAGGTGATTTACAAAAACTCACCAGAAATCGTTCGAAATTTTTTATAATCGGCGATTTTAACGCTAAACATCGTTCATGGAATAATTCTCAAAGTAATTCCAATGGCAAAGTTTTATTCAATGATTGTTCTTCAGGATACTATTCTATTTTGTCTCCGAATAGTCCTACATGCTTTTCTTCTGTAAGAAACCCTTCAACCATTGATTTGGTGCTAACAGATCAAAGTCATGTATGTAGTGATTTGATCACACATGCTGACTTTGATTCTGACCATCTTCCAATAACTTTTTCTTTATCACATGAATCAGTTTTAAACCCTATGAGCTCTGTTTTTAATTATAACAAGGCTAATTGGGAAAGATACAAAACTCATATTGAGAGAAATTTCAATAATGAGCTTGATTTGCAAAACGAAGTGAATATTGATTCCGCTTTGGAAGCATCAAAATGTGCAATTGTTGATGCCAGGAATTATTCTGTTCCAAAGGCTCAAATGAAATTTGATTCACCAATAATTGACGAAAATCTTCAACTTCTAATTGGTTTGAAAAATGTCCGCAGACGTCAATATCAACGTTCTCGTGACCCTGTTTTTAAAACTATTTATAAAGATTTACAGAAAGAGATTAAACATAGATTTATTCATCTAAGAAATCAAAATTTTGAGACTAAAGTTGAAAAATTGAAACCATATTCAAAACCTTTTTGGAAGCTGTCGAAGATTCTTAAGAAACCTTCAAAGCCTATTCCAATTTTTAAAGACGGTGAACGTTTCCTTGTATCCAATGAACAAAAGGCTCAAAGACTTGCTCAGCAGTTTTAGAGTGTTCATAACTCAAATTCGAATTTTGTGAGTCCAATTGAAAATGAAGTCACACGTCAATTTGATTTAATTTCTTCCCAAAATTTTTTACCTGCAGAAATAATTGAAACTAACTTGAATGAGATTAAATCAATTATTAAAAATTTTAAAAATATGAAAGCACCTGGTGACGATGGAATCTTTAATATACTAATCAAACATCTCCCTGAGAGCACAATGGAATTTTTAGTGAAAATTTTCAATTGCTGCTTCAAAATTGCATATTTTCCCAAATTATGGAAAAATGCAAAAATTACTCCAATTTTAAAACCGGATAAGAACCCAGCTGAAGTTTCAAGTTATCGACCAATCAGTTTGCTTTCTTCAACAAGTAAACTGTTTGAGAGAATTATTCTTAACAGAATGATGTCACACATCAACGAAAATTCAATTTTTGCAAATGAACAGTTTGGTTTTCGCCATGTGCATTCCACTACTCATCAATTGCTCAGAGTTACTAATATGATACGAGCTAACAAATCTGAAGGTTATTCCACTGGAGCTGCCCTTTTAGACATAGAAAAAGCATTCGACAGTGTTTGGCATAAAGGATTGATTGCGAAATTGCAAACTTTCCAATTTTCCTAATCAAAATTTTAAAAAATTATCTTACTGATCGAACTCTGCAGGTTGTCTATCAGAATTCAAAATCTGATAGATTTCCTGTCAGAGCAGGTGTACCTCAAGGTTCAGTCTTGGGTCCAGTCCTGTACAACATATTCACTTCAGATCTTCCTGATTTGCCTTCAGGATGCACAAAGTCATTGTTCTGCGATGACACAAGCATTTCCGTAAAAGGAAAAAGTCTTCGTGTCATATGCAGTCGATTGCAGAAAAGTTTAGATATTTTTTCTTCCTACTTGCAAAAGTGGAAAATCTCTCCCAATGCTTCTGAAACTCAAATGATAATTTTTCCGCATAAGCCTAGGGCTTCTTTCCTCAAGCCAAACAATAATCACGTTGTCAAGATGAAGGTTAAGTACTTGGGACTAATTTATGATAAAAAACTTATTTTCAAAGAGCACATTGAGAGTATACAAGCCAAGTGCATCAAATATACGAGATGTTTATATCCTCTCATTAACAGGAATTCTAAACTTTGTTTAAAGAACAAACTTTTGATTTACAAACAAATTTTTAGACCAGCAATGCTTTATGCTGTACCGATCTGGTCAAGTTGCTGTTCAACAAGGAAGAAAACGCTCCAAAGGATTTAGAATAAAATTCTGAAAATGATTTTGAAGCGTTCTCCTTGGTTTAGTACACTCGAATTGCATAGACTTACTGGTGTTGAACCATTAGAAGCTATGTCAAATATAATTATTAACAATTTTCGACAAAAATCGTTGCAATCCTCAATTGCTACGATAAGCTCTCTTTATAGCAGATAAGTGAGCAAATAAGTTAGTTGTAAGTTTACTTCCCCTTTTTTGATAAGCAGGTTTAAATCCCTACGAATGATAAGTCCTAATTGCGAAAGCAAACAAATCCTAACAATTAAAATTACAAATTTCTAACAGTGTTGAGAAGTCACCATTTGTGATTGGACACACATACTCATTATTTAAAAAAAAATCCTCGAATAAAACCTGCCGTTCTACTTTGGAGTTTTCCACAAGCAATCGACTATCTCATCTTTGTTGTTCCAGTAAACGAACATCCTCGTTCATTCTTTCGGACGCAGCTGGCTTCTGTAAAACCGTTGGAAGAAAATTCCGGTGAAGGAAAATACGTGGACGTTTTCGTTTAGATGGGTTGTTTCCTTTTCGCCGACTTACACGTTATCCAGTGCATTGCAATCAACGATGTTTCTGCAATGAAAAAATTATATCATTCTTGCATCAGGGTATGCTGTTCATTGATTACCCAGTTGACTTGCTTAGTGAATCGTAATCAACAAAATTTCTGCAATAAAAAATGCGTTATTAACATCAATTACCCAATTGAGTCGTCCATTATTACAGATAAAATCGGCCAGAAAAAATAATAAAACATACGAAACAGCTCAGTGGACGGCGTGAGCGATTAAAATTAGTTTGTTTTTGTAAACACGACTGACAGCACTGTGTTTGCTGAGATAGTTGCAGTGTTGCGAGAACAACGAAAAAGAACATCGGAAGTGAGCCTGGATACCAGTTTATTAGCGACGTTTGAAAATTTTTATTTAAATACACAATATGGTTACTTTTGTAATCGTTTGTTATCCGAAAAAATGGATTTCGAACAGAAACGTAGTGCTACGATTGCCTTACTTTGACCTAAAGAACAGTAGAAGGACATAGTTCGTAAGGGGTTACAACAAGTTACGTAAGGGTTTAGGGGGGGAAGGGGGGTATCCAAATTTCTTACGAATGCCTACGAAGGGGGAGAGGAGGACTCAAGAGAATCTTACGTAAGATTGGAAAATTTTGAAAAACTAAAAAAAATTAAATTAGGTAAATTATTTCTCGCTGTGATTCTAACAGCTGGACCTTGACAAAATAATTTATTTCGAAAATTTAGAAAAAAGTCCTTACATAATGTATGAATGACGCCTAAGCTGTATCCAAAGATCAATAGTATCAAAAGATGGTATAATACCTGCCACCTTGAGCAGAATTTACGAAATAGTGCCTCTAAATTGGCGGTGGATCTCTATATATGTAATCAAAGTCTCTGTCGGATCCTGAAAATTAAACTTCAAACTATGCCCTTCAAGATAAAGAAGGCTCAAGATCTGTCGGGGAGGCAGACACAAGAACGGGTGCAAAAGCGAAGGTGCTGGTTAGGAAAGGAAAGTCGGAGAATATCTTGTTTACCGTCGAAAAACTCTTCACTGCACAACCTTTCGTGATTAGGCTGAACGACAGGGTTTGGTTGCCAGAAAAATAGCCAGGTCAGCATCGTTGATGGTTTGGACCGGAATCACCCGTGATGGCCGGACTCCACTGATTTTTGTCTCTGAAAGAGTGAAGATCAACCGAAACACATATCGGGAACTAGTTCTACAGAACGTCACTCCGGCACAAGGAATTGTTTGCTAACAGGACTTAGTGCCGGCTTACAAAGCGAAGAAAATCCAACTCTGGATTGCGAAACATTTCCCAGGGTTCATAAGGTCGGAATAGCCGACGATTTCACCAGACCTAAACCCTATGGACTTCGAGTATAGACCCTGTAGAAGGACCGACTTCACCACTCACCGTTTGAGTAGCAAGTTGATGTGCGTAGTTTTATGCACGTTCAAATCGAAAAAAAAAAAATTCAGCCAGATTCGCTTGATCTTGACTTTAGAAGGTGTGACTCCAGCTCTCTTAATGCTGAATTTTCAACTGTTAACTGGGATCAGCTGATAGGAGGTCAAACTTTCGACAACGCTGTTCTTCCATTTTACGACAAGCTGTTCGAAGTACTTCATATTCGAAGGTGCCTCGCCGTCGCTGCGCTGTTCGTGTATCCAGTAGAAAACCATGGTGGAATGCCGAGGAGTATGCGTAATAAACAAGGCACGGAAACGTTTCTTTCTTAACATATCCAATGAGCACCGTGAATTACTTCTTCTTGCAGAACTATAAGAAACTAGTGACGATATGCTACCGAGGCTACCTAAATAAACTGCAGATGAGCCTGAAGCATAATTCCGTGCCGGACGGTGTGTTTTATAGAGTAGCGACTGCCAACACACCCGAAGAGCCCGCAAACCTTTTTTTCGTGCTTTTTTGAAAGCGTGTTTAACACAGCGCTGCCTCAACCCCATCCTGGTTGTTTTCAGCACGTACTTTCTCACGACATCCGTTTAATTTTTTTTTTCATTTTCCTTTTTCCTTTCATCAATTCTCTGCTGCCTAGGAAAGCTTATGGAATCTCTGGTTCATGTGGTCATGCTATTTGCAGTGAAATCGATAATATCAAATTATCAGCACTTGCTACGCTAAACCAGTGTACTGTTTCGTGAAATTGAACGTCGTAATCAAGTGGAGTCTGTACATACCGACTTCTCAAAAGCATTTGATACCGTTTTGCACACCTTCGAGAAGCTGAGGCATATGAGCTTCCCCGATTGGTTAATGTCGTACTTGACCGGTAGAAGCGCATTTGTCCAGGTGAACTCTGCACGCTCCAGAAAATTCGACATGCCGTCTGGAGTTCCACAGGGAAGCGTATTGGGACCGCTGAATTTTGTGCTATTTATCAACGACTTGTGCCAATAATTGTTTTCTGGCAAGCTGCTTTTCGCCGACGACCTTAAGATTTTCCGCGTAATTAAATCCACGTTGGATTGCATTTGTTCATAAATGGACCTCGATATCCTTTCACGTTGGTGCAAGGAGAACGAGATGGACGTGAAAATTAACAAATGCAAAGTGATCACTTTCAGTCGCTGTTATAATTCGATACTCCAATGGATCGTTTGCAGTCTATTCGAGACTTGGGTGTCATTATCGATTCCAAACTTCGCTTCAACCAACACATCTCCGCCATTTGCGCCAAAGCTTTCTCGATCCTCGGATTCATTCGACGCAATGCTTCACAATTCACTAACGTGTACGCGCTTGAGACACATTGCGCTCGAGACACATGCTTTAATACGCAGTGTTCTGGAATACGCTGCTCCCATATGAGCCGTTGCGGAACAGAGTGGTCTATGTGCCATCGAGAAAATTTTTCAGGAGGAGCAATTTTCTAAAAATCTCTGAATAAAATTCTGTTCAACAGATTCTTTCAAACAAAATGTTCTAATATAAAGGTTATGAAGTGGTTTAACATGGGAACATATAAAATTAACAGTTTCTTTGCGAAATAAGTGATTTTATCTTACCAATGTACATACACCACTCTGACTTCATTCTGTTTCGGACGAAATTTCAACACGATATAAATCAGCTTTAAAGTTCGATTTTTCGAAATTTCCTTATCTCCAACTTCAGCTTCTTGAGTAGTTGCGGTTCATGCAAAAAACTCATTTTCGAAAAAAATGGTCTTTGACCACTCTGTTCCGCAACGGCTCATATGGGTCTTGTACGATACTTCCCAGGTTATTCGCATTGAGCGAGTTCAAAAATGTTTTCTACGTTTTGCTCTTCGTCGTCTACCGTGGAATGGTCCTGTACATCTGCCCGAATACCTGCAACGATGTCGTTTAAATGACCTGGAATTGCTCTAATTAATCGTTGAAGTTTTAGTCGCCTTGGGACTAAAACTTCAACGATTAATTGTATTCGATGCTTTGGCTATAACAATCCGCTCAGTTCCTGTCTAAGAGGATTCAACGACGTCTGTGATTTTTTCGATTTTCACATGACCAAAAATAGTTTTAGAAATAGAATTAAAAAATTTAACGTCAGATAAGCCAGTCTGGACGATAACATCAAGGACGAAGATCTAATAAACAAATAAACAAAACAAACTGAGGTAAACTTTCAAAACTATTTTAGTTTATGTTGCTAAAATACTTTTAGTAGAATACGGAAACAATTTTAGGCAGTCTCTGCAGTATTCCGTGCATTACGACGAAATACTCGAAATATGTTAGATGAAATACAAACATAAGCATGTAAATTTGTTCACTTTATTTTTCTCTGTCAGCAATTACCTGTAGAATATGAAACTGAATTGACAAACTTTCACAATAATCAATCGAAGTTTCCAATCGAGGAAGGCTATTCCAATCACCTCAAACGGATTTTTAGCATTTCGCATCTGTTTTGCTATAAACTTTGTTGATTTATTTTCAATTGTGAACGGTCTTTCATAAACAGTAAAGTGAAAATTAATACTACGAACAAAATTCTAAAAGTTCTGCTAATGCGTTTTGAATACGAGAGGTTCTTGTATTCTTTGATAACGAAACTGAACTCCATGATTGTAAACTGTAATTTGTAAGCTATGCAATGCAGTAAACTGAATACGTAAATAACTTTTGAGATGCGAGCCGTGCTCGCACACGAATGGCGTCTGTTGAATACAAGATAAAAATGTCGGTTGTGCCATCCGGTAACTTCTAATATTAATGCAGAATTTTTGGGAATTTCACTCCCGCTTCGACTGTAAGATTATTACAGCCGAGTTTCGCACACGATTTCACAAAAACTGCGGAATACTGCTAGTTAATAATAGAGATGCTTTAGACTAACTGGTTTCAGATTCTCTTTTTAGTGTTAATGCCTCTGTTAGTTTCTCCTATCTATAGGACAAAGCCCAAGTTTTCATATTTAATCGAATGCAAATGGGAACGATTTGTAAGTTATCTGTATCAAATCCAAGCGTCGAAACATATCATCTATAACTATAGAACATTTTACAGAACTTCCGAAATGAGAAGTGTGTCATTCAACAACTAACGCAAAGCTCCAAACAGTTATAACTGGGGTAATTTGTACAATGTCCTACTTTTGGCGATCCAAAATTTGACGAGAAAACAGCGTTGTGAATGGTTTTGATTTCCAATTCCAATAATTTTTGAACGATTTCTCCATAAAGTAATATCTTTCGCTCTAAAAAATCCAGACAACAAGTTGATTGGTAATTTTACTTAAATCTTGACACTATTGGACAACGATCAGAGCATCGAAAGAAAGCCCGGTTCCGAACGGCCAACGATCCTGAGCGACAAGAAGCTTCAAAGGATACTGAAGAGGAAGACCGAGAGAAAAGGGGCTAAATCGCTACGTGCACTTGGCCGGGAGGTTTGTGCATGTGGTAAAACAGTGAATGGCGGCAGTCCTGTCCACTGGTCTCGAAGCTGTAGGCAATGACGCAGCGACAACGGTTGAATAAGATGGTCAAGTCGATTTTCCCGGCGAATCGCGACGTGGCAGTGGTGATGGACGACGAGACCTATCTCACCCTGGATGGCAACGACTGGCAGGGAACTTCGTATTTCACTTCTCCCACGAAGGAAATGAGCTCCGAGGTGAAATTTATTTTACACACCAAAGGTGCTGCTGTGGCTGACAACCAGTGAAAAGGGGATGTCAAAGCCGCTCTTCTTTCGCTCCGGGCTGGTCGTGAACGGGGAAATTTATGGTACGAAGTGCCTGCCAGAAGTTGCGTCGTTCATCAAGAAATACCATCAGGGCGAAGACACGGTGTTCTGGCCAGATTTGGCGTCGGCTCACTACTCGAGGCGATCGTTGGAGCGGCTGAACATCGATGTGGTACCGAAGTCGGCGAGTCCACCCAACGTCTCCCGGCTGCGTCCCATCGAGAATTTCTGGGCAATTTTGTCGCGAAAACGGAGGAGGAATAAATAAAAAACGAGGAGAGCTTAAAAACATTCCTACACGCATGTTTTTGTCCGCCAAGGCGAATGTTCCGGTTAACTGCCGGAAGGCTGCTCGCAAGGGCCTAGAATTTTTTTTGCAAATAAGATAATATAATTACCATTAATGGGAAATTTATCCAATTCAGTTATCTTTCATCACCATCTGAAAAAAGTCCATTTTTTTACCGCAAACGTTAAACGAAATCTAAAAGCAAGAAAAATAGAGATATTTTGAAAAGCCCAGAATGACATGAAAATAAGCAATGTCAACTACGATCGAAGTAACTACACGTTCTATGATAGGATCTTGGTAGAATTAGTCAACCATACGTTCAACAGTTTCCTCTTTGGTTCGAAGTTTCACACTAAGCATTCTATTCTTTCCTCACCCTTCGCAGGATCCGGTGTACCGGGCAAACGCGTAGGCTACATGCCACAGGAGATAGCTTTATACGGGGAGTTTTCGATCCGCGAAACGATGATGTACTTCGGCTGGATCTTCGGCATGCAGACGACGGAAATCTCCGACCGGTTACGGTTTTTGCTCAACTTCCTCGATCTGCCGTCCGAGTCGCGACTGGTGAAGAACTTGAGGTTTGTCGAGTAGAGGAAGCCGTTTTTGGAGCGTCTACTAATTGATTTCGATTTTTTCTTCCAGTGGTGGCCAGCAGAGGCGAGTTTCGTTCGCGGTAGCTCTGATGCACGATCCGGAGCTGCTAATCCTGGATGAACCGACCGTCGGCGTAGATCCATTACTTAGGCAAAGTATATGGAATCATCTAGTGCACATTACCAAGGCCGGTCAGAAGACGGTCATTATAACGACACACTACATCGAGGAGGCGCGGCAGGCGCACACGGTAAGCAATTCGACTCAGTTGGTTGGTTTGATGGTTTTAATTGATTTTTATTGAACAGATCGGTCTGATGCGATCGGGGCGACTGCTGGCGGAAGAGTCACCGGCCTGTCTGTTGTCGATGTATCGCTGCAGTAGCCTGGAGGATGTCTTTCTGAAGCTGTCCCGCAAGCAAGGTCAAACAAACGTTGCACCTGCTGAGCTGAATATTAGGTTCGTTCATGTGGTTGCGATTCGGGATGGGAAGTTTTGACGTGAATTTACCCTTCTCGTTTGCTTGTAGCAATAACATCTCGCTGTCGGCGCTGGCGTTTGGCAAGGCCAAGGACAATCCAGTTTATGTGAGTCAGGAAAGCGGCGTCGTAGGACTGAACTTTCATCAAAGTAAGGAGGTACTCATAAGCGATAGCAATGGTTCGACGTATGCGGTTAGTAGTGATTGGTGACAAGTGAAGCATTGGTTATAACGATTATTTATTCTATGTAAAGATTAACGGGATGAACGGGTCTCCTCCGGGAGCGATTCGTGAAACGGTGGAGTGTGACGACTGTGCGGACTGCACAGATTGTACGAACGTAAGTTACTTTTGGAGTGATAGTATTGGTGGGTTTTTTCACCCATTTCTAAACGCTTTTCAGCTAACGACGCAGGGAAAACTTCGGGCACTGCTGGTGAAGAACTTCCTGCGGATGTGGCGAAACGTCGGTGTTATGTTGTTCATTTTTGCACTGCCGGTTATGCAAGTCATCCTGTTTTGTTTGGCCATCGGAAGGGATCCTACCAATTTGAACATCGCAATCGTCAACGGAGAAATGAATGCGTCCAACAGCGGGGAGTGCTATTTCGATGCCGGCTGTAGTTTTACCAATCTTAGCTGTCGCTATTTGAACCACTTGAACACAACGATAATGAAAAACTACTATCCGGATTTGGACTCGGCGATCGACGCGGTACGGCAGGGGAATGCTTGGGGTGCGCTCTACTTTACCGATAATTTTACCGACGCGTTGGTAGCACGTATTGCACTTGGTGAGTTGCGTTTGCGCTACATTTTAGTAGGTTGATAATAATTTGATTGGGTTTTTGCAGGACGCGATGCGGATGACGAAACTCTGGATCAATCGGAGATTCGCGTTTGGCTTGACATGTCCAACCAGCAGATCGGGATAATGCTCAATCGGGACCTGCAAGTGGCGTATAGAGAATTTGCTCAAGAGCTGCTACGAGTGTGCGACAACAACCCGAAGCTAGGGGACGTCCCGATCCAGTTCAAGCAACCCATCTATGGCACTAATGATCCTTCGTTCACCGATTTTGTAGCGCCGGGTGTCATCTTGACGTGAGTTCTGTTTTAATGATGGGTTATCAAAATTTTAATTATTTTTTTTTCTAGAATTGTATTTTTCCTGGCGGTTGCACTGACTTCGTCAGTATTGATCATCGAGAGAACCGAGGGAATGCTGGACCGATCGTGGGTTGCTGGCGTCACCCCAGGGGAGATTCTGTTTTCTCACGTTATCACGCAGTTCGTGGTGATGTGCGGACAAACGGCACTGGTTTTGATCTTTATGATTGTGGTCTTTGGGGTCACCAACAACGGTGAGATCGTGTGGATAGTTTTACTGACTATTTTGCAGGGTCTTTGTGGTATGTGCTTTGGATTTGTCATTTCCGCGATATGCGAGCTAGAACGGAACGCCATCCAGCTTGCACTGGGTTCATTCTATCCCACGCTGCTGCTTTCCGGTGTAATTTGGCCCATCGAAGGTATGCCACTGGTGCTGCGATATGTTTCACTGTGTCTACCGTTGACACTGGCCACCTCGTCGCTTCGGTCCATTCTGACCCGCGGGTGGAGTATAACGGACGAAGACGTCTATCTGGGCTTCGCATCCACGGTAGCCTGGATTGTTATCTTTTTGCTGGTGACACTGGTCGTACTTAAGTTAAAACGAGGCTAAGGCTCGTGCTGTAGAATCGCTTGTAGTTACGTAGAAATCATTAATTTATATGAGAGCGCATACCATCATCGACTTTGTGTTAGTGTTGCACTAGAAAAGTGGAGAGAAACAGCCGGTTTCTGTACATTTTGGGTGGAGAAAATGTACAAACCGCTAAGCATGGAGTCGTCTCGGGTCGAATTGAACAAGAACCACGACATAGTTCCCCTCCACCAAAACTCCGCGCGTTTATCCAAAAGCAAACTACGCTATGTCTCGACTCCTTCAATTCGACCCCGTATAAAAAAAAACTGTGACGAGAGGAGAGTAACCTTAAAATCACCCTAAAGCCCCACCACGCTACCCATTTCGTTGGAAGTTAAACCTCCTATGCACAGTACATGTGGGACAATTAATCCCCGCTGCTACCCTACCAATTAATCTACAGCTTCTGCTTAGTATATTCTAAAGAAGTGACAAAAGAAACAGGAAAGCAATACAGCAGGAGAAGGAGGAGGAGCCAATTTTTCGTCCCCATTTCGTTGCGAAAAACAACTGAACCTAATTTGCTCAATTTTTTTTCTCTTAGTTATCATTTTCAAATTAGTCAAAAGCAAAAACCGGATACATTACGCCAACACAAACATACACAAAAAATACACTTCCGCTAAATAAGAACCCCCGTCGCAGCGGCGGTCAAGATACTACCGTCCGGAGGTGGTCGCCACGTGGCGAAGCGCACCACCAAAAGAGAACAAGCAATAGTTTTCCGTGCAGAAGAAGCAAGCAAAACAATTATTGAACTGTGATTATACATATTTTTTTCTTTTTATACATATATACATGTACGAGTAATTTCTCTAAGAACTTTTGTTTATTGTATGCTAACAAAAAAAGTTTAGGCAAGAGAGATCCCCGTTTTTTTGTTTTTAATAATTTTAGTAGGGAAGATGTAAACGCTAAAAAAAAAAAAAAAAACAAACACAAGAGGAAACCATAGACTTAATCGAACGTATCGAGTAATAAGTGTAGCTGCGTCTGTCATCTTGCTTTCTTATATCGAGCTCAGAAACACGGCTCACATCCCTACACCTGTGTGAACGCATGCAGGGATGCGAGCTGACAGATAGAAGAAGACATGACCGATAAACTTACCATTTTCGGAAGTAAAATAGAACGCATATGTAATCTAGTTTTTATTTGTGACGGGTTCAAGCAAAAGCAAAATCGCGCAACTACCATTTTTTCTACTATCCGCTCCCAGTAGCTCTCGCATTTGTTTGATGTTTCGCATTTAACCTGATAAGTGACATTCGCAAAACGAAACAAAAAAAAATTAAATAAAGCCGGAACATCAGAACAAAAAGAGTGACGGAGCTCAAACCAACGGGAAACTTGTAAACGGAGGAATGAGAATACAGAAACTTTGAACAAAAATCACGAGACTAACAATAACACTAACATACCGAATCTCCATAACTGGCCTGATCGAGGCCGGTTGGAATCGAACAGAACAAATCCGCCACCATGATTTGGGAGGGAAAGGAAATTATCCTTATGTCCCCCAGGGGGGACACTTGTAGTGAGTTGGTCAACATGCCTGTGTTGGGTAGGCCCAGCAGTGGATTAATGGGTATGGAAGGCGTTTGCAGTTCACCGGTGATTGGATTGTACGCGGCACAGCGAGCACGGGCCAGGATGCAGGCCGTGGCGTTGGAGTAGAACCCCACACGATCGGATTCTAGGTTCAAATTGCGGTTGTTCAGCGTCTGCAGAATACACTGATTAACCAGTGCGTTGGCGTTGATCCGCCGGATGCATCGTACGAACTCACAGTAGCCAGTGTAACAGTTGGTTCCGGCTAGCGGAGCAGTTGTAGGTCGGAGACCGGTGGCGATAGCCTAAGACAATTGAATAAAAGTTTTAATGGACTGACTGAACAACCAACAGATAGAAGCAACCCACCGCTAATCCACTAGAACAAGTGGCGTAACTGGTGTTGGTGAGATAAAGCGTCGCACATTGGCTAACCGCAAGTAGTTGCGACTGACCAGAAGGGAGGATCCCGGCCCGGGAAAAGCACCCGTAGCAAGCATCCCGCGCCGTTATCGACGTTGTTTGCGTTTGATTGCACAGCAAGTTAAATAAGGACAGCAATTTCTGGTTGCTGTTACTGCAAATTGGTTTTTCGTCCGACCATGCCCGAATGTACTTGAAGCCATCGGCTTCTGGTTGGATGATAACGACGAAGAATACTAACGCAATCAGCACTGATCCTAGCTGAACTGAGGTTACCAAGGTGGATGACATGGCGCGATGTGAGTGCGTTGACTGCTTCTAACTAACTGCTGGGACTTTCATCGAAAACTTTCTGAATAATTTCTAACAATTAATGGAACACTAAGCTTCCCGTCAACAGCTGAACCGATTGTTAGATTCGAATTAGATCTCTTAGTGCTACTGGGAATTTAGCCGCTAAACGGCTGAACGCACACCGCTCATAAATGGTGCTAGTTTTCACGCTGTTATGATTTTATTTTCACTTTCACCTCCGCTTTCTAGTACGATTCTACGCTTTCTGTGGTTCTACTTTTTTCAAACATTGATTTTTTTTTTCCAAGCATGCTTTTCCAAATTAACGATTTATTTTTATTCTGGTAGTAGGTAACTCATATTGCTGGACTTTGAAGTTGAAGTTTGGACACTACACAAATACTTCTTTCCGAAAAGAATCACGTGGCGCAGTGAAACCGTTTGACACTTTTTGAGCATTCAGGAAAACCAGAACCTCGACTTGCCGGAATACTATGAGTCCTTGCGCATTCTCCTATTAAGGTGAAACGGGACGTGGTCGCGATCAACTCGAATTTTGCAATCTAATTTTCTCTTGATTTATGAAGACTACGTACATGAAACTTTTATTAATTGTTTTCACAACTGTTGCATGCCTGAAGTAGCAATATGAGTGCTGTTTATTTAGTGGAAGCCGATTTTTTTACGCTCAAACTACAAAAGTAGAAAAAAACTCTAACCTCAAAATAGTATAGGAAAAGACCACAATTCCGTTTCACCTTAAACGAGTAGAACAGTTGTTTGCGAGCAACCACAAAACGTGTATCGATGTATGAAAATCATCGTAGATAAAATATATTTCAACAATGTTGAAGTTGTATACAACGCAGAAATGAATTTTTAATCGTAACCTGACATGGAGTCGCCGACCTCTATCGGTGAGAAATCCGCGTGTTTTTTTTTTATTTTCGCTTATTTTCCGTCGGTCTAGTTCCGCCACTGTTGTGGCCAATCACCGACGCCCAGGGAGACGACTCCACACCCAGGACCCTACCTCACGACCCGTTTATTAACGGACCGGCGCCAACGGCTTTACTTCCTCATGCGATGGAAGGCGTGATCCCAGAGATTTTTCGCCTCAGAAAATCTCCCGGTGTCGGCTAGGATTGAATCTAGACCAGTTGGGTTGGTTGTGAGTGGATCACACCCACCTCACAACCATCGACACCTATGTCGGCGGTGGTACGAACCCAGGCGTCGAGCGTGGTTGGCGGAGACGTTACCAACCACACTAGGCCCCCGCTAAAATCCGCGTGTTGATATGCACCTGCCCTACACTCCATACTCGTCACCCATTATTGAACGTACGAAGACTCCAAGTGCTCGTGCTCGAAAAGTTCTACGAGAATAAGAACAGCTCGCGCAACAACGTGCCGCAATCCGATATGTGCAAGAGCTTGCACAGCAACCTCCCTACGGACAAGTGTGAGGAGATCAAAAGGCGGAAGCAGCACTTCGACGAGCACCTGAACGGCGATGCAGTAGAGGCACCCAAATGGAGAGTAGCGAACTATACATTAGAGAAATGACAAGACACTCACCGTTAAGGCAACTGTCAACATCAAAACGGATAACGGCAATGCAAATTTATACAGCTCGCCCGTTTTGATGTTGACAGTTGCCTTAACGGTGAGTGTCTTGTCATTTCTCTAATGTAAAGGTTCGCTAATGGAGAGGCCTGCTCTCAGATCGACCATGTTCTGATTGATGGTCGATACTTTTCAGACGTTGCAGACTTGAGGTCGTTTAGAGGACCAAACCTTGACTCGGATCATTATCTCGTGGTATCCAAGATTCGCGGTGGGAGGTGGAAGGGTGAACTGGTGGGAGGGTCTCATATGTCCGATCTACAAGAAAGGCCATCGCCTGTACTGTAGTAATTATCGGGGCATAACCCTTATCAACACCGTTTACAATATTCTCTCCCGTATTCAGTTCTTCTAAGGCCGTTGTCGGAGACCTTTGTAAGTGAATACCAATGTGGTTTTCGAGGGGGGTGCTCCACTACGGACCAAATTTACTCTGCGACAGATCCTCGATAAATTTCGAGAATTCAACCTGCATACGCACTATCTGTTCATTGATTTCAGGGCAGCGTGACAACGAGGTTAGCCGTGATTGATTGATTGATTGATTTCTTTTGAAGGGACTCTAACCCCAAACGGTCATTCGTCCTCAAGGCTCAAGGGCTCTTTTTAGCGTAAGAATAAAGAGAGTAGACGGAAGTAAACGAGAACAGTTAGCAAATACTGATTGAAACGATTGTTAGGCGATATAATTTGATTTATTATTATCAAAACCCGAAGAGTGGTCTTTCCATACTAAACTCAGTCACGGTTATAGTTTATATTTTCATCTGGCCGATTGATGATCATTTACACGTAAGATCGCTAGATTGATCATTATTGTGGGGAATGGGAAAACGGACTATTGGATAACCCCTCGGTTAGCTCTCGCTTGCTATAAAACATGAGCCACAGGGCTGATAACATCATCTGCTCGAGTGAAGATCGGTTCCTCTTCGGCTGTCCATGCTTCGGCCCGTTGACTCGGGTTGTGCGGTCGGTTTGGGCCTCGATTGTGCTGCGAGCCCAAACTCGGCCTTTTTCACTGTCGATCGTCGAACGGGTAAGTCCTGTCTGCGGGTTCTGGGCTGATTCTCACGTGGCGCAGCGGGGTATAAGGAAACAAATAATTTCCGAGTGCCTTCTAGTTTTTTTAGCCACAGCGGGAAATCAGCAGTAGAGCCCACAGTCAGGAACTTCGAGTGCATTGAGCGACTGTGAGAATATTGTGAGACAATTTGTTGTTCGTTTTTTTTAGATTGTGTAGTGATTTTCAAGCTACTGCTACGAATAGTGCTTAGATTAGCGAAAAATAATAATTGTGTGATATTGTGAAGACTGCTGGATTCTGGAGGTAAGTTCAAATTGAAGCGGCTTTACCGAAATAAGAGGGAGAATGTATATTTCAGTGTGGCTTGTGTGGAGTTTGATTTGCTAGTTTATTTTTTCTTCCATCTTGCAAATTTAGTTTTTTAATGCTTTTTGCAAATAGCGTACATCCTATCCAAAAAATTAAGCCAGGAAGTTGATTTCATTATTGATGTTTACAGTGCAGTCATTTGGTTGTTTCGAATGATAGCTAAATCAAGCTGAATATTAATGGTTCGGTACGACCATTGGAAAATGAAACGAATTGATGTCGCGGTGTGAACATTTTGAAGTAGAGTAATGGTTCGGTACGACCATTGAGTAAAAAATCTGGAAATGGTGCGGTACGACCATTAGTAGATCGAAAAGAATGGCTCGGTACGACCATTAGTGGCTCGAAAGGAAGGGTTTGGTACGACTATTTCAAAGAAATGGCTTGGTGGTACGGTCATTATAAAGAAAACTGTTTCGGTACGACCATTGAGAGGCTCGATTGCTTGTTTAGTTCGATATAGAAAAATATTAATAAAGGAAGAAAATATTAGGTTTTTTTTACACAACATGACATAACTCCGAATAACGACGAGTTTGTTTTGTATTAATATACCTAACATGAATGTTAACAAAATTACTGCAACTCTACACAAGTAAGCCAAGTTTTTTTTTATTGTCAGACAAACATAACTCGGAGCACTAGCAAAATTTTGCTGAGATCGTATGTTTTTTTCTCTTCCTCTGGCATTTTTGCAGCATACAGTATGCCAGGGGGAAAATATGTACGGGCGATCGTTGATCCCGATGAAAACTGCAGTGTCAGAGGGGATTTCTCAGAAGAGGAATATATTGATTCGGAAGAAGAGACGCAAGAACCTCAGCCTGGCCCCTCGAAACTGTCATCAAAGTACGATGAAAATTTTGGTAGTCGGAGTACTCAGCAAACAGTAGCAGAGCACTCCCACCGAAATCTGCTTGATAGGCTGGAGCGCATGGAACAGACAGTTTATCGAATGTCTGATCAACGACACGAGCATCAGTCAGGGGTAACTGCAGCACAGCAGTGGCTCGGCGAAAGAGGCATACAAGGTCAACAGTCGAACGATTCGGAAGCTCATTTACCAAGTACGAAGACAGACTATACCGGAGGAGTACGCTGGGACATTCGCCCGTTTCCCCAAGGAATACCTACAAGCAAGTTGTTGGTAGAATGGTGCCGATTCAAATCAAATTTTGAAATCGCTGTGGATCTGAACAACGTCAGTGACGGTAACCGAGCAAAACTACTATATTTGATGATGGGTGACCAGCTGCAGGGCCTAGTCACTGCGGCCAAACTGTGTCCAAGTTTCAAAGATCCCCGTTGCTATTCGGCTCTTATGCAAAATGTTGGCACATATCTGCGATCGTTGGTTGATACTACAGCCGAGCATGAAGAGTTTACCCGCCTCAAGCAGGAATCTAACGAATCGGTAGTGGCATTTTATGCTCGAATCGTTGAAAAGGCTAGTATTTGCGGGTATGGAAACGACGAAGGTAGATTCATTCGCTCGCAGATTCTTCAGGGAATGAGTAACCGAGATGTTGCTAACACAGCTAGAACCTACAACCATGATACTCAACTGATTGTTCAGGCTGCCACACGTGCTGAGGCTTTTGGCATTTACGCGGGTCCTCCCACGGTTGAAGATGGAAGAATGGAAGTCAGGACTGCCTCAAGTCAACAGCGCTCAACCCCGAAGAGATCTTCAAGTGAATGGAACACACACAGCAACGAGGACGCGGCTATGATCGATACAAGCGCTCAAACCGTGGTGGTACGCAGGTTGGACGCCGCAATCGCTGTTTCAGATGCAATCGGCTGAAGCATGACGGAAGAGAGTGTCCAGCTCTATACAAGAACTGCAACACCTGTAACCAACGCGGCCACTTCTCCGTCACCTGTCGCAAGAAGAATTTGAATAATCTCGATTTCCCAGAGTGTGCTGACGAGCACGTTACACCGTAAAGGTATGACCGTTTCCTTTTTCTTTTTAAATAAAGGCGAAGACGCGATGAAGATTCCAACATGTTTTGAGAGTATTGATTTTACATTCGCACCTTGTTTCTCATTTGCAGTCAATCAACTCACTATCGTTAACTGATATATTATTCGATTGTCGCGTGGGTTTATCGGAACCAATATCATTCCTCATAGATTCGGGAGCGGATGCAAATGTAATTAGTGGTAATGACTGGAAGTGTCTGGAACCGCAGTGGGATGATCGCTCTGTAAACTTAGAATTTGTTGATTTTTTTGAGCACCCTGATTTGAGAGCGTATGCAGCCGATCAACCAATGGTTGTTTCAAAGGTTTTCTGGGCAAATGTGGAAGTCAGTGGGCTCTGCAAACCAATAGTGCGTGCTAAATTTTTGGTGGTTCCAAAAGGTCGCAGATCACTGCTGGGTCGAGAAACCGCCAGTGATCTCAAGCTGCTGCAAGTTGGAGAAGCTGTAAACAGTTCTGAGCTTGATGACACAGTCAGAACGTTTTCCAAGATCCCCGGAATAAAGATTAAATTTAGCATCGATAGGTCCGTCCCACCGGTGCGAAACGCCTACTTCAATGTTCCCGCTGCATTCAGAGAAGCAGCAAGGCTAAGACTCGATGACATGGAGGCCCAGGGAATTATCGAAAAAGTCACGACAACTCCCGAATGGATCAGCGGAATGTTGGCTGTTCCGAAAGGGCGGGATGACTTCCGTTTGGTCGTCAATATGCGGGCCCCGAATAAAGCCATTAAAAGGGAATATTTCCGAATGCCAATGCTAAACGAAATGAAAAGTAAACTACACGGAGCCAAGTACTTTTCTAAACTGGACCTCTCGAGCGCCTACTACCACCTGGAGCTGAGTCAGGAATCCAGAGAACTAACCACATTCCTGT
Organism: Wyeomyia smithii; assembly: GCF_029784165.1. NCBI lineage: Eukaryota > Metazoa > Arthropoda > Insecta > Diptera > Culicidae > Wyeomyia > Wyeomyia smithii. The sequence continues at coordinate 187,563,596 of NC_073694.1, read as the reverse complement.
CTGAAACCGGGATGTATCGCTTCACAAGGTTGATGTTTGGAGTCAACTGTGCTCCGGAGATTTTCCAAAGAGAGATGTCCCGGATTTTGGAAGGAATCGAAAACGTCATTGTGTATATTGATAACATCTTGATGTTTGCTGACACTTTGGAAAACCTCAGGAAGACCGTGGCTCGAGTACTCAAGGTGCTAAGAGAAAACAACCTTACGTTGAATACAGCCAAGTGCCAATTCGACCAAGAACGAATCAAATTCTTGGGTCACGAGTTGGACAAGGATGGCTTCCACGTGGACGAAGTCAAGGTGGCTCACATTCGAAACTTTCGAGAGCCCTCTACTACATCAGAACTACGTAGTTTCCTGGGGCTGGCATCCTTCGTCAGCCCATACATAAAAATCTTCGCGGGCCTAACCAACCCATTATGGCAAGTGGCGACAGCTCACACATGGCAATGGGGCCCAGATCAAGCTAAGGCATTCGAGAAGACCAAAGGCAAGATAGCAAGTTGTACTGTTGCACTGGGTTATTTTTCGGAGGATGATACAACCGTTCTCTACACTGACGCTTCCCCTAATGCGCTGGGAGCAGTGCTAACCCAAGAAGGCAGAGATGGGACACGACGAGTGATAAGTTTCGCCTCAAAAGCACTAACTATCACAGAAAAAAGTATGCTCAGAACCAAAGAGAAGCGCTTGGTGCCGTATGGGCTGTTGAGCATTTTAGCTTCTTCCTTCTTGGAAGACATTTTGTACTACGGACAGACGCTCGCGGCGTGAGCTTCATTTTAAACAGATACAGAGAAAACTCCAAACGAGCGTTAACCAGGGCAGATGGATGGGCATTAAGATTAAGCCCGTACAACTACAAGGTTGAATTTATCCGTGGTAGAGAGAATATCGCAGACCCTTCATCGCGTCTCTGCCACGTCATGCCAGATGAGCCATTCGATGAAAATTCTAGCCCGTGGGAGCTTGCGGCTCTTGAAGCAAACAGTGTGGATTTTGTAACAGAGGGTGAAATCCGTGAGGCGACAAATCAAGACGCAACCCTAACCGAAGTCTCCGTTGCCATAGAGTCAGGAGAATGGCCAGGTCATCTGAACAGGTTTCGTTCAGTGAAAGACGAACTGTATCTGAAGAATGGGATTGTTCTGAAGGGAGGTCGAGTGGTAATCCCCGAATCGCTGCGAGAGAAAACGCTGAGAGTAGCTCACGAAGGTCATCCATTGACAGCTAAACTGAAGGCCATACTACGGGAGCGCGTATGGTGGCCCGGAATGCCAGGAGTTGCCGAAAAGTGGGTCAAATCCTGCCAACATTGCGCAGTCAACGGTAGACCAGAGAAACCTACTCCGATGAAGCGTACCGTAGTCCCAAGGACTGCCTGGGAGACCATCGCTCTGGATTTTAATGGCCCTTACGCCAAGTTCGGAGGAATATATATCCTCGTTATCGTCGATTACCGTTCACGATACCTTATCGCCCGGCCCGTCAAGTCGACTAGCTTCGAGGTGACGAAACGAGTGCTAGAAGAAATCTTTGATAAAGAAGGTTTTCCGGAGAGCATGAAAAGTGATAACGGGCCCCCATTTAACGGGGAAGACTATAAACAATATTGTCACGAGCGGGGGATTAAAACCATTTTTTCAACACCTTTCTTCCCGCAACAAAACGGTTTGGTTGAAAATTACATGAAAGTAATCAACAAATCCATGGCCATAGCGGTCTCCACTGGCTCAGATTATAATGAAGAACTACAAGCTGCTATTCGAGCGCACAATTCCGCATCTCACACCGTAACAAAAGTTCCTCCCGAGGAAATCATGCGAGGTAGAAGAATCAAACGTGGATTGCCTCTCTTTGATCGTGGTCAAACAAATCACGACGACGACGCTCTCAACAAGAGGGATCGTGAAATGAAACTGAAAGCCAAGGAACGGGATGATATTCGACGTGGTGCCCGGAAATGCCAACTGAAACCTGGAGATACGATGATCATAGAACGGCAGTTGCGATTTGGCACACAACGATATACAGTGATGGAAGAAAGGAATGGAAACTTGTTGCTTACAGATGATGATGGGCGCACATTAAAACGACACGTCTCCCAGACAAAGAAGGTGTCTGAATGGCGTGATCAACCGAGATCTACGGGCAGATCCCATCAAGAGGACAAAAATAACAAACCGCTTGAACGAGCTGTTAGGGACAGAAGAAGTCCCAAGTATTTGCAAGATTTTGTTCGCAATTTTGATACCATCCTCTTCGGCTGTCCATGCTTCGGCCCGTTGACTCGGGTTGTGCGGTCGGTTTGGGCCTCGATTGTGCTGCGAGCCCAAACTCGGCCTTTTTCACTGTCGATCGTCGAACGGGTAAGTCCTGTCTGCGGGTTCTGGGCTGATTCTAACGTGGCGCAGCGGGGTTTCCACAATTATCAACTTATCAACTTATCTCAGCAAACTTCCAAACAGCTGGTCAAGCTGGGCGAAATTTTCAACGAATGTCAGCAATATATTTCGACTATCATTTAGCAAATATATCGATCTACCGTAAGTCAGCATGTATTGACATTTTGTTTTACGAAGTTCTTGAATATTCTGCAGAGAACTTGTAAAACATTTCACTGAATTCATCAACTATTGAGTTCTCAGCAGTAAAATCTAAGTGTCTGCATTGTGGGTAATAGCTAGTGAACTAAGAAGGATTAACCCGGGACTAGTTTTTGGTAACAATACTCATTTCCAGTTCCATTTTTTACTGCTTTTTTTTTTGTTTTCGGTCAGCAACTTGGGCATTTGTTTCATTATTCATTATTATTTTTTTTTTTATTCTCGTTTATTTTCCGTCGGTCTAGTTCCGCCACTGTTGTGGCCAATCACCGACGCCCAGGGAGGCGACTCCACACCCAGGACCCTAACTCACGACCCGTTTATTAACGGACCGGCGCCAACGGCTTTGCTTCCTCATGCGATGGAAGGCGTGATCCCAGAGATTTTTCGCCTCAGAAAATCTCCCGGTGTCGGCTAGGATTGAATCTAGACCAGTTGGGTTGGTTGTGAGTGGATCACGCCACCTCACAACCATCGACACCTATGACGGCGGTGGGATTCGAACCCAGGCGTCGAGCGTGGTTGACGGAGACGTTACCAACCACACTAGGCCCCCGCTCAGCTCATTATTCATTAGACAAAATGAATTTAGGGAAAGAAAATTATTCCTGTAAACACTACAATCTATTATCTGGTTTTCTATGTTATGCCACAATTTTATACGTTTTTGAACTATCTGAAAATTAAATTCCCAATTATCTATCATTTACTCAAAACCGTTATAAAATTTTGACAGATAATATACGCATGTATCAATTAATTCGGGTGTTTGTGCAATCTACATATTCGCGACTACGAAGTTGAAAGAGATTTTAAAGACTGTTCGCACCTAGGCGAACTCTCATATGCAATTGTCAAAATGTGTGTGATGACAAAAGTAAAAATATTTCCCTCCTTCTCATGCAAAAACCAAACAAATATCAGCATCTTCGTAGTCGCGAATTGATCATTTAATTTCGTCAAACCGCGTATGTTAACTGTTTCTGTCACCTGATTTTTTGGATAACTAAATCAGTTCTCGTAAGATGTGTACTTAATCTGTTTTAAAATCGCTTTATTATGTACAGTGAAATCGGATGATATTTTTTATGTTGATTAATTAGCAAACGAGTAGGATTTCGTTGTGTTTTTTAAAATGGTTTCGACAGTAGGAGCAGCATAAAATTTTTCGTCGTATAATTTTATATATTCCTGGTAAGTAATATCGCGTTCTTGAGTATTTCCAAATTACTCACAGTTGCATGAATCATTATCACTTCTGTAATCATTAACCGATGATGGCAACTGTTTTTAAATGTGCCGTGTCAAAAAAATGTTGTGAACAAACATTTAATTTGTGTTTTTGACGTAGGACTACGTCTTTGTTTTCTATACTAGATTACATTTTGTGAAATTGAAAATGAAACTGGAAAATGTTGCGTCAGATTTCAAACGATTATAGCACGCGAACGACTTAATGCATCCGAGTCATTTATATGTCGGTGGATAGATAAAATGTGTAACAATTGTTTGATATAATGTTTAACATTGTTACTTTACTGCTTAATGGTGAAAAAAGATGAAAAGTTCCAAGGTCAAGCTTTCCCATACATTTCCCTCGCTATTGGCTTGCTTCCCGAGTACGGATAACAATAACATGGACGGAATAAATTCCACTGCCTACACATTTTGACTCAACAAAGTGTTTTGGTTTGTTCCTCTTTCTCTAAGCCGTGTGGCCACGCCCTTATGGCAAAAATCTACGCTGAACTCGATACAAACAATTGCGTGTAGAAAATTCAGCTTCAGTCTAGTTTGTCACACAATAGCGAGTGGAGTAATAGCTGTTTGAGGTACGCGACATTAAAAAACGAGAGCTGCATACGAGTCAACTTCCAGGCACCGCGGAGCATGTTACCTATATTTTGCATACGGCAGCAACAGTTGCCATCGTACGCTGCAGGATATTTTGCTGGCACAGCTACTGGAGGGCACAGCGGAGAGCAAATTTTATGCGCGGCCAACAAAATATTCTATAGTACCAGTGGTGGTGCGATCATCAGCATTCTATAGCACACATTTCGAGCTGAAGATTATGGAATCGGTTCTTTTCAGAACTATAGATGCTTGAAGATAAGAGTTATGAGAATTTTCACAACTACTACTGGGGTAAAACTTTCTTGTATTCATGCATCGTTAGTTTTACATTAACGACCGTCAAATATAAACGGTAGTGTTGCCTATGAACAGTTTATCGCAGCGTATAATATATACATTTAGTCCTACGTCACCATTCCATACAACCCCTAGGGCTGTATACCCTGTAGTATTTAACTTTCAGACAAATTATTTTGTCTTTCATCTCAGGTAAGAGAATTCATACTAATGTATAGTATACCAGAAAGATTGTGATTTATCAATCCAAAACAAGAACCATCTGAATATTTGGAAACCTCTGATGAAAATGCTCAAATTTTTTCTTCAACCGAATGAGATGTTTTTTTTTCAGATGCTCGGAACATAAATCGTTCATCGACAGGGCACTGAAGTTACCCGGATTGGAGTCGATTCTATATCAAAATCCTTTCCGCAGTCAATTCAACTCCCCTGCTGCACGAGAAACAGCTAAAGCCCCACTCGCATAGCTTTAATGGGAGAATTACCCGGTCCAGAAGTATTACTGTAGGTATGGATCGGCTGCGATATAAGTTCAAATAAAACTTTATTTTCCATATTACCTACTTGTTTATTTATTAACTCTATACATAGATTAATTAGCCTATTTAGTACGCTTGAACAAAAATAATCTCTCTACTAATATGTATATTTAATTTGATTCAATTGGATTTAGAATATGATCCACCGATTTATCAACCTATTTCGTGTGGTTCAGACAATTTCATCACCAGGCTGATCTACCTATTATGTCTGGTTTCGTTTTTTTATCGGAAAACTTAAAGGAAAACCGATATTGTCAGAGTACGAAAAATGGTCAACTTTTTGTTTTCGAATTTTAGAATGATTCCAGCATTTTGTGAAGTTCGTTTGAAAATAAAATTTCTTTCGTATTTATGAAAGTGAAACAAATACATGTTATAGAGATGGAAATTTGTGATTAAATATGTTTACTGACAATATGAGAAAAAAACGTATTGTTATCAACCCGGTGGCATCACTGATGTTTAGGTACAACATAAGTGAAGCCAGCATTAGCTGGATCACTGGATCAATTAAACATGCAATTTGACAGCTGATTCATCCAAACACGAAAAAAACCAGTGTTCATACGTGCATACAGTATCGGTGTTCAGCTGCAGTGTGTTTATGTGTTGTTTTCGGGTGATGTATTTATTGCACATAACGTCGAGTGCTTTGCTTGATGAAACGAAAAATGAACGCGTTGCATTATTATAGAATGTACACAACATTTATTATTGCCGATTTCGAATGGCGGTGTTTCTTGCAGGCAGCTGACATCGCGGGATGATTTAATGAATAACATCTCAACGTATGTGTAAATGAGATGAAATATCAACGCTACTTTTGAACATTTACAAAGCTAAGCTGACCTTTTTTTTAAAATGATTGAATTGATTCGAGCGCATAACTCTGTACAACATATATTATGCTTCGTTCGTCATGCTTACACTTCTGTGTGAACAAACCTTCAAAAACATAGATGAGACTAGCGCCACTGTCTTTCACGGCAGCTTCAGGAAACAAGGCCGATGCCACTGGGTTGATTGTTATAGCGAATTTCTTTATTCCACTGTGTGCGGGCAAAACTGCCGAGGAATAATAAAACGTCATCGCCGTTTGAGTCGCAAGTAAGAAAGAGATGCCAGATAATTCCGGAGTGATTTGCGATAAGGGCGCAACTGGCAAAAGATAAACATTGGGGGATATCAGTTTGAAAATTTGCAAGTACATTTTCAAATTGTAATTTCAAAGGAAGTGACTAACATTGACATCAATACCAAAAATCGACGTAAAATAACTCTGTCTTATAGTTTCCTAACAATACTACATTGAATTTGTGCATTTATGGCTAAAATCTGCACTTTTCTTCTAACCCTTTTTAAATGAGCCTTAAATCATTCTGACAACGAGATTCGCCCACCTCTATTTCGCCTTAAAGCATTCTGACAACGAAATACGCCCACCTTTCTTTCGCCTTACTTTTATTTTTTCCTCAGTTGCGCCCCTTTAAATGCGCCTTTATTTTGAGAACAATGTTGATCCGCCCTTTACTGTCACGCCCTTTACGTAATATTTCGCAAGTTGGCCCGTTGTTTCAAAACAATGTAAAGGGCCTAGTTCCAAAGTATCTTTTGTTTTGGGTAAACTGTTTTGTCGCTGTTCACTAAAAACTTGATTTAAATAATTTTATCGATTTATACAAAAGAAAGGATTCTTGCCATGAATTGTGTGAGTTTTTTCGAAACCAAAGATGTAATAAAACGATTTGTTTACATTTTGTTAGTTGCGCCCTAAACGTGAATCACTCCGGAATTGTTTACGAACTTAGCACGTGCGGTGGTGGGTTGAAGCTGACAAATTTTACAGTGCGCTTCGGGCAGCACGGCAGGACAAAACGGGGTCAAAATCGAGCGAATAAAGAAGGGTTTTGACAGCAATAGGTAGAGTTGTTTACCTTAGAGTGCCTATATATAACTGGAGTGGCGCCGTGTCATCCAAAGTAACGCTCGTAGCACTGGTAACACTGAACATCCTTTCCCTTTTCCCCACACGTGTTTAATAGGTTGTTTGCTCAATTGGAATGACACTGACAGATAATTTTCATTCCAATTTTGACGGTGTCGCCACTCTATATATTTACAGGCACTCTAGTTTACCTTTGTTACTTACCACCTTTTGACATGTTACTCCTGCATTGTAACAATTTCTCACCTGTTTCATTCACCTCCCTGACACGTTCGTAGCCTGCGCACTTGCATGTGAGGGAATGAAATGGCATGTTACAATACTGCGCTTCACACTGCTATGAACAGCGATGTCGGCAGATTAGGCAACACTGAACAGGAGTGAAGAGCACATCAGCTGTCTTCCCTTCGCGGCCATTGTTGTTTGGGGCTCAGCATCGAGGGGTTCGTCATAATGGGGGTACTGTCAAACTATAGGTAATAGGATTACGGTGTCAGGAAGGTAGTTTCATTACTTACAGAGTAATATGCACCTCTTACGCACCCCCCGTCAAAACATCAGCTGCGATTGCGAATGGAAAAACCTAATGAAAAAAACCAAAACAATTCAGCTGCAAACACTCACACAGCTACAAGTCACATATGATGCTAAAAAGTTGTTCATGCAAAATTTGAGTTGAACGCATTTTCAACGGAATATTGCATTACATAGTCAGTGAAAGTGTTCTCAAACCAAAATCATATTTATTATATTAAAATTTGAACACTCAGCGTGTTACTGGACATGGACTTTCGTATATTTGCTGGATTGATAATTGTTGATCGCCCAACTTTATGCATGCGCAAATTTCTGTGCAAACGCATACCATCTCCTGTGCGGTGCAAATGTCAAATGCCTGGACAAGTGGAAAGTTTTCCTGAACGCAATTACTCATTTCCAGGATAGTTTTCGACGAATAGTTGTACTGAAAATGAAAATTTAGTCTCCAATTTGTGTGTCACTGTTCAGCATCGTACACCCGTGGGAGATTTCCGGTGGAATTCATCGTTAGGTGTGCAGTAAGGTATGGAAAAATTATCCGTTTTTGGGAGACTGCAAAAATCGATCGATACACTGAAGAGTACGGAATGCAGGTAAATGGCAATTTTACGGTAGAGTTGGCTAGAGTTTTAATGCTTTGTTTGATTGTTGATTTCCAGCCAACAGGAAAAGTTGGCCCACTTTGGCCAGATTACCGATTCGCTGCTTTCAGCCAAAACGGGACCGGCGAATGTCAGCTTTCAGAACCACCTGAGCGCTGCCCTCGGAACGCTGCTGATGTTCTGCGAGGAAACGGATTCTTGCGTACGAATGAGTGCCGAGGAAAATCTAAATCGTATTGTACGGTTTTGCGAGCGAAATGGAGCGATTGTGCGTGTACAAATTGACTTGTACCACGAGATAAAGAAGAATGGTCACGAGCGTTCGCTACGGATTTGTCTGGCACTGTTTGGTTACTATTGTGGAACCATCAAGCAGCGCAAGGGAAAAATTTATGCACAGAATTTGCTGCCTTGTATATTTGCGATTTCCAAGCGTCGTGAAACGCAGCTTTTGGAGAGTTTGGCTGCGTTTGTAAAAATCTTTACCGAAACGCTGGGAAGTTTTATGACTGATGGAGAGGTTCTGAAAATGACGGAGATTTTCGTTGAAGATTTGAATGCCGAGTGTGCAACGAAGCGGCGTTGTGCCGCTAAAAATATCGACTCGTTTATTGCGTGGTCTCGTAGTCCTGAATTCTATGCCAACATTGTTTTTAATCGTTGCATTGAAATATTGCTGAAAAATCAGGAGCAGAATGCCGTGCTGGGGGTGCTGGCTTCATTTCGAGGAATCCTGCCGGTTGTGTTGAAAAGCTGCAGTGTAGATAAGGCAGTGGAAATATTTGATCTTCTGCTACACTTTTTGAAGGAATCCAGTCATAGTGTGATCAATGCCACTTTGGAAGTTATTGGTGTTATATTTAATCATATGCAGCCGGGGCTGCGGAAAGTGTTACTCTCTGAAAGCTTGGAACATCGAAGAATTCTGTTGAAACGTAAGACATTGAAAAATTCTGTGTTTAAAATTAATCTTAGTGAAAGTTTGTTAAGTTCTCGAAAGTCAAGCACTGATGCCCGCGTGGATTGTTTCCGGCCACCGGATCGTGGACTGTCCCTGCTTCAAGTCAGCTCGACGCCAACAAAATTCGCATCCGGTGACGATAAGTCTCTCGCATCTGCTTCCGACCTTGAAATGGACTCTTTTCGTAGCATGGAGTTGGACAATTCAAGCCCGGAAAAGGAACGTAAGCCTAGTATAGACACGTTGTCGCTTAGAAGTCAAAAGTCCAGCGATTCTTTGGGATCGTTTATCAGCACGTTTCTCACTACAAGCTCGAACGCCGGCGAATCGATGAGCAAATTTTTTCGAAAACCTTTCGATTTACCGGCCGATACGTCCCGGTCCCGGGCTGTTCCGGACGAGGAGGATCACCTTTCGCTGGAATCGTTAACCAGTAGTCAGATTTCGATACAGAGTAGCAACGCGGAAACGATACGGAACGAGCTCGATGTTACGCTAGAGGTGGATGATTCGGTGGCTAGCACTACTGCAAGTGTTGCCGCCGTCGAATCGACTCCATCGGTCACGTTGGCCGTTGGTAATGCGGTTCCCGAGAGGGAAACACCGGTGGCGGCGATTGCTAGGTGAGTTTGATGAAGTATTTTTTTTGTTTGGTTATAAATGCAAAAAAGGGGGAAAATCACATTTAACAGTATTAACCACGCTCTAATGGCAAAAATCTACGCTGAACTCGATACAAAAGACTGCGTGTAGAAAATTCAGCTTCAGTCTATTTTGTCACAAAATAGCGAGTGGAGTATAGCTGTTAGAGGTACGCGACATTGAGAAACGAGAGCTGCATACGAGTCAACTTCCATGCACTGCGAAACATGTTACCTTTATTTTGCATACGGCAGCAACAGTTACCATCGTACGCTGCACGATATTTTGCTGGAACAGCTACTGGAGGGCACAGCGGAGAGCAAATTTTATGCGCGGCCAACAAAATATTCTATACCACCGGTGGTGGTGCGATCATCAGCGTTCTATAGCACACATTTCGAGCTGAAGATTATGGAATCGGTTTTTTTTAGAACTATAAATGCTTGAAGATAAGAGTTACGAGAATTTTCACAACTACTCCTAGTGTGAAATGTCCATCTATTTCTCAATAATTATTTTTACAATAACGACCAGGGCGCACCAAAGATAAACGGTAGTGTTGCCTATGAATAGTTTATCACAACAAGACATAACCCTCATTTCAAGAATTTTCACTGCTAAATTGAGTGATTTTCCGGTTTAATTGTTTGTTTGTGTTCACTCGAACACCGTTATCAGTCAAACATAAGAAACGAAAATTAGTTAATCTAAGAACCAGAGTGATTTTCGCAGCGGGAAAGCAAAAACTTTCTTTTGATGCTTATGAAAATCACTCAGTAGTATTGAAGATGTATTGGTTTGTTTCTCTTTCTTTCTATAAGCTACGTGGCCACGCCTTAATGGTAAAAATCGACGCTGAACTCGATACAAAAGATTGTGTGTGGAAAATTCAGCTTCAGTTTAGTTTGTTACACATAAGCGAGAGCAGTGCAGCTGTTAAAGGTACGCGACATTGAGAAACGAGAGCTGCATACGAGTCAACTCAAAATATTCATGGTGCGATTATCAGCGTTCTGTAGCACGAATTTTATGGAATTTATGGAATCGGTTCTTTTCAGAACTATAGATGCTTGAAGATAAGAGTTATGAGAATTTTCGCAACTACTACTAGTGTAATATTTTCATGTATTCATGCATCGTTAGTTTTAAAATAACGACTATCAAAAATAAACGGTAGTGTTACCTATGAACAGTTAAGCGCAGCATATAATAATATTTAGTTTAGCATATATTAAATATTTAGTCCTACGTCACCATTTCATACAACCCCTAGGGCTGTATACCTCGTAGTATTATTGTTTGGTTATAAATGCAAAAAAGGGGGAAAATCACATTTAATAGTATTAACATAGCATAGCATAGTGAAAAGGCAAAATCCTGGGATATATTCCGCACGACACTTTATTATATTTCAGAAATATTCTCTAGACTGCAAAGGGTTGACGTTCTTGTGATATGCCGGTATATTCGTTTAAATTTTATTTTATCTGCTGACTCGAAACATTAATACCTATCCTTTAGTTGCGTCGTGTGGCTTATTTTCGTTTAAAAGTCTAGTCTTTTTTAGATTTACAAGATCCACAAGTGTTAATCCAAATTAAAACAAAAACTAACGACAATTGAACTGATTGGTAATTCAAATTAAATATCTGTTTCAGCGAGTTTAGACACATTAGACTGGGACAAGGTTATATGGGAAAATATTTATGAAGAAAAAAAAATATATGGGAAAAAAGCGATGGTGTTATTTTTATATAAAGTATAACTTTTTGCCAACGCAGGCCCGGATTTGAGGGGGGGCAAAGGGGGCAGTTGCCCCGGGCCTCCCGATTCAAGGGGCCCCCTGAGTCCTGGGCCGACCATTTTTTTTTGCTCGTCACCTCCCAAAATGTTACCTCTAGGGCCTCACAAACAAATTTGCCCCGGGCCCCCTATCGTCTAAATCCGGCCCTGTGCCAACGTCTTTTCTGTACGAACAAAATAAGTTCAGTTCGAACACTAAAATATATTAGTTTATTGAGCGTACTTGAACTGGTCTAATAAAACCAGACGTAATTGAAATAGGCAGTGCCTAAATATATGCCACCCAGGGGATACGACGTTACGCACTGTGATCCACGAGGTCCCGAAGAGAAATGCTCTTCAAACGGCTAAAGAAACTGCCGAAACTGGACCGAATCAAACTCAGAGATTCGATTGACATTGTGCCCTCAAAACATGGGAAAAATGGGATGGCGAGATCTAATAAAACCTAAACCTAAATAAACCGGGATGCATTGCTCTTGAATGTAGAGATGGTCGGGTATGGGAAATTTGTTACCCATACTCGACCCGTACCCGACTCATCGACATTCGAACCCGTGCCCGACCCGAACCCGATTTTTTTTTCTAACTACCCGCACTTGACCCGTATCGAAAGAAAAAATCACAAGAAGGTTGTATGCAAAGCCACGACCGCAAGGTTGAAGTAGAATACTTTTACAAGAAAGATAACCCGGCTGCTTGCGTATCAGTCATTTTTTCTAGTAAATAAACGTTGACCGTTCATTGGCAGTATTGTAATTTCTTTTTGTCTGATATTTTGAATGAAGTTCATTGAATATTTTTAAATTTTGTGCAAATGAGAAGTTGAAGTGCTGCCGAATTGTAATATGCACATTTAATACGACATCATTAAACGGGAACTGCACAAAAGCTACGGTTATGCAGAACGCGAATGCCGGCGCGATGCGATTCGCCTTACCGTGGTGAAATGTACAGCTTTTTTTAAGGCGAAGTAGAGCTATATATTTCAACAGACTTCGTCTTGCCGAACCGCATCGCGCCGTTATTTGCGTTCTGCATGACCGTAGCCAAACACTAAGCGACGCAAACACGTAATAATAATCAGAGTATGCATGTAGATGAAGATAATTAACTTTGGATTATGGCGCAAAACGAGAAAATATTTACTCTTCAAATAATCATTTGTGTTCTTCGAATTTCAGTTGTTCAGTTTAATATCCGATGAAATGTTGTTTATTATCTGATGAAGCTCTCATATAGGCCAAATGATGCATTCCCAATTTACTAGGTCCATAACTCTGCCGACCGTGCTTGGGAAAGCGCGGTATAACGACCAATCAGAGGTAGAATTTTATGTTTTGACAAGGCTTAAGAGTTTTCAATAGTACAATAGTTCGAATGATAAAATTGCAATTTCATGCATTTGGTAGGAATCTTAGAAGGTTTTCTAATCGATTGCTGCAAAAACGAAGGAAATCCATCGAAAACTAACCGATTTATTAGCATTTGAAGTTTTTCTCACTTTTTTCAGTTTTAGTTTTTTCATTTCACATCCCTATGTAGCCGAACTTCCTGAGAGAAGTATTCTAATTCAAAATTAAATCTTCATTAATTCATTTGTTGTCCTTATAAGGACAATTGTTCAATTTATTATAGGATGTAGTGTTTATCTTACATATCTGTGTTACCTTGATAGTGAGGACTAAGGCGCACGGTCAACACAATGAGAAAGGTGTTTTCACATTGAAAACTAGACACGGCTTTACTGGAGGAAGTGTTGGCAAATGCATCTACCGCTAATACCACCGCTATCATACGAAAACGCGTCGTTTCATGTGGGGAATATCAGCAACGAAAAATGACGCGCGTCTAAGCATTACCCGAACTGTTTCGCCGTGCTGCTCCCATTTACCTTTACATCGGCCTCAGGAAAGTACCGGCTGCATCTGCATCCACCGCTGAGGCTGTCACTATACTGCTATTGGTACCAAAAGTTATTAACTCTTCAAATAAGTGTTTTATTTGTTCTCAAAAGAACAATTGTTCAATTCAAAATCGGATTTACGCAATCGCATCTCTGTAATATTACCGACAATAATATTCTTCTGAACAAAATGATACAACTTTTCCATTAGGCCTCTGCCATAATAGACGCGAAAAGCGACGCGAACCGATTCGCTCGGCTGTAGGTTTATGTACAGCCATCAGTAGAGCTGTACATTAACCTACGGCCGAGCGAATCGGTTCGCGCCGCTTGTCGCGTCTACTATGGCAGAGGCCTTAGAGAAAGTTGCTGGCTGATGTATTCACTTCATGCAAGCCTGCTGCTTGATGCTTCCCGCTACCACACTGAAACAGCATTTTAGTGAAGGGAGTGTCGTTGCATCAGCTGACCCTGCTACTATCGATGCTGATATACCCGCCGCAACAGCTACGCTATGCATAGCCATGCCACAGTTGTGGCCGCTATACGCTGGCCCAACTGCTGAGCAACTGCAACGCTATCCGTAGCCATGCCACAGTTGTGGCCGCCATTGGTATCCGCTGTACCTGCATCTGCTGGCCCTGCTGCTATCGATGGTGAGATCCGCTGAAACTGCTACGCTTATCCGCAGCCATGCCACAGTTGTGGCCGCTATCCGCTATCGATGGTACCCACTGCTCGCTCCCGCTGCTGCTAAGGGAGGACTGCTGTCGTCGATGTTCAGAACTATTATGAGCGGCTTCGACTAAAACAGGCTCTTATATAGGGATGAAAATAGGAATGAATTATTTTTCGTACGTGGTGGAATGATATAACTTGAAAAATATGTGTGACTTCATTCCGGCTCAGAGCGATCATTTGATAAGCTCCACCTCTTTTTTCAGTTTCTAAAGTTTTTCCTCAGTTTCGTAGCACGGATGCACAAAAATGATTTCTTGTCGAGCCGGACCGATAGCACTCTCATTGAAGCAACAAAATAACATGTTTTGTGTCGTGTTATGCAGCTTGGTTGAAGAAAATGTTCCCGTCCCCGTGTCGCATGTAAGCAGATTATTGCGTTCAGTAGACAGTAGATAGTGTATCCAGCGAATAAACACCGATGGTGCTCTTACACACGCAACGGTTTTAACCCGTATCTTATTGCGGTTTGTAACATCAAGCGATTTCGTTTGCTCGCTGTTGCGTGTTGCATCATGTTGCAACTTGGCAGCTGGGAGACGACGAAATTTTGTTTATGCTGATTGATTGAATCGACTTCATATTAGCCCTGCATAGTCGAACTAACTGCTTTTGTGAATGCGTACTAACAGGGCAGTTATTTATTCAATGTCGGTTATGCTGATCGCGCCTTTGCGCTGCCCCTACAGTGGGGGGTTTACTAAATAAAGTGAAAGTAAAAATTTGACAACTACAACAGAATTTGATTGCATCCCGCACAGAATGTCTGCTTGTGTTGATGCCAGAAAATTATTAACCTTCAATTATTTTTTTATTTGCCTTGAAAAAAGCATGTTGCGGTTCAAAATCGGTTGCTAATTACAACCTTTGAGCTGCCCTAACATTGGGGGAATTAAGATACACGGACAACATGCACTGTGTAAGCTATTTCACATTCAGTAAATTAGACGGGTGCGACAAATTTGAATTGCTAGGATGCAACACAGAATGCTTGCTTGCGTTGACAAAAATTATTAACTTTCAATGACTTGTTTATTTGCCTTAAAAAAGGCATTTTGATTTCCGAAATTGGATTTCCTGATGGCAATCATCATGCTGCCCCAACACGGGGGGAATAATGGCTGTCTGGCGACACACGCTGAGAAAAACCGCGCTGCTCCTAAGACGTGGTGACCAACCACAGGGCTAGTGCTGCTGCTAAGGAAGGACGACTGCTGTTGTCGCTGTCTAGAACTATTATGAGCGGCTCCGGCTGAAACAGGCTCTTATATAGGCCAAATAGCATGTTTTCAATTGCAAGTTTTATGATTCTGTCGACCGTGCTTGGGAAGCAAGCATATAACGACCAATCAGAGGTCGAATTTTTCGTTTCGACAAGGCTTGACTATTTTCAATAGTACAATAGTGTGAATAATAAAATTACAATTATCTTATTTTGAGAAGAATCTTAGAAGATTTTCCAATCTATTGCTGCAAGAACGAAGGAAATCCATCGAATACTAACAGATTTATTAGCATTTGAAATTGGACATGTTTTTCACTTTTTTCGGTTTTAGATTTTCATTTCACATCCCTATGTAGCCGAACTTCCTGAGAGAAGTATTCTACTTCAAAAACGCCGAAATTGCCGGTACCCGACCCGCCTTGGAATTTTTGACGTAGAACTACGTCTCTCAGGAAGTTCGGCTACATAGGGATGTAAAAGGGGCCATCCACATACCACGTGGACAGATTTTTAACGATTTTGACCCCCCCTCCCCCTCCGTGGAAATTAGCCAACCCCTCCCCCCCAAACTGTCCACGTGGTATGTGGATGGCCCCAGATGAAAATCTAAAACCGGAAGAAGTGAAAAATATGTCAAATTTCAAATGCTAATAAATCGGTCAGTTTTTGATGGATTCCCTTCGTTCTTGCAGCAATAGATGGGAAAATCTTTTAAGATTCCTTCCAAATGCAGAAAATTGTAATTTTTTTATTCGAACTATTGTACTATTGAAATTGTCAAACCTCATAAAACGCAAAATTCGACCTCTGATTGATCGTTATATGATTGCTTCCCAAACACGGGCGACAGAATTATAGACCTTGTAATTTGAAATGTGCTATTTGGCCTATATAAGAGCCAGTTTCAGCTGAAACCGCTCATATGGGTTCTAGACAGCGACAACAGCAGTCCTCCGCCTCCCTTAGCAGCAGTAGCAGTGCAGCGAATACCAACGGCTGCGGATAGCGGCCACAGCTGTGGCATGGCTACGGATAGCGCAGCAGTTGAAGCGAAAAAATTATTTTATGAGCATTGTAGGGCAAGTGAAGGAAGTTAACAGTTAGTTAGTTTTGGTTACGCGATTTCTCAAATTTCAAAAGAAAGCCGTAAATCCGTAAATCCAGATAGGGCAAGTTTAATGATCGAAGTACGCTGACAGGATTATTACTGAAAGTTTATGTTATTTATTATTCTACGTGAAAATAAACCAAAATATTTTGTGTTACCTCACTGAATACAAAAAAAATGCTTGCGTTGAATATTTTTTCTAGTATTCAAGTCTTCAAGTTATTACAATTCCTGCTACTAAAAGATGCGGAAACAATCGTAGCAGCTTCCAAAAAATGATTAGACATCTTCTACGATAGAGGGACAGATGTTCACTAAGTAACCGCAATCACTATGATTTACCACGTTTTTTACGACGATTTTCCAAATAACGCATCGTTTTTTTTAAATAACGCGATTTTTTTTACACGATAGTAAGTAACAGTAACGGTATTAGATTATAGGGGTAGGTTTTCTACACAGTGGTGCTTAAGTTAATAAAGTCCTATTACGGGACTCACGTATGTGAGAAAAATGTCGCAAAGTGACATCTGCCGTGGAATCTGGGTTATTCTGAGTGTCATACGAGTGAAGTGAAAACGGAAAAAGCGACATTTCGCGTGGAATTATTTCACGACCAAAATGAAATGATTTCACAAATATAGGGAAGGTTGAGAATCGATTGATTTGTGATCTAGCGGTAATATGTATGGGATTTATTTTCCAGTATCAAGGCGAATCTTTTTTTTTTTCTTAAAAAAAAACGGCTCTCTGGGACTTACAAATTTTTGAGCTGCGGTCAATGGAACGTAAGGGAAAAATTGACCTTCGAATTTCGTTTAGCGATAGGGCTCAAAAGTTTCCTCTTGTCGAAAAATGTCCTCATACAAAATTTCACCTCAATCGACTTTCCGGAACTTAGAAATTTTTGAGCTTGGAAACTCGCTCATTTCACTTGTCCTATTCTCATTTTTACTTCACTGCCAATCTCACTCCACGGAGGTGATTTTTGTCACCTCACTTGGAATCGGGAATAGGTCTCAAAAAGTCAAGTGAGCGTGAAAGTGAAATATATTTCACCGTGAAGTGACTCCCGTAATAAGCACCAGTTACATTATTAGAATCGTGTAAAAAACTACTTTACTATATTTCGCAGCAGAATTCGCATAGCAGTCATCAACCACCTAACAGACCTGCGGAATTATGAAAAAGAAATCCTCCAATAAATGCGTCAAAAATTAGTGACAGATCAGACGAGTTCGAAATTTCAAACTCATTGACCGGCAACCCTACCATGAATTTGTTCAAATTTTCTAGTTGGAACGTGCGAGGTTGTTCTTCCGAGAAAAAGAGAAGGGAGTTGAGTCGCAACCGCTACAGATACTCAATCGTCGACTTGCCTTTTCGCCGAACATTTCCGTAGTGTCTTTGCAGAGCAGCCTTCAACCGTGCGTACACCTTTTTTCGACAGTGGCTTGGAAGTATTTCAAGTACAGTCAAACCTGTTTTTGTGCGACTCGTTTTTTTGTGCGAAATTTATTTTGTGCGACATTTTTTATGCGATTGTTTTTTTTGTGCGACTGTTTTTGTGCGGCATATGAAAAAGGACCACTTCCGACAACATTTTCAGCCATTTAGTTTTTCCGATTCTTGAAATGAATTCCAACGCATTACAGAAGTGTTGCGTCCGAAAATTACTATTTGAGCCAGTTTTACGTAGGAAAAGTCACGAACTGCTTGTTACGTTTATCAATCCGATGTTTTAAAATTGTATTCATAGGTATTCTAAATCAGAATCAACAACTTTCGAGTTATTTTTAACTAAATTTTTTTATGCGGTCCCTATCCACCGCATAAAAAAAAGTTTTTTTTTTCAATGATGCTGTGGAAATATTGTTTTGTAGCTGCACGTCAGGGTGGCGATTACCTGGAAAATCAGGGAAAACCTGGAAAAGTCAGGGAATTTAGTTTCTACCTGGAAAAGTCAGGGAATGTCAGGGAATTTCTTTTAGAGTTAGGTAATTTTTTTCAGTGTCACGTAAATTAAATTCTAAACGCACGACTACGTGCTGGAAATAGAAAAACCATGCTTTACTGAGATGACATACACAGAGAGAAATTTTTGTTCATCACTACATACGTCCGATCAGTCAAAAAAGAGCAGACAACGAAGAGTTCTCTTTCTTTAATCGTTACGTGCTTGGTCTCCCTGCAGAGCTCCAATACAGACTTGTTAATATCTCATTATTCACTCACTTTTCACTAACTTGCTCATGTATAAAATTTATTCCATCGATATTTCTCAAACATAACTCCAATTTCAGGTTATATTGGGTGATTTTAATACACATATTGGCAGCCAGTTCGTAACAGAAGATGATAAACAGTTCATCAGGTCTAATCTGCTGCATCTTAAGTCCAATACTAACGGCTTAGAACTGAAGAATTTATTACATTGCCTCGAAGGCTCATGTAACTTGGCGTAATAGAAAAAGCAAGTCGCAAATTGACCACATCCTTATGAGCATCAGGCCATTTCTCAAACGTCCAGACATTAGATGCCACTTTCAGCGATCACAAAATGATAATAGGAATAATTGTAAAGAAGGAGACAGAATCAAACACCTTGTCAGACCATAATGCAACTGCACCTCACCTCACGAAGAGAGCAAGAATTAACGTGGAAGCACTGAAGAATGAGTAGGACAGAACAAGGTATCAGGACTTGACACTGTGGGGCATGAACAAAGCATCGATCATCATCATCATAACAACATTGTCCCCAAGAAAAGCATCTGATCCTAAACGATACAATGCAGCAGAAACTGCTGAAAGATCGTTCCAATCCAGTGTTAAAAAAAAAGAAAGTGAAAAAGCCCACAAGGAAAAAAGAGCAGCTGTCGAAAAGCATTTTGAAGAGAAGGTCCAGAAGTTCTTTGAGGAAACTAATGCAGATAATGAACTTGAAAAAATGACCGAAACCTTTCGCTTCATAAAAAGCTACCGCCGCAAGATGCAGAGTAAACCGGACAAAATACATACATATTCGAGAATGAGAGTCGAAGCTGAAGGAACAGCATACAGATATCAGCATAGAACTGCCGTTATCCAGGTCCTTAGCTAAGCAGGAATGAAAAACAATACCGCACCCGAAATCGGTGGAATACACGCTTAACTGTTCAAGTATGAAACCGAGAAATAGGCTGACAGGATACTTCATGTTATACAAGAAGCCTATAGAAGAAGTGCCCCAAACCATGTTTCATTCAGGATTACAGGTGTATCAATTTCTGTTGCCTTCAAAGTATATGCAAAAATTCTACTTGATCGTTTCGAAAAACAGCTGCCTTCGTTCCCATTTTATCAGATGGCGTTCAATGCAAGAGAAACTCGACGGATCGAATATTGGTTCTGCGACGGATTTTAGATGAACGATGGATAAAGGGACAAAACACTGTTTATCAGATTATGAGCACAGGATAGCTCTGAGCAAACTGTTATATAGCAACAGCAAACTAACAAACGAAAAGTGAAACTTTTTTTCGCACGAAGACCTCAAGTAGTTTTATCAAGATGTCCGTAAGACGAACGGGGGACGGATTATTACCAGCTCAAGATGATTTACCGGCCATCATCGAATCAGCATCAATTGTTCCTGAGCAAGTCAACGGTTTTGGTGAACCAGCGAATATGGGCTCCGGACGGAATCAGCCAGCAAGGGTGTGCGAGCAGAGGATTCCGAGTCCCGTGTCCCATCAACCATTGGAGAAGCTTCGAGGCCGTGAGGACTATGCGGTATGTGCCTTCGGTATGCGTATGGTCATGATAAAGGAGGCGAAGAATTGTCGGAGCGCGCTCTAGCTACGATTTGCTTGAGCATTGAGAGGTACGATTGAATCTAGTGTCAGTGTCGGCGGATCAAGTGGGGCGTATGCAATGCATCCGAAGCAGCCGACCAAGAAGAAGGATAAGTCCAATATAAGATGTTTTAGATGTGGAAGACTTGGTCATTATGCATCGGAATGTCCACAGAAATCGCAGTCTCAGCCTTCTAAGAACGAGAAAAGTTCTCGGAACACTCGAAAGAAGGCATTATTGGTATGTAAGAAACAGAGCCAATCAGTAGATAAATGGATTTTCGATTCCATAGCTGGAGACTTTATGTGCAGGAACGAGTAAGTAGTTTGTTGGAGCAAAAAAGTCTTCACAAACCATCTATGTTGTAGATGCATCTGAAATACCGGTTGTGGCAGTTGGCAACCTCATGCTTGATGCTGATGTAGACGGTGAGTGCTGTTGTCTAGATATTAGTGATGTTTTGTGTGCTCCAGATCTCTCAGTCAATCTATTGTCTGTGAGTCGCATATGCAAGAAAGGTTACTGCATCACTTTTACAAGAAAGTCGTGTAAGGTCAAAGACGAATCAACGGGAGAAGTCATCGCCATGGGGCGAAAGAAAGACGGTCTCTATCAACTGAGCCAAGTAGGTCATCCGAGCGCATTTGTAGCACGTCCATCAACCAACTTGAAACTTTGGCATCGGCGATTGGGTCATCTTAACGTAGACAGCGTGAAACAATTACCTGGCTGGTGACGGGAATGGAGATACTGAAAGGAACGATGTCGTCCCTGCATCGAAGGAAAGCATCAGCGGTTGCCATTCAAATCTGGTGGTACAAGGGCATGCGATGTTCTTGAGCTAGTTCATTCGGATTTGTGCGGAGCAATGGAGAAGCCTTCAATCGGAGGGAGCAAATATTTCGTCACTTTTATCGGGGCATTCAAGAAATTTAAGGCGTACACTGAAACCCAGACCGGAAAGAAACTAAAGTGTCTGCAAACTGACAATGGAGGAGAATACGTCGGTGAGCATTTCAGAGCTTCTAAGAACGGATGGTATTCGTCATGAGACCACGGTACCTCACAATCTGGAGCAAAATTGGCTGAACGCATGAATAGGACGATTCAAGAGAGAGCCAGGTGTTTGCTTTTTCATGCCAAGCTAGACAAGCGGTTTTGGGCAGAAGCAGCGTCGACCGCTGTATATTTGATCAATCGATTACCAACGAAGGGTATCCTTGTCACCTCTTTGGAAAAATTCATGAGAAGGAAGCCGGATTTGTCGAATTTACGCGGAGCCGAGACGATGGCACACGTACCAAAGGTAAAACGATCCAAGTGGGATCCCAAGTCAACTGGCCGCGCAATTGAATCTCCTCGTCTATCAAATGGATGCTGTAACTGCATTTTTGCAGGGCGGTTTGGATGGTGAGGAGATATACATGGAACAGCCCGAGGGATTCCACGATCATGACGCTCCAAGAAAGGTTTGCAATTCTAAGAAAGCGTTATAGGGACTTAAGCAGGCAAGCAGGCAGAGTTGCCAATGTTCCAGTTTAAACTGGATTCTTTCAGTTTTTTTCAAGTGATCCAGTCGATCAGTTTAATCCCAAAATCTTCCAGTTTTTTTGTAAATCTGACAGTTTTATCCAGATTTTTTGGACACTCAAGCTCCGACTGGTTTGGAAATATTTTTAGAACGTAAATTTTGTGGTTTGATAAGCAGCATTTCCAGTATTGTATCTTCTCGCACGAAACACGGCCAAACTAAGGATGTGTTGTGCATGGTTGAGATAAAAAGACAAGTAAGTTCAGCTTTATTCTAAAACTAACAAATAGGTGTTATCAGATCATGAAAAAAAAAATAATTGCAATGATAGGTTAATGTTATATAAAAATAGAAACAATCTATCTCAAAGATATTATAGATAGGCGGCATTCTTCAAATTAATTTCAGTTGCGTAGCAGTTTAAAAATTGTTCGAATTCACAGAAGTAACGTAAGAAAATGTTGCATCAATTAAAAAAGCTTCATTTTCTTGATTTTGCGATAAACTGGTTGCGCAATTTGATATTTTGCTCCTGTAAATGAAAATTTTCAGTTTTCAATTTCAACAAAATGTTGGCCCGAAGTTACTGTATTTAAAACTTATAATGGATTCAATAACCATCACAGAGAAGCATTCTCACAATTTATTTTTTCGGTATTCTGTAAATTTATTCGGAATCCAGTTTTATCCAGTTTTTTCCTCAGCAATCTTCCAGTTCAATTGAAAATTTTGTTGGCAACTCTGCAAGCAGGGTTTGGAATACCAAGCTAGACCAGAAACTCAAACAAATGGGACTAAAACGTTCAAAGTTCGACACTTGTGTGTACCACTTGTGTGACAGTTTATGTTGACGATTTTCTCCTGTTTTCGAATGATCAACAGTTGGTCAATGTCAATGGTCAATGTGAAATGTCAACTATGCAATGAACTCCAAATGGAGGACCTGGGAGAGGTCAAGCAGATTATGGGACTACGAGTCACCAGGACGGATGACGCTATTTCCATCGATCAGGAAAGATATATTCACGAATTACTGGAAAAATTCAACATGAGCAATTGCAATCCAGCATCGACACCAGTGGATGTTAATCAGCGACTACCCAAGTTAATGAGTCCGAAAACTAAAAAGGAGATAGAAAAAAATGAAAAATGTTCCATTTAGTGAGCTGATTGGAGGTTTGCAGTTTATTTCGCATTGCACAAGGCCAGACATCACCCATGCAGTTAGCATAGTTAGTTCTTTCTGTAGCGATCCGGGGTTGCCACACTGGACAGCAGCAAAGCGAATATTGCGATACCTAAAAGGAACTAAAAATTACAAGTTGACATACAGGAAGGATGCGGATGCAGCATTCACCAGATACAGTGATGCGGATTGGGGAAACGATGCTGAGACGAGACGATCGATAAGTGGTTACGTATTTCTCTAGAGTGGAGGAGCAGTTTAATGGAGCTCGAAGAGGCAATCTACCGTAGCTTTATCTACTACCGAAGCAGAATACATGGCTTTATCGATGGCTAGTCAAGAAGCTGTCTGGTGGATGGGATTTTTGCGTGAACTATATGGCATCAACGATTCCCTGGTCATCAATTGCGACAACAAAAGTTCGATTTGTCTTGCCGAGAAAGAGATGGGTTATTCGACGAGAACAAAACACATCGATATTAGACACCATTTTGTTCGCGAATGAAGATCGAAAGATGTTGGGTGTACTACAAATACCCACTTAAAGGGGGATGTTAGAATAGTAAGCGTTGCATTTCTACACCATCATTAATTTATTATTCGTTGCTAATTCCTCGACCTGATCAGACGTCTTTTATTCTATCACTATCTTCGCTTGGTGTAGCACACTCACTGATAAACCGGATCCTGAAGGCTTGCTTGACTGAACGAACGTCTTTACAACGGATGCGATCGATGCGAAAAACGAGAGAAATGGAACAAGGGTGTACAATAAGCCCCAATCTCTTTATCTTAATGCTTCATCGTTTGCTTTCGACGCTGAAGGAGTTCTTGTCGGAACTCACACTAGATCAGCTGGAACAAATCGTGCTGCCGTTTATACTTGCTTACGTTGATGACGTTGAAAGAATTATAACCTTATGTCGCCGCCGATACTAAGCGGAGCTTAGATATCTAGGTGCCTTCATAACAAGTAGCCTAAGCAGGAGTGAGACAATATCAGAATGAAGAGAAAATGGTGTACAAAGCCTCTCACAGCCTGAGCAGCTTTCTAAGAGATCATCCATTACCGGAGAATATGGTAAAACGGTTATACCATACGCTCATCACGCCAGTGGTGACTTACTCGATGGAAGCCGCAACGATTCTGATGCGAAATTCCTTGCGGAGCAAGTAGAAAACAATGTCGGAGGCGCTAAAGGCAAAGAGTGAAGGAGCGAAGAAGAAGTACGTGAATCACCGGTCTATGTTACTCCGAATGCTGATGCTAACACTAGTAATTCGCAACACCTAGCTATGATAGAATTAGGAGGTCGAACAATAACCAACAAGACTCGCGGCGCGAGGCTGAACTTCCTTGGTCAGGTTCTAAGAAGAAGACCTCAAGAAATTATGTCAGAGCTTCAAAATTTAAAATCTCGGGAAAATATAAAATCGGTCGTCCATGCCATACAAATCCCTTAATTATTGAAAGAACTTAGCGGGCAACAAAGAGCTGTTAAAAAAACAGCCACTGGCTGTTAAGCTGTTAAGTGATGTGGTCAAATTTGATTATAATTATAGCGACGAATCTGAGTCGGAGGAGCGCAGCAACGATGAACTATGATGAAGAGGCAAAGGTTTTGGCGAAGGCTAGGATTGGAGAATGCTAGCACATCAGACGAAGATCTATAACAAAATCCAGAACACACACGCCTACATAATAAAACCGACGCAGCATCTAGAAAGACAGAAATTGAAAAAAAGAGCACACTGAATAGAATGACGAGAGAAATACAAAAATTGAAGTAATTAAATAAAGTTAAGTATCCATTTTTGATTTACTTAGTTATTATTGTTTTTTTCTTATTTTTTATCTCTCTTTTACATCATATTTTACATTTATTGTCATGCATCACTTCGTCCTTTTTAATGTTTATTTTTTTTTATTTTATTATTATTATTTTTGTTATTATCGTTATTTGTTTTATTACATTACTCAAATGTTTTACAAGTGTATACATTCCAACCAATTTCTTATTCTGTATGGCAACTGGTTTACCCGAGATAAGATAGTGGAAGTGCTTGAGGGTGGCACTATATCTCAATAACAATGAATCGTACAGAAATCTAGTATTGCCATTCTGTCTTAAATCAGTAAGTTTGACAATATAGTTTTAAGCCGCCTGATTGCTTTATTGTGCATTTCCATTATTTTACAAGTATAGCATGGACGGTGTATTACCTTTTTGCCAACGTCTTTTGAAGCAGAATTTGCAGCGTTTTGATACATTGTTAAAATTAATAATAAATATCACACTGTGTCAGCTAACTTTTCATCTGAACTAATACTTTTACATGAATCAACAAGCCGAGAAAAACGCACTTTTACATAGTTGTATAGCATTGCTTCTTATAAGAAGGGACAATACGTTTGGATGTTTGTACAAAGTTTTCCAGAAAAAAGTTGTTTAGTTCATCTATTAATACGAAACTATAAATGCGATAGGTTTGCTATGCGCGGTAGTATAAGCTTCACAACTTTTGAAATGTTTAGTCTTCAATGTCGTGTTTCATGACATTGTCTTTTATATCTGAGCTATGTATTTTGCGCATTTTCCTGTAACTTGAATAACTCTGAAGTGGATACCAGTATATAAACTATAATATCTAATACCAAAAGCATCTAACAATACAATCTTAAGATCGTTCTACCCACATTTGTGTTCGTCTAATTTCAGTGCCATGAAAGATCATGACGAGCCTGCAACCGCAGAAATAACACCAGATGCACGGAATCTTTTCATCGGTTCAATCCATGACCAAAATATGCTAGATTACGCCGTGCGACTAATTGCTTCGCGATTTCTACTGGCAGGAACGAAGCACAGTCGCCGGCTGGACCACCTAGTTAGAGTTTCTGTGAAAACTATGGCTCTCCAAACCATTGCTCAATGCGTTCAGCTGCGACCGGAACTTTTGCTGCTTGCCCTGGAGAAAGAAGAACCCAAGGAAGAGTTTGACGTTGTTGAGATTCTCAATCTGGAGGATGCTATCAATGAGATCTCGAATCAGGCGATACTGGAAGTGGACGAAGGAGCACTTGCGGAGGCTAGCGTTGAACCGGACGCCGGAGGGCTGCTGGAGATGAAGGAGGATCATTTTGGCGAATGTACCAGCTCGACCTATTTCGAGTTTTTCTCACCGATGAGCATCAGTCTGGATCAAGGGTTAACTTCACTCAAGACCAAACTGAAGCTGGTGGAGGAGAACTTCTGCACGATGGCTAACGATAACCAGGAGAAGCTGAGCCGAGAGCTGGATGCGATCTTATCGCAATCGGATTGCAGTGGAGATGTCGCGAGGAGAAGCGATCGTAGAAAAGAGCTGCTGGTAGTTCCGCGGGTAGTAACTAGTAAGGGTGATCTGGTGACGAGGTGTTTAGAAGCTGGAAACAGCGAAGATCAACAGATGATCGCCGATGTGCTGTTGTTTTACGATCATGTCGATCAGAGTCTACGCGGAAATGTTCTGCTACTGTTGGGGAATTTTTTGCATGTGGTCCTCGAGAAGTTTGGCAGTGTAGAACATTTTCTAGCGGCTAATGATAGACAGGCAACGTTGGGAGGCTTTCTGCGACAAGATGCACTGCTACAGATGATTGTACTGGTAAGTTTTGCCACAAACCCGCAAAACTTGATTTTAAAAGCTGATGAATTAATCTTTTTCAGGGTTTCTCTGACGAGATTCACACTGTAGTGAATCAAGCGTTGACGGCATTCGAGCAAATTTTTGGCGTTTACTGTCGCAACCAGCTATCCACGTCTTGTCGACGTAAAACACCGGGGAATGGTTTCAGTTTTAAATCTCAACTGACTCTCAAACAAAATTTGTTGTTAGATGACATAGAAGCTATAGAATTAAATCCGCAGTTGCTAATAGAAAAGTTTCTGTTGACGTTCCACAACCGATACTGGCTAGTGCAATGTAAGGTTTGTGATGTGATCGCTAAAATGGACTATCGGTTACTGCAGAACGTTGTTGGGTTGGATATGGCAGCGAATGTGCATAATCGATGTCGGGAACAGTTGATCATACTTCTCAGGGACGGTGATCCAAGGGTGCGTAATTACGCCGGTGAGCAATTGATCCGGTACTTGGAGAACATTTACCAACGTGAGTTCAGCAGTGGAACACACATTAGCGAAGAAGATACTATAGAAGATTTCGTTAAGAAGCACATTTTGGCGGGATTTGCAGAGCCGATCGATAGACGCAGACTGGAAACGATAGGTGATGCGAAATTGTTTACGATGAAAGCAGCACCTTTATTCTACATTCTGAGTAATCAGTTATTGAATGTTGGCGATCGAAACCAGCTGGTAAGATTGTTGGTAATGATGTTCTACAAAGAGTAATAATATTTCAACAATATACTTTTTAGTTTGGAGTCATCAACTTTTTCAAGCTGCTCATCGGTAAATACAATCCGTTTGATCTCGCAGAACTGTGGTGCGAGTTCAACATTTTGAACGTCCTTCTAAGTTTAATGAGTGAGCATACTGGAACGGCTTTGGATCTGACGGCTCAAACCGATCTTTTGGAGATATGCTCCAATCTTATGATTGGTATGTAAGGATGAATATTTTTTGCCATTTTTAACGGGTAATTGTTTGTTGTTTTACAGTGACTTTGTCCTCTCGGAACACAATTAGTGCCGGTGACAATGAAGTGATGGATAAATTCATCTTCCATCTGCTGAAGTTGATGAATATTTACCAGCATCTATTTACCAACCAGCGACCCATAATCATTTCTCGGGCGCAGAAGGGTGACCTTTTCATGAATGCCAAAGAGCTGCAGCTGATCAATTGTTTCGGATATTTTGGAAATGATCATTTCTATCTTAAATTGTACAACGTGCTCTGGAATTCGTTCGAAAGTTATAAGGTGAGTCCATAAATGTGAGAAAATGTATTCCGTATTGATAATATCACAGTTAATTTGAAACACAGGAAAATGACACCAAAATCAAGTAGACTATTACTAAAATACTGTTTTTTGTTTCAGATCACTATCTCTGTCGACGTCGGTTGCAAGCTTTTTGAACTGTTACGCACAACTATTGCTAGTTTATGGCGCCTGCTCGAGATGAAGAGTATCTCCGCCATGAGCAACGGGCTCAAATTCATGGAGGAGGTGATCCGATATTTGATGGTTTTCCTACCCTACGAACCGGAGCGATGTGTGCAATGTACGCGGTATCTGTTGCGCTTTTTGTTCTCTGGAAATTATGCCAATTGCCGCCAAGAGGTGGAATACTTTCGTAAAGCCCGCGAAACGCAGTACTCAACTGGAGCGAGAGAGAGCCGTGATTTTTCGGATCGGTATTACGAGTTGTGTAAGCTCAGAAACATCACCGCGGTCGCTGAATTGAGTAACTACATCAAACAGTTCGAGCCGGTTGTGATCGCATGTTTAAAGATTTTCTCGCGGACAACAACTCGCGTTCAGACCGCAATTTTGGACATGCTTTGCCAACTGCTGGATTACAGCATAAATTACCATATGTTGGACTCGAGCAACGTGTTTGTGGACTATGTTTTCAAACACGTGGAGTTGCTGGAGACAGGAATGATTCAGGACGCTGAACAACTGATTGGGAAGATAGTGAAATTTTTATTTCTTCTCTCACAATCGAAGGATAGATCGAAGATCGTAACCATTCCAAAAATTATCAACATCTGTGATAACCTACTGGCCAACGGGATGATTCGAGGGGTAGCGATAGCTTCGCTTCAGGCGTTAGCTCTTGAGATATTCTTTCTGAATCGATTGCCGTTACCCGAGCAGGAGAATGAAGTACTGCTGTCGGAATTAGCAACCCAGAAGGAGGTAGTTTTAAATATGATTATGAAATTCCCGGAAGAGGTGGGCAGCTATGAAATCGTGCCGATGGTACTACTGTTTGAGGGTCACGGACAGGCGGCAAAATATCAAGTTGAAATTTCGAGCGCCTTGGTTGGGGTTATGCTGGAGGGAAAACTTCCGGTGAGAAGCGATCGGGAGTGGTTGATTGTTCAGAGAACTATGGAGGCTTTGAGCCAGGGAATAAAAGAGGATGATGAGAGTTTGTCAAATTGCCTGGCAATCCTGTTCGAAACAGCGAAAACTAAAGATTGCTTGTATGATCAGAAAGTTATCTCCTGGCAAATAATTTTGGAAAAAGTTGTGCTAAAACTGGAGGAAACACAGCTGTTGGAAAGTCTTAAACTGTTTCTGAATAAGGAGCCTTCAATAAATGCGAACATTCCAGTGGAAGACGTGTTTGGTAAATTGTTAAACGAAATGTTAATGAAGTCTCTGGAGAATTGCGATGCTCAAA
The DNA here is from genome assembly GCF_029784165.1 of Wyeomyia smithii. Classification (NCBI taxonomy): domain Eukaryota; kingdom Metazoa; phylum Arthropoda; class Insecta; order Diptera; family Culicidae; genus Wyeomyia; species Wyeomyia smithii. The sequence goes on along the minus strand of NC_073694.1, from coordinate 187,533,901 downwards.
ATAGACACCCATTCCAACAAAAATGTCTGAAGCGATTTATTCAAACCGCAGGTGAATTTCGAAAGTTTCCTATCATCGGTAAGTGCCTGTTAGATCACATCACTATAGATCGCCTGCATCTTGGCAGTCATGATCCTCGACTAAGAACTGCTCTTCTAGAGTTTCTAGTAGAAATGGGCTATGATACAAAGCAGTTGCTATGCGTAGTTGCCTTCCAACATGACACCGTTGGAAGGAAAGAACTCTACGCAGAATTGATAGGATTATTGATGAAGCACAAACACGCCAAAGCGCACTGGTCTTCGGAAGAAGTGCTTTATCTAATAGAACACCACATCATGATACTTCTGGAAAACCACGTAAAATTTCTTTTCAAATATGTCGCAATGCCTGAATTTTCATCTGCCATCGTATCGAAAGTTGCTGTTTTACTGAACGATTCACCTTCACATAAGCTGCTTAATGTTTTGGAAAAGTCTCTTCTTAACAGCTTACCCCAGTTCCTGGGAACTACGACAACCCTTCTAGCTCACATCAACATCACGATCGCTCGAAAAGCCGCTTTAGTACTAGATGCAAAGCTGGAGACCTTACAGAAGATGCAACCCCTGACAAATGAACTGCTGAAGAAAGTCATGCCGGAAGAGAACTTCCAACTTCTCTTAGATTCATTGAACCCAGAGCGTCGTAAAAAGTTTCCGAAATTGTTCAAGTCAGTTCTAGCGCTAGTTAGATTCTACAAACACGTAGATCCTCCTCGAGATCTTATCCCGCGAATCGATACGGAGCTATTGAAGCAGCTTGTGCTGGATGATACGTGGTTCATGGAGCAGATTACGTATCATTGTACGGCTGGATCGTACACCAAGGCGCGAAATATTTCCCGAATGTTGTACGAAGTCAGTGCCGAGAGTAAACTGATCAATTTGCTTTCCGTAAGCAGCTTCAATGCACACTTGCTACGAGAAGTGATAGACACTGCCTTTGAAAATATGTTCCATGCGTTCCGCAAGGACTGCATTCAATTTAATCCCCATTTGAACTATCTGAAGGTTCATCCAATGCTGAAGGTTGCACTGATAGTGTTGATGAGGAAGCTGAATGAAATCAATATTGCTCCTGAGGATGAACTGAATGAAGCGAGCGTTTTGCACTACGTTAAGGCGGTTATTCGGTTCCTGGTGAATCTTGATCGATTGGATCATCTCGGCTTGCTGTATGTCGATGCACGGTTCATCGATAGGTTCGTCAAAGATTATCTGCTGAAGTCGAACTTTTTCGAGACGCTGCTGATATTTGCAAGGATCGTCGCAAAGCTTATACAGTCTAAGATAAAAGTTACTGGTTTGAAGGATTCTACCAATCTGGAGCTTCACCTCACTTGCCTGGATTTGATTCTAAAGCAAAAATATCTTTGGATGGAGTTAAACCAAAACGATAAGTTCCGTGAGGATCAGGAACTCTACGTTCGGGTGATATTCGATGTTTTGAAAGTTCATCTGCGGGATCGCTTGTACTTGGATCGCTACCAACCTCCGGAAGTCTTTACCCGACACTTTCCGGAGCGATACGATGAGTTGGAAGTTTACCTGCAAGTTATTCTAATTGCGCAGTTGATCTTGGAAGCGCCTAAGAGCTTGCAGCACTCGCAGTTGTTGCGTCCGCTGGAATCATTATCGATTTCGGTGCTGAAAATCGACCGCTTCTTTCCGATGGCCATGACTCCAGGAGAGGTGTTCAACTGCTACAGTATCGACGTGGATGTTGAACCGCTGCGGTTGCCCTCCGTGCCGATTGATTATCTGTACGAAGTGGATACATTAGAGGAGTACTTGAAGAGGTACGTGTTGTTTTGATTGGGTTGTAGAGGAGCATTCTTGTGAAGGGTTTTCTCCCGTAGGGTCAACATTTTCGGCTACTCGTCGAGGCAACAGTTTGAGGAACTGTTTATGTCTCTATTGGTGCTCATCAACAAAGAAGGAGACCCGGATGTGATTAGTAAGTTATGACGTTCTTCGGATGTAAGTTTTTAGTGTAGGAAAATGTTTATAACTGCTTCCAGATTATCAGGAGCAGCACCAGATCAAACGTATGTGCCTGAGGTCAATCGCCGATCTTCTACTGAGCTGCTATCGATATCCTCGTATAGGATTTAGCGATGGGAAGTTCTACCATGTACCACGGAATACCGTTTTGAAGTGCGACTCGGTTAGGTAGGTTTGCATTAATAGTCTACAAACTTTGTGTAATATTCTGTTGGTTTCTCACAGCTTAAAAAAGTTGCACAGCATCCAACTGTTAATTCCGCTGAATAACGTCTTCTATCAGCCTAACTTGGAACGTAGCCTGCTGGTTTCAGCTGAAGACAATCTGTGCTGCTTCGGAGACAACTCGATCGGAACTCGGAGCTTCGGAATGAATCAGTTCGGGATTCAGTATGCCTGGCATAATATGGAAGGGATCGTGAATGAATCGTTGGTCGCGAAGAACATTCACTATTTCATCGAGAAGGCTAACCTCGATGTGATGAGTTCGGTCCAGCTGATGTATGACATCTTTGGGCAACTCTTAGAGGTTGGAGAATCAGATGAAGTCAGAATAGATGAAGAACAATTAACTTTTTCAGGACTTTGCTTTAATTCTTCCTCACCTGGTGCCATTCTGCGAGATTTGTGAAAATCGGGATCAAATTCGACAGCTGTATGATTTGGTGCTTGGTTTGCAGGAGCGAGTTGCTATGGAGGACAGTTTATCCCAGCAGGTATATTTAAAACTATTTTTTGCAAAGTACGAATCCCGTAAGAAAAACTTTGATTACAGTATATCATCTACTTGCTGTGCAAAATGGCTGCTTTGTTGGTTCCGACTATGGCTGAACTTTCTCACCTTTGCTCGATCATTCCAACATATCTGAAAAGCACTCAGCTGTACACTCGAAATGCTACGCTGAGTGGTCTTCTAGCTCTGCTAGAATGTTTGGTGGCGTCGAACACAACCATGGGCGGACTTAGCGAAGAGCTCCAGCTAGTGAGAAACATCACCGTGAACTACATCGTCAAGCATGGAATTATTGATGAGAGGTATACCTTTTTATTTCTCGATCTTTACGTATTTATGATTCTCAACTTTATTTTAGTTCGACAGCCTACAGTGATGCTCACATCAAATTGGTGTGGACCCTAAACTTTTATCTGATCGAGAACACATCACGATTCGTCAGCGAGTGTAATCTACTTTCGAACAGTATTATATCTGCGAACAACATCCTCAAGCGGACAACGAACTTGGAGATTTATTTGTGCATATTGAATGTAAGTTATCAAAAAAAGGAAATTCTATTTAAGCTCAAAATCATATCACAGTTTTTAAAAACGGTAGAAAAGGCTATAACTATAAATGTTTTCAGCTGTTCATAAAACAAAATTTACACTGTATGTACACTCTATGTTCGTTACTTTCTGTTTCATACAGGGCCTCGAACGACTTGTGCTGACCGGCACCCCAAACCGACCGTTGCTCGAGAAAATCGAAAAGCTCGCGCTCGACCTGGTCAAACTGGACAACGAAATGTTCTCACTGGCAGCGCTAAAGCTGCTGCTGTCCTGCATCTATCACAGTTCGGCCGATCAGCTCGAGAACACCGAACGCTGCAATGGGATCGTACAGGACGAACCGGAGATCATTATCCAGCAGATCGAGAAGATTGAAATTCTGTTCGCCAAAATCCGCACAACGACACCGTCGGGGGCGAAAGTTTTCGGCGATGTGCTTTGCCAGCTGATTCGGGACCTGCTGCCACCGAACGAAATTCTGACGAAGGTTTTCAAAGAGCTGATGCTGAACCAACCGAACCCGGACATCATAGCGACCGTGACGTATCAAGTGTTTCGTTCGGCCATCGACAGTTCCTGTCTGGCGCTGTTGCAGGAGTGGTTGCTTTGCTCACTGCCGAACTTTCTTTCGCTACCGCAGATCAACAAATCCGTCTGGTGCCTGACGGTGGTCTTTCTGTCTGCTTCCCTCAACCAGCATCTGCTTAAGGTGTTCCCGGAGGTGCTTTCGTTACCTTCCTATCAGCAGCTGAACGAACGAGAGGTAACCAACTTTATCCTTTCGGCCAAAGATTTCTACCGCCAGCTGGAAGCATCGCAGAAAGCTCGATTCAAGCAGATCTTCCAGCAGTGCGATTGCTTCATCTATCAGAGTCTGCTGCGGTGTCTGTGAAACCCGGGCCCGGTTGGACTGAGCAACTAGATTTATTAATGTTTGATTATTTTTTACTGTTGAAGATTATTATGTAAGCAAGTATTCAGAAAATATATCCACTATTTGGAAAAAAGTATATTTATTCATTGATTTGATATTGACATTGTCACCCTCATTCTTGTTTACGGCCGTATCCGAGTTTCGAACGAAAGGATTGATTCAAACGAATTCGAAAATATATTTCCGTATTTCCGATTTCGAATGACTGGGAACGACGTCGAATGGGATTTGAAATCATGCGAATCTATAACGGCCATAACCAAAATAAGGGTGCATATTTTGATGGCATTACTGGTTTTGTTTTGGAAATAGTTTTGCAGTTTAAGACTCAGTAACTGGAATATCGAATTCGTCACTCCACAACCATTGCACAATGGTCCAGAAACCAAATTTAGGGGGAAATTTGGGTCTAGAGCTCTATAGCAACATTTTAGAGAAAAACTTTCTTCTACAAAGTTGTTACATATGATAAAGCGCTCATTGAAAAATTATCAAAAATTAGGGTGACCAACATTTTCGATGTAATCAAGTATCTAACTTTTTTATCTTTGTAGATAGAAGAAAAATTTGTTCTACAATGTTATAGCTCCATTAATTTTAAGTAACTTCGTAAAAAAGTTTTTCTCTATCTTTGAAAACAACCGATTTATATTGAAAAAACATATTTTACGCTCTAACTTTTTTATTTCAAGTTTCATCTCAAAACTGTCTTTGAACGACTTTTAGAGCTTTTTAAGAGAAACAATTTGCAATGCTGACATCGTAAATATCTCAATTTTACTCAAAGTTATTATTATTTTTCATCAAACAATATACGTTTTTCATTTGTATGCCATTCTTTTTGGGGCAAACATAAAAAATATCTCTTGGTCTCATTTTGGAGGGCATACTTGACTCTATAAATGGAGGAACTTTTAGAAATATGTTATTTTTTAAATTTGAGTAAATTCAATTTAAAAACAAGCCGAAAATTTCAATAATTTTATACATTATGCATATAAAAGCACCCAGATTTATTTTTTGATATTTTTTTTATAACTAGACGTAATTACCTTTAATTTGAACCAAAAAGATCGAAAATCGATCAACTGGTTCAAAAGTTATGAATTTTTTTCAAAATTAAATACATCGAACACAGTCGTTTTTTATGGTCACCCTATTTCGAAGTCGGTCACGCAAAGTGCTTCAGTTGTGCTCAAAATCGCAGGGATGCATCTATGTTGAAAATAATCAAACCCGTATTGTTTCGTTGGGTTGTCAAGGGGACCAGCTCCGAAATAGGGTGACCATAAAAAACGGCTATATTCGATGTATGTTGTGTCTTTTTGGGTCAAATTAAACGTAATTTCTTTGTGCATCCTGGAGGCAAATCAGGAAGATCTGGAGTGAATATGTTATACAGGACTGGGCCCAAGACAGAACTTTGAGGCACACCTGCTCTGACAGGTAATCTATCAGATTTTGAATTCTGATAGACAACCTGCAGAGTTGGATCAGTAAGATAATTTTTCAAAATTTTGATTAGGAAAATTGGAAAATAAAATGTTTGCAATTTCGCAATAAAACCTTTATGCCAAACACTGTTGAATGCTTTTTCTATGTCTAAAAGAGCAGCTCCAGTGGAATAACCTTAAGATTTGTGAGCTCGTATCATATTAGTAACTCTGAGCAATTGATGAGTAGTGGAATGCCCATGGCGAAATCCAAACTGTTCATTTGCAAAAATTGAATTTTCATTGATGTGTGACATCATCCTGTTAAGAATAATTCTCTTAAACAGTTTACTTATTTAAGAAAGCAAACTGATTGGTCGGTAACTTGAAACTTCAGCTGGATTCTTATCCGGCTTTAAAATTGGAGCAATTTTTGCATTTTTCCATAATTTGGGAAAATATGCAATTTTGAAGCAGCAATTGAAAATTTTCACTAAAAATTCCATTGTGCTCTCAGGGAGATGTTTGATTAATATATTAAAAATTCCATTTTCAATAATTGATTTAATCTCATTCAAGTTAGTTTCAATTATTTCTGCAGGTAAAAAAATCTGGGAAGAAATTAAATCAAATTGACGTGTGACTTCATTTTCAATTGGACTCACAAAATTGAAATTTGAGTTATGAACACTCTCAAACTGCTGAGCAAGTCTTTGAGCCTTTTTTTCATTGGATACGAAGAAAACGTTCACCATCTTTTAAAACTGGAATAGGCTTTGACAGCTTCCAAAAAGGTTTTGAATATGGTTTCAATTTTTCAGCTTTAGTCTCAAAATTTTGATTTCTCAGAAGAGCAAATCTATGTTTAATCTCTTTCTGTAAATCTTTATAAATAGTTTTAAAAACAGGGTCACGAGAACGTTGAAATTGACGTCTGCGGACATTTTTCGAACGAATTAGAAGTTGAAGATTTTCGTCAATTATTGGTGAATCAAATTTCACTTGAGCCTTTGGAACAGAATAATTCCTGGCATCAACAATTGCACATTTTAATGCTTCCAAAGCGGAATCAATATTCACTTCGTTTTGCAAATCAAGCTTATTATTGAAATTTCTCTCAATATGAGTTTTGTATCTTTCCCAATTAGCCTTGTCATAATTAAAAACAGAGCTCATAGGGTTTAAAACTGATTCATGTGATAAAGAAAAAGTTATTGGAAGATGGTCGGAATCAAAGTCAGCATGTGTGATCAAATCACTACATACATGACTTTGATCTGTTAGCACCAAATCAATTGTTGAAGGGTTTCTTACAGAAGAAAAGCATGTAGGACTATTCGGAGACAAAATAGAATAGTATCCTGAGGAACAATCATTGAATAATATTTTGCCATTGGAATTACTTTGAGAATTATTCCATGACCGATGTTTAGCGTTAAAATCGCCGATTACAAAAAATTTCGGACGATTTCTGGTGAGTTTTTGTAAATCACCTTTAAAATAATTTTTGTGCTCGCGTGTGCATTGGAATGGTAAATACGCTGCGGCAATAAATAAAATCCCAAGTTCAGTTTGAACTTTCGTCTTAAGATGGGGAGGTGCACGATGTTTGATTCGGCGATGAATAACAATTGCAACTCCACCGCCGGAACCATGAATCCTATCATATCTATGAACCACGTAATTGGGATCATATTTTAATTTTATGTTAGGTTTCAAGAATGTTTCAGTAATAATTGCAATATGCACATTATTTACTGTTAAAAAATTAAAAAGCTCATTCTCATTGGCCTTCAATGAGCGAGCATTCCAATTTCATATTTTAATTGTTTTATTTAAAATCATTGCTAAGTTTTAAATTAGAAACAATTTTAATAGTAAAATTTGTGCCTATTTGAATGGCTTCAAACATTGATTTTGCCTGCAACATGGCGTTCATGAGATCGAACATTGCTTGTTGCAGAAAAGAAAGTTTACTTGCCGTAATAGGCCCCAGGCAGTTGACATTAGAAAAAATATTTTCGGTAGTAATATTAGCTGGGGTAATAGGTGTACAATTATTTTCTAGCGTGTTTTGCTTACCCATATTAACGTTCATTTTCGAACTACCAACATTAGGCGGTAGAATGTTCGAACTATCTGTAACCTGTGCATATGTTAAACGAGTATGCAAAGGAGTAGAAGAAGTGGGCGTTACTGGTACGCTTGGAGAATTTTGTTTTGAAGTTTGTTTTGATTGGGAAATTGAATTTTGTTTACCTTGCCTTGCCTTAACAATTGCTAAACGGACTGGGCATTGATAAAAATTTGACATATGGTTGCCGTTACAATTCGCACAGCGAAAATTTTTACTCTCTTTCACAGGAAATGTGTCCTTTTTGTGAGAAGAGTCTCCACAAATAAGACATTTTTGGTCCATGTTAAAGAAATTTGAACCATTGCCATAACGTTGGCAAGTACGGCATTGGGTGATATGCTTTTCACCTCCGCCAAACTTCCGATACAATTACCATTTCACTCGCACTTAAATAGCATGTGCTTTGTCAAAAAATTTCAAATTTGTAACCTCACTGCGATAGAAATGAATTAAATAATTAACAAGGGAAATTCCAGTTCTCTGACTGTTTTCGCCTCGTGATTTTTGTTTCATTAGAATTACTTGGGTAGGGGCTATGCCAAGTAATTCTGTTAAAGTAAGTTTGATCTCATCAACGGTTTGATCGTTGGTGAGACCTTTTAATACGACCTTGAACGGCTTGGTGCTCTTAGTGTCATACGTAAAAAAATTATACATGTTTTCAGTTAAATACTGAATAAGACGATTACGACCCTTTATAGAGTCGGCTAATAAGCGGCATTCGCCTCTACGACCAATTTGATGGGTAACTTTAAAGTCAGAAACAAACGTTGAAAGTTCCTTTTTGAAAATATTGAATTCAGAAGAAATAGTTACCACAATAGGTGGAACTTTCTCCTTTTATAAAGATTTTACATTTTGTATAGTTTCATTACTAATAACTTCCATTTCATCAGCTTCTTGCTCAGGCAAAATATCAAAAGGATTGTCACTACAGACACTCGAAGTGTCAGAAAGAGATGCCTCTCTTTTCCTCCCCGCAGCGATGCGAGGTTTCTTTTCCCGTCCAGCCATTTCAGGTGATACGAAAAAAGTTAAAACATATGTTAAATTCAAAAGTAGGTAGTCTTGAGAAAGACTGATGGGAAATAACTTTCAGGTAGTCTTTAAAAGACACACGGACAAAACACAAACTTTGAAGCTATAGGCAGTCAAAGACCAGTCCACAAGCAACCGAAAAAACGTCTGATCTGTAGGACAGTTCAAGACGCACTGATCTGAAGCGTTCTTCTGCTGCTCTAGCAGGCGTTTCTGCTGGCGCGTAATCATGGCTATCTGCCTGTGGGGTGAACTTTCTTGCCCCTGACACGTCCCATTTGACAAACGTGACAAAAAATCGGCGACTATATTCTCGCTACCTTGTTTATATCTGAAGCTGCATTCCAAACCCTGCAACTTCAGTCTAGTGATGGGAAATATCGCCCAAAACAGACATCGATAACAATCGATAATTCCTGGGCTTTTATCGATATTATCGATAAGATTCGATAATTTGACAGCCAGCGTTTGCGGTGAAAAATTTTTTTTTTCAGATGGTGATGAAAAAAAACTATTTCAGATGGTGATGAAAAAAAACTATGACAGATAATTCAGTTGGATAAATTTCCCATGGAAGGTTATCATGCTAGTTTCCTCACAAAAAAATATTACGTCCTTGCGTGCAGCCTTCCGGCAGATAACCGGAACATTCGCCATGGCGGACGAAAACATGCGTGTAGCCGTGTTTTTAAGCTCTTTCTTCGTTTTTTATTTATTCCTCCTCCGTTTTCGCGACAAAATTGTTGAAATAGATCTTGCGCTTCAAGTTTGTCCAGAAATTCTCGATGGGAAGCAGGTGGGGGACATTGGGCGGAATCGCCGACTTCGGTACCACATAGATATTCAGCCGCCCCATCTCCTCCAACGATCGCTTCGAGTAGTTGGCCGACGTCAAAACTGGCCAGAACACCGTGTCTTCGCGCTTATGGTATTTCTCGATGAACGACGCAACTTCTGTCAGGCACTTCGTACTATAAATTTTTCCGTTCACGGCCAGCCCGGAGCGAAAGAAGAGCAACTTTGACATCCCTTTCTCACTGATTATCAGCCAAAGCCGCACCTTTTCGGGGAACTTGGTCTGTGAAATTAACTTTACCTCGGTGCTCACTTCCTTTGTGGGGGAGGTAAAATACGAAGAGCCCTGCTAGTCGTTGCCATCCAGGGTGAGATAGGTCTAGTCGTCCAATACCACTGTCGCGTCGCGATTCACCAGGAAAATCGACTTGACCATCTTATTCAACCGCTGTTGCTGCGTCATTGCCTGCAGCTCCGAGACCAGTGGACGGAACTGCCGCTTCCTGCATGTATGTCCATGTTCTCCACACTGTTTTAGAGCATGCACCAACCTCTCGGCCAAGTGCACGCAGCGATTTAGCCACTTTTCCCTCGGTCTTCCTGTTCAGCATCCTTTGAAGCTTCTTGTCGCTCAGGGTCGTTTGCCGTCCGGGACCGGGCTTTCTTTCGATGCTCTGATCGTTGGCCAATAGTGTCAAGATGTTGTAGATGCCAGAACCGGCATACCCGGCGTCCACAAAGTGCCGCACGAGGTCCGTTTTTGACGCGGCGGGGTACCGTTCTTTGAACGCGCACACTTCTGAACGGAGTAGCTTCACTTTTTTCGCCATCACAGTTAGAGTTTGACTGATAGAGCTGTCAATTTTTTTTTGCTTACTCATGGGTTACTATGATTGATTATGCATGAGTAGTTTCGTCAGTGCGATTAAAGGTAAACCCATGAAAAGTCGGCAATTTTTGTTCATTTTTTTTACCGCAAACGTTATTCGACAAATGCAATTTTTGCTATACAAATTTGTTAAAAACAGAGACAACGCAACGCGTAGAACTTTTTCTGACATTCTGTTTCCCTTAGGTTTATATATTGTCAATAAATCAGAATTTATTTCGGGTTTATTGGTAGCCAAAGATTGAAAATTCGCCAAGAAATCATCGAGGTATGAATTTATTAAGTATGGGTGTTGATTTTGGCGGTTTTTTCCCTGTTGGGTACTATGCACGTTCTATGCGTTACAAAAATGTACACTTTGACACACACTCTTGAAATCCGAAACATTTTCGGTGTAGGTTGGTCACACCAAGTTCCCAAGTAATACTAATATAATACTGTTTTCCAGTGAAATGAAACCGGTTATCAAAATTGATCCATTTTTTGTAAAGTTCTGGCCATTTAAAATTCGAGAGAATTTCATTTATCTTAATTATTTTGTCTACCCCCTGTATAAATCAGGATACTTTTTGGTGCAACAATTTTGTTGATTTGGATTCTTAGTGGAACTAAAAATTGTTTGTTGGGTAACAGATACTTTAAACTTAAACAGTTCCAAGTTAAACTAAACAATTACCAGAGAATTACCAATAGACTGCCGCTATGCATTTCCATCATATTATAAGAGTTGGCAAGCCAAAGAAAATGCATTTTATTACAATTTCGTATCATTGCTTTTTATGAGATGGTGCAAAAAGTTTGGATATTGTTTTAAAGTTCTCCAGTACTAAGTTGTCGAATTCATCTGTTCTTAGGAAACTAAAATCTATAAATACCTTTTCAGTTACCATTATTTCTCAGAAACTCAGTGACACCCGGGGCGAACCTTTACACCACCCGCAACAATGCTAAACCTTGTCGAATAGCAGCACTACCTAGCGGCAAAAGCAACTCCTGGGGTAGGGTAGGAGAGGACTGCTTCTTTTGGGTCTCCTCCAGTAACCAGCCGCACTGACTTGTGCTCACCCTTATAATATCGATAATTAGCGTTAACGTCAAAAAATTAACGATAATATCGATAACCAGCATTTATCGATATTATCGATAAGTAACGATAAGTTTCCCATCACTACTTCAGTCTCAATCTTGTCAGCGTTGGAGATGTCTCTTTGAGCCTCCAAATCGCTATAAGTGGTCTGTGGTCCGTGTAAACGATAAACTTTTGACCAAAAATGTAATGTTAGAAAAATTCTATGGCCCATACAATTGCCAGTAGTTCTTTTTCTATGATATGATACCTGGTCTCTGCACCTACAAGTGCACGACTCGCGAATGCGATCGGCCGGTGCATGGATTTTTCATTCGATAGGACGGCTCCAATAGCATAATTGCTAGCGTCTGTTGTAATAACAAAAGTGTCTTGATAATCTGGCCGGACCAAAACTGGCTCTGTAATCAGCGCGTTTCTAAGGAGTTCGAACGCTTCCTGACATTCTTTTCCCCACACAAATTTAGCGTCTTTCTTCAACAATTCTCCGCGATGTTGAGGATAAACTTCCCGTAAAAATTTACTGTTCCCAAAAATTACCTTATACCTTTCACGTTTGTGGATGGTTTAAGGCTCTGAATGGCCTCAATATTTGCATTGGTGGGTTTTATGCCTTCTTCATTAACGACATGACCCAAATACTCCAGTTCCTTTTTCAAAAACTGACACTTAGACGGTTCTATTTTTAAGTTATGTTTACGCAAAGCTTGTAATACTTTTCGCAAGCTATCATTATGGTCGGTCACCGGAAACTATAATATCATCGAGGTAGACAAATGCTTTTTTTTTTTGAATGTTGAGGGACTGTTCTTTAACCCCATCGGCATTCGTATAAATTCGAAGTGGCCTTTGGGAGTGGAAAACGCCGTTTTAGCTGCATCTCGGCGGTCGATCGGAACTTGATAGAAACCCGATTTTAAATCAATTGAGGAGAAATATTTTGCTCCTCCAACATTATCCAATATCTCATTTATAAGAGGTATTGGGTATACAAACGGCTTGGTAACTTCGTTCAATGATCTAAAGTCCACCACAATTCTGTATCTTTTATTACCGTCAGCATCCGGTTTCTTTGGTACACATAACACCGGTGCATTCCAGGGACTAGTGCTGGGTCTAATAATACCCTGCGCCCTCATTTCATCGATTTCCTTATTAATGTGCCGTTTCGTGGCCTCCGGAGATCTATATTGCCGCTTATTGATAGGCACCTCCGATGAAGTTTCTATCGTGTGTACGGCGGCGTCAGTAGTGGTTAACCTGTTGCCTTCGAAAAAGAAAATATCTGCATAGCTTTCAACCATATTCTTTACTGTCTTAAATTCCCTCTCAGGCAAGTGCGCCAAATTTAACACTTGCCGTAGTTTTTCAATTCTCGCAATACCTTTTGACTCTGGTGTCAGCTTGTGCTCCAACAGGTCATAGTCAAGTCTCGAGTCTAGGTCTAACTCGGGCATTATAGTATTCTTAGAGTCAAGAAAATTGTACTTAGGCTCTTCATCCCGATATGTTTGGTGCTCTCTATTTATTTTTTCGTTTCTGTCTACGTCAGACTCAGTGCGGGCTGTGTTGCCAGTATCTCGCAACTCGTTCTGCACCATAACTCTATTTCTGGCTGCCACATAAACATGTCGACTAAGGACTTCTTCTTTGGGCATACTCCACGGACTCAAGTCGTCCGGACTTCTGTTTCCGTGTTTTTTGAACACTATATAATCAAAATTATTTCCTATTTGGAGCGAATGCTTCTTTAAGAATTTTGCTCCGAATAATCTGTCGCTTGGCAAATTTTCCAATATATGAAATTGCGTCGGGATCAAAAAGCCTCCGACTATTAAATCCAACGTAATTGTACCTGAGGTTCGCACAATGTCTTGGCCGATACCTCCAAAAGTGGATACATCCTGTGTATTTACCGGTACATTCAAAAGATTCACAATGCGTGCATTAATTATATTCGCACATGCACCTGTATCTAAGATCAGGTTCAACGTAAATTTGACATTCTGCCTAGCCAGTAGGGTTAACATTAGGTACCCTCTGACATCGTAATATACTCGCTTAGCCACACAAGCACTGTTGTCTCTTATGTGATTGCATGCGGTCCTCCAATCGGCTATTTCTATGTTGCTGGGCTCATCAGTACATCTCCGCCAGTCAACATCTTCGCAAATTTCTGTTAAATCCACGTTAAAATACTCCTGTGCAACAGGATCCAAAATACCTTCTTTTTGAAAATTACTACTTCTTTCATTTATGTTGGCTACCATAAGCATTTTCTGAGGCATCCGGGTATACGAATTCCTGTACCTCCTATCAGTTTGTCGATTTTGACCATAATAATTATATTTCCAACCATAAGCGTAGTCCCCTTGGCTCCGCGCTGTGCGATAATTGTATTTGGATCGATTACCGTCGCTAGATCCACATATATTGTTATAATTGCCCAACCATATTCTCCATATTCTTCGACCCATTCTAGGCCCTGTATTCTTTTTTCTATTTCCGAGATATGATTACGCTCATAGTAGTAATCCTCTAAGTCATCTAGCAGCTCTTCTAACTTCAATGCTCGTTTACCTTGAGCAGCTTCTTTCAATGCGGTGTCACACAAACCCGCCATAAAATGTAATCGAAGACTAACTATCATGCATGACTTCGTACAGTTAATTTCGTAGGTGTCGATTTGCTCCTTAATTTTCAATATCCTCTTTTTATAATCAGGAAAGGTCTCATTCGCTTCCTGTTTCAATGTTTCTACTTGATTTATAACTGCCTCGATGCGTATAATATCCCCAAATTCCTTTAATAAATTCTGCTTAACCTGTGGCCAAGCGTTTGCGTTGATTCTATGTATTGCGGCAGCAGCTCTGCCTTTTAGTTTTAATAGAATAATATAAACCAGTGGAGCGTGTGATACTCCTTCTGGTATCTCCCGAGCAAAATGCTCGATATGATAAACGAACGCTTCTAGTTCGTCTAGCGATCCATCAAATTCTGGAATGCACTGCATGGCATCTGTTTTTGGAAACGTGTACTCCATTATTAATATAATTTTTTTATATATTTCTTAAAAAACAATAAAAGGTACAAGCAAAAGTTGAAGTCTTGTACAATCATTGTGTCTTCCCGATTCGCTTTTTTTTTGCACAAAAATCGCACAATAAATGTGTGAAACGCCTAACGCAACAGTTGAACTGCGAATACATTGACATAGAATGAAATCTGAATATGTATCATATACCGATACTTTATTTCTCACGTCGAGTGTATTAGTGACTTCTACTCATGGAGCAGTGCAAGCAGCAAACAACAACTTGTGAACTCACTAGATTTCAATAGCTATAATACTCGATCGATTTATCTCGATGGATTTGGTCATTAAAAAGTGCCATTGAATAATCTGCAAAAAAAAAAACGAAACAAAATTCTGTTCACAACATTTTGTAATCAACGCTAGTCACTGAAAAACTAGCAAAACCCTCCATTCCACAAAGCCACAAAAACGTTGCTGATTTTTAATGGCAACACTTGCCCAGGTTGCTCTTTCGCTTCTATTTCGGTTCGGATTGCGACGCACAAGGCGATATCTCGTTGCTTCACGGAATGAGCGAGACACCCGTGCTGTACATACTTGATACCAGTGCACAGTGGTACAGAACGACAATTTAGGCGGACATGGGGTTTTCGACGCGATTTTGTGATTTTACAGCAATACTTTCTATGGAGAAGTTGCTTCTTATATATAAAATATATGATAATATATATGAAAATTAGGGTGGTCCTTAAACCTGCAAAATATAACAACTAAAATTCTTATTTGTGAAAAAAATGTTGAATTATTTTTGGCAAAGTTATAGATCACTTGATCTTAAGCAATTTTGTAGAAGACTACCTTTTTGTGGCTCTTGAATTGACTGAATTAGAGCAATTCTGCTTAGGGTGGCTCTGAAAAAACAGTTTTTTTGCTCTATTATTTTTAGACGCACCTTTTGGTTGCTAAACTTCGAAGATATCTTTTACGGGTGAAGAGTTATTGATGTTTTTATTTTTGAGATACGTTTTTTTTTCAAAAGTTGATATCTCTGAATGGGGCAAATAAAAACAATATCTTCTGGTTTCGTTTGGAATATTTTTTCTTGAGATTTAATAAAACTAATTTGGATCTGCTATTTTTTGTCAAAAAAGTTAAATTTTTTCATTTTTAGATCATCTATTTGTAAAACTACTGTACATATTTTTCGGTAAAGTTATAGATAAGCTTAGTCAAGATAACTTCGCACATAAAACCACCTTTATCTCTTAAATTGACTGATAGAGTGTAACTTTGCCTGATGGATCCACGATATTTCATATATAAACATATATTTTGCTCTATACTCGCATCCAATTTCTCAGATACAAAAGACAGATACAGTGTTTGTCGCAGTGGCACTTTAGCATAATGCTAACCAGGTATACAAAAAAAAGTCCCAGCATAGCTCTTTCTGTTTAGTTTTTAAAACTTCCATTCTGTCGCCAATGGCAACCTTTACATATTACATATTGAACTTTGCAACATATCTCCACTTTATAAGTTACATCAGTGTCAGTGGCGTAGCGTGACTAGGTGACACCCGGAGCATAAAATTTTGGGTTTCACCCCCCTAAGTCGCAATAAAAATTATATTACAACCAATAGGAGAAAATGTATACAATTTTCGTGAATGTCACCTCTGAAGCATGGTAATTGATTATTATGTTCGCGGATGTCACACTTCTAGAAGTGACACGCATAAAAATATTCGAATGGATGTCACCTCAGACCGCCTCCTCCGTCCCACCACGCTACGCCAGTGATCAGTGTTTTTAGTTTTCAAAACTGTAAGTTTTAAAGTAAATATATGATTACAAGCTCAACACGCATCTAGTGTATAGAGTTAAAAATAAGTTTATATATGGAAAATCGTGCATCCTTCAGGTAAAGATACACGCTATCAGTCAATTTAAGAGATAAGAGAGATTTAAGAGAGGCGTTTTAAAATGCAAAGTGATCTTAAATAATCTTATCTATAACTTTACCGAAAAATATGTACAGTAGTTTTACCAAATAAATAAACTATGACTGATGAAATTTAACTTTTTTGACAAAAGTTAGCAGATTCAAACTAGTTTTATTAAATTTCAAGAAAAAGTATATCGCCAATTTTTTTATATGATAAAATACACGGACTGCTCTTCCAAATGAAACCAGAAGATATTTTTTTCGTTTGCCCCATTCAGAGATATCAACTTTTGAAAAGAACGTATTTCAAAAATTAAAACATTAATAACTCTTCACCCGTAAAAGATATCTTCGAAGTTTAGCAACCGAAAGTTGCGTCTTTTAAAGTTATAAAAGTTGTCCGAACTAAACTTTACTGAGAAATTCGAAATAAAAATAATAGAGCGAAATAACTATTTTTCAGAGCCACCCTAAGCAGAATTGCTCTAATTCAGTCAATTCAAGAGCTACAGAAAAGTAGTCTTCTACAAAATTGCTTAAGATCAAATAATCTACAACTTTGCCAAAGATAGTTTAACATTTTTTTCACAAGCAAGAATTTTAGTTGTTCTATTTTGCAGGTTTGAGGACCACCTTAACTTTCATTTCAGTGTGTTTGTAGACCTATATATAAGAAGCAACTTTTTCATAGAAAGTATGGCTGTAAAATCACAAAATTGCATCGAAAACCCCATGTCCGCCTAAATTGTCGTTCTGTACCACTGTTCAGTGTTGTGCGTGCTTGCTGCTATTCAGAGGAATGCATGAAGAAGAAAAAGTATCTCGAAAGCGTGTGTACAAAAGACTTGAAAAGCGTAGCATATGTCTCGTCCTCAAGCAGAAAGAAGATGAATGGTTTTGCTTCTCGCTCGTTTTGCAATGCTGCTTGATACCAGTTGAAACTGTTTAGGTGTAGTAGTTTGGAGCTGCCAAATACATTGGAGAAACGCTAGAGCAATAATTGCGTTATGCCCAACACGCAATCATTGTACTGGTTCCGAATTACATCAACAATTGCACTGAAAACGCACAGTTTTGTGCTGGTTTCGCACCATCCAACTTTTGCGTGTACTGCGGAATAAATATTATATGACTATAAAAGGCTTATGTAGCCTTCTTCCTCTTTTTCCTAGGTATCACTAACGATTCTGTTGACCAAATGTGATAACGTAGCGTGACCGACTCTAATTTCTTCGTCGCGCCATCAAAAAACCTGAACACCAAGGTTCGAACCATTTGGTGTCCAAGCTTAAACGTTTATCTTTATCAATTAAATAAATAATGAAATTAAAAAACAAATTATTAAGTTTTCATGATAATTAAATGATTTAAAAAAATCATTTTTATTCAGTGTAATTAAACTAATCAAAGATTGTAAATGTTTACATTAGATGGCGTAAAGTGTTCTTTCTTATCCATAAAGTAATATTGTAACTTCTGTCTCCTTACGACAACATTCATCATAACATATCTCTGCAGTCTGTTAAAATTCTCCCCCCGGCGGATATTTAAATTTGTTGCTGCGCGCGTTGCGCTTATTGATCCACTTTATTCTTTGACCAACTTAACATTTCATCGCTACTGGATTCGTTTTGCTTATGCTAGCAGAACGTTCTACCATCGGCCATTAAAATAGATGCTTACAAAATACGACCTTGGCCGTGGCTGTCACAGTTGATCGCAATAACACTGCAAAATTCATAAACAGAGACAGTGTAGGGGTAAACAGGGTAAGACCGCCCACCGTAGTTTCACTACCAAGTTATATAATAATTGAAAAATTCCTTTGACATGTCTATTACAGTATAATAACATAACATTTTGCACCCCTTTCTTTTTTGATAGTGCGCGAACGGTCACAGAAATAATCAAAAACAACCTTTCAGCTGGCAACCAGTCAATGCGCTATTGTTTCGCGGCAACGGGACTTAAGGTTTTTCTGTCTAAAAATCTATTGTTTTATTCGTGAATAAACGTTTAATCGCTTGCCTGAATCTGTCTTCTTTCGGAAACATCGAAGGCCGTGAGTAATCTTGTAATTTTGACTACTTTTTCGGTGAAATAAGAAAATGTTCCACTGGAAATAAAGTCGCCCACTATACATGGGGTAAAACCGCCACGTATACAACTGTTTGTTGTTTTACTTCAAGACCCAAATGCCTCGACACTGCATAGGGATATTTACAGTATCAGTAAAGCAATTTCAAGCCACATAGGACATCGATGTTAATCGATCATTTCCGATTTGGTTGAAGCTTTTCTAGTAATATTTTTTTAACGCGACTAATTTTTGGAAAAAGTAAATTTGTGTAAAAATGGTATTAATGAACAAAAATAATTTTAGAGCCAGGACGGTTTGTTTGATCGGTATGACGTCTCCGGCAGAGTTGAAAATAGTAGTTTTTTACTTCCGAAAAAAGTATACACTGTGAAAAAATTTAAAGAAAAGATATAATACAAGAATTAAATTTTTTTTTAAATTTATTTCAAAAAACCATGTTTTTGCCTGCAAAATCTACAAAAGGTAAGCTAAAATTTGATGGTTGTTGGATCATGGAGTAATAGAAATCATAACAGCTCAAATTTTGTAATGAATTTTTTAGGGCGGTTTGTTTGATGTATAGAGTCGTTGGTAATTTTGTTAAATGTAAACTTTAAAAAATTTAAAAATATGAATAAAAAATTTAATAATTATTATTATTACTCTATATATAACAGGTCTTCAAAAAAATCATACAGACAGGTTTAATGAGTTTTATTTTCAGCTCAAAGACAGGTATATTATAAATTGAATATCTAGAAAAACCCCAACTCTGAAAAATCTATTTATTTTGAAGGCCACAAAATGTTACCTAAACATTGATTTGAACTTGGATAATCAAAAAACAAAAAAAGTTAAAACTTAGACAAAATTTTTTTTTCGGATTTTTCACAGTGTATATTTTATTGAAAAAGAAAAAAAAATACCATCTACAACTTTGTCAAAAACACCATACCGATAAAATCAACCGTTTTGGCACTAAAAATATTTGTTATCCTCAAAAAATAGTGGGCTACCCCGCATGAAAAAGATCTGCACATTTTCAATGAATTTTTAAAATTGAAAAAAAAAAGCTGGAAAATAAACAAAAATATTTCCGTTCTAATTTTTTGAATGCGGGTATTGAATAGAAGAACCTCTTTGCGAAGAAAAAATGAAACTGCAGCAGCAACTTTTTTTCTATAAATAGATTTGCTTAAGGGGGCGGTCTTACCCCGCTTACCCCTATCCGAAAATTAGTAAAACTGACTAGCTTTTGTATGCAACGTGTGTGTGCGCTATGCGTAGTTACGCTCTCACGCTCTTTTTATATTTCTTTATTACTTCAACAGAATTACTTGGTATAGCCCCTACCCAAGTAATTCTGATGAAACAAAAATCACGAGGCGAAAACAGTCAGCGAACTGGAATTTCCCTTGTTTAATTAATTCATTTTAACCGCAGTGAGGTTAATAACTTAAATTTTTTTGAAAAAGCACATGCTTTATATAACGTGCGTGTAAAATGGGAATTATATCGAAAGTTTGGCGGAGGTGAAAAGCATATCACCCAATGCCGTGTTTGCCAACGTTATGGCCATGGTTCAAAGTTTTGTAACATGGACCAAAAATGCCTCATTTGTGGAGACTCTTCTCACAAAAAAGACACATGTCCTGTGAAAGAGAGTAAAAATTTTCGCTGTGCGAATTGTAACGGCAACCATATGTCGAATTTTTATCAATGCCCAGCCCGTTTAGCAATTGTTAAGGCAAGGCAAGGTAAACAAAATTCAAAACAAACTTCAAAACAAAATTCTCCAAGCGTACCAGTAACGCCCACTTCCTCTACATCTTTGCATACTCGTTTAACATATGCACAGGTTACAGGTAGTTCGAACATTCTACCGCCTAATGTTGGTAGTTCGAAAATGAACGTTAATATGAGTAAGCAAAACACGCTAGAAAATAATTGTACACCTATTACCCCAGCTAATATTGCTACCGAAAATATTTTTTCTAATGTCAACTGCCTGGGGCCTATTACGGCAGGTAAACTTTCTTTTTTGCAACAGGCAATGTTCGATCTTATGAACGCCATGTTGCAGGCAAAATCAATGTTTGAAGCCATTCAAATAGGCACAAATTTTACTATTAAAATTGTTTCTAATTTAAAACTTAGCAATGATTTCAAATAAAACAATTAAAATATGAAATTGGAATGCTCGCTCTAAATAATGTGCATATTGCAATTATTACTGAAACATTTTTGAAACCTAACATAAAATTAAAATATGATCCCAATTACGTGGTTCATAGATATGATAGGATTCAGGGTTCCGGCGGTGGAGTTGCAATTGTTATTCATCGCCGAATCAAACATCGTGCTCTTCCCCATCTTGAGACGAAAGTTATTGAAACTCTGGGAATTGAAGTTCAAACTGAACTTGGGATTTTATTTATTGCCGCAGCATATTTACCATTTCAATGCACACGCGAGCTAAAAAATTATTTTAAAGGTGATTTACAAAAACTCACCAGAAATCGTTCGAAATTTTTCATAATCGGCGATTTTAACGCTAAACATCGTTCATGGAATAATTCTCAAAGTAATTCCAATGGCAAAATATTATTCAATGATTGTTCCTCAGGATACTATTCTATTTTGTCTTCGAATAGTCCTACATGCTTTTCTTCTGTAAGAAACCCTTCAACAATTGATTTGGTGCTAACAAATCAAAGTCATGTATGTAGTGATTTGATCACACATGCTGACTTTGATTCTGACCATCTTCCAATAGCTTTTTCTTTATCACATGAATCAGTTTCAAACCCTATGAGCTCTGTTTTTAATTATAACAAGGCTAATTGGGAAAGATACAAAACTCATATTGAGAGAAATTTCAATAATGAGCTTGATTTGCAAAACGAAGTGAATATTGATTCCGCTTTGGACGCATTAAAATGTGCAATTGTTGATGCCAGGAATTATTCTGTTCCAAAGGCTCAAGTGAAATTTGATTCACCAATAATTGACGAAAATCTTCAACTTCTAATTCGTTTGAAAAATGTCCGCAGACGTCAATATCAACGTTCTCGTGACCCTGTTTTTAAAACTATTTATAAAGATTTACAGAAAGAGATTAAACATAGATTTACTCTTCTGAGAAATCAAAATTTTGAGACTAAAGTTGAACAATTGAAACCATATTCAAAACCATTTTGGAAGCAGTCGAAGATTCTTAAGAAACCTTCAAAGCCTATTCCAGTTTTAAAAGATGGTGAACGTTTTCTTGTATCCAATGAACAAAAGGCTCAAAGATTTGCTCAGCAGTTTGAGAGTGTTCATAACTCAAATTTGAATTTTGTGAGTCCAATTGAAAATGAAGTCACACGTCAATTTGATTTAATTTCTTCCCAGAATTTTTTACCTGCAGAAATAATTGAAACTAACTTGAATGAGATTAAATCAATTATTAAAAATTTCAAAAATATGAAAGCACCTGGTGACGATGGAATCTTCAATATACTAATCAAACATCTCCCTGAGAGCACAATGGAATTTTTAGTGAAAATTTTCAATTGCTGCTTCAAAATTGCATATTTTCCCAAATTACTGAAAAATGCAAAAATTACTCCAATTTTAAAACCGGATAAGAACCCAGCTGAAGTTTCAAGTTATCGACCAATCAGTTTGCTTTCTTTAATAAGTAAACTGTTTGAGAGAATTATTCTTAACAGAATGATGTCACACATCAACGAAAATTCAATTTTTGCAAATGAACAGTTTGGATTTCGCCATGGGCATTCCACAACTCATCAATTGCTCAGAGTTACTAATATGATACGAGCTAACAAATCTGAAGGTTATTCCACTGGAGCTGCTCTTTTAGACATAGAAAAAGCATTCGACAGTGTTTGGCATAAAGGTTTGATTGCGAAATTGCAAACTTTTAATTTTCCAATTTTCCTAATCAAAATTTAAAAAAAATATCTTACTGATCGAACCCTGCAGGTTGTCTATCAGAATTCAAAATCTGATAGATTTCCTGTCAGAGCAGGTGTGCCTCAAGGTTCAGTCTTGGGTCCAGTCCTGTACAACATATTCACTTCAGATCTTCCTGATTTGCCTCCAGGATGCACAAAGTCATTGTTCTGCGATGACACAAGCATTTCCGTAAAAGGAAAAAGTCTTCGTGTCATATGCAGTCGATTGCAGAAAAGTTTAGATATTTTTTCTTCCTACTTGCAAAAGTGGAAAATCGCTCTCAATGCTTCTAAAACTCAAATGATAATTTTTCCGCATAAGCCTAGGGCTTCTTTCCTCAAGCCAAACAATAATCACGTTGTCAAGATGAATGGGGTTATTTTAAGTTGGTCCGACAAGGTTAAGTACTTGGGACTAATTTATGATAAAAAACTTATTTTCAAAGAGCACATTGAGAGTATACAAGCCAAGTGCATCAAATATACGAGATGTTTATATCCTCTCATTAACAGGAATTCTAAACTTTGTTTAAAGAACAAACTTTTGATTTGCAAACAAATTTTTAGACCAGCAATGCTTTATGCTGTACCGATCTGGTCAAGTTGCTGTTCAACAAGGAAGAAAATGCTCCAAAGGATTCAGAATAAAATTCTGAAAATGATTTTGAAGCGTCCTCCTTGGTTTGGTACACTCGAATTACATAGACTTACTGGTGTTGAACCATTAGAAGCTATGTCAAATAAAATTATTAACAATTTTCGACAAAAATCGTTGCAATCCTCAATTGCTACGATAAGCTCTCTTTATAGCCAATAAGTTAGCAAATAAGTTAGTTGTAAGTTTGGTTTGGTAAGTTTGGTTTTCCGTGTATAATTCGTTTTGCCAGCGGTGTTGCCGTCCGTTTGCTCCCCGCTTTGCCGCTTTAATTATTTTGTCGGGTAACAAAAAAGAAGTCTCTAGCGTGCGCTCATGCGTGATGTGATGAGAGCTTCAATGCTTGTCGTTAATGGAATGAAAACTTCTTCAGCGCATTAGCGGCGCGATATGATTGTTCATGAAAATTGGCCTTTCGACCCAAGTAGACTTGATAGAACCAGTAAATTAAAATAATTATAAACCAATCGAGGAACTCTGTTGTAACTATGGGGGATAATCTGACACGATGTATTTTACCTAATGTAGTGTCCAAGGTCACTTGTGCTTCTTAATGTGTGTCTTTCCGTCGTTCTTTTCTATCGTCAATAGCTCCTGAATGGCTTATACTTGGTTGAATTTACCACTCCCTTTGTCTAAAATGTAAATTTTCGAATTTTCCTGCGTTGAACGATATATTACGTGCTATTGGACAGCCATTCGATATCGCATGTGAAAAAAAAAAACAATGTTTATTCTTTCGTTTAAAACTCAGCTACTTCTGGTGTACCACGATTATTTTTAATAACTATGTGCGAAATTATTTAAACCCAAATCTTTCTTATTATGTGTTTCTGAAGGAATTACACCCGCTTTTGAAGTAGAATACTTCTCTCAGGAAGTTCGGCTACATAGGGATGTGAAATGAAAATCTAAAACCGAAAAAAGTGAAAAATATGTCCAATTTCAAATGCTAATAAATCGGTTAGTATTCGATGGATTTCCTTCGTTCTTGCAGAAATAGATTTGAAAATCTTCTAAGATTCTTCCCAAAATAAGATAATTGTAATTTTATTATTCACACTATTGTACTATTGAAAATAGTCAAGCCTTGTCAAAACGAAAAATTCGACCTCTGATTGGTCGTTATATGCTTGCTTCCCAAGCACGGTCGACAGAATCATATACCTTGCAATTGAAAACATGCTATTTGGCCTATATAAGAGCCTGTTTCAGCCGGAGCCGCTCATAATAGTTCTAGACAGCGACAACAGCAGTCGTCCTTCCTTAGCAGCAGCACTAGCCCTGTGGTTGGTCACCACGTCTCAGGAGCAGCGCGGTTTTTCTCAGCGTGTGTCGCCAGACAGCCATTATTCCCCCCGTGTTGGGGCAGCATGATAATTGCCATCAGAAAATCCAATTTCGGAAAACAAAATGCCTTTTTGAAAGTTAATAATTTTTGTCAACGCAAGCAAGCATTCTGTGTTGCATCCTAGCAATTCAAATTTGTCGCACTCGTCTAATTTACTGAATGTGAAATAGCTTCCACAGTGCATGTTGTCCGTGTATCTTAATTCCACCAATGTTAGGGCAGCTCAAAGGTTGTAATAAGCAACCGATTTTGAACCGCAACATGCGTTTTTCAAGGCAAATAAAAAAATAATTGAAGGTTAATAATTTTCTGGCACCAACACTAGCAGACATTCTGTGCGGGATGCAATCAAATTATGTTGTAGTTGTCTAATTTTCACTTTATTCAGTAAACCCCCCACTGTAGGGGCAGCGCAAAGGCGCGATCGGCATAACCGACACTGAATAATTAACTGCCCTGTTAGTACGCATTCACAAAAGCAGTTAGTTCGACTATGCAGAGCTAATATGAAGTCGATTCAATCAATCAGTATAAACAGAATTTCGTCGTCTCCCAGCTGCCAAGTTGCGACATGATGCAACACGCAACAGCGAGAAAACGAAATCGCTTGATGTTACAAACCGCAATAAGATGCGGGTTAAAACCGTTGCGTGTGTGACTGACACGCAAGCAGCCGGGTTATCTTTCTTGTAAAAGTATTCTACTTCAACCTTGCGGTCGTGGCTTTGCATACAACCTTCTTGTGATTTTTTTAAGTAAAAAAAACTCAACTCCAGCTTTTGCAATGTGCTAGGTGTCAAAAAGGAAAAGACTCACTCATCCGAGTATCCTTGGAATAGAGCCGGTCATCGTCGTTGACATCTCACCTTTAATTCTCACTATGTAACTTCGGTAATTCACAGTTGTCTGGCCGATCGTTCCAATTTGATTGTTGATAAGTCACTTACTGCCTGTGTTTATATTTTTTTCTCGTGTTCTTTTTTGTTTATTCAATGCCGCGGTAGCTTTGGTGACTATTCATCGCGGAAGGGAAAGTGTTTTCGCCAACGTTTGCATAGCAGAACCGCTCGCGGTCTTTCTTCAATATTTCCTGTTTTCTTTTACAAAAATGGTCTTGTTTTTAGTGGGCAATGGCGGACGGTCATTTCCTGGTTTACACTCTACCTGTTTTCATTTCATTCAACAGAAGGCTTACTTTCTTTCGGACTAAGCTAAAGCTGTACCGTATGACAAAATCCTACGCGACGTAACATATGGTATTTCTGCGCGGGGTGTGACGTCACATATACCACCCCGCCTAGTTGGCCATTATCTAGAAGAGACAATGGTCACATGGTCCGTTCTGACGGCCGCTAGGTGTATTTTTGAAGTAGAATACTTCTCTCAGGAAGCTCGGCTACATAGGGATGTGAAATTAAAATCTAAAATCGAAAAAAGTGAAAAATATGTCCAATTTCAAATGCTAATAAATCGGTTAGTATTCGATGGATTTTTTTCGTTCTTGCAGCAATGACAAGCAACTTACTATATTATTAAAAGTGGTCAATCCTTGTTGAAGCGCACAATTCGATTGATCTGATTAGTCAACGTTCACTTACTTGAAAAAATGACTGACTCGCAAGAAACCGGGTTATCTTTCTTGTAAAAGTATTCTACTTCAACCTTGCGGTCGTGGCTTTGCACACAACTCTCCTGTGATTTTCATAACAATTATTTTTCGCGTTTTTATGCTACTATATACATATTCGTTTTCATGATATTCCTTCTTTCCTTTGCACGTAAAATTCAATTAAAACAATAGTGCTACATGTCATTTCTTCATAATTTAACGTTTTAAGACATGGGACTTGTTCAACAAGAAAAACGTTCGCTCGTCTGGTGTGCTGCGCCTTGTAGTTATCCTCTGCTGGGCTGTATGGTTCAAACGTCGCTCGAACTGGTGGGTCTTTGTTGCGGAGGGTAAACACTCGGTAGTAAACAAAAAGAACTCGACAAACGGTAGCGTCGCTCAGCGTCGCCCATGCTCACGCGCGGGTTCTTAGCGCTTACGCTGGCGCACGTGTTTGGAAAACACATGTTATGGCGCTCTCAATCAGAATGCCCAAAATGTACTAAAAGTTAAGCACGATAAAGAGACAGGCCAAGAAATGCCATAGGCCAGTATAGAACAGCTACACGCAAAAGTTGGATGGTGCGAAACCAGTACAAAATTGTGCGTTTTTAGCGCAATTGTTGATGTAATTCGAAACCAGTACAATGATTGCGTGTTGGGCATAACGCAATTAATGCTCTAGCGTTTCTCCAATGTATTTGGCAGCTCCAAACTACTACACCTAAACAGTTTCAACTGGTATCAATCAGCATTGCAAAGCGAGCGAGAAGCAAAACCATTCTCCTCCTTTCTGCTTGAGGACGAGACATATGCTACGCTTTTCAAGTCTTTTGCACACACGCTTTCGAGATACTTTTTCTTCTTCATACATTCCTCTGAATAGCAGCAAGCACGCACCGACAGTACGAGTGAGACTAACAACACTATGGTATCAAGTATGTACCGTGGTGGATCGAAACCCGTACAGTATCGAAATCCGTACACCTTGATGTTTTTCTTCAGTTTTATCATTATAAAAATGAAAATTCATATGATAGTTACATGTACATGTCCGTTGAGCTGTGGGCCTTCTGTTAAATTAAACTATGCGGCAGTAGGCCATGAAATAAAAATATTCAAAATGAAAAATCAATCGTGAATTGGTTTCAGTTGTCATTTCGTTGTATCATTAGAGGATTTACTAAGGAAACGTTCTCTAGATAAAAACGATTTCAAGTGGGATATAAGTGTTTTACTCTGTGAATCTTTTTTAAATTGATGGAAAAGGTAAGTCTTTGTCATTTTCGAGCTGTATATTGTCTGGTAAATAGTGTAAACTGTATTTATTCAACAAAAACTGTGCCGTACGGATTTTGGCCCTTGTTAATTGCTTGAATCGAAATCGTACAGCGTGTGTATCATACATATATTGTTGAACTTTCTTCTTGTTTTCAGTATATAATGGAAGAAAACAAGTATAAATATACTGTGACTGAGGTGCGCAAGAGAAAGTCGTACCGGGAAGCTTCGAGAGGTTCCAGCGTTCCGGTTACTACAATAAGGGGTGCCGCAACGAAACGCTACGAAAATTGCACTATTTCAGCTGATATAAAAAATTAGAAAACCGTGTGAAACTTTAGAAACCAATTGATCCTCAAAATATATTTATTCTTAAATTTAAAGATAAACTATAAATAAAAGATGTTCATTTTTGTACTACTATATCTATTCGGATTTCGATTCTTTGCTGTATGGACTTAGATCCAGTCTATATCGCGTGTGTGCGGATTTCGATTCAAAAGTGTACGGATTTCGATTCAATACATATTCTATTTAAACCTTCTATTTTCCCCGTGGCTCTGTGGTTAGCGATGTCGGCCGGCTAGCTTTCCCACACGATTGTGATATCGGGTTCGATTTCCGATCGAGTCGAGGATCTTTTCGAGCTGGAAATTTTCTCGACTCAGCACTGGGGCACGGTGTATCGTTGTACTTATCCTACACATGCAAAATGTGCCAAAAAAAAACAATATCGATAGCGAATTCTCTCAACTAATCTAGTTGATCGAGACCGCTATTAGCCCCAAGGCTAAGCGTGCGATATTGTTTTTTTTCTATTTAAACATGATTTTTTCGAGTTTCGGAGTGATTTTAATCATTTTGCTTGAAAATAGTGATAAAATATAAGTAGACCTATAAGTAAACATGTCAGTTCAAAGCAATATGTGATTTCTTGATTTTATATTGGCCGTCGAAGATTACCATGTGCTTAGGTGTACGGATTTCGATCCAGCACGGTGCAGCACGGGTGTCTCGCTCATTTCGTGAAGCAACGAAATATCGCCTTGCGCGTCGCAATCCGAAACGAAAGAGAAGCGAAAGAGCAACCTGCAAATTGTATGAGATGTGTCTAGTCTAGTCACTAATACACTCGACGTGAGAAATAAAGTGTCGGTATATGATACATATTCTGATTTCATTCTATGTCAATGTATTCGCAGTACAACCGTTGCGTTATGCGTTTCACACATTTATTGTGCGATTTCTGTGCAACATTTGTGCGAATCGGGAAGACACAATGATTGTACAAAACTTCAACTTTTGCGTGTAGGTATGTGGTGACCGGATCGAAGGGGGAAAGCCTTTCGCTTTGAGTTACCTGTAGGGTACTATTTAAGCTTTTGTGTGAATAAAGTAAGTTTAATCTACCGCTCAAGTCTCGAGTTGTAATTCCGTGTGCAGAGCACACGTACAGGGATACCTAAAAGAAGAAGTCCCTGGTAGGATATACCCTACACCGGAACATTCTCAATAATGAAGTAAACGTTAGTACCTCTTTCTACCATCAAAAGGTAATATTCCGCTTTCATGCAATTATCATTTTCTCTTCTTTCCTGTTACTTTCATCATTTGTACAAAAAAATTCCTGTCATCCGTCATTCACAATGAAAACGGTTTTGATTGATTTTCACACACATTTTCACTCTGAGTTTCATTGCGTGAACTGTAATGTTGTGAATTCGGTTTGTGTACTTCACATAACATAACATTTATTTGACACGGCACAAATACAATTTAATGTTTAACGGCGCCAATTATATCTGATGACTTAAAAACTAAAGCAAATTTTTTATCCTCGCTGCCGACTACGAGCTGAAATTAAGTCTAACTTAAAACTAGCATGGGATTTCCAATCAGTGTTTTGTTGTTCAATGGTCGTCTGATAATCGTCGAATGGCATGTATGGATTCGTTCTGCTGAGCCACGATGTCGTGAGTTGGTACAGAGGCTCGTAGTCCTTGGGTCCTGGTTCTATTGTGCGGGGTGTGGTTGCTGGTTTTGAGTTTGTGTACTGTACAGTGGCATTTTGCGTCTTGTGTTGGATGGGATACATACTGCCAGGAAAGAAATTTTGGCGTTTCATTTTGATAACGACAGCAAGCGTCATTTTGATAAAATCATTTTTGCTTAACCAAACGAATGGTTCAGATCATTTGGTTGAATTTCCAGACAATTTTATTGTTTGGCCTTGAACGATGCGCGTGAATTATTTCATCGGAGTATGATAGCTCCTTACAGGTATGAAATTAACGTTTATTTGAAAGGGTGCTGCGTTTATTGGAAGTGCAAATTGGAAAAAGATTGCTTGTAAAGTACGAAAAATTTCGGTAGTGAAGATGATTTTTATTAACACTGTCTCCCACCCCACGTAACGCAATTTTGCTTGGCTGCCTTGCGCAATGGAACGTTTTACAGAATAGTGTGAAAATATTTTTTGCTCCCAAAAACCTCAACATGCCGAATTTGGTTTCATTTAGTTGGTTAGATCTCGCGACGTGCAGAAATTTGGGTTTCATTTGTATGGGACCTCTCCCTTCTAGAAGAGGTAGCGGTCTCGAACTATCTTCGTCACCTTTCTCGGCCTCTATACAAAATTTCACGCCGATCAGTTCAATAGTTTCCAAGTCTATATTGATCAGACAGACAGACAGACAGAGCTGCATTTTTATATGTTAAGATTCTTTCACATATGCCGAAATTAATCAAGTCGTTCGAGACGCTGTAATCGAAAAGATGAAGATTCACTTATGGTATTTAAGCCCAGAATAAGTAAGATTGGCTTTTTTAGACCCCGGTGTCCCGGTGGGAATCAAAAGAAAAATGATCAGGTGATTAAAAGCGAAGGATCCTTCAGTAGCTTTTGTCGAATATCGCAAGCATTCAAATCCTGAACAGTTAGCAGTATGTGATTTATCTCATTTCGTTTCATGCAAAACCAAAGCTTTCGTTTCGAGATTTGAACGTATTAATATTTTTTTTGTTCGTTATCCAATTCTGTATAATTACGAAGTTACTCAATTTTCATGTTGTGCTTTTTTTTTGGAAATGAATTGTTTTTTTTTAATCATTTTAGAATTCATTTTGAGGAGCGTAAGACTCCTGTAACCAATTCGAATTTATGGGTTTAGTTACGATGTAAGCTATTTTTGTACCTATTTTATGTAAGCTATTTTTTTACCAATATAGATGGTATCAGGTAGGTCGGCTAAAAAGCCATGGCTTATAACGGCACGTTCCTCTCACATGTGGAGGATTTGTGGATGTAAATGGATGTGCAACGTGTGGGAATCAAGACAAATGCTGATGTGACGTAGATCTCCAAAAACACGATGGAGAGGTTCAATACGGTTCAATATAAGGTTCAATATGAGAAATATTCTGAACAAATATGGAAATGGGATCAAAAAAAATTATTGGTTTCAGAAATTATTTGTTTAAGGCTCAGTCTACCTAAGCTTTTTACATTTACTAGCAACTTTTACTAAACCAAACTCCCCAAAAACGAATGAGCGTTTCATAATAAAACAACTGATTGTGTCGTTGCTTTGAAGTAACTTTCCGTAGCAGAATAGTTGGTTGAAATTTTGCTAGCGACGTTTACCGTTTAGTTTATCCGCCGGGTTCCCCGAGAAATTGTTGTTGCAAAATTTAATGCAACGTGTTACACTCCACAAATCATCTCAGTTCAAGGCTTCCCAGAGATGCCTTCCCGGTGGGTACTACAGTTTTGGCAAAATTTTGGTGCATGTGCGTATGACGCAGAACATGATAAGCTGTTGAGTCTGAAACGTGTCGTAAATATGTCTCATATATTTGAATAATTTAAACCCAACAACCGTCCCACCGTAAAACTGTGAGGTTGGTTCTCCGTCGTCGTATCCTTCACTCTGTTTCGTCGTCGTTTGCCTGCGTGTTTCTGTGCTTGACTGCATTCGCACAAGACGTTTTTCGCATCCTAAAAGTGCCATTTTTGGTCGAGAATATTCCCGGGAGCCAGTTTTCAGGGGCCGTCCCTTGGTATGACACGGCGAACGAGTAAGCCGTAATTAGAAAACGTCATATAAGTTTCGCATCCTTTCTTCTGCTGTTTGCATTCGCACTAATACCGTTTACCCCCTTGTCACGACAGCCCACGAAAACTGTCAGAGCCAGTGTCCATTACAAAACGGTATACACAAAGGCGGCCGAAAATTGTATGCCTCCATCAGAAGGATCTGCCTTTGCTTCTATGTATCTGGGCGAGGATAAAAGTCTGACGCTGAATGTATGATAGGAACGAATTTTGATTGACACTCGGCTAAACTCGCAAGGCAACCTTCTGGATATGCCTTTGAAATCAGATCCCAACGAGGCTGTTCCTCACAACGGACCGATGATGCCCGTTCCGTCTCCAGTCAACAGTTGACAACGGTGAACAGCCAACAATATCACAAGAATCAACGATCTGACACTTTCGGAGAAACTCTATTCTCGACACCCGGAACCGACCGAACTCTGTATAGATGAATCACGCGACCATGAAAGTAAAAACTTTATCGTTTCCCTCAAAGCTTCTTCAGCTGACAGTTTCAGCTTGTTCCTGCGGTAGATGGGCTAAAAGATCAACCCTCTCCAGAGGCGACCGGTGCCAGCGTGTGTCATTAAAATGAACACAACGTACGTACGGGTAGCGAGCAAAGAGCGACATTGAATCGCGAAGGCTGGGAAGCGACGCCTTGTGAACCGAGCACGGCTCCAGCATCCTGTCGAGTGACAAACGGTTGGGATGCGCGATTTGGAAGTTGTACCTATCTCTATCTCTCTGTTGTATCCATGAATATGCATGCATGCGGTGTACCCAACCGTCATCCAATCTACCCTCCCCCGCCTATCGAGCAGCTCGGCTCCTATGGTGACAAGGGAGATTCGTCATCCACGCCGTTCGCGAAGATCTCCTTGCGGGTGGATGAATTTTACATTTGACATCAATGCGGCGTTTTTTAAACGAAATTGTTTCCCATAACGGGCTGCACAGAGACAATCTGTCGGGAAAGAGAAGTGAAATTGAAGCTAGCGTTTGCTTCAGTTGGGCAATAATTTAAGTTCGGGCGATGAATGCATGAATTTATTATTGAAACGGAAATGGTGAGGTTAGTCAGGAAATTATCACTAATTCTCAGCCATACTACCTCTTGTTGCATGTTCATTCATTGTTATTTAATTAAACTTAATCAGAGTTTTTTTCCTCATTTCACCTTAAAATGATTACACGCTTGCATAATCAATTTCCATCCATAATTTTTTATTACATTTCATCATTCTTTCCGTCGCATTCTCGTCAAATACTTAAAATGTTTGCTTTTTTAACATTTGTGGCAATTTTGATATTTTTAATACGGATAAATTATTTGTTTTACATTGATTCTGCAGATTTTTTGGCATTTTATGTTTTTTTTTGTATATTTCTGCCACTCTTGAAATTTTGGATGCTTTTAACATTTGTAACAGTTTCGACATTGAGTAAATTTTCAAAATTTCTGCTGTGTTATCATTGATATTCTTTTGTAAAATGTTTGATGACACTTTTGACTTGTTTGATATTTTTCATATAATAAAATGTCGGAAGCATTTTTGACACTTTTGACGTATTTAGTCGTCTTGGCATTTTATTTTTGACTTTATTCACCTTCGTTTCCTTTTTACATTCATGATATGACATTTTTGTTATTTTTGATATTTTCTAACAATTTGAACATTTTTGATAATTTATATTAAAATTTTTGATAAATTCTCTTTCTAGATCCCACTGGATGGCAGTGATGTTATGAAACAAAACCAGTTGCAGATACCTTCCATTTCCGCGACTACTTTCGGAATCTAGAAAGTGTTAGCTCTTCAGAATGACCGAAAGGCCAAAGTAGAAAATGATCTTGAATTGAGCTCAGAATCGGCGAAAAGTGTTTCTTAAGTCCAGAAAAAGCCATAAAAAATTATCCCAAAATGAGCTCAGAATCGCCGAAAAGCGCGTCTAAATTCCAGAAAGAGCCAAAATGAAAATAAACCCAAATTAAGCTCAGAGTCGGCGAAAACCCCTTCTGAAGTCCAGAAAAAGCCAAAAAAGAAAATGATCCCAAATTGAGCTCAGAATCGCTGAAAAGTGCTACTGAAGGCCAGAAAAGACCAAAAAAGAAAATGATTCCAAATTGAGCTCAGAATCGCTGAAAAGTGCTTCTGAAGGCCAGAAAAAGGCCAAAAAAAATAATGATCACAAATTGAGCTCAGAATCACCGAAAACCCCTTCTAAAGTCCAGAAAAAGCCAAAAAAGAAAATGATCCCAAATTGAGCTCAGAATCGCCGAAAAGTGCTTCTGAAGGCTAGAAAAGGCCAAATAAGAAAATGATCCCAAATTGAGCTCAGAAACGCCGAAAAGTGCTTCTAAAGGTCAGAAAAGGCCAAAGGAGAAAATGATCCCAAATTGAGCTCAGAATCGTCGAAAAGTGCTTCTGAAGGCCAGAAAAAGGCCAAAAAAAATAATGATCACAAATTGAGCTCAGAATCACCGAAAACCTCTTCTAAAGTCCAGAAAAAGCCAAAAAAGAATATGATCCCAAATTGAGCTCAGAATCGCTGAAAAGTGCTTCTGAAGGCCAGAAAAGGCCATAAAAGAAAATGATCCCAAATTGAGCTCAGAATCGCCGAAAACCCCTTCTAAAGTCCAGAAAAAGCCATAACAGAAAATGATCCCAAACTGAGCTCAGAATCGCTGAAAAGTGCTTCTGAAGGCTAGAAAAGACAAAACAGATAATGATCCCAAATTCAGCCCAGACTGGCTAAAAATCCTTTTTGAAGACCAGAAAAGACCAAAAAAGAAAATGATCCCAAATTGAGCTCAGAATCGCTGAAAAGTGCTTCTGAAGGCCAGAAAAAGCCAAAGAGAAAATGATCCCAAATTGAGCCCAGACTGGCTAAAAATCCTTTTTAAAGACCAGAAAAGGCTAAAAGGGAAAATGATCCCAAATTGAGCTCAGAATCGCTGAAAAGTGCTTCTGAAGGCTAGAAAAGGCCCAAAAAGAAAATGATCCCAAATTGAGCTCAGAATCGCCGAAAAGTGCTTCTGAAGGCCAGAAAAGGCCAAATAAGAAAATGATCCCAAATTGAGCTGAGAATCGTCGAAAAGTGTTTCTAAAGGCCAGAAAAGGCCATAAAAGAATATGATCCCAAATTGAGCTCAGAATCGGCGAAAAGTGCTTCTGAAGGCCAGAAAAGGTCAGAACAGAAAATGATCCCAAATTGAGCTCAGAATCGTTGAAAAGTGCTCCTGAAGGCCAGAAAAAGCCAAAAAAGAATATGATCCCAAATTGAGCTCAGAATCGCTGAAAAGTGCTTCTGAAGGCCAAAAAAGGCCAAAAAAGAAAATGATCCCAAATTGAGCTCAGAATCGCCGAAAACCCCTTCTAAAGTACAGAAAAAGCCAAAACAGAAAATGATCCCAAACTGAGCTCAGAATCGCTGAAAAGTGCTTCTGAAGGCTAGAAAAGACAAAACAGATAATGATCCCAAATTCAGCCCAGACTGGCTAAAAATCCTTTTTAAAGACCAGAAAAGACCAAAAAAGAAAATGATCCCAAATTGAGCTCAGAATCGCTGAAAAGTGCTTCTGAAGGCTAGAAAAGGCCCAAAAAGAAAATGATCCCAAATTTAGCTCTGAAACGCTGCAAAGTGCTTTTGAAGGCCAGAAAAGGCCAAAAGCGAAAATGATCCCAAATTGTGCTCAGAATCGCCGAAAAGTGCTTCTGAAGGCCAGAAAAGGCCAAAAAAGAAGATGATCCCAAACTGAGCTCAGAATCGGTGAATCCCCTTCTAAAGTCTAGAAAAAGCCAAAAAAGGAAATGATCCCGAATTAAGCTCAGAATCGCTGAAAAGTGCTTCTGAAGGCCAGAAAAGGCCCAAACAGAAAATGATCCCATATTGAGCTCAGAATCGGCGAAAACCCCTTCTAAAGTCCAGAAAAAGCCAAAAAAGAAAATGATCCCAAATTGAGCTCAGAATCGCTGAAAAGTGCTTCTGAAGGCCAGAAAATTGAGCTCAGGATCGCCAAAAACCCCTTCTAAAGTCCAGAAAAAGCCAAAAAAGAAAATGATCCCAAATTGAGCTCAGAATCGCAGAAAAGTGCTTCTGAAGGCTAGAAAAGGCCAAAGGAGAAAATAAGCGCAAATTGAGCTCAGAAACGCCGAAAAATGCTTCTGAAGGTCAGAAAAGGGAAAAAAAATAAAATGATCCCAAATTGAGCTCAGAATCGCCGAAAACCCCTTCTACAGTCCAGAAAAAGCCAAAACAGAAAATGATCCCAAATTGAGCTCAGAATCGCTGAAAAGTGCTTCTGAAGGCCAGAAAGGACAAAACAGATAATGATCCCAAATTGAGCCCAAACTGGCTAAAAATCCTTTTTAAAGACCAGAAAAGACCAAAAAAGAAAATGATCCCAAATTGAGCTCAGATTCGCTGAAAAGTGCTTCTGAAGGCCAGAAAAGGCCTAAAAAGAAAATGATCTCAAATTGAGCTCAGAATCGCCGAAAAGTGCTTCTGAAGGCCAGAAATGGCCAAAGTAGAAAATGATCCCAAATTAAGCTCAGAAACGGCGAAAACCCCTTCTAAAGTCCAGAAAAAGCCAAAAAAGAAAATGATCCCAAATTGAGCTCAGAATCGCTGAAACGTGCTTCTGAAGGCCAGAAAAGGCCAAAGTAGAAAATGATCCCAAATTAAGCTCAGAAACGGCGAAATCCCCTTATTAAGTCCAGAAAAAGCCAAAACAGAATATGATCCCAAATTGAGCTCAGAATCGCTGGAAAGTGCTTCTGAAGGCCAGAAAAGACCAAAAAAGAAAATGATCCCAAATTGGCCCAAACTGGCTAAAAATCCTTTTTAAAGACCAGAAAAAGCTAAAAAAGAAAATGATCCCAAATTGAGCTCAGAATCGCTGAAAAGTGCTTCTGAAGGCCAGAAAATTGAGCTCAGAATCGCCGAAAACCCCTTCTAAAGTCCAGAAAAAGCCAGAAAAGAAAATGATCCCAAATTGAGCTCAGAATCGCTGAAACGTGCTTCTGAAGGCCAGAAAAGGACAAAAAGAAAATGATCCCAAATTGAGCTCAGAATCGCTGAAAAGTGCTTCTGAAGGCCAGAAAAGGCCAACAAAGAAAATGATCCCAAATTAAGCTCAGAAACGGCGAAAACCCCTTATAAAGTCCAGAAAAAGCCAAAAAAGAAAATGATCCCAAATTGAGCTCAGAATCGCTGAAAAGTGCTTCTGAAGGCCAGAAAATTGAGCTCAGAATCGCCGAAAACCCCTTCTAAAGTCCAGAAAAAGCCAAAAAAGAAAATGATCCCAAATTGAGCTCAGAATCGCTGAAACGTGCTTCTGAAGGCCAGAAAAGGCCAAAACAGAAAATGATCCCAAATTGAGCTCAGAATCGCTGAAAACCCCTTCTTAAGTGCAGAAAAAGCCAAAAAAGAAAATAACCCCAAATTGAGCTCATAATCGCTGAAAAGTGCTTCTGAAGGCCAGAAAAGGTCAAAACAGATCCCAAATTAAGCTCAGAATCGACGAAAACCCCTTCTAAAGTCCAGAAAAAGCCAAATAAGTAAATGATCCCGTATTGAGCTCAGAATCGCTAAAAAATGCTTCTGAAGGCCAGAAAAGGCCAAAGTAAAAAATGACCCCAAATTAAGCTCAAAATCGGCGAAAACCACTTCTAAAGTCCAGAAAAAGCCAGAAAAGAAAATGATCCCAAATTGAGCTCAGATTCGCTGAAAAGTGCTTCTGAAGGCCAGAAAAGGCCAAAAAGAAAATGATCCCAAATTGAGCTCAGAATCGCTGAAAAGTGCTTCTGAAGGCCAGAAAAGGCCAACAAAGAAAATGATCCCAAATTGAGCTCAGAATCGCCGAAAAGTGTTTCTGAAAGTCAGAAAAGGTCAAAAAATAAAATGATCCCAAATTGAGCTCAGAATCGCCGAAAAGTGCTTCTGAAGTCCAGAAAAAGCCAAAAAAAAAAAGATCCCAAACTGAGCTCAGAATCAGCGAAAACTCCTTCTAAAGTCCAGAAAAAACCAAAAAAGAGAATGATCCCAAATTGAGCTCAGAATCGCCGAGAAGTTCTTCTGAAGGCCAGAAAAAGGCCAAAAAATAATGATCCTAAATTGAGCTCAGAATCGCC
Organism: Wyeomyia smithii; assembly: GCF_029784165.1. NCBI lineage: Eukaryota > Metazoa > Arthropoda > Insecta > Diptera > Culicidae > Wyeomyia > Wyeomyia smithii. The sequence continues at coordinate 187,496,101 of NC_073694.1, read as the reverse complement.
GAAAACCCCTTCCAAAGTCCAGAAAAAGCCAAAAAAAATAATGATCCTAAATTGAGCTCAGAATCGCCGAAAAGTGCTCCTGAAGGCCAGAAAAGGCCAAAAAAGAAAATGATCCCAAATTGTGCTCAGAGTCGCTGAAAAGTGTTTCTGAAGGCCAGAGAAGACCAAAAAATAAAATGATCCCATACTGAGCTCACGATCGCTGAAAAATGCTTCTGAAGGCCAGAAAAGAATATGATCCCAAATTTAGCTCAGAATTGCTGAAAAGTGCTTCTGATGGCCAGAAAAGGCTAAAAAAGGAAATGATCCCAAATTGAGCTCAGAATCGCCGAAAAGTGCTTCAGAAGGCAAACAAAAAATGATCCCAAATTGAGCTCAGAATCGGCGAAAACCCCTTCTAAAGTCCAGAAAAATCCAAAAAAGAAAATGATCCCAAATTGAGCTCAGAATCGCCGAAAAGTGCTTCTGAAGGCCAGAAAAGGCCAAAAAAGAAAATGATCCCAAATTGTGCTCAGAGTCGCTGAAAAGTGTTTCTGAAGGCCAGAGAAGACCAAAAAATAAAATGATCCCATACTGAGCTCACGATCGCTGAAAAATGCTTCTGAAGGCCAGAAAAGAATATGATCCCAAATTTAGCTCAGAATTGCTGAAAAGTGCTTCTGATGGCCAGAAAAGGCTAAAAAGAAAATGATCCCAAATTGAGCTCAGAATCGCCGAAAAGTGCTTCTGAAGGCAAACAAAAAATGATCCCAAATTGAGCTCAGAATCGGCGAAAACCCCTTCTAAAGTCCAGAAAAAGCCAAAAAAGAAAATGATCCCAAATTGAGCTCAGAATCGCCGAAAAGTGCTTCTGAAGGCCAGAAAAAGCCAAAAAAGAAAATGATCCCAAATTGTGCTCAGAGTCGCTGAAAAGTGTTTCTGAAGGCCAGAGAAGACCAAAAAATAAAATGATCCCATACTGAGCTCAGGATCGCTGAAAAATGCTTCTGAAGGCCAGAAAAGAATATGATCCCAAATTTAGCTCAGAATTGCTGAAAAGTGCTTCTGATGGCCAGAAAAGGCTAAAAAAGGAAATGATTCCAAATTGAGCTCAGAATCGCCGAAAAGTGCTTCTGAAGGCAAACAAAAAATGATCCCAAATTGAGCTCAGAATCGGCGAAAACCCCTTCTAAAGTCCAGAAAAAGCCAAAAAAGAAAATGATCCCAAATTGAGCTCAGAATCGCCGAAAAGTGCTTCTGAAGGCCAGAAAAAGCCAAAAAAGAAAATGATCCCAAATTGATCCTACATATAACCGGTCTCATAGACTGAGGCCGTTGCAAGAAGCATTTGTTGGTGAGGACCAGTGCGATGTTTGAGGACGGCAATCTACAACGGGCCAGATGTTCACCTTGAGATAGATCCTTGACAAGTTGCTTGAGCACAACTTGCAAACAAATTATCTGTTTTTAGATTTCAAGGCGGCGTACGATTCAGTGAAATGCATCGAGCTGTGGCATATTATGCTAATAGTTTCCCAACAAAACTGATTATGCTGACACGTGTGACTCCTGACGGTTTCATATCAAGCGTCAGAACAGCGGGGGATGTTTGTAACGTTGGATGGTCTAGTACAAAAGGATGAGCTCTCGAACTTGCTGTTTATCAAAGCATTGGAAAGTTCTGGTAGGTGTGCAGAGGAGGCACCACCATCATGAAATCTCATGCTTCCAGGCTTCGTGAACAACATCGACGTCATAGGTGTTAATCATAGAACTGTAGAGGAGGCCTTTACGAAACTTAGATGGGAAGCTGCGAGAAGTGGACTCCCCATAAACTATGCCCGAATGACGGTTACCCATACATTTTCTATCAAATTAAAGTCCACGCAATGCAAACGTATGTTATGCGTTGTGCTTGGGCCTTAAGTCCATGAATCGCAAGTTGTAAGAAGTACACAAACACACTGACATAGTCAAGCTGCTGAATACGGCAAGTTACAAAGGGCCGGCCACGTAGCACGAATGACGGATAAGCGACTGGCAAAGATAATATTCAGTAGAGACTCGGATAGAGACTGACCTCTTCGAGGCAGACCTCGCATGCGTCCGATGTGTGCTATCGACGAGGGGGACGACGAAAAAACATTTATTTGGGTCAGAAAATCACTGAATCAAACAACACTGTTTTATGTTACTAGCAAGCTGTCAAACAGTTCCACTTTCATAAACGTAAATTGACACTATCGAGTCCAGCAGCTTGAAACAGAGAAGCAGCGCTCTGTGTTTTTTTTTCTATTAAAAGACCGCTTACTTTGTCCTCATTGTTTCGGAATTTATTTCAACTTTTATCCGACTGTCAAAATATTTTTATTTATAGCATTCGGCTCATTTCTCACTGTCTTGTTCGCCTCGGCGAAAGAAAGTACAAACACAACACACGCACACGTTCCGAAGCGCAAGCGACATTTTTCTCGCCGATAACGAGATCAGCCACCGCGCTGCCAGCAACCATACAGTCAGTGCCACCAATTTACCCGCCCAATCCCGGTTGCACCTCGCGCCCCACGTGGCATGATTTATCTTATTTGCTGTCATACGGCGAAAACGGTGCCCGCAGCACTTTACCACCGACACTCGAAATAATGATTGTAAAACGAATTTGCCACCCTGCTGCCACCCCCTCCAAACGTGAATTGTTTATTTTCGTCTCGTCGGTCGTCGAGTGCGAAGACAGCCAGCGTTATCCGGACGGCGACATCCCGGAGACACGAAGTTGCCTTTTTAGCACGGAAAATAATTGGGGATGATCGTGTATAATAAATTTCAAACTAGATCGCGCACTGTCGACCATAAATCATGAACACTTTCGCGACAGTCAGAAACCTAAGTCACACACACGAGACGACTCGGCGGGTATATTCAATTGTCGCGTGTCGGTAAAGTAGACTGCATCATTAGAGGGGAAATGGCTGTCAGTTGGCGTTGAAAAATGAAAAGAAGAGTCGTCGGTTGACAGGTTTGGGGTTACGTTTTGAGGAACAGCCACCGAAAAGCGCTTGATGAATATTTGAGCAAAATCCATGTGGGTCAGGAGGGTGAACAAATGTTGGTGGGGGATCAATTTAATAGAATAAATGCCACAGAAAATGTTATAAATGGGTCCACTGCACGTATCTCGATGTCAAGTTACTTTAAATGCAATCATATGTACAGTTTTTGCTTCTCTTCCACCACCAGCAAGACTTTCGACGCCTTTTCTATTCCACAAAAAATGGCTTCCTGCAACTGAATAACAGAAAAATATTGAAAGAAATGACTAATCATTTCATAAATCGACGCCTGCCATTTCACCTTTTCCCGCTCCGCGGGAACATGCCAATTGGAAGTTTCATTCGGCAGGACTGGCGGCTGTCATTTTTCAACCACGCTGCAAAAAAGGCTTTCTCAATCCAATCAGCAGACAACGGCGCTAAGAACGCAGACATCGACGGCGGTGGAGAACGACGACGACGACGACGACGACGCACGGAAGGAACGAAACTTTTTGATGAACGTTCAGAGAGGAATCCTTTCGGTTTCGTAGCCCGGGCGAAAAACCAAACCTCGCGTCAGCCATATCATATTGGGACAGCTGGTCGGCTGCTCCCGAAATTGGAGAAAAAGTAAACCGGAGAGATCCGGCAGGCAAGGATAGAAGTGACAAAATTGGGACGGAGTGCAGCGCAAAAAAAAACAGGAAAGAAAACTATCGGCAGGGCTGACAGTTGAAGGCAAAGCCTTTCACCTCCCAACCTTGTCCGATAAGATTTTTTTATTAGTTGTCGAAGAAATTGATTTCCTTCTTTCTTTATGCGGTTAATATTGCGCCGTTTTTTGTCGCTGTTGCCGTGCAGCCGGTGAACGGCTATCAGACTTGTACGGGATGCAATAGCTTCCACCGGAGTTGGGCCACTAGCGTGAAAGAAAAGCGACAGGAAGCTGTAAAAATCAAAGTTTTTCTGCTGTAATCTGCCACACTGGAAGTTTTGGGGGGAGGGGAAAATTGTGTGCACAACTTTTGGGCTATCGAAAACATTTTCTCGGCTGAATCTGTTTTCCTTGCGTTGGCAAACACGGCCCGAGTGAAGTCCAAGTTTCTCAGAAGCAATTGCTGGAGCTTGTTCACTGTATTGAGGCGAAATTAAAGTTGCTTTCCAAAGGATAATCGCGTTTGAGTGAAGTTCTTCAACCGGCAGGAGTGTGTCCGATTATGAAGTAATTTATCACAGGAGAGTTTCAGTTTTTTTTGCGCAAAGTTTCTCCCCTTTGTAGTGCCGGTTGTGATAAGTAGAGAATAATTTTGAACGACATGAAAAGATTCGGTGAAGGGTTTTCGACGCAGCGACGGTGCACCGAAGTGCTGTTGGTGAACTTTTCATGATGTTTTGATGACATGTTTTGTAATTTTTTGGACATGAAGGTTGCAACAACCCTTTATTACCACTGTCACGGACATCCAAAAGAAATTGTAAATCGGAGATATAACGAGTGACAACTAAAGTTTTGGATTTTTTTACATCTGCTATCGAAAAAGGTATATGTACTTCAAGATTCATTTCTCATGAAGATGCATTCAATATCAGGACCGGCGTCACATTATTTTCCCGAGTGGGTAGTAAGGAATAGGGAAGGCTCATGGGTAACAAAGGCGTAGCCGGGGGGCGACCTACTGATACCTGAACATATTTTTACGAAAAATCGACAGTGCATCAACAATGGCGTTTAAATGGAATGTTTAAAAGAAATTAGATTTTCGAATATTGTTCAGTGGTAATGTTTGCATCAAAAAATGGACTTTATTCGGATGGTGATAGCAAAAACCAAGATAGATAATTGATTTAATGAATTTCTTATGGAAGGTAATTATATAAGCTTACTTGCAGAAGCAATTCCACGACCTTGCGAGTAGCCTTCCTGGAGTTTACCGGAACATTCGCCATGGTGGACGAAAACATACATGTAGGCATGTTTTTGAGTTCTTTCTTCGTTTTATTTATCAGTTCCTCCTCAGTTTTCACGACAAAATTGTTGGTGTAGGCAAGCTTAGGAGAATGACTGGAGAGCGACATTATACTGACGACTTTTCTCTCTTTTCACTCTAACAGCCTCATGCATGAGCTGTTCATGAGAGCTCACATACAGCTACAGCTTAAACAAGGCAAAGAAACTGTCTTGTGTTGCGTACGACAGTTCATTCTTGCGCATGTATTTTGTTCTTTCGGACATGACAGCCTAATTTGCTCAGTGTGACAGTCTGCTGATCGGCTGCGGCTGTCATCGACTCGCATTTTTTCGTTTCTCCTTTTTCACAGGCCGCTGGCATATTGAATACAAAGCAAACCGTTTCCATTGTTGATATTATTCCCCACGTAAGAAAAAACGTGCTTCGCACCATCTCTCTTTCATTCTTTTATCGGCCTTAATGTCGTGTATCATAATCACCTGACATCCTGCTCGGATTTGTGCTGAAGGATGTCGGAAGATTATAGGCTGTAATTTACGACAGCTTGGAATAACCAACAGACATAAGGAGATGAAAACTAACAGCCCGTATGGAGTTGCACGTGTGCTGTCGTCAGTTGCTGTCGGACTATTTACCGAACGTATGGGAAACAGAGAGAGCTGTGCAATACAATGAGAGCCGAATCAGTTAAAAGTTTGCTGTCATTGTATTGCAGTCATTTTCATAACACTGGGTGTAGGTCTTACGCTTCTGGTTTGCCCAGAAACTCTGGATGGGAAGCACCTTGGATAACGTATCGATTTTCAGCCGCTTCATCTCCTCAAATGATTGCGTTGAGTAGTGGTTTAACACCAGATCTGGCCAGAGCATAGCGTCTTCGCCCCTATGGTATTTCTTGATGAACGACTCAACTTCCGGTAGGCACTTCGTACTATAAGTTTCCCCGTTCACGGCTAGTACGGAGATTCGCACTGATTGTCAGCTACAGCAGCACCTTCTTTGGGAACTTTGTGTGAAATGAATTTCACTACAGAGCTCACTTCCTTCGTGGGGGAAGTAAAATACGGAGTGCCCTGCCAGTCATTGCCAGATAGTTCTCGACGTCGACCACCACCATCATGTCTCGATTCACCGGAAAAATCGGCTCGACCATCTCATTCAGCTGCTGCTATGCGTTATTGCCTGCAGCTCCGAGACCAATGGACGGGACTGCAGCTTTCCGATGTCCATATTTGCCAGATACATTTCCACTGTTTGGCCGGTTACACCGACCTTCCGATCAAGCGTTACTATGATTAGTGCTGCATGGGTAGTTTTGTCAGTGCGTGTAAAGGTAAACCCTTGAAAAATCGGCATTTTTTGAGCATTTTTTTAATGCAAACGTTAGGGCTAGACAAATTTGTCTTCTCGAAAAAAGTCGCCATCCAAAATTGGAGCTTAATCGGACTTCTGAAAAGGTTTCACTTACAGTCGTGAAAGTCTTACATTTTTGACCAACCTAAAAAAGCACAAAAGTAGTTCTTGAAGTTTTCGAAATCGATTTTTGAAGTAGAATACTTCTCTCAGGAAGTTCAGCTACATAGGGATGTGAAATGAAAATCTAAAATCGAAAAAAGTGAAAAATATGTCCAATTTCAAATGCTAATAAATCGGTTAGTATTCGATGGATTTCCTTCGTTCTTGCAGCAATAGATTGTAAAATCTTCTAAGATTCTTCCCAAAATAAGATAATTGTGATTTTATTATTCACACTATTGTACTATTGAAAATAGTCAAGCCTTGTCAAAACGAAAAATTCGACCTCTGATTGGCCGTTATATGCTTGCTTCCCAAGCACGGTCGACAGAATCATATACCTTGCAATTGAAAACATGCTATTTGGCTTATATAAGAGCCTGTTTCAGCCGAAGCCGCTCATAATAGTTCTAGACAGCGACAACAGCAGTCGTCATCCCTTAGCAGCAGCACTAGCAGTGCAGTGGATACCAGCGATGGCGAAAAGCGGCCACACCTTTGGCGTAGCAATGAAGAGCGCACTAGTTACAGCGGATCCCAGCAACGATAGCAGCTGGGCCAGCTGATGCAGGGACAGTGGATATCAAAGGAAGCGTATAGCGGCCACAACTATGGCATGGCTTGGATAGCGAACTAGTTGCAGCGGATCTCAGCATCGATAGCGACTGATGCAGTGAGGCACTTTAGTGAAATGCAGTCTCTGTGCGATAGTGGCCACTAGTAAATGCATTCAATGAAAAGTTGACTCTTTTTGACAACACATAAGCCGTCTAGTTGAGTGTTAAATCAGCTTTTCACTGTTTATTTTATCACAAGTCATACTTTATTCGCACTGTCAGTGATAACGCAAAGATGTGATCGGCATCTTATCCGATACTAAAATGAACAACAAATTGTCCTTTTCAGGATGAAATAAAAACTTGATTGAAGAGTTAATATTTTCTAATGAGTTAATTCACATTTTTAAATTTGTAAAAGTTATAAATTTTACTTTATCTCCGTGTCTCGGAACGTACTGAATTGTCTTTTCCTTCAGTCATGAGCACGACATCCGAAAAAAATTAATCTAAATATTTAAAAAATTGTCAAGCCCCAACCAACAAGCAACTTACTACATTATTGAAAATGGTCAATCCTTTTTGAAGCGCAAAATTCGATTGATCTGATTAGTCAACGTTTATTTACTAGAAAAAATGACTGACACGCAAGCAGCCGGGTTATCTTTCTTGTAAAAGTATTCTACTTCAATCTTGCGGTCGTGGCTTTGCACACAACCCTCCTGTTATTTTATAGAAAATCTCTTAGAAATGCATGAAATGTCGAGATCTGTTGTGATTTTATAAAAAAGTATTCAAAAAATAAACTTTCAGGGACATGAAAACTTTACACTGGGAGACCCGAGCTACACCAGAACACACAGCTCCCAGCTCGAACATTTCTTTCATCGATCAAAAAACTGTAACTTTGACCGCTTTGAGACTCTACTTCCTGAAGTCCGATTGATTTCAAATCCAGCATGGGAAATTTTTACGAGAAAACAAAACTTTATCGTAAGTGAAAGTTAAAACTCTATCGTAAATGATGCAATAAAAAATATAATACTTTTCTCTGAGAAACTCTACAACTGTACATAAATCTGTAGATTTATAACCTCTCGCTCAACGATATCCATAAAACAATCTGTCGCTCGCAACATCACTTTTTTTGGTTTTGTCCGATAGTTCCGTGTGGGTAAGTACCCACATGGATATTTTCCTGAGTGGGTACTACTACCCATACTACCCACATGAATCGCCGGCCCTGTTCAATATCAGCAAAACAAAAATAGATGAGCATTTTAGAATGGTCCGTAATCGGCTTTCCAACGAAGCTTTTTCAGAATGCCAAAACAATAGCGTTGTACGGCCTTCACATAGGCTTTTCGATTGCATCTCTATATTATGTCAATCAACTGTTTGCATTTTGTTGCTCTCTATTTGTTGTTGTACATTAAGAAATTCAAAATCTAGAAGAACTCTTCGATTGGACGACATTGAGGCTTTCATTTCTGGCATCACTGCATCGTTGAATATACGTTATTTTATTGCTCAATTTCGATTTGGTATTTTTACCGTTCTACCTTGCTGAAATATTCATTGGAACTCTCGTGCCTTTTATTGGTTAACCTGTGATCATCAGAAAAGTGAAGTACTGTGTCATAGCGCGAGAATTCAGGATTTTCGATCTCCAGTGAATAGTGCTTTTTGCTGGTATTGCTATTGTTTGGGTAGAGTAGCATTCGTTCTGCCTGTTTGAAGGCGCCCCGATCCCCGCTAGTCATGGCAAAAATAGGTAAAAAATGTAATGATGCAATAAATGACATTGACTTAGTCACCTGCCGTGGATATTGTGGAGCAATGTTTCATATGAACAATTCGTGCTCAGGTGTCTCTCGTGCTCTGTCTAATTATTTTGCATTAAACAAGAACAATCTGTTTTGGATGTGTGATGAATGCGCAGATCTCTTTGAAAATTCTCATTTTCGCATGATGTCTCGTCGAGCCGATGAAACTTCACCGCTCTCGTCGCTTAAGCCTGTATTACACTCTTTGACCGAGCGTCAAATATTTGTCACTTTTTGACAGATAAAAATTTGGTCAAATATAATTGTTTGTCACTCTCCAATTTTAACATGGGGCAAACACGGGCAAACAACAACCATGGTGTCAAATAAATTTGACCATTATGTCAGAAGGTCAAATATTTGACCATTAGACGAAGAGTGTACTACAGGCTTTACAAGCGCAATAGATGAACTGCGACAATAAATTAAACAGCTTGCCCCCAAAAAAACAACCGCATTAACACCACAGGGTGACAAAAAAGTCCGGTCACACAGGAAAATCTCAATATTTCAAAGAATAAGAAGAAAATCTGAATCTGGCTTTCATAGCTTCATTCAGTAACTCATAAAGATACTTCCCAGACGGTATCTCGGAATTACACCACCTTTCTCTGATCGACCCAGCTTCAGACGTCTCGGAAAGTCGTCGCAAGCGGCGCGCCCGTGCTCCATCGGCATCTCTTCCCAGATTTTCGTGATAACTCGCTTGAATTGCTCCAAATTTGTTATTTTATAGTCGTTCAGCTTCGACATCATGTATCCCCACACGAAATAATCCAGTGGATTCAGATCCGGAGACGACGAAACGACGAAGGCCATTCATTCTTCGAAATGAAATCGGTCAAGTTTTCCTCACACCACGCCTGAACAACCTTTGCGGTGTGGGATGGGGCGCCATCTTGCTGAAAGCAGTAGTAATCGTCTTCAAACAATAGCACAGAACAGATATGCAACTTCGAACAAAACTCTGCAGCAAATCGGTGCCCAAGCTTTCGCATTCATTTTTTGCTGTTCCATCCTACATTGATTTTACAGTGCATCGTTCGAACAGTTCGCTCCAATAGTTTGAACATGTACCAAAAAACTATTTTTTTTTGCTTTAATGACCAGGCAAAAAGGTGATCTTGAATAGTTGAATCTATCAAAATCAAGTTAAGACAGGATCGCATTCAAGAGATCTTTAAAGTGGAAATTCAGTAACAATTCACAATCAACGTCAATGAAACAAATTAAACTAAAAATCTTTCAACCATTCAAACATTGTCTAACAAACTTTCTTGGATCGTACACCTCACGACTGCTAAAACTATTTTAACCTGTTAGTTGAATATTTTCGTTGGACTTGGAAACCGAATTTCTCGATCAACGACAATATTTATGTCTCGTACCGTTTTTTATACCTAACATTGCTAGAAATGCATATCAGACGCGCTGTACAAGCACTGCATACTTCATTAGGTACAATGTAAAAATTGATTGTCGTTAGTCAAGATATTCAGTTTTCAACTTGGGCAACAATGAAATTCATTAAAAAGATATCTACATAAAAACCGTTGCACGTATGCGGGTGGTACTGTACGTTTATCATGAAAAGGCACCATCGCTATACCAGTACCGGGAAGAACAAAGGATTCTCCCGATGAAAAAGTGGCGAGAGCTCATACAGTCCTTTTGTAGAATGAATGGAATATAAGCGTAATGAAATTTCGAGTGTAAAATGCATGCTCTCCACCGCTAGATGTCGATACTTAAAATAAAGAGATTTTGCCTCGTTTTTGGTTCTTCAGTTGAACAGATGTGACAATAGCTCAGCTTGAGGCAGAACATTTTTTTTCAAAACCGTGTCCAGGTAGTACGCTGCGTTGATTTTGACCGATAAATTTGATCGATAAAAATAAGAGGCAGTTTACCTCTCTTGCAAATGGCTCCCCAAACCATCACTGACGTCTTATTTTGGAACCGGGAAACGTTCAGCTTGTTCGCAGGAGCTTGCTGGAGGCTCAAACTCCAAACTCGATAATTCTGGCGATTGACTGTTTGCTCCAAAACTAACAGCTTCTCGTCCGTAAAAATAACCTCGTCATCTGCGCGCCAACCAAGCAACTCCCGCGACCGTTGGTACCTCTTGTCCTTTGTAGCTTTGGTAAACCCATGAACCACCTGTTTTTTGTACGGTGTGAGTTTTAAATTCTTGCGCAGAAGCAGGCGGATTGATTCTCGGTTCATTTTAAGGTTCCTGGCCAGCTTCCGTGCAGATTGGGCGGGATTCCGGCGAATCCGGTCTCGTATAATCTTTTTCAGCCTTGGAGTTCTCACAGACCTTGGTCGTCCAGATTGTGCCTTGTCCTCGGTGCCTCCGGTCTCTAGGTACCGATTTATGGTCCGGTACACGAATTTCCGGTTGATTCCGAGCGGTTTTAGGTGTTTGAATATGTGTCCGGGTTTGTACACTTTCACATATTCAGCGATAACAGCTGCTCTTAACTCTGCCATGGCTCACAACTCAATGTAAACAAACTGCACAGAAACGAATCTCTGCCACTTCGGGCAGCAAAGTTTCATTTGACATATAGATGGCACCAGAGAGATGCAACGTGTAGGCTACAGGCGACCCCAAAAAAATGTGACCGGCTTTTTTTGTCACCGTGTAAACTGGCCTTTGCAAGGAATACGCCGAGCAAATAGGCGTCTGCGCGGACTTGATGGATCAGCCCGGGCCGTCAGTGACTCTCAGGTAGGATCTAAACCTTTCGAGGAGAGCATCGTGTCTGTCCCTACTAGTAGTTGCTTCGACAAGAAGCAAAAATTTGGCTGTACCTATCTCGAATTCGCCCGGATGTCTCTGTTGATGCTGTTACATCTATGGTTAAGGCCAAACTGGAAATCACAACCGAACCTACAGCTGTTAAGCTGGTCCCCAGGGGAATAGACACAAGTACTATGAATTTTGTCTCCTTTAAAATTGGTATCGATCCCGCAGTAAAATCTAAAGCGCTTGAATCGTCAACATGGCCCGAAGGATTATTGTTTCGTGAATTTGAAGACTACGGTTCAACAAAATTTCGCAATCGTTCGGATTCGGAACATGAACGAGTCAGTAGTGATCTTACTACCACCTTTAACGTGATGTCATCTACAACATCGGGAAGCAATGTGCAAAGCTTTATGGAAGTCCCCCATTCGTCCGACCCAGTCGAGCCTTTTGCTGGCCAGCGATCAACATAGCCGTCCCGATCCTGCGGTCGGAATGAGTGGTGGGATCTTACCAGGATTTATTACCAAAACGTTCATGGATTACGCACTAAAATCGACGAAGTGTTCAACGGTGTGGCTGTGAAGTTGATGCATCGTTGGTCGTTGTCATTTCTGTCGGTGTGTAGGCAGTGAGGCCCTATCGCCGGTCGCTTCCCTACCAACCAATTTCCCAGACGTCGTATGTTGCCTCCAACTGCGCGTAGAACGATTCCTTCTCGTCGTCAGGTCTACCTTCGTGCTGTAGTTGAAAATAACAGGAGGGTTGTGTGCAAAGCCACGACCGCAAGATTGAAGTAGAATACTTTTACAAGAAAGATAACCCGGCTGCTTGCGTGACAGTCATTTTTTCTAGTAAATAAACGTTGACTAATCAGATCAATCGAATTTTGCGCTTCAAAAAGGATTGACCATTTTCAATAATGTAGTAAGTTGCTTATTGGTTGGGGCTTGACAATTTTTTAAATATTTAGATTAATTTTTTTCGGATGTCGTGCTCATGACTGAAGGAAAAGATAATTCAGTACGTTCCGAGACACGGAGATAAAGTAAAATTTATAACTTTTACAAATTTAAAAATGTGAATTAACTCATTAGAAAATATTAACTCTTCAATCAAGTTTTTATTTCATCCTGAAAAGGACAATTTGTTGTTTATTTTAGTATCGGATAAGATGCCGATCACATCTTTGCGTTATCACTGACAGTGCGAATAAAGTATGACTTGTGATAAAATAAACAGTGAAAAGCTGATTTAACACTCAAACTAGACGGCTTATATGTTGTCAAAAAGAGTCAACTTTTCATTGAATGCATTTACTAGTGGCCACTATCGCACAGAGACTGCATTTTACTAAAGTGCCTCACTGCATCAGTCGCTATCGATGCTGAGATCCGCTGCAACTAGTTCGCTATCCAAGCCATGCCATAGTTGTGGCCGCTATACGCTTCCTTTGATATCCACTGTCCCTGCATCAGCTGGCCCAGCTGCTATCGTTGCTGGGATCCGCTGTAACTAGTGCGCTCTCCATTGCTACGCCATAGCTGTGGCCGCTTTTCGCCATCGCTGGTATCCACTGCACTGCTAGTGCTGCTGCTAAGGGAGGACGACTGCTGTTGTCGCTGTCTAGAACTATTATGAGCGGCTTCGGCTGAAACAGGCTCTTATATAAGCCAAATAGCATGTTTTCAATTGCAAGGTATATGATTCTGTCGACCGTGCTTGGGAAGCAAGCATATAACGGCCAATCAGAGGTCGAATTTTTCGTTTTGACAAGGCTTGACTATTTTCAATAGTACAATAGTGTGAATAATAAAATTACAATTATCTTATTTTGGGAAGAATCTTAGAAGATTTTCCAATCTATTGCTGCAAGAACGAAGGAAATCCATCGAATACTAACCGATTTATTAGCATTTGAAATTGGACATATTTTTCACTTTTTTCGGTTTTAGATTTTCATTTCACATCCCTATGTAGCCGAACTTCCTGAGAGAAGTATTCTCTTCAAAACGACCTTCAATTCTCAACAGACACGTTTCCTTCCAATTGATTACGCGATCCTACATTCTGCCCATAACACAGGAACCCGTTTCCAGCTCGTTGGTTGCTCCACCGCTTTGGTAGAACTGGGCCTTGCCTTCACGGACTTCCCACACTTTCTCACCTTTGCAATATGTTGCGGAATTCTAGCTGCTCAAGTAGCACTCTGTCTCCGCCCACAAAATTTAGCGACCTGCAGTTCCAGGTACCGAGTTGCCACTCGTGGTCCGTTTTTCGTTGCCTAGGTCCATGCCGAATGTTCCGAGTTATATTTTCTAGAATGTTCGTAGTGTAATTGTTTAGGTAGGTTGCCCTACTAGGGCCACGCTACCGAGTCTCGTGATGGGGCTGCCATCTTGAGTTTAGCGTTCGAGATAGCATGGTCCTTTATTCAGCCGCCCGCTTCGCTGTTATGAGCCGCCCCTAACCTGGGAAACAGACGCTCAGACAGGCGAGGTTTTCCTCCGAGGAGGTCAACTTAACTCCCCCTTCTCTGTCAGCATACGACCGAGGTTCCACCACGGGTTGGTTATCATGCTCTTCGCTTGGTTACTCGTATCCCGGCTGGTATCACGGGGAGGTAGGGATAGGAGTTGCTGGGCAGGACCACATTGGGTCTATTTTATGCCAACTAGCACGGATTGTACTGCAGGTACGTTTTGCCAAGCCGTTTACCCAAGTAGTTTACTTGGAAGTCAGGTGCCTGAATTTGAAAATCTTGTAACTCAACTATGGAAAAAGCGGTTAGGGTTGGAACGCTTATATATCAGTCGTTTCTTATTAGATTATCGAGGTTTTGGCATACAGTGAGGGACAAAATAAAGTGCCCACTTTATATTTTTTAATTTCTTTTATTTTGAAATTGAACTAAAAACACATCGTAATCATTCCTAAAATCTTACCCAAAATGTTCTGTTTTAAGTTTTATTCATTTTGTTTTGATGAAAAAAATTTTTTTTGATGACAAAAAAACACAGTTTTTATTCCGAAACAAACAGTGACAAAATAAAGTGCCCACTTTGAAAATCGATATAATTACGATAATTACCCATCGTGAGGCCCCCTTTCAGTTTTAATTGTTTGGAGTATTTTAACCTTTCATAAACAGCTGCTGGCTTGACTCTGGAGCATTTGTACTTGTGTTTGCATTCGGTAAAGTTGTAAAAAATGGAGAACGCAGTAATTTTTCGTACGATACCGTTGTGCATCCGGAAACTAGTTGTTCGCGATGTCAATAACGGCCAATCACACTGGGAAGTGGCTAAGTACTACAAAATCAGCAAGACAGCGGTCGAAAAAATCTTGAAAAAGATGAAAACGTTCGGATCGGTGGTGGATCGCCCTGGAAGAGGACGAAAACGTAAGAAAGATGCCCAGAACGGATAAGAAGATCATTTGTGAGTTGAAGAAAAACTCAAAAAGTACGATCCGCAAGTTACAGGAAGAACTCCAACTTTCGGTTGAACTCTGCGCTTGGTTCTCCATGTATTAGATATATAGAAATCGACTAGCACTTACTGATGCCGCCATCTATTGAAAACAGCGAGAACTTGCACCCGAGCAAAGATTTTTTCTAGTATCGTAATGAAATTTCTACCACAGCTATGATTTCAAATCTTTCAACATCATCGTTATAGAAAACTTGACTGCTTTATATTACTTGTCATCGCTACAACACCTTTTAAATAATAAATCGGACATGTTGGCATTGTTCTTCAAAGATAAAACTGGTTCGTATTTTACCCCTGACTCGTTCTCATATTTGAAAATATTCAAAAGTTAACCTTAACTTAAGTGAATTTATCAATTCTGTCAATCTCAGTTAGCGTAGTCAAGCTCAAACCGATCCATCATTTCCCCAAAAAAACTGTTTCCTTTGGAGAGAGGTTCAACTTCCAATCCGTCACCGTTTCCACGCGAATGATTATAATATTGAACCAACCAGTTCTAAACCGGAGAGTAAGAGCATGGTTTGTCGGACCTGCAGTCGTTTTGCTATTCATCCGTCTCGGGATGACAATGTTGTAAGTTGCACTCGTAGAAGAGAACTGCACAAAATATGTACGGGAAGCTGAATGTGAAAAGCTACAAGAACCAAAAGTTTTTTTGCCCATACTTGTCAAACATTGACAGGAATCAATGTTATGCATCACCATTCTTACAAACTATAGAGAGGTGTTTACACAAAGCGACTCGAACTAGACACTCGGGCCAAATGGCAGAGAGAGAGAGTGGCCAAACTGTTGATTGGTCTACCAAAGAGGATCAAAATTTCTCAACTTTCGACACTCAGTAAGTGCTGTTTACCAGAACTTCACTCAGCGGTTCCACGTGGTGGCACGTTGTGGACTCGGGGTCTCCATCCAGTTGCTTGTCGGTGGTGCTTCAACAACAAGAGCAACGGTGTCATCACGTAGAAAATCGTACTTTGGAGTGGCCATTTTCGGCGCTTTGGATCAGATTCACTGTTGCGGTACAAGCGCTCTGGAGGAGACATTGAGAAAGTCAGAGAACAGTTGTCACTGTTTATTATTTGTTTATTGATTTTTATTTACAATATACATAAAAACATCCCATCATTAGTGTGAACTGCGTAAACTGAAACCATTACGTCCAGTTCATGTAAATGTTTTATCATTCAGCACAGGTTCTGGGCCGATCCGTAAACAAAGCTGAGAAGTAGTTATTTTCTATTGAGTATTTTACTAGAAAATCAACCGCCACTCGCTTTGTGGTGAAAATACGTTTACCTGTTTGATGATTACCATCGTTTGTAATCTCAAACAGGTAATCGTTTGACCAGTTATTGCTACCAGATGCTTCGCGAGAGCGGGAATTGAAATTAATATTTGTTCCTGTGACTCAGTTCGAATTAAATTCTTTGGGTGAGACTGATCTGTATAAGCTTTTTAGCTTACGTCCCTTCGAGCCCAACTGGAGTAAAAATAATCTACAAACCCACAATGAAAGGCAATCATTCAACAGTTTCGACTGGATAACGAATCGAATGATATTTTTATCCTCACTTCGTGAAATCCCATGTGCGCTGTTGAGTTTGTGAAAGTTCCATTCTGTGAGGCTCATGATTATTATTTGAGCCACCAGCTAGTCCTAGTTTTCTCTTTTTGCTTTGTGTTTGTTATCTAACTGAAAAGCCCCAGCCACGTGTTCACAGGATCATAGTTATTACTAGATTGAAAAGATACCGTTCTCTCCCGGGCGCAGATTCTAAAACGTAGCTTTCATTCTATGGGAGTCAGATTATTCCATGACTCTGGTGGAAGAAAAAAACGGGCTCGTTCTCATCCACAACTATCGCATCGTCCCATGCGCCGAGGCAAGCTCCGGTCCGCTGACAGTTAATGAAATCATGCTCCTTTCCGGCAGCCCGAGCGGAAATTCCTACAAGCGCGGAACGCATCAACAGTTAACAAACTTTACTAGGGATGGGTTTATTCTATACCTATTCCCAAACAACCAGCGGAAGTGAATGCAGTGAGTGTGTGATGAGGAGTGTTCAAACTTTTACGAAGCTGTCGTCGGTGATAATACCCTGGTCAGTCAAAAATATCAGGACTATAACAAATCTTGATATTTTGTTACTAATTCTTTTTATCAACTTGTGTTCTGAACATGTTCTCGTTAATAGTTAAAATATCAAAATTCCTATCAAAATTACTTACTGACTATTACAAATTACAGCAAGTTTTGTAAGGTTTTTGGCAGAAAAAGATCAGATCAGATTCTAACTAATAGAATGTACAATATTTTGTTAATTGAAAAACAAATTTTGTTATAAGCAGGCTTTAAAAAAACACACTTTTGAAAATTCGAGTGTATGATAACAGAATTTGATATAATTCTGTACTTTTTATCCTTCTGGCATATCAAGAATAATACAGGTTTTGTTATCAAGTTCAGATATATTTGTGTTACCCGTTTGTTATAATCGTTAGATCGGGAAGTCACAGTAGTCGGATATAGTTTTGTAGTCATCTAAAGAGAGGCATATGTTTCCGCATAAGTGAATGCCGTGCAGTTGAGGAATGTAAAAAAGAGCGACAATTTTAATCGACCATTTTTGATCAGGCTAAAACGTTGTTAGGATGTTCCTGAAGGCTATAGATGTCATTTTGTGCTATTTTTTTAAATTTTTTTCAAGTTTTATTTTTTTGCTTTTTTTAAATTGATAAATATTAGTCAATAATGCGTATGCGTGTCCAATCACAAATGGTGACTTCTCAACACTGTTAGAAATTTGTAATTTTAATTGTTAGGATTTGTTTGCTTTCGCAATTAGGACTTATCATTCGTAGGGATTTAAACCTACTTGTCAAAAAAGAGGAAGTAAACTTACAACTAACTTTATTGCTAACTTATTGGCTGTGAAGAGAGCTCATCGTAGCAATTGAGGATTGCAACGATTTTTGTCGAAAATTGTTAATAATTTTATTTGACATAGCTTCTAATGGTTCAACACCAGTAAGTCTATGTAATTCGAGTGTACCAAACCAAGGAGGACGCTTCAAAATCATTTTCAGAATTTTATTCTGAATCCTTTGAAGCGTTTTCTTCCTTGTTGAACAGCAACTTGACCAGATCGGTATAGCATAAAAAAATGCTGGTCTAAAAATTTGTTTGTAAATCAAAAGTTTGTTCATTAATCAAAGTTTAGAATTCCTGTTAATGAGAGGATATAAATATCTCGTATATTTGATGCCCTTGGCTTGTATACTCTCAATGTGCTCTTTGAAAATAAGTTTTTTATCGTAAATTAGTCCCAAGTACTTAACCTTGTCAGACCAACTTAAAATAACCCCATTCATCTTGACAACGTGATTATTGTTTGGCTTGAGGAAAAAAGCCCTAGTCTTATAAGGAAAAATTATCATTTGAGTCTTAGAAGCATTGGGAGAGATTTTCCACTTTTGCAAGTAAGAAGAAAAAAAATCTATATAAACTTTTTTGCAATCGACTGTATATGACACGAAGACTTTTTCCTTTTACGGAAATGCTTGTGTCATCGTAGAACAATGACTTTGTGCATGCTGGAGGCAAATCAGGAAAATCTGAAGTGAATATGTTGTACAGGACTAGACCCAAGACTGAACTTAGAGGCACATCTGCTCTGACAGGAAATCTATCAGATTTTAAATTCTGATAGACAACCTGCAGAGTTTGCTCAGTAAGATATATTTTTAAAATTTTAATCAGGAAAATTGGAAAATTAAAAGTTTGCCATTTCGCAATCAAACCTTTATGCCAAACACTGTCGGTTGCCTTTTCTATGTCTAAACGAGCAGCTTCAGTGGAATAACTTTCAGATTTGTTAGCTTGTATCATATTAATAACTCTGAGCTATTGATGAGTAGTGGAATGCCCATGGCGAAATCCAAACTGTTCATCTGCAAAAATTGAATTTTCATCGATGTTTGACATCATCCTGTTAAGAATAATTCTCTCAAACAGTTTACTTATTGAAGAAAGCAAACTGATTGGTCGATAACTTGAAACTTCAGCTGGATTCATATGCGGCTTAAGAATTGGAGTAATTTTTGAATTTTTCCCATAATTTTGGAATTTTGAAGCAACAATTGAAAATTTGTACTAAATTCTATTGTGGTCTCAGGGAGATGTTTAATTAAAATGTTAAAGATTCCATCGTCACCAGGTGCTATCATATTTTTGAAATTTTTAAAAATTGATTTGATCTTATTCAAGTTAGTTTCAATTATTTCTGCAGATAAAAAATTCTGGGAAGAACTTCAATTTCAATTGGTTCAAAGTTCAATTGGACTCACAAAATTCAAATTTGAATTATGAACACTCTCAAACTGCTCAGCAAGTCTTTGAGCTTTTTGTTCACCATCTTCTAAAACTGGAATAGGCTTTGAGGGTTTTTCAAGAATCTTCGACAGCTTCCAAAAGGGTTTTGAATATAGTTTCAATTTTTCAACTTTAATCTCAAAATTTTGATTTCTCAGAAGAGTAAATCTATGTTTATTTTCTTTCTGTAAATCTTTATAAATAATTTTAAAAACAGGGTCACGAGAACGTTGATATTGACGTCTAAGGACATTTTTCAAACGAATTAGAAGTTGAAGACTTTCGTCAATTATTGGTGAATCAAATTTCACTTGAGCCTTTGTAACAGAATAATTCTTGGCATCAACAATTGCACATTTCAATGCTTCCAAAGCGGAATCAATATTCACTTGGTTTCGCAAGTCAAGCTTATTATTGAAATTACATTCAATATGAGTTTTATATCTCTCCCAATTAGCCTTGTTATAATTAAAAACAGAGCTCATAGGGCTTAAAAATGATTCATGTGATATTGGATAAAGTTATTGGAAGATGGTCAGAATCAAATGCAGCAAGTGTGATCAATTCACTACATACATGACTTTGATCTGTTAGCACCAAATCAATTGTTGATGGATTCCTTACAGAAGAAAAACACTATTCGGAGACAAAATAGAAAAGTATTTTGAGGAACAATCATTGAATAAAATTTTGCCATTGGAATTACTTTGAGAATTATTCCATGAACGATGTTTAGCGTTGAAATCGCCGATTATAAAAAATTTCGAACGATTTCTGGTGAGT
This sequence comes from Wyeomyia smithii, assembly GCF_029784165.1. NCBI lineage: Eukaryota > Metazoa > Arthropoda > Insecta > Diptera > Culicidae > Wyeomyia > Wyeomyia smithii. Next base: position 187,475,818 of record NC_073694.1, on the reverse strand, counting down.
TTTTGTAAATCACCTTTAAAATAATTTGTGTGCTCGCGTGTGCATTGGAATGGTAAATATGCTGCGGCAATAAATAAAAGCCCAAGTTCAGTTTGAACTTCAATTCCCAAAGTTTCAATTACTTTCGTTTCAAGATGGGGAAGAGCACGATGTTTGATTCGGCGATGAATAACAATTGCAACTCCACCGCCGGAACCCTGAATTCTAGCATCTCTATGAAACACATATTTCAATTTGATGTTAGGTTTCAAAAAAATGTTTTAGTTATACCTAATTGCAATGAGCACATTATTTACTGATAAAGAATTAAGAAGCTCATTCTCATTGGCCTCCAATGAGCGAGCATTCGAATTTAAAATTTTGATTGTTTTATTAAAAATCATTGCTAAATTTTAAATTAGAAACAATTTTCAGTGTAAAATTTATTCCTATTTGAGTTGCATCAAACATGGAATTTGCCTGCAAGATGGCGTTCATAAGATCGAACATTGCCTGTTACAAGAAAAGAAAGTTTACCTGTCGTAATAGGCCCAAAGCAGTTGACGTTAGAACAAATATTTTCGGTAGCAATATTAGCTGGGCTAAACAATGTATTCTTATTTTCTACCGGGTTTTGGTTACCTACCATATTAACGGTCATTTTCGAACTGCCAACATTAGGTGAAATAATGTTTGAACTACCTGTTACCTGTGCATACGTTAAACGGGTATGCAAAGGAGTAGAAAAATTGGGCGGTTCAGCGGGGCTTGGAGAATTATGTTCTGAAGTTTGTTTTGAATGGGAAATTGAATTTTTTTCATCCTGTCTTGCCTTAACAGTGGCTTAACGGACAGGGCATTCGTAAAAATGTGACATATGGTTGCCGTTACAATTGGCGCACCGAAAGTTTTTACTCTCTTTCACAGGATATGTGTCCTTTTTGTGAGAGTTACAGTATGTTACAGAAATTAGATCCATGGCTATATCGTTGGCAAGTACGACATTTGGTGATATGCTTTTCACCTCCGCCATTCCATCCTATAAATTTCCCACTTAACACGCACATTATATAAGGCATGTGCTTTTTCAAGAAAAATTTAAGTTGTTAACCTCACTGCGGTTAAAATGAATTAAATAGTAAACAAGGGAAATTCCAGTTCTCTGACTGCTTTCACCTCGTGATTTTTGTTTCATAAGAATTACTTGGGTAGGGGCTATATCAGGTAATTATGTCAAAGTAATTTTGATCTCATCAACGGTTTGATCGTTGGTGAGACCTTTCAAGACGACTTTGAACGGCTTGGCGTTCTTGATGTCGTGAGTAAAAAAACTGGTTCATTTTGTCAGTTAAACACTGAACAAGACGATCACGACCCTTTATTGAGTCGGCTAATAAGCGGCATTCGACTCTACGGCCAATTTGATGTGTAACTTTAACGTCAGAAAGTAACGTTGAAAGTTCCTTTTCGAAAATATTAAATTCAGAAGAAATAGTTAGGTTAATCGCTCCATTATTCATCTCAACAGCTTGGTGCACCTATATTCATCTTATTTCTCTCATTTGTCCAATTTACCGTAAAATTTCCACTTTTTGAAAGTATATCTATTTGCTTCTCGATTTTCTCAAGTTTGAAAGTTTTGCGTTGAAAATATGGTTAAATTTGACGATTAATTGATCAAGAAGGCGTAATGAGATGAATATAGGTACAGGAATAAATATAGATAAATATAGATTACCCTACCACAATAGGTGGAACATTCTCCTTTTTGAAAGAATTTACATTTTGTATAGTATCATTACTAATAACTTCCATTTCACCGGCTTCTTGCTCAGGCAAAATATCAAAAAGGTTTTCGCTGCAGACACTCGAATTGTCCGAGAGAGGATGCTCTCTCTTTCACCTGGTAGTGATACGCGGTTTCTTTTTTCGCCCTGTCATTTCAGGTGATACGAAAAAAGTTAAAAAAAAAAAGTTAAATTTAAAAGTAGGTAGTCTTGATAAAGACTGATGTGGAATAACTTTCAGGTAGTCTCTAAAAGACGCACTGACGAAACACAAACTTTGAAGCTATAGGCAGTCAAAGACCAGTTCACAAGATTTTTTTTGAACGACCTCGTTTGCGCCTGAAGGTCTCGGAACCATTGTTGAAAAAAGATTTTTGCTCGACCTTTGTGGTTTTTTTTTTTCTGGTGCCCTAGTAATTCAACCAGGGAAAACCAGGGAAAGTGATCAGGTTTTGAGCGCTTATTCATCTCTTTTCAGAATTTCGAGGTTTCGGCATCAACCGATCAGAAATTCTTTTACGGTTAAATGTATGTAACAAAAATAACCTATTGTTTGAGATACACTATTGAAAAATTGATAAATAATATCGATTGTGTGTTGTTGTTTACTCGAGGTCGCTTTATGTTCCTGATATTTTTTAAAGATATGTTGTAACTTACGAACCAGAGACAAACTGGAAAAACTTGTAATAAAGGCGGAGTCTTACAAGTACAAGACTCCGCCTTTATTTCAAGTTTCTTCCTGTCTCTGGTTCGTAATGCGAATGTACAAAATATTAATTTCATTTCATGTTGGCAGTTGACGGAGCCGGACCGGTAGAGCTCTCGCACACGCAGCATTAAGGGCTATTCCCACTGCTTCCGTTCCGGGACCGGGACGGGACCGGGCCGTGTCCGGGACATTTCATGCATTCACACTGCGCCGTGCTTGAACCGTGCCTGCGCTGCGAACTGGCTACGAAATGTTGATGTGTGTATGTGAAGGAACGTCTTCCTCTTTTTTTTATACCGCAGTTCACTCCACGTGAAATATGTCACTACAACATACACGCATCCACCCGAGTGCCTTCCGTGCACTCTCCGGCCAACACAAAGTATCGTCGGCAACGATAGTTTTTCTCTCGCACCGTGGCAGCACGACGGCAACTCAGCGCTGCCCCGGTCTGGGCACGGCGCGTCGGTGTGAATGCGTTCATAAGAACGCATGCAATCAATCTCAAACAAGCCCGGACGACACACGGATCAGCCACGGCCCGGTCACGAAACGGAAGCAGTGGGAATAGGCCTTTATACCTAACACGTACAGTTTTGTGTATTGGAAGCAACGTTGCCAGTATGCCAGATAAATCTGGATTTTGCCAGATTTCGGTTTGCGCGCCAGACAAACAGATGAACCTCAGAATCTTCCAGATATTTGTAAATGAGCCAGATATTTGCCAGATTTCATCCGCGTCGTCTCGCAAAAAGGTCATCACTGCGAGATGGGCCGTGCCTGGCCTTTACCTACCTACACCCGGCTAGAGCAAAAACAAAAAAGGTCATCACTTTCAATTCTGCCAGGAATTTTATCCAAAAATGAGTGACAGATTTTCGCCAGACTTTTTATTTTCGTTTTGCCAGGTTTTATTCAAAACTTAGTGGCAACGCTGATTGGAAGACAATCCACACGAACGTTGGATGCTGATCGTGACGAAGAAAGAAAAGCCGGGTTTCAATTTCTGGCTGATCGCGCTGGGCGCGTTGATACTTAAGCACCTGAGTTTTCGGTAGCTGCTGAATTATTGGAAGTGGCAGGCAATTCTACTAGAGGAAACGGGAGAACTATAATTATCGACGAGTGGTTATCCGAAATAGTGATAATTGAACACTTGCCAGTGTTGTTACTGTTGTGAAATATAATAGCACCTTTTGGTGCTCTACAATTATGTGATTGGAGTAGTTAAGATTTTTCATCATGTGCAACAGACGGAAAACCGCAAGTTTCAGCATTTGCAAGCCAAGAAAAATTCACCATTGCCTCAAGAACGTGTTGGTGGTTCTGAGAAGGGCTGGTTGTAATTTATAGTTGTTCTCGTGCTGGATGGTAGCAGATAACAGAAATGCAGCACTTACGCTATTGCGTCTCAAAACAAAACGTTTCTAGTTTGACATCACAGCAGAATTTCCACCTTCATACTCATGTCTACCATAGGCAATATCAAACACGCAACAATCTGCCTCTATTCGACACGGAGACGGGAACATTTTCTTGTTCCAAGCCGCACAACACGACACAATACATGCTATTTCGTTGCCTCTATGAGAGCTCTATCGGTCCGGCTCGACAGAATGTTCACAAGAAATCATTTTTGTACATCCGTGTTACGAAACTGAGAAAATCTGTAAGAACTGAAAATAAAGGCGGATCTTATCGAAAGATCGCTCTGAGCCAGAATGAATGAGATGTATTTTTCATACATTAGTATTACGACATACGAAATAAAATTTTTCGAACGTTGTAGAATGGTATAACTGGAAATAATTAAGTCACACCTCTCTTCTCAGTTATACCATTCCACAACGTACGAAAAATTTGTTAACCCCGAACCTCACAGATCTAAAAGCAATAGTTATGTTTCATACATAAAGGCTCAGCCATTTATTGTGAAAAAAAACTACCATTGAATCCGAAATCCGGGTTATTCTATGTAAATTTTCAGTCACTTCTATTTATTATACCTATATTATAAGTTTCCAGTCTAAAAATCCTTCAAAATAATTTAGATCAGGTTTGATGTTCTAAGTGTTCCACTATGCAGTAGTGGTGAATTGAAGGACGTGATCTGTTTGAAATAAATTTTCTAAAACATACGTTATGTGGTACAGAGAATATAGACTGAAAATTATAAATACATCTTCTTTCTTGAATAAAACAAAAAATACAGGATTTTTCGGGTCATTTTATTCTGAAATATAGATAATAAGTGTTTTCTTTCCAGTTTCAATTCAAGTTGGGATTATTTTTCGTAGGATACGCGAGTTCTCTAACTTTTCTCTTTACACTACTCATAAGCTTTTGCACAGTGTGTTCTCCGACCATTTTTACCACTGTAAGCCAATCTTTTTTAAATTTTTCAACATTGTCCGCTGGTTTGACACATTTCCTCAGCTTTGCCTTGGTCAAAGCCCAAAAAGTTTCAATAGGGCGAACTTCAGGGCAGTTTGGAGGATTCATCTCCTTTGAGACACATGTGACATTATTTGTTCTATACCACCCTAGTGCATCCTTAGAGTAATGGCAGAAAGCAAGATCGGGCCAAAAGATTGGAGGATTGTTATGCTGCTGAACCATGGGTAACAACCTTTTCTGCAAACACTCTTTCACGTAAATTTTACCATTCATTGTGTCATTCGTAATGAATGGACGAGATATTTTCCTACATTCACAAATGGCCTGCCAAACCATTACCTTCTTGCCGAATTTTTCGGTGTAAATGGCTTTCACTTGTCCAGGGACAAAATTGCGGTCCTGGCAGAGTCTTATAATCCAGTTTTTGGTAGGTTTCGTCATCCATGATAACACACCCCATTTTTTTGGTCAGAAGTTTGTCATAAAGCTTCCGAGCTCTCGGTTTCACAGATTCAGCTTGTTTTGGATTTCGTTTTGACTACTTCTGCTTCCGACCGGGACCGGGTTTTCTACCACGTCTTGGGGCATCAGTAAATGTGCACTCTTCACAATACTTCCGCAATGCGGTTTGAACTGCTCCGACACTTATACCTTCTTCTCTGGCTAATTTTCTTATAGAAAGACCACTCAAGGTGCCCCATTTGTGCACATTTCGCTTTCTTTGCTCGGGAGAAAGGCCACGCATTTTCAAAATTTCGCACTAAATGTTAGAAAAAATGGCAGCATCTGTTTCTTTTGGATGTAAACAACAGGACGCAGCCAACGTTTGGTTGAATACTGCACGTTATTTGAAATGACGGTTGATCGTAAGTGTATTTATAATTATCGGAACGGTCTATATCTTCAGTGATTTAGTACATTGTAAACGCAATTTAGCGTAATTTTGGAAAACAATATTTATAGCACGAATGAAAGGCAGTCTATAATGATAGTTATATTTTTTCGTATTTAACCATGGTTTTCCCTGGTTGAATTACTAGGGCAGCAGAAAAAAAAACCACAAAGGTCGAGCAAAAGCTGGAAGCCTATGGTATCGGGCATGTCAGTTCAACTTCTTGCGAAAAATGTAGCTTGTCGGACTCGAATGACCATCGAATTAAACATTTATTAATCGTTCGTGAGTTCGTGAGATTTAAAATAGAGATTGAAGATATTGAATACGTTCTCCAACTTAAAATTTCAATTAAGTCAAAACATTTAAAAGCTGCATTGTGGTTGGTCTCTAAAGCGATCTCCTTTAATATGAGGGCTCATGAAGCTGGGTTGTTCACATTTAAAAGAGAAGTAAGAGAAGAAAGGTGGGATAAACGAAACCTGTTCAGAAAAGAATTCGGTAATTTATTGAACATATGTTGAATAATTAATAAGTGAGATAAATGTCGATATGTATTGTTAAATATTTGTAAACATGAATTTTATTACACTTTATCTAAATAGACATTAAAAAAACCATCAAACGACACAAAAGAATCGAAAGATGAAAAACATAAAAGAGTTTATTTTGCTTCTTCAATAACATGAACTCGGGGAACGTGAAGTGCGGGTTATTATTCATGCGGTGTAACATCTTATTCCATTTTTGGTTGTTCATAAATTCTATTGTCTAACCTTTCAGCCATTTATAGAATCCCAGATCCTATACTCACAAACGTCTCATCTGCTAACAAACAAATTTGCGATTCTCATAGTCATCTAGCGGCCATAGTAAGCACGATTGGCGGAACGAGCCCTAAACCTACTCTCTAACAAATTCAATAACAAAAATCCGACAGGCAAAATAGAAACAAGTTAGCAATCCTTCCATCGCTCATCCGTCAATTGCTCCGAGCGGTCAGACATCGTCTCGGATGGTCACTCGTGCAATTCAACAAGTCATACTCGTTGCGTTTCCTCTGATTGCCCCAGGATGAGCGGCTGAAGACCTAGAAAGAGTGGCCAGTCAATGGCTTGCTAGCCATCAGACTGCAGAAAGCTCTGTGTTTTGAGTTTTAATTATTTATCACTTTCTGTCCTATCGAGCCTACAGAAGTGGCGTCCAAGTCAGGGGCGGGAATGTGGAGCCAAGTGAGATTGCTAGACATCTCTGAAACATTTGGACTGTGGACGAGCGTGTTTGAACTAGCCTGGAGGATTGACACTTTCGTGCAGTGTATGTGACAAGTGACATACCGGCCAGTATGAGATGAAAGAATTAGTTCGATCTGATAAAAGCAGCCAGATATTTTCCGAAAGCCATTAGGAAGTTTTCATTGCGTTGGAATGGTGTCAACTGTACTTTTCCGAAAAAAAAATCAATCCGTTTTCTAGCGGTAACTGAGGCTGGGTAAAAGTTAGTCATTTCCGTATATCATTGAAATATGAGAACCATTTGTTTGATGTCGATTCATGTCAATTTATAGGCATACACAGACACGCATACAGTGGATACTCCCGATGCGGTGATCAAACTTCTGTTTTTAAACAGGATTAAGGCCGCTTTCAGCACATGCAATGTGATGATGGAAATTTGTTTTCGATTTACCTTTCTGCGAATTGCTTTGCACTGTATCTCCGTTCGATTAGTGCATTGCCAATCAATATTCGGGTTAAACTCGTTACCGATATGGCAAACTGGATGGACGTTTTGGCTGGTCAACGTTGAAATCACTGCTAACTGTTGCGTTAGCTTTCGATTGCTATTCAGCGGGGATGTTTTCGGTCGTAATTAAGTTTGTTTCTTTTTGTGCCGGCTCGGGTTTGAAAGTTTCAGAAAATAACTCATCACTGTGAAATTGCATTCGATATCTGATTACAAATATATTTGTGCAAGTGGTTTCGATAGAAAATTGTCACGTTTTTTACTGGGGAAATAATTTTCGATCGACATGGATTCCAATCCATCGCCTTCTGCCGCAGTATTCGAGGAGAAAATTTTATGAGCTTAGTAACATCGCCGCTTAGCCGTTTTTCTGATAGGGGCCAAAGTTTTTTATTCTATTTTTTTTGCTCCAAATCTTTAGGACAAAATGTTCGAATTTCAAGTTTCATTTTACGCTCAAACATGGAGAAGGTAATATATTTTCGTAAAAAAAATTCTTCCCTGTAAAAGAGCCAACCATCAGGTTGACCATCAGTTGGTTTTCAAAATAAAATTCTTTATTTTTTTCCGGATTCAAAATATCATGAACAGAAATAAAGCTTGAGCTTGTTGTTTTAAAATGCTCATCGCATAATCTATAATTATGGACAGATCCATGTATCATACAACCGATCGTGGAATAGAGAGTGATATTACTAAATGTACTGATTGGGAAATCATCAGACACCAACGCACAGTGGTCCAATAAGGCAAAAAGTGGAACTTATATAATTCCATAGCGCCTTTTAACTTCATCCTAGCTTAATAATGTCTTCGGAGCAATTGTTTGTATGAATGACCCGCATAATTATAAATTATCAAAATATATGAAAAGTTCACTATACTAAAAATAAAAAAATGAACTTTTTTGTGTTAAGAGATAGAAGAATTGTTTATTCAGCAAAGGTGTTTAAAATTCAAAAATACGAAACTTTGTTGAACAAATGAAAATCCTATCTTTTTTCGGTACAAAGTTATAAAGTACATTACATGGAACTTATTTAAAAGTTAGTTTTTTTGTACAGCATACGAGCCACTATCGGCACCATCGACGGTGACATCGGCGATTCTGGGAAGGTGCAACGACGACAGTTATCAGTTGTCAGCTGTTATACAAAAATAATCATTTTCTTTTTTGCTAAAAATCGTGGCATATTTCGTGGTTTCTCAGTTGGTCTCGATATAAGTTGGTTCATCGAGCGGATCGTCGAATCGTTGGGATCCGAACACTTGGCTGCGCAAAAAGCAAAGCAAAGCCTTGGTGCTACATTCCGAATCGGAACTCGACCTTCTGTTTATATACTATCTTAGACTTCGCAGCCAACCGTTAAGTGTACAGGACAATTGCGGGGCTAGCGCCACGATCCCACTGACACTAACAGTCTCTCCCGAGCCGGGACTCGAACATACGACGACTGGCTTGTAAGGTCAGCATCGTACCTCGAGACCAGCTGAGAGCGCTGCGCAATCTGCATGGAATAATCCTTTTTGCGCAGGAAAATTATTCAACTAGGGGAGGAGTACCAGTTAAGGCAATACCTTAAACCTAAATTAATCCACCTAGCGGTCAGCCTCAGCCTTTCTCATTCAAACTTATTATTTGTAAAAATAGATTTACATGAATGCGTAAATCCAAAAAGATATATTCACTCTTTGGGTTCTAAAATATTGATGTTGTAATTAAAGTATAAAATATGATCATAACTCATTAGTTAACCCTTAACTATCCCGTTCATTCGATATCAATATTGTTCAAATCTGTTGTGTAGTTTCTAAGATAATGAAGTTTAGTGGTTTTCACATTTCGATACATTACAGACGAAGTTACATTCTGATTACAGCAAAATTCAATAGGGTGTTATGAGGCAGCTAGACCTTTCATTTGATACTAATTCTGTGGAAATCGGGTCAACCATCTCTGAGAAAAGTTAGTGAATATATGTAGTCTTCGGAATATGTTTCTTTTCATAGCTGGATTTCACATTTTTAAACATAACAGGCAAAGTAATAGTCCGTTTGCAAAAAAAACCAATAGGGTCATATGGGGCAACAAGACCTTCTATATGACACTGATTTTATGAAAATCGGTCCAGCCATCTTTGAGAAACATGAATGAGATTAAACAGTCTCCAGAACACGTTTTTTTCCATAACTTCTGAATCACATGTTCAATCTTCATAAAATTTAAAAATTAAAAGTTTTTTTGGGTAGCCCGTTCAATTGAAACCAATTTTGTTCAAATCGGTTGTGTAGTTTCTGAGATATTGATGTTTCGTGATTTTTCACATTTTGATACATAACCTCTAAACTAGAAATCAGATTACAACAGAATTCAATATGGTCTTTTAGGGCAACTAGACCTTTGATTTGCAATTAATTTCATGAAAATCGGTTCAGCCGTCTCTGAGCAAATCGAGTGAGATTGGGAGGACGTTACACACCCACACACACATGCAGAAAATGCTCAACTCGTCGAACTGAGTCGAGTGGTATACGACATTCGGCCCTTTTGAGCACTTTTATACCTTTAGTTTTTGCAGTGATTGCTATACCTTTCTAGGAGAAAGGCAAAAAATGAAATGATAGAAATGACTTTTAATTTCAACTTCAATCCCGAGTAAGGCCGCAAACATTGAAATAGTACAATATTAAATTTAAATGATGTTGAGGCCACATATTTTGATCGTAGCTATAGCTATAAACAGTTTGCGGATTTCATTTCTTTCTATAACTTTCAAACCACATGTTTAAACATTATGAAATTCAATGTTTAGGGGTTTGAAAGCCCGTTTATTTGAATTCAACTATGTTCATAGCTTCTGAGATATAAGAGCGTTTTTCACATTATGACGCAGCGCCAAAACTAAAAGTTTGATTACAATGAAATTCAATAGCAACCTAAGCGGCAAACAGACCCTTCATTTGACACCAAGATAGAAAGAATCGGTCAGACCATCTCTGAGAAAAGTGAATGCGAAAGAAAGGTGCACATACACACGTGCACACCCACACACAAACATATACACCTATACATGCATATATGCAGAAAATGCTCGATTCGTCGAACTGAGTTGAGTAGTATATGACATTCGGTCATTTCAATCATTTTTCTACCTTTTACTTAGCCAGTGATCGTTAGGAGAAAGTCAATATGTTTACTTTCATAATGTGATTTCACATTTTTATGAACAACAGACACAGTTACAATCCGATTGCAATGAAATTCAATAGCAACCTATGGGGCAACTAGGCCTTTCATTTGACACTAATTTTGTGAAAATCGGTTCAGCCATCTCTGAGAAAAATGAGTGAGTTTTAACAACCTCAGGATAACTTTTCTCTACATAACTTTTGAACCATATGTTCAATCATAACGAAATTCAAATGTTAAGGGTTCTGGGGACAGCCCAACCATTTGAAACCAATTTATTGAAATCGGTTATGTGGTTTCTGAGATATTGATGTTTCGTGATTTTTACATTTTGATACATAACCTCCAAACTAAAAATCCGATTACAATGAAATTCAATAGCAACCTATGGCACAACTAGACCTTTGATTTGCAATTAATTTTATGAAAATCGGTCCAGCCATCTCTGAGAAAAGTGAGTGAGAAAAAAAAGTTGCTCATACACACACACACACACTTATACACATACACACATATACAGAAAATGCTCAGTTCGTCGAAAGAAGTCGAGTGGTATATGACATTCGACCACTTTTATACCTTCGGGTTTTCCAGTGATTGCTATACCTTTCTAGGAGAAAGGCAAAAATGTACCAGTTATGACATGAACCAGTAATGGCCATAACTGGTACCATTGCGCTATGCGATATAACCATAACTGATGCACTTGCCATAACTGGGTCACCTACCCTATATAACGTTTAATGAGGGGAGCTTCGTAGCCGCAAGGTTACAGAGTCTGCTTTGACAAGAGAGTGGGCGTATCGTGGGTTTGAACATCAGTAATAACATTACTTTAACATGGGATTATTTTCAGGCTCCTCACCACAGACCTACGCTGAATTCTGAAGTACCCGTGATGACTCTTCTATTGAGAAAATAAATCGCTCTCGATAATCGATAAATGCTCTAATAAAACTGATCAGAGTAGAGGTTCTGGCAGCACGGAACACGTCAGCGCGTATGAAAAAGGTTTGTTTCATTCAGAATTTGGCCGTTTACTTTTACTAATGACAGCGTTTTGATCTAGAAGGTTTGTCAGAATTGGTACACGCTTTGAAAAATTACCCAAGATAGAACGTGAGATAAGCCAGAAACCCAACCTGGTCAGGAGGAATGATTGCCAAAGCTCTCAAACTACCGAAATTGACTGTGAATACCGTGCTCAAACGTTACTGAAACACTTTGACGGTGGATTGCACTAAACAAACGGTACGTAGAAGTGGAACATTGGACCGGAAACTACAAGCGAAGACATCAAGGGTAGTCCGGAATAATCCTGAGGAAAGATTGATGGTAGTAAGACCTCCATCAATGCAAAATTCATCAGACCGGCAGATAAATAATTTTTCTTGTATCTTTTCCTTGAAATTTAATAAAAATCCTGCAAAAACATATTTTCACCAACTTTGTACCTTATTTCCTAACGGAAATTGTATACGGCTAAATTCTGAATAAAATAAACCTTAGTAGATATTCATTTACTTATTCGGTTCTATTCATATTCACAAGCCACCTGCCTTTATATGTAACATCATCACGTGAATTCCAGTTCCTAATAACATCTACACGCTATTATTTTTATTTCACTTCACCTTTTAATTCTATCACTTTGCTTAGATGGACTGCTCAGTGTTTCTCGGTCACATTAGCCGCCTCGAAACCTAAGTCTTCCTGCAGTCTGTCTGGCCTCTCCAATGAGTCGTCTATTCACTCAATCTTTCCGCTCAAGGGTCTCGGTCTGAAAATCGGCGTAGATGTTCCCAGTACATAAAAAAGGAAACAGAAGAAGCATTGACAACTCTTCGTCGTCGAGTTCGTCGTGTTTGAAACAGTACATCGCAGACTAACAACACGGGTTCATACCTAAGCGATCAACGGCCAGAAAGCTCCTGATGCTCACATCCTACGTAATGGACAGCTTTGACGACCAGTCTCAGATACAGAGCTTTCTGCTGCTTTCGATGAACTAAACCACCAAATCGTTGTTGTGAAACTCGAAAAGCTTGGTCTTACAGTCTTACTTGTCTGACCGTGTTTAGTAGTGAATATCGATGGAGTCTTTTCGACATCTTCCCTCGCTTTCTGCTGCTTGATATTTTCAATCTACCTGAGCAACGTCAATTTCCGATTCCAAGGCCCTCGACTGTCATTCGCTGACGACCAAAAACTATTCGCAAAGTTAAAAGCACTCCAGGACCAGTTATGGTATTTCGCAGAATGGTGCGTGGATAACTGCATGTAATTGGACGTAATTGACGAATGCGAAATATTAACATTCTCCAGAAATCGTAATCCACTGACGTTCAACTATCAACTACTGCGCTGTGTAGTCCCAGGTGGCGCTCTTACGCTGGAATGTTACCTCAGTCGTCTTGGTGACGGGAAGCACCGAATTGGTTACTTGCAAGACCGTTTACAACCTCCGTGTACTTTACCAGTCGGTTGAGGATAATCCTCTCAAGCGCCTTGCCCGCAGTGTCCAGCAGACAGAGAGACCTACATGGCGATAAGTCCTCCGGTGGTTTTCCAGCCTTCGGCAGTAAGACCAGTCTCTGTTGCTTCCAGCTATACGGGAAAAGGCAGTCATCCAGGCATCTCTGCCCAGAATGCCTAGGACAGCTCGCGGTCGCTTTTATTGCTATCCTGAATGTCAGGTTAGGTATTTTATCGGTCCTGCGTGCCTTGTACATTTTTAAGGAGTTGGCGATCACGATGAGTTCCTCATTCGTAACCTTTACCTCTTTCTAAACCTCGACACGTCTGTCGTCGCTTACGGATTGGTTGATCGACCAACCCTGGTATATGTTTGAGATACTGGAACGTCGGACGTGAGACTCGACCACTAGAGGCCAAGGACTTGGCTCGTTGCGTGGTAAGAGTCCCTCGATGATACACTCCAGTATCACTCGTGATCGCTCTGCTGGCGCCAACACGCCTCCACTAGTAAATCAGTGGCTTCCCATTCCTAAGTTGGCGATTCCATGGTGCCGTCACACGCCCGCGATATTATCTATCAACTAATAGTTAGCAGTCGGGTGGAGTCAACTGCCCTTCTCGCGCACTTTTTTCATTGCCTTTTTGACTACCTCGGGATCGAAATGCGATGTCTTCCACCCGCGGACGGTCGGAGTGTTGGCTTTACCCGCCACTTGCCGCCTTACGTTGTTGTCTACACTATAGCAAACCGATTGGTGGTCTTCTCTTCAGTTCGTGATAAGTCCTGAACTGGAGAACGTTGATCGGTTCCGCGCCATTTCTGCTGTAAGTACATTTGGTCCCAACGTTGGCCAGAACTACAATGAGCTTTGGCAAGGCTTCCAACAAGATCTGACCACTTTGATTCGAAGAGCGACTTCCCCACTCAAAAACCCAAGCGTTGAAGTCCCCCGTCACCACCAACGGCTTTAGGCTCGTTAGCTTCATAGATAACCTTTCGGTAGACCAACGTGGCGGAGCATAACAACTGCAGTAGAACACTTCCTTTCTCTTGAGGTTGACACAACCTCCTGAACCGGGAACCTGCTCGTTGTCCATATGGTCGCCGGATTGGACTTATTGGCAACCCAGTTACTGCTTCCGGGTACATACGTACAAAGATGGTTACATCATTCACCAGACTTGGGCTCAGCTTCCATTGTGAATGTGATTGGGTGGTAAGTTGAGGATTAGAAGCCATTTCTTTAACGTTAGCATCATTAATGTGCACAGTTCTAACTTAGAAAGTAACAATGATGATAAGGACGCTTTTTTCGCGCAGCTGGAGCGTACATACGATAGCTGCCCAAAACATAACGTCAAAATCGTAGTCGTAGATCTCAACGCTCAGGTCGCCCAGAAGCAGCAATAGTTCAGCCCACGAACGAAAACGGTCTTCAACTCACTGACTTCGCCACCTCCAAGAATATGGCCAACAAACACAACAAACCGAACTGCAAATAGATCACCTTCTCGGATATTATCGACTTCCTAGCCTATCGTGATGCAAACGTTGATTCTACTACCTTCTGATGGACAAAATGTGCCGAAGACTTTCGGTTGTCAATAAGATCCGCTATTGTCGTCGCCTACCACGGAAACGTCACTGAATACGTGAAAAGCCTTGAGGCAGCGTTGCCGGAGGGAGAGCTCATCAAGGCCGTTCTAGAGGACTGCTGGGGTAATGTAAAATCAACCATTCACAGCGCAGCGGAAAGTGCTATCAGGTCCGTCGGGTGAAATCGATAATTCTAGATGATTGATGTTGCCGCAAAGGACTCGTCAGAATGTGATTCGATATAAACATAAACGAAGACAGCAGACCCATCTTTTTCGGGCCAAAAAGCGCCGCTTGGAAGAGCTGGAGTGTGAGGAAACGGAGAAGCTGTATCGTTCTCGTGAAACACTTGAATTCTACAAGAAACTGTTAGTCACCATTTGAGATGTAGAACAGCTACCAGCTACTATGCTCAAAATACAAGAAGGATGACAATTTGGAATGTGAGAAATAGGGAACGCTTATGATTCTCAACGCAAGTTACAAAGTGCTCTTCCAGACCATCTTTCGCCGTCTCTTACTGCTAGCAACGTTCGTGGGAAGTTATCAAGCTGGTTTTGGGGATAGGTCATTGACAACAGGTTCAATCTTCATAGTACGGCAGATCTCCCAAAAGTTTCAAGCTTCCAAGCTTCTTTTTTAACGATTTCAAGGCCGCATACAATACCATCGATAGTAAAATGGCTTCCCTGCGAGGTTACCAAGACTGATCAAAGTCACAATTTATGGTGTACAGTGCTGCGGGAAGATTTCGGGTGGTTTATCAAGTTCGTTTGAAATACCTAAGGGACTTCGAAAACGGCGAAGATCGTTCCTGTCTCCTGTTCAAAATTACGCTTAAAGGTGTTGAAATACGCGGCTTTCAACATGTGGGTCAATAAATCCACCTAGTTTTTCTGTTTCATTGACGACGTAGACCTTGTTCGGTTGGAACACGCTGGATTGACGGTGAATACGTCGAAGATCAAGCATTAGTTGGCAGGGGGAAGCGAGTACGATTATAGGGCTCTCATTAGCAGTGACGTAGTAATCTACCGAAATGAGTTTGAGGCAGTGGACAAGTTTTTGGTACCTCGGAACCGACAACCGCTGCAGCAGAGAAATAGGCGTATTGTAGCTAGAAGTTGGACGGGCTCCTCAAGACTTTCAGATCTGGTAAACATTGCCTCCCTCCCTACCAAGTACACCATCTATAAGACACTTGTGAGACCGGTAGTCCTCTATGGGCACAAGACATGGACAATGCTCGAGGAGGAATCGTAAGCATTGGCCATTTTTGAATGACCGACGTGTGCTCAAAACTGATCTTCTGAAGTGAAATAAGCTTTTGATAATTGTAATAAACACCAGCCACTAGTGTCACCAATGCATACTGTTTCCAAAGCCGCAAAAACGTGGTCAAAATTATTTTGGGTCAAACAATATCATTTAAGAGCCGTAGTGCCTTCAGCAAAGTTATTCCACTAATTATTCTCCATTTTATACAGGATGCAATTTTGTGATTAACCCACTAAACAGTGAGAAACGAATTTCACTTGATTCATTTTTGCAAATCAAAATTCACTTTGTTCGGCAAAGTTGTAGCATATTCTATAATAAACAACTTTGTCTAGGACACCATGCTTCTATCTGCCTATTTAAACTGACTTTTGTAGAGTTTTCTAGAGATTGCCACTTCAAAATCAATTTTTTCAATTTGGAATTTTGCAGTGATGTTCTACAATTTTCAATATCCTACAATGTTGTTTGATTAACGATCACTGAAGAAAGTTTATTTTTATCTCTTATATGTTTTGGTTAATGGCGTTTTTTTTAAACAATGCACTTATTTACTAACAGATATCTTTGAAACTTGCAAATATCTGCAGACTGAACCATTTCTATATTGAAGTATAAGTATAACATTTCTGTCATTCAGAATCATATCGATTCGGTGCTTGCTATTACGAACTCTCTTCAATCGAACACTGCTCACTTGCTTTTCGGGGATTACAATCAGCCTGGCCTTGCTTGGAAAGCCAGCCGCTCTGGTAGCATTTTTGCTGATCCTTCGGATTCGAGTTTCAGTAGTTCAAGTATTGCGTTGTTGGATGGAATGTCTTTACATAACATGACTCAATTAAGCACAGTGAAGAACAGACGAAATCGGACTCTTGACCTCGTATTCGTCAATGACGAATCCGCACCAAACTGTACCATCATCGAAGCATGCGATTCGTTAGTTGGTATCGACCCCCATCATCCACCACTGTCTGTATCATTGGCTTGCCCTCAGCTAGTTCGTTTTAAAAAATTGTCTGAAACTGCGCAACTTAACTTCAATAAAACTGATTTCGAAGGTCTCCAGCGGGCTCTACTCGCAATTTATTGGGAAAATTTGCTGAGTCGCGGAACTGATATTGATAGTGTAGTAGAAATATTCTCACACACACTGAAACTGCAATTTAGCAACTTTGTTCCGTTGTTTCGCACACGGCCGAAACCTGTATGGTCCAATCGACGACTTCGAGAGTTAAGACGACAAAGAGCAGGTGCACTTCGCAACTACGTTAGACGACGAAACGCTATGACTAAGCTATCCTTCACTACTGCTAGCAAACAGTATAAAATTTACAACTGTTTTTTTTACTCTCAACACGTGTTACGCACCCAATCACAACTCAAACGAAATCCAAAACGTTTTTGGTCATTTGTTAACAGTAAGCGGAAAGAAAGTGGACTCCCCAACAGCATGTTTCTTGGAAATGACAGTGCGGAATCACTTGACGGTATTGGCTCTTTATTGAGGAAACATTTCTCGAGCGTATTTAGTTCGACTTCTGCAAATACGTCTCAAATACAGAGCGCCCTTCGCGACGTTCCTCATAACGTAGTAAATCTGAGTAATTTGAGTTTTACTAACGAAGATGTTCTCAAAGCCACAGAGAAACTGAAACCTTCTTCTTCAGCTGGGCCTGACGGTATTCCAGCCATTGTTTTGAAAAGATGTGCCATCGCGCTCAATGTTCCGTTAAGAATGATTTTCAATAAATCGTTTTTACAAGGGGTATTTCCTAATTGCTGGAAAAAGTCGGCTATGTTTCCAGTCTACAAAAAAGGCAACAAACACGATGTGGTGAACTACAGGGGAATAACGTCTCTATCCGCTGGATCAAAATTTTTTTGAGATTTTAGTCGGCAACGTTTTATTCCGTGAATTCAAGCCATACATTTCAACAGCCCAACATGGCTTCTACCCCGGTAGATCGACCACGACTAACTTACTGGAGCTTACGTCACACTGTATCAAAAACATAGAGAACGGGATGCAAGTGGATACCATCTATACAGATCTAAAGGCAGCGTTTGACCGTGATGATCACAACATTCTGTTGGCTAAAACCGAACGCCTTGATGCATCACACCATTTTACTAAGTGGTTAAAATCGTACCTCGTAGATCGCACACTGTACATTAAATTAGGCAACACCGAGTCAGATAGCTTCGTTAACCTGTCGGGTGTCCCTCAAGGGAGCAACCTTGGACCATTGCTTTTCAATCTTTTTTTCAACGATGTTTGTTACGTCATTCCACATGGCTGTAAATTAATTTATGCTGCTGATCTAAAACTGTTTCGCATCATTCGATCTATAGCTGACTGCAAAGAATTGCAAAAATATCTTGATGCATTCGTTGATTGGTGTAACCGTAATTTTCTGACAATCAGTGTTTCTAAATGCTCCGTAGTTTCTTTCACACGAAAAATTAAACCACTACCTTGGAACTATAGTATATGTGGAGAAACCCTCGAGAGAGTCTGCTTGACTCCCAGCTGTCCTTCAAGCACCACTATTCATATCATTGCACAAGCAAACAGAAATCTCGGCTTCATGATGAGAATCGCCAAAGAGTTTACTGATCCGTTTTGTCTGCTATCGCTATACGTCTCACTAGTTCGCTCTGTTTTGGAAACATCTGCTATCATATGGAGCCCTTACACTGACATCTGGGCCAACCGGATTGAATCATTACAGGTCAGGTTTCTGCGTTACGCTCTAAGATCGCTTCCATGGCGTGATACTGCCCAATTACCACCATATGCTAACCGATGCCGTCTACTTGGCATTGACACACTAGCAAAAAGAAGAGACGTGTCCAGGGCTGTATTCGTGGGAAAACTACTAAGTGGCGAAATTGACGCTCCAAACATTTTGGCTCAAATCAACGTGAATGTTCCCTATCGAAACCTAAGATTGCGAAACTTTCTGCGTCTCCCATTTCATCGTACAGAATATGGCCAAAACGAACCCATCAGGGCGATATGTGACGTCTTCAACAATGTATTTTACTTGTTTGACTTCAACGTTTCTAGTATTACTTATAAAAATAGACTCAAGCGAATGTTGTAATTTGTTAGCCTTAGGGTAAATTTGTTTCTTAGCTTGTTAAGTGATTTCATGTGTCATATTTTACAATAGTATATTTATTTGTTGTTAGACTTAGTTTCAAAAATGTTAATGTTCAATCAAAAGATGGTGGGGTTTTTACGCGCATTTGCGCTTTTCTTAAGGAATTTCTCGAATGGGCTTTTCCCCACCCAACCCACTTCATTAAGACCAAAAAGGTCAGATGATATGATATGAATAAATAAATAAATAAATAAGTAAAACATCAGTCAATCCAGATATAGGCATTTGTCTCTCGCTGTCTCCTGTGTAAATATTTGTAAGTGAATTAGTGCATTATTTAATTAAAAATCTTCAATAACTAGGGTATCGAACGTCTTCGTCAGTGGTTTTTTTCGGCCCCTTTTTGCAAAAGATTGCTGCAGAAAAACTGCCGAAGAAAACCACTGACGAAGACGTTCGATACCCTAAATAAATATAAAAGATAAAAATAAACTTTTTTCGGTGAACTTGTGTGTTTTCTTAATGTAAACAGCACAACAGTAGAACATTGAAAATGTTTAGAAAATCGCAATTAAAAGTTAAACAAAAAATGATTAAGAGGCTTTTTAAAGAAAACATCATAATAGTTCATTTAAATTGGCAGATAGAAGTATGGTGTCTTCGACAAAATTGTTTCTCATAAATTGTGCTACATCTTTACTCAGCATAATAGGTTTATATATGCAAAAATGAGATAAATAAAATTCGTTTCTCACCTTTAGGTGGATTGATCACAGAACTCTACTTGGCATGGAATGAAGAATAATTAACAAAATAACTTTGCTGAAGACACTACGGCTCTAAAACCATTTTTAAATTGAAAGTAATTAGTGTAAATTAGTGCATTATATTAGTAAACATCGTCAATCAAAAACGTCCAGCAAAGAAATTGTTTGTTTCGTTATAGCAAACAACATTGTAGAACATTGAAAAATTGTAGAACATTACTCTAAAAGGTTGAATCAAAAACAATTGTTTTACAGGGTGATCTGTAAAAAACTCCACAAAAGTCCATTAGAATATATAGATGACATATGATGTCTTCAACAAAGTTGTTTCTTTCAAAATGTGCTATAACTTGGCCGAACAAAGCAGATTTTTATATTTTAAAATGAGAAAAGTAAAACACGTTTCTCACTGTTAGGAGGATTATTTACAAAATTGCCAAAATAATTAATGAATAATTAATGAAACGACTTAACTGAAGATTTTTGATCACGTTTTGGCAGGTCTGGAAACAGTGTGCATAAAATTGTGGCTGAAAAACGTGCTTTACATTGAGTATTTCGTCGTTTTAATATCACTTTTTTGTACTTTACGACCTTCAAAAGGGCATTACTCAAAAATGTACCGTACGATGATTTTGAAATTTTGAACAGAGATTCTGGACGTCATGACGAATCGAATGGTGTACTCAGATTCTTTGGTGCATTTTTTTTATAATAACGGTCTGTGGGAGCACCGTGAATTGCTTTTATAACAAAAGTAACAATAAATTTTAACATAGAAAAGATTTTACTGTCTAAAAAAGTAATGAAAACTTAAGCAATTTACCACATAATGTGGGAATCAAAGAATGTAAAGCGAGCTTCGGTACATCGGTAAACATTTTTTTTTGTGAAGAACAGTTAACAACCGTTTAGAAAACATCTTCCACCCGACATTGATTAAAAACTCCGCCTCCTGCAGCACGTCTAGTTGAAGAACGACGGCTTAGCTTCAGCATACTGTCGGTCGTTCGTTTATCCCGTTGGCTAGCTGATTATGGTTCATCAATAGCGAGAGGGAGGCGACCCCATAGATGTATGTATAGGAAGAGCGATCAAACAAAGCACTTTCACACTTTTTCTCTATTATTACTACCACAGTTTGCCATACAATGCTGCTGTGGTTGAAAGTGCATAGCGATTTTGCAGAATGTTCGTAGCGTTCATGCTAAGAATACTCATGAAAATACCAGGTTGAAAAAAATTAAAAAGTACGAACAAAACATCGAAGTTTAGGTTAATTCTGGACAGGTTAAATTTTTGAACGAGATTTTCAGTTAAATTTCCGTTTCAGTTTATCATTTTCCTCTTCCAAAGCTCACCACTAAAAGTACCGTACCAGCAATCTGCAATATTTGCCTGTGTCTATGTATCGCACGGTCTGTGCTGTACATCATCTCTATGCAAATGTGATTTGGACCGGTTGGCTGGCCCGGAGAGGAGGGATTGTATATTTACGAATATTTTGCTTCGATTTTTTTTCGATCAGTCTGCTCGGTTGGTACAGTGAATTGTAGGTTGTTTTCCAATATCAATTATTTTGGACTTCATGAGCCGCGAATGGAGTGATAAGAAACTTCCAGTGGATGTTGGCGTGATGTTGTGGATTTGTTCCATACCCGGTGGATGGTGGAAAACTCTGTTGAACTCGAGGATATGATCGCAATAAAATGATTTAAAATTGATTTGGTTGGCATCCGTTCCGGTGTATCCGTTCTAAAACATTCAGTGCATTTCGATGTTTTATTTAATCCAAATAAATATATATTTTTCTACGCCTATGCTGCATTGCAACTACTACCCAGATTGGATATGAATTTCGACATGTGGATTGTCGAAAACTATCGTGAAATAACCAACTTGTCTGCTGCGTCTAAACTATTTGAGATCAATGTAAAATTTGTTCTATTGAATTGCATCCGCAACTACATCGTTACGGATTAGCGTGATTTTGTTCCAGGACGATCTGTGGCAACGAATCTGATGAACCTTACGTCGACTTCCAGAACATGAACGGAAAGCACAAGTTACCGTGATTTATACGGACCGAATCGATCATCTACCGTTTTGGAGCTTCAATACGGTACGTTAAGCGGCTTTAATCTTTCCTTCGCACTAGAATTTTACAAGCTAAGCTGGGAACAATTGTGGTGTAAAACAGGGTAGTAATCTAGGACCGCTTCTCTTTGTTACTTTCTTCAATGATGGAGGTATTGCTGGATGCGGATTCATGCCAAACCCAGGAACAGCTTGCTTGGTATTAGTAGTTATCTGCCAGGCCATTTTCAAGCGATTCCATGTTTTGGGCATGATTCAAAAACAAGAAGTTTTTGTTTCTTACGATTTGAGGGCCAAGGAATGTTGAGCATCGTTTGCTCGCCCGTGAGCAACTGTCATTGCGGCAAAAAGCGAACGGTTTTGTTTGCCGCATGGTGACGGGTGATGAAAAATGGAGTAATTACAGCAACCCGAAAGATAGATTAGTATAGGGACATCAACCCTTATGTGTCCCAAGTTTTTACTCAAATTGTTCTGCTTTTCAATAAAATATCCCGTCTTACAATCGGAAGAAAAATAAAAGCAAAGTTTCCCATTACAGCAAATCGCTATTAACGATTGTTTCAAAAGAAAACTTAAACGAAACATTACCGAACGGACAAATTGGCAATCGGAAACTCAAGGATAAACATTTCGTTTTTTACTTGCACGCCCATCAAAGGAGAGAAAATTGCCACACTACCAACACTCTTCCCGTTTTTTCACTCAACTGGATACTTCCTGCGAAGTCCAGTAATTGATAAGTGGTTTCTCTGATAATTTTCTTCTGGTTCTTCGCTTCGATGTGAAACTCTTTGGAACCAAACAAGTACGAATACATATCCTTTTACACACACACACACACACACACACACACACACACACACACACATTCAGCCGCACTTTCTCTTTCGAGATAACTAAGCAAACGAAGTCTGGCGGCAGGAGGTGTCAAAGTTCGTCGCCGCTATCATTTCACTTCCTTAGTTTTGAACTTCCGACCTTCGGGCCTTCCTTCCCCTTCTCCAAAGGGGAGATTAAATTGAATGAGAAGCACGATGAAGCAACACGAAAATGGACCAGTTTTTACCGTTCCCATCCCGGTTCTCTGTTTTACTACTCGAAGAAACTGAAAGGCTAGATTTGCTCACATCGTTTTCTCTTCTTTTTTTCCCGGAACCTATCGCAATCGTCTCCCCGCTCGTCTTTCCAAAGACAGGGCGGTATGACAAGTTTGACCACCGCCATGTTCTCTCCCACCATTCCCCACTTCCACCGCCAGTCTCAATCTGAACTCAAGCGAGGCAAGAAAAACCAAACGCCGTAGCTACGATGATACGGAAAGAAAACCGCACCAATAGTATATTTAGTGAAATGCAAAATTGTTATCTTTTCGCACCAGCAAACTCTGTCTCTTGGTTTTGTGGAGTTTTCGGTTTTCAGCGGTCGGTTTCTAGGCGAGAGAAAAAATCCCCGGAAAGTTTGCACGAAGGGGATTCACAGAGCCAACCAAGACACATCAAGAGATAAGCTACGCCCGTCTCATTCCCAGTTTCGAGCAGTTCGCTAGTGCTGGACGTTTGATAGCCGAAGAAATCTGAAAACTGCTTTTTTCCTCCAATTCTTTAGACTTTTTTCCGGCATAGAAGAAGGATCGAGCTTGTGGCTTTCATTAGAAATGAGTTTATATTTTCCTCGCCTCGGGGGTAAGGCTGCGGAAAAAAAGACTGGATGGTCTCTTTCGGCTAGCCTTAATGCGATTTACTGCACTTCAAACAGGAAACGAAATAATAAGGGCTGGAGGCTCCGGAAACTAAAAAGCGTATCATTTCAATTGAGTGAACGACTTTGACGATGGTTGGCTCTCCACTGGTAGAGTGTTCTCGAAGGACTCTAATCATAGAAAACGAGACGGCAGTCAGGTTGGAGATTACATTTTGGGGTTTTCAATGGAAGTTCTAAAGTAGTAAAAAATGTGGCAGTGGAAACCTAAATTCGAAGCGAAAACCCAAACAAATTTCGATTGAACACTGGGAAAATTAACAAAAACTAATCGTTGAACACGAACCTTTTAATTTCAACTATACAGTTTTGCTATCATTTTACACTACTTCATTCGCAATTATGAAAATACGCAATAAAATGTAAACAATATTACCGTCAAAACTCCATTCACAAATAAACCTTTCATCTACAGTAAATTTCACTCCAAGATGCCTCAAAATCCATTAAACTTAAATGAAACTCATTCCACCTTTATTTACTTTCCAACGACAATGACACGATCGGACTCGTCGGACGCGCTTCACCCTCTCTCTGCAATCGCACCGAAACCGGAACCGTCACCGGCTGCACGAAATCAATTTTCTTGATTCGAAATTGTCCACTTTTATGAAGTGTATCGAGAAATAAACACCACACAAAGGGGGACGATGCGAAACGATAGACCGAAATCACAGAAATCGGAAGTACTTCTCGGACAACAACACCATCATCATCGTCATCATCATCATCATCATCGCCACCATCATCGCCAGAATCATTAACAACAACAACCAACAACGACGAGGACGACTTGTTAAAACCCGTCTCCAGGTCAGGAGCGATGGGAGATAATCGTATACGAAATAAAAATGTTCAATATTTTACGTGCCCGGAATATGTTGCATCAAATCAATCCACGGATTACAACGGACGGCCGGTGGCTAACACGGCGGGGCGCAGGTTAAACCGGATTCCGGCACACAGCGAATGCCAAAATAAACACAGATAAACGACCGGAATCGGAATCGCTGCCTCGTCGATTGGTGGATCGTTTCCGTCCCTTCTTCCGGTCCCCTGTCTCACGGAACCATTCAAGATTTTATTCTTACGGAAAAGCAATTTGGTGGTGTGGATTTAGTTCGACGATGGTTTCCTTCTTTTTTGTTGCTGTTCCTTTGCGTTCCTGTCTGCTTGCAGGGCTGACGTGTCTCGATGGCGTTGATAATAAACAAACTTATTGTCACCAGCAGTTGTAATCAGGCCGGAAGCGGAACGTGAGATGATATTACACAGCGCTGCGCGCCCGAAGTCACGGCGGTTCGCATTTCGTAACCGAGCAGGATAGCGCATCGGATAGACACTTCTTGACGTAGGGTAACCGACACGTTTCGATTCACCAGTGCGTGTCCTATTGCTGCCGGATTCCAAACGAAAATATTTACCAGTGATCAATAACCACAATTAATTCTGATTCGATAATAATGTTCTTGCGGGCGAACGAAAACTTATGCGTTATCCCAGAATCCTAGAGAAACTGAATATACCAATAATATTAGTCTAATTCAATCCGTATCATCTTTTTGGCAATTGGTCGTTGCAGAATGTTTAGGAATTTCTAATCAAAACCATGAACCGAGTACGGGGTCTACCACGGAGTCGCCGACCTCTGTAGGGCTCTCTGCTGAATGTTATATTCACTGGTCGTACCTCCGATGTTTGTGACGGTCGGCCTCCTCCATCGACCACGTTACGAGGATACCAACTTACACAAATTTATCGACTACCTCATAGATTTCTATCATGATATTAGTACCAAGACTCGATGAACTTCGACGCTCTCTACCAGCCACCAAGTAATTTGTTTAAGTAGAGGTAAAAATAGGCCTGTTTTCATCTTCAGAGGCACAAATGCTGCTTCCACTGATCTGTGGTTAATACCGAAGACATTATTATCGTCCGCTAAACCACGCCAACTCTCCGCAGAACACGCCCCAGGGCAATGTCAAACAACAGGTTTGAGAGCCCGTCCCAAAATAACGCCCACTATTCTGACATATGATGGGAAAGCATTGGTAAACACAGGTTTAGCACTTAAGCTCAAACAGAAAAAAAAAGAATATAGCTTTTTAGCCATTTCTGTAAATTTTGGTGCCCCTAGCAAAGATAACTTTTTCAATGTTTTCCCGTAAGCAAACGTAGAAGCCACGAATCCGGCGAGCAATTACTCGGCGGCCTGCATTTACTAGGTGTACCAAAATTCATAGAAATATATTTTTTTTTTGAGGCAACTCTCGACCAGTGTAATCTACTACAACTCGTTGTGCTAAACTGAATCGTATGCCACCTGAAAGTCTTTATACAGATGATGACACTCCGCATTGAACCACGTGTTTGCTGCGGTCGTGCCCAACAGTCACAGTGACTAACTGGGGAAGCTATTTTTGGGCATCATTTTATTACCTTTTGTATCTTATGCCCGCGTATTGAACACAAAATGCAAAATGCAGAATTGATTCGCTGCATTTGTATTGATTTTTTTTCAGTTTCCTTCATTCACACAAAAGCCGAATCTCACCGGTCAGCCTCGAATGTCTAATAAGAAACAGCATTGTTTCGTTCCTCATTGTTGCCGGAGATGCGCATGTGGGTTTTCTAGGTGGGCACGATGAGCGTGTATTCTCAACATGGCTGGAATCGCTTGCAAGAAAGCAAATTTTGTGTTTTTTTTTCGACCGCAGTCTACTGATCGTGCCGTGATTTTAAAACGCATGTAAAGTCTTTGAAATCACACGCAAAAGTTCAAGCTTTAATCATCTAATGCAGCGGTTCTCAACCTGGGGTATGCGTACCCCTAGGGGTACGCGAGAGCCTTCAAAAAAGAAAAATCAGTAATGGCGGACAAAGAATTTTTTTTTAAATACTTTATTTGTTGTTCAACTTACTTACTTTTACGGCGACAGACCGATTATCGAACCAATGCCGAACCAAGAACACGTCGCCATGTCACTCGGTCTTGGGCAGCTATCCTCCAGTCTCCCCTAACACCCATTTCGCGGGCATCCTCGTCGACAGCAAACATCCAACGAGTGCGAGACCTACCTCGAAGTCGACGGCCTTTATCGGGATTTCTGCTAAATATAGTCTTCGCTGGTCATTCTTCCAGCATTCTAGCTACATGCCCAGCCCACTGCAACCTGCCGTGTTTTATCCGCTTAACTATATCCGCCGATTTGTACACCTGGTACACTTCATGGTTCATGCGTTTGCGCCAAACACCATTTTCTAGTTTGCCGCCAAGGATTGAACGCAAAACCCTATGTCAAAAACACCAAGAGCTAACCGATCAGCCTCTTTCAACGTCCATGCTTCATAACCGTAGAGGGCCACGGAAAGAATTAGTGTTTTGTAGAGTGCAAGTTTAGTACGGGTTTGCAGACTACGGGACCTCAGCTGCTGTCCGCCTTTTTATCTCACGGTTAACCTCGGTGGCACGTGTCACTAGTGTACCCAGGTAAATAAATTCGTCGACTACTTCAAAAGTTTCCCCATCTAACACCACCTCAGCACCAACATCCGTCGGACTACCACGCTCTCTACCAGCCACCATGTATTTCGTTTTGCCAGAGTTAATGATGAGCCCTACTCTCACAGCTTCCCTCCTGAGAGGTCCGAAGGCCTCTTCCATAGCTCTACGATTGATACCAATGATGTCGATATCGTCCGCAAAACCGAGAGACTTCGTAATGATGGCGCCGCTTTTCTGCACGCCGGCCCTCCGTATGGCACCCTTCCATGCGATGTTGAACAATAATTTTGATAGCTCGTCTCTCTGCTTCAAACCATCTTACGCGTCGAAGGAGTCCGATATCTCACCGGCTATCCTGACGCATAATGTAGAGCCTTCAAGGGTGGCACGTATCAGCCTAACTAGTTTTGTTGGAAAACCATGTTCGACCATAATTCTCCATAAATCATTTTTCTTTACTGTATCGTACGCTGCCTTGAAGTCAATGAACAGATGGTGCGTCTGCAGATTAAATTCTCGAAATTTATCGAGGATCTGACGCAGGGTAAACATTTGGTCCGTAGTGGAGCGTCCCCCTCGAAAACCACATTGGTAATCGCCAACAAAGGTCTCCGACAACGGCCTCAGTCTATGGAACAGAATACGGGAGAGAATTTTGTAAACGGTGTTAAGAAATTCTTCATCAGACCACACTCTCAGCATGATAAAGCGCGATACAGCTCTTCGCTCCCGACTTTAAAAAGTCCGGCTGGAATGCCGTCCTTACCAATTGCCTTGCAATTCTTCAGCTCTTTCACTGCTTTCTTAACCTCGTTCATGGATGGTGGGGCCACAGCTTTGCCATCATCCTCAATCACCATTATGCTCTTTTCGACTACGCTGTTTTCTTCATTCAACAGCACACTAAAGTGTTCCTTCATCCGTCGCTCGCTGGCACTCAGCGTCGAACCACTCATTGGACGCAGCTGTCGCAGATGTACCCAACACTTCTCCCGCTGTGGTGTTGATTGCACTGTGGATATGCCTCAACTGTTCATTCAGACTACCTCCAATTTGATCCTTGATCCGCTCATCAACCTTCCGCAGTTACTCTGTAGCCACTTCTCAGTTGATAGCCGCTGGATGTTCAACTGTATACTCCTTGTCGTCCTGGATTTTAACACGTTGGACAATCGGGCACGAATCTTGGATACCATGACTGAGTCAACGTTTGGTCCTTTAAACGACCTCACGTCTGTAACGTCTGAAAAGTGCCGACCATCTATCAGAACATGGTCGATCTGGGAACAGGCCTCTCCATTTGTGTGTCTCCAGGTGTGCTTACGTATATTCCGGCGTGCAAAATAAGTGCTACAGATTGCCATACCTCTGGCTGCAGCGAAATTGACAAACCTCAGGCCGTTGTCATTCGTAGTAGAGTGGAGGCTTTCTCTACCAATCACGGGGCGGAAGCAGTTCTCCTGCCCGACCTGCGCATTTGCATCCCCGATGACGATTTTGATGGCGTGTCCTGGGCACTCATTATACGTTTTTTCCAGGAGCTCATAGAACTCCTCTTTCTCTTCATCGGGTTTATCGTTGGTCGGTGCGTACACATTTATCAGGCTGTAGTTGAAAAATTTGCCCTTAATTCTCAACACGCACATACGGTCACTGATCGGCCTCCATCTAATGACACGCTTCATCTGTTTCCCTATGAGCACGAAACCGACTCCCCTTTCTGCTTCCACGCCGCCACTGTAGTACATGTGGTACTTGAATGAAGTGCCCGCAATAGGATCTACTGCCCGGAATCCGCGTTCTCCCGTTTTCGGCCACCTCACCTCCTGTATAGCAGCAACCTCGACATTCACCTTTTGCAGCTCTCTAGCCAGGATACCTGCACGTGCCGGTTCGAGTAGAGTCCTTACATTCCAAGTACCGAATTTCCAATAATCGTTGCGCTTTTTCGTACGCCTAGGTTCATGGCGATCATTCCATTCCGTATTTATATCTGGATTGTTCGTAGTATTTTACTTTCGGTATGCTGCCTTACTAAAGCTGCGATACCTAGTCTCGCGATGGGGCTGCCGTCTTAGATATAGCTGGCGAGGCACCGCTCCGGATCAGGCGCTGTTGCACGCCGCCCTTAACATGGAGATACAGCCGCGTACGATCCCCCAGTCAACATACGACCATAGTTTACACCGGGAGTTGGTTACCCGATCTCCGCTAAGGTTACTCGTATCCCGGTCGACACCTCATGGAGGTTGGGATAGGGGTTGCTGGACAGAGGTGAATGACCACAATGGGGTCTCAAGTGACACGTGCCCAGCCGTTTACCGACCATTTGTTGTTCAAACTTGCTCTTAAAACATGACTGTAGCAATCAAACAAATCACAGTTCAATTTGAAACCTGAGCTAGATTACCACAACAAGATCTACCTCTACTTTCTACCATTCTGCGAGAACATTCAAAACCAGGGGGTACAATTGGTTTAGAAAATATCGTCAAGAGGTACGCGTACAAAAAAAGGTTGAGAACCGCTGATCTAATGGGTTCTTTCAAAACGCACAATGATTGCTCTGATTTTGCACAAAAATGTGTGAAATGCATAACGCATCAGTTGTACAATAAATACATGGACAGAGATCGGAATTAGAATATGTATCATACACACGTGATGTTTCGGCAAACGTGGAATCGAATGCATATGAATTATGCCAGAGTCGTAGGGAAATTCAAAATGTTTTGAACAAACCCAATGTCTTTTTGTTTGTTATTGATTCGATAATGTTTTTAAATTATCGTATTCATGAAAGAGAAACAATCAGTTGGTATTTTCGTCAATTCGTTTATGACATCAGTGTTTGTTGTTGGTTGCACTGCTTTAACGATAGCAGCCTTTTAAAGAACATTACCAATACCAGTACAAATCATCACGACGATACCAACACCGGTTGAAACTTCTGAAGTATAGTGAATTGGAGGTGCTGAATTCATTCAAAATACGCTAGAGCATCAAATGCGTTATGCCCAACGCACATGCGTTGTACTAGTCCCAATTTTAATCAGTAAATGCGCTAATTTCGCTCATAAATTATCTAGTTACGCCCACTCCAACTTTTGCGTGCATTACTTTGAAAAAATGTAATAGTGTCATAAATATTTTCATCACTGCTCGTAAATTTATTGCGTATTCGAAAACGAATAAACTTTTTTGTGCATGTATCGAAAAGATATCGACTATTACGTAATAACTTGCACACCCCTATAGTCAGACATTCTGGGTGCCGCAACAAAATCTTCCAATAAGAATTATCTCTGGCACATTCTCATAGAAAAAACAATCTGACTGGCGCCAGTCATATTGAAAAACGAAGAAATTAATGAAAAAAGAATACAGTCAGGTTTTTTTTACGCGGGGGATACGTACCTCGTAAAAAAAAACCGCGTTAATTCAAAAATCCGCGTAAAAAAAACGCGGTAATTCAAAAATCCGCGTAAAAAAACCGCGTTAATTAAAAAATCCGCGTAAAAAAACCTCGTAAAAAGACCGCGTATAAAAAAACCGCGTAAAAAAACCTGACTGTACTTAGCTTTACACAGTTTCTTCATCTCTTTTCTTTCCACCTTATTATCATTTATCATCCACTATTGCATTTGCCGCGGTATAACTTAATATTTTTACATGTTGTCTGGGGTCACAAAAATCAAAACAACCAAAAAACACAGGTTGTAGGACGATTTTTACACGATATCCTTGTTTTTCATGCCGACTTCACACAGTAAGTGTAATTAAACAACAAATTCTTTTTTCATGAATTCAGTAGAAAACGCTTAAATTATGCTAAAATTGGACGGAGTAATTTTAGGCGCGTCAACTAATGGCCTTGCTGCCAAAAACTCTCTCGTCCCAAAAGTCTCTCGATACAAATATCACTATCTGGAAAAATAACAGAAGGGTTTAATGCAAAGTCACGTCCGCAAGATTGACGTAGAACTATATTAGGTTGTTTGGTACATTACTTGCTGAATTGAATATTTATAAAGTTTAGTGTAAAAGAGGAGTTGAAGTGCTACCGAACATAAATTTGCACTCCGATTCTGTGCCGAACACGCATCAGTACTGGACGTGTTTGGTGATCGGTCCGATAGAGTATAAAACAAAAGACGTGTGAACAAGTGTTGGCATTGTTTGCCTGGTCGAGTGAAATAAATCCGGGTTCAAGGTCGTTCCTTTGTGCAACTGTTTCGCATCGTGACTGCCAGCTGGTGCGTAAGCCGATTTGGCTGCTGGCTGGATTGTGCTACAGCAGTGGACGAGACACAAACGAGGAAAAAGAAGAAGCCATCAGTGTCAGCGAGTCGTATCGCTGTGTGGAGTGATCTCACACCTGGCTCGCTGCTGGTGGCTGTTTGGTGCTGCTGTATTGGTGCTGCTGGCTGTAACGGCTGCTACTTCGAACGATCGGACAACCAACCTTACTGGAAGGGAGAAATAAAAAGGTACGTGTTCTTGTCAGCGCTAGTGCGCTAGACTTAAGATGGATGTAGATCCCTCGCCTCCCGCGCCACCATCCCCGAACCCCTCTGACCCTGACCCTTCTGTTACCCCCTCCCCTGTTCATTCTTCAGTCCCCCCTCGCCCCAGGCTTTACCCAGACGGAGCCCAGGGCAGCTATACTGTTTATTTTCGGCCAAAGGCAGGACCGAAATCGAAAAAGTTGAACCTCTTGCAGATTTCTAAAGACCTGACGAAGGAGTACAAGGGCGTGACCGAAATTTCCAAGGTCCGGCCTAACAAGCTCCGTGTCGTGGTCGGTAACCTGAAAGAGGCCAACGATATAGCTTGCTCTGAGCTCTTCACACGCGAGTATCGCGTTTACATACCCGCACGAGACGTGGAGATCGACGGTGTCATAACCGATTCGAGTCTGTCCGTCGAGTGTATACTGCAAAGTGCCAAAGGGTGCTTTAAGAACAAAACGTGTCCCGAAGTAAAGGTGCTCGACTGCAAGCAATTGCGGTCAGCATCGATCATCGGTGGCAAAACAGTATACACTCCGTCAGACTCGTTTCGAGTTACGTTCGCCGGGTCTGCACTACCAAGCCACGTCTCGATCCACCGGGTTCGTCTCCCTGTGAGGCTCTACGTGCCCCGCGTCATGAACTGCCTGAATTGCAAGCAGTTAGGCCATACAGCCGCCTACTGCTGCAATAAGGCACGTTGTGGCAAGTGTGGGGAGTCTCATGCGGAAGATTCTTGCAGTGTTAACGCTGAAAAGTGTATTCACTGCGGAGAAAATCTGCATGAGCTCTCGACATGTGCGGTGTACATGCAGCGCAGGGATAAAATAAAACGGTCTCTCAAAGAGCGTTCAAAGCGTTCCTACGCTGACATGCTGAAGAAGACCGTTACCACTTCTCCCGTTACTTCGAACCCCTTCGATCTGTTGCCCTCTGAGGAAACCGATTCTGACGATTCACCAGCGGGAGCATCTTACGCCAATCCTGGGGAGTCTAGAAAGAGGAAAAGTGTTTCCTCTCCTAAACTTCCCAGAAAAGGTCCTAAGATTTCTCAAAGTGAAATGAAGGTTACAAACAAACCAAACAGTGCTGCGGAAAAACCGAAGCAAACTCCTCCTGGGCTGGCAAATTTAAAGTCCCAGAAGGAGTTCCCAGCACTGCCAGGAACATCTAAAACCCCAGTTGCTCCTTTTACACTCCCAGTTGATGAAACAAACTCTGGATTAGTGAAATTTTCTGACATTGTGGACTGGATTTTTGAAACTTTCAATGTACCCGATCCAATTAAAATTTTTCTTACAGCATTCCTCCCAACAGTTAGATCATTTTTGAAGCAGTTGACTGCCCAATGGCCTCTCCTTGCAGCGATTGTATCCTTCGATGCCTAATTCAACTGCGTATATGAAGGATTCTATCTCTGTCTTACAGTGGAATTGTAGAAGTATTTTACCAAAAATTGATTCGTTTAAAGTTTTGATAAATAAAAACAAATGCGATGCATTTTCCCTTTGTGAAACTTGGCTTACTTCAAATATTGATCTCAACTTCCATGATTTTAATATTATTCGCCTTGATCGAGACACCCCATATGGAGGAGTACTTTTAGGGATTAAAAAGTGCTATTCTTTCTATCGTATTAACCTCCCCTCGATTCCAGGCATCGAAGTTGTCGCATGTCAAATGACAATACAAGGTAAAGAGCTTTGTATTGCCTCAATATATATTCCCCCCAGAGCACAGGTTGGGCAACGGCTGCTCTTTGATTTAATAGAACTTCTTCCCTCGCCACGTTTGATTTTGGGAGACTTCAACTCTCATGGCGTGGCTTGGGGTTCCCCATACAATGATAACCGCTCCTCTTTAATCTATAACCTTTGCGATGACTTCGACATGACTATTTTAAACAACGGTGAAATGACACGTATCCCGAAACCTCCAGCGCGCCCAAGCGCTTTGGATCTATCCTTATGTTCGACGTCGCTACGGTTGGATTGCACATGGAAGGTAATCCTCGATCCTCACGGTAGCGACCATCTGCCTATTCTTATTTCAATTACTAACGGGTCAACTCGCATGCGACCAATTGACATTCCGTATGACCTCACACGAAATGTCGATTGGAAGTTATACGAGGAAATGATTTCAAAAGCGGTCGAGTCGATTCAACATCATTCACCACTTGAAGAATACAACCTCCTCGCGGGCTTGATTCTCGACGCCGCGTTGCAAGCCCAAACGAAGAAATATCCCGGCGTAACGATCAAAGAACGGCCTCCCACTCCGTGGTGGGACCAAGAGTGCTCCGATGTCTACACGCAAAGATCCGACGCGTTTAAGGCCTACCAGACGGGAGGTATACCTGGCGACTATTTACGGTATTCGGAGCTTGATACCAAGCTTAAAAGCTTGGCTAAAGCAAAGAAACGTGGATATTGGCGTCGGTTCGTGAACGAGACGTCGAGGGAGACATCGATGAGCACTCTTTGGAACACAGCCCGAAGAATGCGGAATCGCGTAACGGTCAACGAAAGCGAGGAGTCTTCAAGTAGGTGGATATTTGATTTTGCCAGGAAAGTATGTCCGGACTCTGTTCCTGAGCAAAATATTGTTCGCGATGCGTCTCCGGGCCACGACGCGATAGAATCACCTTTTACGATGGCAGAACTTTCAGTTGCCCTCCTGTCCTGTAACAATAACGCGCCTGGATTAGATAGAATCAAATTCAACTTGTTGAAGAATCTACCCGGCAATGCCAAGAGGCGCTTGTTGAACTTGTTCAATAAGTTCCTGGAGCAAAACATTGTACCGCAGGATTGGAGGCAAGTGAAGGTGATCGCCATCCAAAAACCAGGGAAACCAGCTTCTAATCACAACTCTTATAGGCCGATTGCAATGCTATCCTGTATCCGGAAATTGATGGAAAAAATGATACTCCGTCGTTTAGACCACTGGGTCGAATCAAATGGTCTACTATCAGAAACTCAATTTGGCTTCCGCCGTGCCAAAGGGACGAATGATTGTCTTGCGTTGCTTTCAACAGATATTCAGCTGGCGTATGCTCGTAAAGAACAAATGGCGTCTGCGTTCTTGGACATTAAAGGGGCTTTTGATTCCGTTTCTATTGACATTCTTTCGGGTAAACTTCACCGACAAGGATTTTCTCCAATTTTGAACAATTTTTTGCACAACTTGTTGTCCGAAAAGCACATGCATTTTACGCATGGCGATTTGGCAACTTTTCGCATTAGCTACATGGGTCTTCCCCAGGGCTCATGTTTAAGCCCCCTTCTTTACAACTTTTATGTAAATGACATCGACGAATGTCTGGCAAATTCATGCACGATAAGACAACTTGCAGACGACAGTGTAATCTCTGTTACAGGAGCCAAAGCTGCCGATTTGCAAGGACCATTGCAAGATACCTTGGACAATTTGTCTGCTTGGGCTTTACAGCTAGGTATCGAATTCTCTCCGGAGAAGACTGAGATAGTAGTTTTTTCTAGGAAGCATGAACCTGCTCAGCTTCAAACACAATTAATGGGTAAAACGATTTCTCAGGTTTTGGTACACAAATATCTTGGTGTCTGGTTCGACTCTAAAGGCACCTGGGGTTGTCACGTGAGGTATCTGATGAAAAAATGTCAACAAAGAGTGAATTTTCTTCGTACAATAACCGGACAATGGTGGGGAGCCCATCCAGGAGACCTTATAAGGCTTTACCAAACAACGATATTGTCTGTTATTGAATACGGGTGTTTCTGCTTCCGCTCCGCAGCAAACACACATTTGATCAAACTGGAGCGAATACAATATCGTTGTTTGCGTATCGCCTTAGGTTGCATGCAGTCGACCCATACGATGAGTTTGGAGGTTTTAGCTGGAGTACTACCATTGAAAAACCGCTTCTGGAGCCTGTCTTCTCGTATTCTAATCAAATGTGAGGTCTTGAACCGTCCCGTGATTGAAAATTTTGAAAGGTTAATCGAACTTAATTCTCAAACCCGTTTTATGACATTGTATTTCAATCACATGTCCCAAAATATTAACCCTTCTTCGAATATTCCAAATCGTGTCGACTTATCAAATACTTCTGATTCTACTGTGTTTTTCGATACATCCATGATAGAAGAAACTCGTGGAATCCCGGATCATTTACGCGTGCAGCAGATCCCTAAAATTTTTTCCAATAAATATCGAAACATCAACTGCGACAATATGTACTACACTGACGGATCACTTCTTGATGGGTCCACTGGCTTCGGTATCTTCAATAACAATTTAACCGTCTCCCATAAGCTCGATAATCCTGCTTCTGTTTACGTCGCAGAATTAGCTGCAATTCAGTACACCCTAGGGACTATCGAAAAAATGCCCACGGACCATTATTTCATCTTTACGGACAGTCTCAGTTCCATTGAGGCTCTCCGATCGATGAAAGATGTTAAGCACTCTCCGTATTTCCTGGGGAAAATACGGGAACATCTGGGTGCTTTATCCGAAAAATCTACTCAGATTACCTTAGCGTGGGTCCCTTCTCACTGCTCGATACCGGGTAATGAGAAAGCGGACTCTTTGGCTAAGGTGGGCGCAACAAACGGTGATATTTATGAAAGACCAATTGCCTTTAATGAATTTTTCGCACTTGTACGTCAGAATACGATCATCAGTTGGCAAAATGCTTGGACCAGAGGGGAATTGGGAAGGTGGTTACATTCCATAATCCCCAAAGTATCGACGAACCCGTGGTTCAAGGGGTTGGATGTAGGTCGGGATTTCATTTGCGTGATGTCCCGGCTTATGTCCAATCACTATAGATTTGACGCGCTCCTCCGTCGTGTTGGGCTCGGGGAAAGTGGTATCTGTGCCTGTGGTGAAGGTTATCACGACATAGAGCATGTGGTTTGGTCATGCCCTGTACACCGTGACGCCAGGTCTAAATTAATAGCTTCCCTGCAGGCCGAGGGTAGACAGCCGGCTGTTCCTGTTCGTGATGTCTTGGCGAGCCGTGACCTATCCTACATGTCCCTTATATACGTTTTCCTGAAATCCATCCACGCCCCAGTCTAGTCCCGTTCCCCTCCGTCTACACCCAACAAAACGACAAGAACACGTTTGAACCTTAAGCACAAAACCAGCAACCAGACCCCGCACAACAGAACCAGGACCCAAGGACTACGAGCCTCTGTCCCAACTCACGACATCGTGGCTCAGCAGAACGAATCCATACATGCCATTCGACGATTATCAGACGACCATTGAACAACAAAACACTGATTGGAAATCCCATGCTAGTTTTAAGTTAGACTTAATTTCAGCTCGTAGTCGGCAGCGAGGATAAAAAATTTGCTTTAGTTTTTAAGTCATCAGATATAATTGGCGCCGTTAAACATTAAATTGTATTTGTGCCGTGTCAAATAAATGTTATGTGAAGAAAAAAAAAAATAAATTTGCACTCATAAATATCCATCCCTGGACAGGTATGGTACAAACACTATGCGGCACGAACAAATTTCAACAATCTTAGTGCATGCAGGTTAAAATAACATTTACTTGTAATTCTAGCACAAAACGAGAAAATAATAAATCTTTAATTTATTTGTTCGGTTGTCCTGAAAAGGACAGTTATTCAGTTTAGTGAAATTGATTATTTAGGTGTTCCTGTCATCTGCTTATCAAAACGAAAATTTATTTTCTATTTCCGACGTTTTGATTTAATATAACTTTTTTTTGCAATGATTCTACAAAGAGACAAGTTGTTACAAAAATTCTGTAATCAGAAAACAGTCATTTACAGAAAGGATATCGTTGTTTGTCTAATAGCTCTATGTTTTGAGCATCAACGGTCAAAGATCGAATTGAGGCTGGCATTCGTTTACTGTAACCGGGTTATAAGGGCAAAAAAAATATAATCATAGGACAAATTTTCTTAATGAAAGTTTCACCGTTTTTGAATTTGAAATAAGATAAACTTGAACTGAAAAATATATCACTCGAAGCTGAATTCGTAGTAGCACTTTTAATTGCGTATAACTCTCTATTCAAATTGTGAAACTCTAGGTAAGTGAGTTGTGAGATGAACTGTGCGAAAATAACAGTATACTGATAGGTACGGATTAGAAGTGTGATCTATTGCATATTCTAGTCTTTAGTGTGTGTAATATCTCTGCGTAAGTCGAACTAAGACAATCGACATCAGTGCGTTTGTTTACAGCATGCAGCATGCTTCATGACTTCGAGAATGCGAAGTGCAAAACTTTTGTAACGACTTGTCTAATGTAGAATCCTTGAAAAAGATTTTATAATAAATCGAAACGTCAGAAACAGAAAAAAGATTTTCGTTTTGATAAGCAGATGACTGGAAAACCGAAATATTCAATTTTACTAGAGTAATAACACTGTGCTACAGCGATTTAGAACTTCTGAAGTGACCTAGTGTAGATTGTAGGTCTGTTGAGTGTAACATTCGCACATACTAGAAATTTTCCAAACACCTCTAAACATTTAGGCTATGGTCAAAGTACGGTTTTTGGACTTCAGCGCATACAATTTTTTCAACTCAGTAATTTCTGGACCGATTTTCAATATTTTAGCAGTTCTGGAAAGGGAATAAAAAGATTAAATATATACAGATTTGTACCAATATCACCAAAACATGTTGAGTTAAATCTGAATTTTTAAACTTTTTCACGCAATTTTTCAACTTAACTTGAAATTTGCTTTTGAGCTGGAAATTTTCTCGGCTTAGCACTGGGGCACAGTGTATGGTTGTATTTATCCTACATGCCAAATGTGCCAAAAACAATATCGATAACAAATTCTCTCAAAATATCTAGTAAATCGAGACCGCTATGGGCCTCAAGGCTAACGCGCGATATGGTTGTTTTGTGAGAAAGATACTACGAATACACTATAACTTTGAAAGTATATCCAATAACGAATCAAGTTCAAATTCAAGTAAAGTTGAAAAATTGCGTGAAAAAGTCTAAAAGTTTAAATTTCAACTCAAATAATTCAACATGTTTTAATGATGAAGGTACAAATCTTTATATATTTAAAAAAATCGGTTTATCCCCTTTCCAAAACAGCTAAAATATTGAAAATCGGTCAAGAAATGACTGAGTTAAAAAAATGTATGCGCTGAAGTCCAAAAAACCGTATTTTGACCATAACTTCAAATTTTAGAGGTGTTTGGAAAATTTATATATGAGCGAATGTTACACTCAACAAGACCTACTACCTACACTAGGTCACTTAAGAAGTTCTTGCAGTTTTTCTCCATTTGTAGTACCGTGAAATGATTGTGCGATAAAAGCCAAAAATTCTGGTTTTCATAAAAAATATATAACTAAGCTAAATATTCACCGATTTTCACAAAACTACTTTTGTTTGACTCGTCATTGAATATACTTTCAAAACTTTAGTGAATTTGTAGTATCTTTCTCACCAAAACAGGTGGCAAATTTCAAGTTTAGTTGAAAAGTTGCAAAAAGTCTAAAAAATTAGATTTAAACTCAAATAACTCAACATGTTTCAGTGATATTACTACAAACTTGTATATAATTTGAAAGTTCTGTTTATCTTATTTCAAAAACTGCTGAAATATTGAAAATAGGTCAAGAAATGACTGAGTTAAGAAAAGTTGTATGCACTGAGGTCCAAAAAACCGTATTTTGACCTTAACTTCAGATTTTGAGGGTGCTTGGAAAATCTCTAGTATGAGCGAATGTTACACTCAACAAGACCTACAACCTACACTAGGTCACTTCAGAAGTTCTTACAGTTTTTTGTATTTGTAGAATAGTGGAATCAGTCGTGAGTTGTTGAATCAGCTATTCAATTTTATATCAGACATGCTGCTGATCACATCTCTGCGCTATCCCCGGCAGTGAAAATAAGGCATTCCTCTGATAACACAGTGGAAAGCAGTACTCGCTGAAAATTTGATGGCCGACAGACATTGATTGCCAGTATCCTAAAAATGTTTGGGTGTTGTCGGCAGACCCGATGCCGGCCGATGTACGTACTGCTGATGCTGCCGCTATCGCAAAAAGGCAGCTTTTTACTGGAGGAAGAAGTAGTGCCGCTGCTAGCACTACCGTTGCTAGTACCCACCGCTTCTGTTGCTGCTACTGTTACCCGCAGTTACTTAGGACCGTCCTAGTCGTCATCCACTAATAAAATGATTGGTTCAAGCAGATTTACTAGACTTATAACTCTGGCAACAGTGTTATGAAAAGCAATCATTGAGCGACCAATCAGATCATTTAAAATCTTCGATTCTACATGGTTTGACCATTTTAGATTGTACAGTTTGCATGATTGAGGCGTTGCGGTACAAAGTGGTCTATGTACCATCGAGCAAATTTGTCAGGAGAAGCAATTTTCGAAAAATCTCTGAATAAAATTCAGTTTAACGGATTCTTTCAAACAAAATGTTCTAATATAAAGGTTATGAAGTGGTTTGACATGTGAATACATGAAATTACCATTTTTTTTGCAAAATAAGTGAGTTTGCCATACCAATGTACATAGACCACTCTGACTTCATATATATTTTACTGGAATCCTCGTATCGTTTCGGAACAGAGTGGTCTATGTACAAAAACATAAATAAAAGTGACGTTAACTCGTATAAAATGGCTAATGTCACATGTTATATGATGTACATGGCATGTCACATGTAACATGTGAAGTGTAACTTTACATGTAACACAACATGTTGCATAGTACATGATATTTGACATGTTACATTTTTCGTGTTACATTACGTGTAACATGTTACAAATCACGGGTAACATGTTACAGGGCAAGTGACACGTTTCATATCGCAAGTAATATGTTACATGTCACATGTTACATGATGGTATTACCTCGATTTATGTACATAGACCACTCTGTTCCGAAACAGAATGGCCATTCTGTATCGGACGAATTTTCAACATGGTACAAATCAGCTTCAAAGTTCGATTTTTCGAAATTTTACTCGTCTGCCAACTTCAGCTTCTTGAGTAGATGCGGTTTATGTAAAAAACTAATTTTTGAAAAAAATTGTATTTACACCACTCTGTTCCGCAACGGCTCAATTAAGGCTTGACAAATTTCAAGATTTGTTTCTGCGTCTTAGTGTCCTATGAGAGCAGATAACAGAAAAAAAATATTGCTGAAGGAAAGGAAAATTTAACTCGTGCTAAGACATGGAGATGAAGTCGAATTTACAACCGTCTTTGTGAAGGCGTTCCAACATTCGGAATAAAGTGTAATGAATGAACGAGAAAATATTAACTCTTCAGTCCAGTATTTATTTGTCCTCAGAAGGACAGTTTGTTTTTTAATTGATGCTTATCGCATTTCTGTGTTATCCCTGACCGGAGGAACAAGACATTTTTCTGATAATACAGTCGAGAGCTGTTTTCACATTGAAAATTTGATTGTCCACAGATTTGAAAGTTTGAAAACGTTCATTTAATTGGAGGAAGTGCCGGCTAAACTGTTTATGCTGCCGCTACCGTCTTGTCCGCCATCTAATAGTAAAATGATTAATATAAGCAGAAACAGGCTCTTTTATAGCTCAAAATGTACATTCCCGGTTTACTAGGAATAGAATTCTGTCAACCGTATTAGAAAAAGCAAGCAGAACGCGACGAACTACAGGTCTATATCTGTGTTTCATCAAGGCTCGACAATTTTCAATAGTATTTTCTGCATGCGGGTAGATCCATAAATGTTATTTTGATCGATTGCTGCAAAAAAGAAAGGAATCCATTGAAAACTAACCGTCTTAGTACCATTTGAAATTGGATATATATTTTCTTATCTTCGCTTTTAGATTATTATTTTAGCCGAACATTGTGAGAGACTTAGATCTACGCAAAAAAAAAAAAAATTTGAATAAATTTACGTTAAATCTGTTCTAAAATATTCATTCTGGGGACTTGAAAAATAGAATACTAGTAATGTTTTCATGCAACATTGATTTGATCATGATACATCACCTAAGTGGATTTGAACTCTAAGTTGCTTAGTTCCTTCGAATTTCCAGTACTTATTATTCATTTCCAATTCCATGTGGGTCAGACATTTTACCGAATAAATCAGTGAAACCCGTTCTGCGTTACGCTTCTATCCCTGTTAGCGTGTAACAAGAAGAATTATGGCTTCCGTTGAATATTGCCGGTTCAGTCCGAAGCGTTTCCAATTTCCTTTTGATTTCCATTTCCATTTTGCAAACTGATGGCCTACACATATACAAATACACTTTGCCTTGCACGAATGTCCTGCACACAGCATGCAGAACAAAGCCAGGAAAAAGGTACTCAATGATGAAACAATGGTCACAGCTGAACGCCTGTAACAGTCCGGGTCCAGCTTGCATCTGGGAATCATAAATCATCAAAGCACAGTTGATCTAGCAGCGACACGCGACACCGGACTGCAGACTGCTGCGCCATTCACCGCCGGTGGATCCATTCTAGCAATGAATGAAAGTGTGGCTTACTGGTTAGGCGTGACACGGGAAATATTTGTTCAATTTTCCGTGCCCAGAGTTGTCCACGGACACAGAGCACGGGAATCGATTTTACTGGATTCTGTTACAGATTGACATCGAAAGACAGCCGCAATGGTGGCTGCTAATTTACATACTTCAATCGCAAATTGAATAACAGACTCCACGCTAAGTGATTGAGATATGCTTGTTTCTGTTATAAAATTAAAAAAAAAAACCGGCCGATAATAGGGCTTAAACACCAGCAATCAGCCTGAGTGCGTTTCTTTACGACCCCAGAGTGGAAAGATGTGAATATCACTCGGCGAAGTGTGCCTCAGGGAACAATTTCACTGATGAAAGTTTTATGTCCGCGCATCACACGATGACA
The DNA here is from genome assembly GCF_029784165.1 of Wyeomyia smithii. Classification (NCBI taxonomy): domain Eukaryota; kingdom Metazoa; phylum Arthropoda; class Insecta; order Diptera; family Culicidae; genus Wyeomyia; species Wyeomyia smithii. The sequence goes on along the minus strand of NC_073694.1, from coordinate 187,433,134 downwards.
TTTGACCTGAAGGCACCTGAAGTTGCTACGGTGAAAACTTCCCCTGATTTGTGTACTTTTTTTAATGCACGTTAAAAGATCCGGTGCGAGAGAAAAAAGTAGATACACCTCGCATATCTGCAGACGGCTTATGGTGCTGCTTAAAATTCAATCCAGTCGGAATTCAATTGTTGATTGAGTCCATGCGGGAAGAAAATTTTCGAGCATTTTCGTCACGTCCCACGGGACAGAGCCAAAGTGCTAGAATTTTAAATTGAGTTGCTCGGAAGCTTCGTCTCGACTGCTCATAGCAAGTTTAGAAATTCGACCGACAAACTGCACGGCGGAGGTGGCGTTCGCAGCACACACACACACACCGAAGGCATGCGGTTAGTAGAAAGAAAAAAAATGAGCCAAGCGACTCCCGCCAGCGCAGAGGAGGATACAGATAACGAGGTAGATTTGCTGGTTTCACTCTATGTTTTACATCATTGAATATGCAAATTCGTGATCAAGTTCGACGTGCGGGAAAACATTTGCGATAGTCGGCGTGGGCAGGTATCAGGATGGAAACCGAATGCATGGCTGATTGTCGAAATCCGTTCAAAACGTGACTGGTCAAACAGACGACCACAATTTCCTCTTTTTTTTTCGTTTGTAACCAACTGCACCTCGTTGGTTGGGGTGACCACAGTGTTTTCAATTAGAAGAAGAAACAAGTGACAGAGATGCGTTGCCCATGGAAAGGATTGTTCTGTTTTATCGGGTTTACAATGAAATTGGTGGTTGGCATGAAATTCTTAACAGGTACATTTTTCCAATTGAAAATGAAGTCACACGTCAATTTGATTTTATTTCTTCCCAGCATATTTTATCAGCAGGAATAATTGAAACTAACTTGAATGAGATTAAATCAATTATTAAAAATTTCAAGAACATGAAGGCACCTGGTGACGATGGAATCTTTAACATATCAATCAAACATCTCCCTGAGAGCAAAATGGACTTTTTAGTTGAAATTTTCAATACCTGTTTCAAAATTGCATGATTTCTCAAGTTATGGAATAATGCAAAATAGCTCCAATTTCGAAGCCGTACAAGAATCCAGCTGAGGTTTCAAGTTATCGATCAATCAGTTAGCTTTCTTCGATAAGTAAACTGTTTGAGAGAATTATTCTTAACAGGATGATGTCATATATCAACGAAAATTCAATTTTTTTAGATAAACAGTTTGGATTTCGCCATGGGCATTCCACTATTCATCAATTGCTCAGAGTTACTAATGTGATACGAGCTAACAAACCTGAGGGTTATTCCACTGGAGCTGCTCTTTTAGACATAGAAAAAGCATTCGCCAGTGTTTGGCATAAAGGTTTAATTACAAAATTGCAAACCATTAATTTTCTAATTTTTCTAATCAAAATTTTAAAAAATTATCTTACTGATCGAACTCTGCAGGTTGTCTATCAGAATTCAAAATCTGATAGATTTCCTATCAGAGCAGGTGTGTTTAGTCTTGGTTTTAGTCCTGTAATACATTTTTACTTCAGATCTTCCTGATTTGCTTCCAGGATGACACAAGCATTTCCGTAAAATAAAAAAGTCTTCGTGTCATATGCAGTCGATTGCAGAAAAGTTTAGATATTCTCTGGCTGTTTCTCAGAAACTGGAAGTTGCTACCTTGGATTTTAAAAATGGGACAGATTTCTGTACTCTGAACATCATTTTGATTTTAGAAATAGCCATACTGTTTGGTATTTGGTCATTTTTGGCTGTATTCCATCAACTGGAAGTCACCATCTTGGATTTCAAGAAGGTGTCTGGATTTGATTTACGGTCTCAGAGCATTATCTCAGTTCTGGAATGACCATTTTTGGTGTTGTTCGGTCATTACAGGTTGTTTTTCGGAAACCGGATGTCATCATGTTGGATTTCAAAATGGTCTGTGAAGTCGATTCACGGTCGCTGGCTATCATTTCGATCTTCAAAATAACCATACAATTTAGTGTTTGGTCATTTTCGATAACTGAAAGTCGTCATCCTGTATTTCATCTCGGTTCTGGTATGACTATTTTTGGCTGTTTTCCAGCAAACGGAAGTTGCCACTTCGAATTTCAAAATGGCGTCTGGGGACGAAATTTGATCATTATCGGAAACCAGAAGTCTTGAATTTCAAAAAGGTGTCTGAAGTTGATTTGGGGCCATCCACATTCCACGTGGACAGATTTTGAACAATTTGGACACCCCCCCCCCCTTTACCAAAACTGTCTATGTGGAATGTGGATGGCCCCTTCTAGATCTCTGGCCATTATCTCGATTCCAAAAATATTTTTTTTTTAAGGGGGGATTTGTTAGTAGCTTAAGTATTTATGATAAATATTAGTAAATAATGAGTATGTGTGTCCAATCACAAATGGTGACTTCTCAACACTGTTAGAAATTTGTAATTTTAATTGTTAGGATTTGTTTGCTTTCGCAATAAGGACTTATCATTCGTAGGGATTTAAACCTACTTGTCAGAAAAGGGGAAGTAAACTTACAACTAACTTAATTGCTAACTTATTGGCTATAAAGAGAGCTTATCGTAGCAATTGAGGATTGAAACGATTTTTGTCGAAAATTGTTAATAATTTTATTTGACATAGCTTCTAATGGTTCAACACCAGTAAGTCTATGTAATTCGAGTGTACTAAACCAAGGAGGACGTTTCAAAATCATTTTCAGAATTTTATTCTGAATCCTTTGGAGCGTTTTCTTCCTTGTTGAACAGCAACTTGACCAGATCGGTACAGCATAAAGCATTGCTGGTCTAAAAACTTGTTTGTAAATCAAAAGTTTGTTCTTTAAACAAAGTTTAGAATTCCTGTTAATGAGAGGATATAAACATCTCGTATATTTGATGCACTTGGCTTGTATACTCTCAATGTGCTTTTTGAAAATAAGTTTTTTATCATAAATTAGTCCCAAGTACTTAACCTTATCGGACCAACTTAAAATAACCCCATTCATCTTGACAACGTGATTATTGTTTGGCTTGAGGAAAGAAGCCCTAGTCTTATGAGGAAAAATTATCATTCGAGTTTTAGAAGCATTGGAAGAGATTTTCCACTTTTGCAAGTAGGAAGAAAAAATATCTAAACTTTTCTGCAATCGACTGCATATGACACGAAGGCTTTTTCCTTTTACGGAAATGCTTGTGTCATCGCAGAACAATGACTTTGTGCATCCTGGAGGCAAATCAGGAAGATCTGAAGTGAATATGTTGTACAGGACTGGACCCAAGACTGAACCTTGAGGTACACCTGCTCTGACAGGAAATCTATCAGATTTTGAATTCTGATAGACAACCTGCAGGGTTCGATCAGTAAGATATTTTTTTTAAATTTTGATTAGGAAAATTGGAAAATTAAAAGTTTGCAATTTCGCAATCAAACCTTTATGCCAAACACTGTCGAATGCTTTTTCTATGTCTAAAAGAGCAGCTCCAGTGGAATAACCTTCAGATTTGTTAGCTCGTATCATATTAGTAACTCTGAGCAATTGATGAGTTGCAGAGCTGCGAAAAGTCAATATCATACTACTGACATTACGCCAAAATGATGCAACACCAGAATCAGCCAACTACGATGCATGGTTCATTACAAAAGAGTTTGCGATGTTATAATGATTCTCTTAGCGTCAACTCTCACTCTCATTTTTTTCTTGCTATCTTTCTCGATCATTCGGGTATGGCTGTACTGAGATTGAACCAGCAGAAATATCAAGTTCATTTTGACAGCATGATGTTATGAGGATAGCAAACATAAAATCAATGATTTTTCTTCAATTGATATGTATGATATTGATATATAGTCGGCGTGCGATCAAACCGAATTAAGCGCCGTTTTCTCAGATTGAGTTATTGACACCCAGTGGATATGAGAAGTAATAATCTATCTATTATGAAGTAACGAAATCGTTTGAGCATTTGATAACGATATTATAACAAAAATTCTCTGTAACAGCTTGTACACAGCAATTGCGGCGGTAAATGTTTTTAGAAGCTTGGTTCGGTTTGACTGCACGCCGACCAAAAGCATTGTCAATAAACAACTATTACTTCGTTTTGTAACTGAGCGTATTTTAGTTTGGTGCTTTTTCGTAACACCAATTGTTATAGAAAGAAATCTATTAATATTTTTCAAATGATCTCATATCTGAAAAATAATATTGCATTTTTATTTGTTTTTTGACAGCATGAGTTTATTAATTTGATCCTTGAATATTATGCTTGTTGTAGGTTAAACTAAAGACAGTGTTAGTTCGCGGCAAAAAAATGAATCGCGGGTGGCAAAACAGAAAACTTTGAAATATGTATGGGTATGTATGTTAAATTTTGGCACGGTTCAACTTTGAAACTGTTCAATTTCGGTTCGGAACGGTTTTGCTTTTCTCCTAGTTTCCATTCATATTTTCTTTCAACGAAGAGGATGGCCGGAGTTAATCGACTGGTTTCTGATATATGGCCGGAATATGTTTCAGTAGCATGGTAACGATGATCAAAGCAGTGCTTAGAAGTGCTTAAAATCCTACCATGCCTCTCATTGAAAAATGTAAAAATGCGGACCTGTTTGAAATTATAAACCTAGTTCATTGGTGGCCATATCTTGAGTTGGGATCGTCACGGACCGCAAAGCAGATCAAATTTAAAAAATCCTGATAGCAACAAACTTCAAGCTGGCACTGACATAATCACGCTACTGAAACGATTTTTGATATTCCAAAAATCACCTTGATTTGCCTTGCAGTGACATTTCCGAGTGAACTCTGTATATTCACGACGATTGACAATGAGAACCCGAAAATGGCAACAAAAGAGACAAGATATTGAATCACTTGTCGGATCTCCACGCTTACTGTGATGGTTGCTGGCTATTCATGAGAGAAAGAAACGAGTGCGATGATATTTTCTCTCTCGTCATAGTCAGCATGTTGCTTGGATTAATCGCAGCTCTGATGAGTTGTGGAATGCCCATGGCGAAATCCAAACTGTTCATTTGCAAAAATTGAATTTTCGTTGATGTGTGACATCATTCTGTTAAGAATAATTCTCTCAAACTGTTTACTTATTGAAGAAAGCAAACTGATTGGTCGATAACTTGAAACTTCAGCTGGGTTCTTATCCGGTTTTAAAATGGGAGTAATTTTTGCATTTTTCCATAATTTGGGAAAATATGCAATTTTGAAGCAGCAATTGAAAATTTTCACTAAAAATTCCATTGTGCTCTCAGGGAGATGTTTGATTAGTATATTAAAGATTCCATCGTCACCAGGTGCTTTCATATTTTTGAAATTTTTGATATTTGATTTAATCTCATTCAAGTTAGTTTCAATTATTTCCAAAAATACTGATATTGGGTAACATTCGGTCATTCCAGGCTGTTTGCTGAATACCGAAAATCGCCATTTTAGAATCCAAAAATTAGTGGCTAAACTCGGTTTTAGATCTCTGGGTATCATTTTGGTTTCCAAAATAACCTTAATGGGTGGTATTTGATTATTTCCTAAAACCGGAAATCGCCATATTGGATTCCAAAATGACATCTAGATTTGATTTCCGGTCGCAGTACTATTTTTGTTTGAGAAATATTTATATTGGGTGGTATTGGGCCATTTTAGAATGTTTTTCAGAAACTGGAGAAAGTCATTTTGATATCTTGGGTTGATTTCCCGTCTCTAGATAAAACCTCGGCTTCGAAAATACCCATATTGGCCTTTTTCAGCTCTTATTGGTAGAAATGTGAGCTCAAAACATATCTCGACATTTTTCAATAGTTCTTGTCATAAAATTACAAATTTGCCGCATGTTTATGGAGGCGTAACTAATTTCCAATTCGATTGTTGCAAAAACAAAGGCAATTCGATGGAAACCAATATCATTAGAATCCCTTTCAATCAAAATCCTTTGCAATACGAAAAATTCGACACCCCCTCGCTTTCCCTTGCACACGCTAGTGGAATAAAGAAACAGTAATGTCATGAAAGCATGTCCGATACGCAAAAACTCCTAGATATAAATTTTCAAGATGATCTATTAATAGATAAAAAATCCATATATAACTTATCGTAGCTCCTCCCTCTCTTGAACTACGCTTAAGAGATAGATATGATTTAAAGTAATTGAGACATACTATATGTAGATGTTATATGACGTGTATTTACCGTATTAAATGATAATCGGTTAGGCGGTTTCAAAATTAATACAGGTTGACAACATTCATCTAACCCCCCCTCCCCCTCATCATCCTTCCTCTTAACTGTGCCACTGAGATATAGCAAAGTCTCAAATGACAGAGTTATGTTCCCCAACCCCACCATCATAAAACACTTGCATATAAATTTTCATGATGAGCTTTTTAATAATTTTAAAATAATGAAATATAATACACCCTCATCCTTACTACGCCACTGAGACACAGAAAAATAATGCTATAGAAACATACTTGAGAACTCACTTATAAAAATTTGAACGGTAATCATGTTATGTGTTTAGAAGTTTACAAATAACAAATTTATCTCCCGCTCCCTTGCCACAGACAGACAGACAGACAGACAGACAGACAGACAGACAGACAGACAGACAGACAGACAGACAGACAGACAGACAGACAGACAGACAGACAGACAGACAGACAGACAGACAGACAGACAGACAGACAGACAGACAGACAGACAGACAGACAGACAGACAGACAGACAGACAGACAGACAGACAGACAGACAGACAGACAGACAGACAGACAGACAGACAGACAGACAGACAGACAGACAGACAGACAGACAGACAGACAGACAGACAGACAGACAGACAGACAGACAGACAGACAGACAGACAGACAGACAGACAGACAGACAGACAGACAGACAGACAGACAGACAGACAGACAGACAGACAGACAGACAGACAGACAGACAGACAGACAGACAGACAGACAGACAGACAGACAGACAGACAGACAGACAGACAGACAGACAGACAGACAGACAGACAGACAGACAGACAGACAGACAGACAGACAGACAGACAGACAGACAGACAGACAGACAGACAGACAGACAGACAGACAGACAGACAGACAGACAGACAGACAGACAGACAGACAGACAGACAGACAGACAGACAGACAGACAGACAGACAGACAGACAGACAGACAGACAGACAGACAGACAGACAGACAGACAGACAGACAGACAGACAGACAGACAGACAGACAGACAGACAGACAGACAGACAGACAGACAGACAGACAGACAGACAGACAGACAGACAGACAGACAGACAGACAGACAGACAGACAGACAGACAGACAGACAGACAGACAGACAGACAGACAGACAGACAGACAGACAGACAGACAGACAGACAGACAGACAGACAGACAGACAGACAGACAGACAGACAGACAGACAGACAGACAGACAGACAGACAGACAGACAGACAGACAGACAGACAGACAGACAGACAGACAGACAGACAGACAGACAGACAGACAGACAGACAGACAGACAGACAGACAGACAGACAGACAGACAGACAGACAGACAGACAGACAGACAGACAGACAGACAGACAGACAGACAGACAGACAGACAGACAGACAGACAGACAGACAGACAGACAGACAGACAGACAGACAGACAGACAGACAGACAGACAGACAGACAGACAGACAGACAGACAGACAGACAGACAGACAGACAGACAGACAGACAGACAGACAGACAGACAGACAGACAGACAGACAGACAGACAGACAGACAGACAGACAGACAGACAGGCAGACAGACAGACAGACAGACAGACAGACAGACAGACAGACAGACAGACAGACAGACAGACAGACAGACAGACAGACAGACAGACAGACAGACAGACAGACAGACAGACAGACAGACAGACAGACAGACAGACAGACAGACAGACAGACAGACAGACAGACAGACAGACAGACAGACAGACAGACAGACAGACAGACAGACAGACAGACAGACAGACAGACAGACAGACAGACAGACAGACAGACAGACAGACAGACAGACAGACAGACAGACAGACAGACAGACAGACAGACAGACAGACAGACAGACAGACAGACAGACAGACAGACAGACAGACAGACAAACAGACATTTGCATTTATAGATAAAGATTTTTAGACCAGCAATACTTTATGCTGTACCGATCTGGTCAAGTTGTGCTTGCTATGCTATGCATATGGTACAGCACAAAAATTAGTTCTGTTTTAGTGAAATTTACTGTTAAAAAATAGTTTTTGATATGAGTGCGCGGAAAAATGTGCTGCACGGAATTACTCGCAGTCACGGTACTTCGTTTTGGTAGTGTTTATGGTCAGTCCAATCCTCGCAGCTTCCCTTCTAAGAGCCGTAAAGGCTACCTCAACATCTCTACGGTGAACACCAATGATACACGCAATAGTTCAAGCTTACATTATCCGATGTGTCCTCTCGAAACGCACAATAAATGCTCTAGATTTTACACAACAAGTGTGTCAAAAGGATAACGCAACCGTTGCGTAATGAATACATTGACAGAGATTGAAATCCGAATATGTATAATACACACAAAATTTTAGTGTTTCGGGAGACTTCGGTTTTGGGCAAACGATCAGTTTTGGGGCGCTCACAAAACCGCTGGTTACTTTCGTGAGTTGGTGCGTATGAAAAGCTCGTGCATCCCTAATCACCGTCAGCAACCGAAACAGCCTACAGCGAGCCTCGTTGCAACAGAATTTACTGACGCTGGTGCCAGTAACGTGGAACCGAATGCATATAAATAAAACCAGAATCGTCGTCGTTGATTGTGATGATTATTTTGTGTGAGTTGAAAACAAATTTGACATTTAAAATCGTTGCTTTTAATCTCCATCGATTGAATTTGTTATTGATGTGTTTCATAAGTTTTCGGATTAGAAATGCCTCCTGTTTGCAAAATATTTTAGGGCTTTCTAGCCAGTATAAACAACAAACCCAGGTATGTTTAATTTTATCTTCGAAACTTTATATACATTTGTAAATTGAATTAAGTAGTAATTCAGAACCCAAAAAATGAGTAATTACTTAACTCAAAACTGAGTAATACTGTACCCAAAAAGTGAGTAACAATCACTCAGTTTTTAAAACGCCTTGTTTCTCAATTGTGCGTATTTACGGAGTTACTCAGTTTATGAGTTGTTCCATTTTTTACGAAAATGTGTCAAATCTTACTCATTTTAGACTTATTTTTCCAGAGGGTGTAAAGAATTCTTCCTGCAACCGTTTAAAGTTGCATGGAATTTTTGGTGCGCTTTTTTATATATGCCAGGGGAACCATGAACCATTGAGATGTTGGTTACGCTCTAAATATATGAGATTTGACAGCGATTGCATAGTTCTGCAGAAATCAGGCCTAAGATGCGCCTTTGCTGTTGCACTGATTTTGTATGTGACATATATTATACGATTTTGCTTTCATTAGCATTTTTTGATGACAACAAATATGTTGTTGAAACGTGAATTACGATTGAAGTTATTGAATAAAAACTTTGTTTGCTTTTTTGAGTTTTTTTTTTATTATTGCTTGTTTCGCCATAATCACAATTGAATTAATATAACAAAAAAAAAAAAAAAAGAAATACGAAGAAGCAAGAAAACACTTTCTTGCTTCTTCGTGTTTCTTTTTTTTGTTATATTAATTCAGCGCAGCGAATGGCATTTTATGACTCATACTGTAAATTTTCGAGTGTTTGAAAGTTTTCTATTTACAAAAGGTTTTCTACCGTAGAAAACATAGAATACAGTTTTCTACGTAGATTACTTACGAGTCCCGAAAAATCGCGTAGAATACCATCCCTGATCGTACGCCGCCCTAAAGTCTACGAACAGATGGTGTGTCTACAAGTTGTGTTTCCGAATCTTGTCGAGGATCTGCCCCAAGGTGAATATCTGGTTCGTTGTAGATCGTCCCGTTTAAAAATCGCATTGGTATTCTCCAACAGAGGCTTCCCGCAGCGGCCCCAGTCGCTGGAACAGGATACGAGAGAGAATTTTAGAAACGAAATTGAGGAGGGTTATTCCTCGATAATTACTACAGTCGAGTCTATGTCCCTTTTTCTATTTATTCATTTATTCATCAACAGACCGACATCGGTCTCCATGAATGCTGGGTGAGGGAAAGCTCACTTGAGGTGGTCGCAAAGACCTTCCTCAAATGTGCACAAAAACTTCTCCATCTTTTAGTATACAACACATAATAAAAACTAAAAAATAACAATACATCAGAATGATAAGAACAAATTATTAGAAAGTAATCTACGGCGATACACGAATGAAGATTCATTGAAATTAAACAATTCGCTGAATTCGTTGAATTGGCGAATCATAGATATGATTGGAGAATTTGCAGCGTACTGTGTTGAATGAAATCCCACCTGTAGCATAGCTCTGGGTCGTAGCGTTCTGGATGATGCATAGAACCTGATTTCTGCTAAAAGGTCAGGAGCATCAAATTCAGCAGTAACCAACTCGCAGACAAATACGGCTTGTGACACTCGACGGCGTTGATCCAGAGTGTTTATGCCCAACAGGCGGCAGCGGTCTCTCCACTCCAAGCAAGATTCCGCAAAGCATACCGAACGAATTTGCGTTGGACACTTTCTAGTCTGTCTATCCACACTGCTTGATATGGCCACCAAACAATACTGGCGAATTCCAACGTTGAACGAACAAGTGTACAGTACAGCGCTTTAAAGCAGAGCGGGACTGCAAATCCTCGAGTGATTTTAAAAATAAGACCGAGCTGACGATTTGCTTTGTCAACAGTAGCAGTGATTTGGGGTTTGAACGAGAGTTTTTCATCCAGTATTACACCAAGATCTTTCACTTGTTCAACTCTTTTCAGTTTTATACCAGCCATCACGTAGAGTAGTGAGGGGCAAAAGTACGCACTTAATTGTTTTTACAACAGAACTATTGCAAACAATTATCATAAAATTCGGGTTTGTGTCCAAGCCGTGCATGAACCTTTCGCCTTCAAAATGTATTACCAGAGTTTTTCGAATTTTGTTTGTAGCATGAGAATTTCACTTTTTAGAAATAATACTCAGATGCGAGCTTTTACCCAGCATGCGGGGCAAAAGTACGCAGTTTACGGGGCGAAAGTTCGCACTGCATGAACAGTGTATTTATTACACTATGCCTCAAAAAGTTAATTGTTTTTCGCTGGTTTTGCACTGATTCTTCTTAGCTGCGCTAGAGCGGTGCCCCGAAATAATTTTCTTACTTCCGGAAATTCGGTTTTCTGGGGATATGTTTGGGTGTTTTGATGACATATCCCAAAAATGGACCTTCCAGAAGAGATTCCACTGGGGCTTCTCGAGGCCATAGAAACAAATTAATAAAATTTATTTTCGGAACCAGGGTGATACACAGAGACCCGAAAACGACTCCAAATGTCATATTAAATTCCAAAAAGCGACTTCCGGTTTCCGAAAAACAACCAAAAATGGTTGAATACCACCCAATACTGGTATTTTCGGAATCGAATTGATGCTCTGAGATCAAAAATCAACTTCAGATGTTATTTTTGAATTAGAGATGGTGACTTCCGGTTTACATACGCACCTACCCAGGAGCGGACATTGACTCGGACCACTACTTAGTGGCGGTTTGTATGCGCTCAAAACTGTCGACTGTCTACCAGTCACGACAGAGCCGATCCCCGCGGCTCAAAATCAAGCAGCTACGGGACCCGCAAGCTGCCGAAGTCTACGCACAACAGCTTGAAGCGGCACTACCCACGGCAGAGGAGCTCGGCGCAGCTTCTCCAGAGGATGGCTGGACCATGATCCGCATGGCCATTAGGGAATCCGCGACAACGACACTAGGAAGGGTGTCAGAGAAAAACCGGACCTGGGTAAATTACCTGAGGGTAAGGACGAGAGAGAACCTGGTCAAATATAGACGGGCAAGGAACGACATGACCACGATCCTGAGACGTAAAAAGCACCAGCAAGAGGATCGTGACCATGAAGAGCTAGAAGAGCTGTTCACTGCTAATGAGACGCGAAAGTTCTACGAAAAGGTTAACCAATCTCGTAAAGGCTATGTGCCGCGAGCCGACTTTTGCAAGGATATGGAAGGTAACCTCATCACGAACGACAGCGAGGTGGTCGACAGGTGGAAGCAGCACTTCGATGAACATCTGAATGGCGATGCATCAAACGGAAGCGGAACTGGAACGGACCTGGGAGTGCCAGTAGTAGATGACCGGGTATTAGCCCCCGATCTCCACGAAATTCAGCGGGAGATTGGGAGGCTGAAGAACAACAAACATGGTAAAGAAACGCTTGCTAGAGCACTACACTGGGTCATTTCCAAGATCTGGGAAGAGAAAAAACTGCCGGAAGAGTGGATGGAGGGAGTCGTCTGCCCCATCTATAAGAAAGGCGACAGGCTGGAGTGCTGCAATTATCGTGGCATTACGCTTGTCAACGCTGCATATAAAATACTCTCCCAAGTTCTATTCCAACGTCTAACACCTTTAACAAGGAGGTTCGTGGGGCAGTACCAGGCGGGGTTCATGGAAGCCCGCGCAACCACGGACCAAATTTTTTCAATCCGACAGATTTTACAAAAATGTCGTGAGTACAACGTGTCCACGCATCCATTTTTATCGACTTCAAGGCAGCTTATGATACAGTTGATCGAGAACAGCTATGGCAGATCATGCACGAGAACGAGGATATCTTCCCGGATAAACTGACGCGGCTGATCAAGGCTACCATGAACCGTGTGATGTGTTACGTGCGTGTCTCGGGGATGCTCTCGAGTCCCTTCGAGTCATGCCGAGGATTGAGACAAGGTGATGGACTCTCTTGTTTGCTTTTTAACATCGCCCTCGAAGGTGTTATACGAAGAGCGGGCATCGACACGAGTGGTACGATTTTTACGAAACGGGTTCAGCTTAACGGCTTCGCTGATTACTTCGACATAATAGCACGAAACTTTGCGACGGTGGAGGAAACCTACACCAGACTAAAAGCGGAAGCTAAGCGCATTGGACTGCTGATCAATGCGTCGAAAACTAAGTATATGAAGGGAAGAGGCTCCAAGGAGAACAATGTCAGCCTCCCACCCCGGATCACCGTAGACGGCGATGAGCTTGAGGTGGTAGACGAGTTCGTGTACTTAGGATCGCTGGTGACCGCTGACAACAACACCAGCAAGGAGATCCGGAGACGCATTCAAGCGGGAAATCGTGCCTACTTTGCACTTCGTAAGACAATGAGATCCAATCGAGTGCGCCGCCGTACAAAGTTGAAGCTGTACAAAACACTAGTTAGACCGGTAGTCCTCTATGGACTAGAAACGACAACACTGAGGACCTCAACGCCCTTAGAGTTTTCGAACGGAAGGTGCTGCGAACCATCTACGGTGGAGTACAGACTGAAGACGGAGAATGGCGTAGACGCATGAACCATGACCTGCACGTGTTGCTAGGAGAGATCCCCATTGCACATCTGATCAAAGTTAACAGATTGCGATGGGCCGGACACGTCGCAATGATGCCGGACGACAACCCGGTTAAAACGACCCTTTTCAGTAACCCCTCCGGCACCAGAAACAGAGGAGCACAGCGTACACGATGGCTTGATCAGATTGAAAGTGACCTACGAGTGATAAGACGCCTAGGAGCATGGCGCCATACAGCCCAGAACCGAGTTGAATGGAGACGACTTCTTGATACAGCACGAGCCACCCCGGCTCTAGCCTGCTAGGTAAGGTAAGTAAGACTTCCGGTTTACGGTAAACAGCAAAAATTGTCCAAATACCACCCCCTATGAGTTATTTCGGAATCGAAACCTGAAAACGATCCAAGACGCCATCTTGATTTCCAAAATGGTGACTTCCGGTTTCCGGAACACAACCTAAAATGGCCGAATTCCAATATGAGTATTTCAGGGATCGGGATTATGCGCAGACACCAGAAATAAACTCCCAACGCGATTTTTAAAGTCAAGATGGTGACTTCCGGTTTCTGGAAAACATTCAAAATGGACCAAATACCATCGTATATGAGTATGATGCCAAGAGACCTGAATACGACACCAGACGAACCAGAAGTCACCAACCAGAATTTGAAAATGGTGTCTGAAGTCGATTTCCGGTCTCAGGGCGTCATTTGATTTTAAGATATACACATATTGGGGGGTACTCGACTATTCTGGGTTGTTTCCTAGAAACCGGAAGTTGACAACTTGGGATCTAAAATGGCGTCTGGGGTCATTTAATTGTCTCAGAGCATCATTCCAATTCTGAAAATACTCATATTACCGAGTATTTGATCACATTTTGTTATTTTCCAGAAACCGGAAGTCGCCTTTTGGAATCAAAAATGGTGTCTGGGGTCTTTATCCAGTCTCTGGACACCATCTCGATTATGGAAATACACATATTAGAGGGTATTCGACCATCTTAAGTTGCTTTCTAGAAACCGGAAGTCGCCATCTTGAAATTCAAAATGGCATCTGGGCACATCCGCATATCACTAGTTATTTTTGAGTAATTTCTGTACAAAAACATCGTTATTAAACACATTTTTTCCTTACGGTTAATGGCACTTAGTGCGTACTTTTGCTTCGCGGTTTATGCGTACTTTTACCCCACAATGAGTTTTCCAAACGGTTTGAATTTTTATGACAAACATCAAAATATATCCGGCAAAACAAATTCACCCTACAAACCACAATAAAACAAGAGTTTTTTGGGTTCTGTTGTTTTCGAGTTCCTGCAGTTTTCGAATAGGTCAATCATAGATCCCAAAACTAAGAAAATTAGATCAAAACAGCTCAAAACACAACTTTCCTCATAGTTTCGCCAAATTTAAACGGAATCTTATGTGTTTACATGTGTGATTAACTGACGCTATAATACTGCAAATACATACAATGTTGCCAGTTTATTTTGCTCGTATGCTTCGAAAAGGCCAATGCGTACTTTTACCCCGTGCGTACTTTTGCCCCTCACTACTCTAATCGTAGGACACAGCATTTCTTGTACGATGATAGCTAATAACTGTACCAACTTAAGATTTAGAGCTAATATTCTTAATACGAAGCGATACGAATTCCACGAGATTGGTTCCCACCGAACGACCTCGAAAAAAACCATGTTGTTCCTTGCATATTAGGGTGTCCCAAAAAAAATCGATGTTAAAAAAGCCAAGGCGTTCAGCCCTAAATTGAAAGATAATGTTATTTATAGTATTTTTGCAGAACATTTCGACTTTCTAAAAGATCGTTTTCAGGTTGCCCAAATGTGATTTATGAAAAAATGACTTTTTTAAGCTACAAACCTACTTTTTTGCACTTTTTTCAATTCTGTTCGATTCCGAAATTTTTTCATATATTTTTTATTTTTGTGGGGTTGTTTTTGAATATTTTGCCTGGTTTGGTTCAGCATTGTATTCAGTTTTTTGACTCCCAGAGCCCATCAAACATCATAAAAAAATAATTTTTCTTATAATTTTCAGATAAAACCCTTCAAAACACAAATTAAAAAAAAAACTTTGAGCAAGAACTGAAGTTTTCATTGCAAAACGGGATTTACCACGAAAATTTACATGAAAAAAGATACTTGATATCTTATCGAGGAGCTGAGATATTGGCATTTTTCTATGTGATGGAAAACTATGCATTTTAACAAATATGTTAAATAAATGTTTTATTTTGGGAGATAAAAAATAACAATGTTCAAAAAAGAAATGCATTTTTAGATCGCTGATAAGTTAGTAGAAGGTTTCAAAATTTGGAAAAATCTGCGAAAAAAGTTAGAACGAAAATTATGATTTTTCGTGCCTTCTAATAGAAAACTCAATGTTGCTCGTAATATGTAAGAGATAGAAACATGATATTTTCGGTAAAGTTTCTTGTTTTAAGATAACCTAAAACTTTGTCGAAGATACCTTGCGTCTATCTCATTCTGATTAAAAAGTAAATTGTTTATCTCACTTATTGGTGGATTGATCACCTTTCTTTCTACATTAAAAGATGCATTTTTGAATATGCTGAAATTCTCCGAACATACCTCATGGCTATAATCAACATATGAATCACTATTTAGGAAATTATACGCCAAACGTCAAAATAAAACACTGTGCAATGGAGAAATTGAGCTTTACCTGATGGCATTTTTGACAAAATGCATAGTTTTCCATCACATGTAAAAACGCCAATATCTCAGCCCCCTAATAAGATATTAAGGATCTTTTTTCATGTAAATTTTCGTCTTGAATTCCGCTTTGCAGTTCAGTTCTTGATCAAAAAATAATTTTATATGTGTTTTGAAGGGTTTTATCTAAAAATTATTAGAAAAATTATTTTTTTGTAATGTTTAATGGGCTCTGGGAGTCAAACAACTGAATGCAATGCTGAACCAAATCAGGCAAAATATTCAAAAGCAACCCCACAAAAATGAAAAAATATATGAAAAAATTTCGGAATCGAACAGAATTGAAAAAAGTGCAAACAAGAGGGTTTGCAGCTTAAAAAATTCATTTTTTCATAAATCACGTTTGGGCAACCTGAAAACGACCTTTTAGAAAGTCGAATGTTCTACAAAAATGCTATAAATAACATTCTCCTTCAATTTAGGGCTGAGCACCTTGACCTTTTCAACATCGATTTTTTTTGGGACACTCTATTGCATATATAACTGCGACACGCAGCGGAGAGTGTGTTGTTAATAATAGGGTTTTTGTAGATAGGGTTGATAGGATATGAGTCCTTCTGACCAGTCCGCAGGTAGTTGTTCCTCAGGCGATACCCTTAGGGTAACCTGGTGGTACACTACACAGCCGCTCGCTCCAACTTTGAAAAGTTCGGCCGGTAAGCCGTCCTTACCAGTGACTTTGTGGTTGCTTGGCTTATTTCCTTCAAAAAATACCAGCCACTATTTTTTTAACGTGTTACGTCTATGAAATGTAAACAAGAGAACAAAGTGGTTTTGACAAAATAAAAGTGTTATTTTGTAACAAAGAGGGGGTCCCACAGAAGGGGGGGTGGTATTCCAATCGACACCAAAACTGGGATTTTTCCAACACTAGATGAAGAATTCCCCCAACTTTGAGCAAAATCTGTGATAGTTGTGTCCAACTGGTATGTACACTTCGTATGGAACTTCCATCGAGAAACATCTTATCCAGCAAATCTGCATCATTTATAAATTCCGATTAATGTTTAGAGAAATTGAGTTAATCTGACGGGTTGTCCACTAAAGGAAAGAGGTTAACTAAAGATCAATTTTACATGGTGTTGGGAGGTATTGGACGTGAAGAAAGCTGCGTGGGTGATAATATTGTGAGAAGACGAGGAGATAGACGAATAAACTATTTTTGGAGTAGGAGTGCCACCAGCAACAGGAGGAGTTCGAGGAATAGTTGAATCTCTTTGGTGAAACACGAAAGTTCTGCGCCGCGAGCTGCACTGTTCCGAGGTAAGGAAAGGAAGTATTCTTGTGGACGGTGGTGAGGTAACCGAATGGTGGAAGCATCACTTGGATGAAAACTTGAATAGAGTACAGCAAGAGGATTAAGACGGCGAAAGAAACACCTTGGTTGGTGACAAAGTTAAGGATGCCATCAAACGGCTGAAGAACAACAAAACGACCGGCAGAGATGGTGTCATAGCGGAGCGTTCCATGATGGGTCCGAACAAGTTAGACGACTGCCTGTTTCGACTGATTGCCAGATTTTGGGATATACAACTGCTGCTGGATGAGTGGTTACGACATTTTCCCCCCATTGCCCTACCTACAAAAAGGCGAAAAACTGGGTTGCCGCCTACATTTCTTTCCCTGAGTCATATTTCAACGTTTGTTGCCACTATTATGGATGGATTCGTGGGAAATCTTTAAGCTGGCTCCGTAGAAGGCTGGTCAACAACGGATCAAAAGAGCCCTGAGTACAGAGTCCATACGCACCAGTTTTTTGAAATCGATTTTCAAAGCCAGTAGCTCGAGCTCGAGGTGGTCGACGAATTCGTCTACCTTGGCTCACGATAACATCGGACAACGATATTAACCATAAGATTTGGAGGCGTATTATCTACGGAAGTCAACTGAAGATTTTCTAGAATCAAAGATGGTTTTTGATTTGAAGTTGAAACGTAAATCTGATTCTTCAACGATAAACTGGCATTGTTTACCAAACCGAATCTAATAACTTCATATTTACAAGAGCATGTATTGTGCAGAAACAAAGCGAAGTGATAAGCCGCCCACTTAAGATTCAACAGCTAGGCTCATAAAGGCTTTTCTTTTAGCGATGTTTTTTTCTTGTCCTAACAGCGACAGCACGAACAAAAGCTATTCCTTCTGCCAACCGAGCAGCCATTCCAGCCTGATAGCCGAACATCCGGCGGAAGCAAATCGTACGGTAATTTTCGCTTCACAGTGGCGCGTTCCCGCCGGATGAGCGCTTATCGCAGGTACCATTATTTCATGTTACGACACATTCTTCAACCCTAAATAAACGGCCGCCGTTCGGAAGAACTCTTCACTTCTGCCCGGGAGAGAAATAATACAATAAAGAAAACTCCTCAACTCTACACCTAGCAGGAGGCAGACTTGTGCAACTGACTTGTACCATGTAATCCAACTCTGCTAATGCCTCCCCTCCTTCCTTAACGGTGCTAAAAATGACTCTAAAACAGACCCATTTCATCGCTATCAGCAACCCAATTAAATTGCTCATGATTCCGAAACATAAAAGCTTTACAAGCTATTCAAATGTGAAAGTAAAAACCCCTTACTTGGCGGTTGAATTGCCCCTCTGTGTGCAAGCTATCTCTTGGCAGTGTTCATTTTATGTTGTTGATATTATGCGCCCTTTCCCGGTACTCGCTAGGTCAGGTTAAAATTTCACCCGATTTGATTGGTTGCCCCCGTGGAATTACCCAAATGAATATGTCTGAAACGATGTCGTTTCTCCGTAGAGTAATTGTGTGCAGACTGATGAACGAATCCGGAGCGGATGAAAACCTCAA
Source organism: Wyeomyia smithii (assembly GCF_029784165.1). NCBI lineage: Eukaryota > Metazoa > Arthropoda > Insecta > Diptera > Culicidae > Wyeomyia > Wyeomyia smithii. Next base: position 187,414,075 of record NC_073694.1, on the reverse strand, counting down.
ACTAGTTTCGCTGGAGCGGAGAATTTGCGGTTTTCATTTACCCTCTAAGACAAGCTGCTGATTCCCCAATCAAGTCACGTCCGGAAAATAAGTACGCCCCAAAATGGTTCCCTCGACGTGTTGCAGTTTGGTGGCAAAAACAAAAAACAAAAGAAAAAAAATAATGGCTTCTTCACTGTCCGTTTGTTCGTTCGAGAACAGAGAGAAACCGCAACAGCAACAGCAGCACTAACAATCGCCGATGATTTTCCTGTTTCGAACGAAACACGCGAAACCCGACCAAAGAAGGACTTTCAATTTATGCAAATTTATGCCATAATTATAATTCGACAAATTCTAGCACCCTCCCGTACTACATGCAATCGTCAAGAATATGCTTTCCCAGGCGCACCCTGCCCCATTCTATTCCTAACCTCACCTTGATTCACGCTGAGCCACGTACGAACATGGCGTCGTAAAGCTAATGGTTTGTTAGTTTGGGACTTACTCCATCCAATTCGGTGCTTGTCATCTTCACTGAATTGTCTCTCGACCGCCCCGCGTGTCGGTTCGCGTTCCTCATGCCGTTCTACTGATACTAATAATAATGACAATCATAATACAAAGAGAGAGATAGAGAAAGCAGGAACGCTGTTGCTTCACAACTCAGCCGCTTCACCCTCGGGCGATTTCTAAGCTTTTATCGTCTTGTTTTAACAGGCGTTGGCGGACAGCGTGTCGCACGGCTTAACCTCTACCACCCCGTTGGAGTTGACTAAAAGAAGCAGCATTGCTGGCAAGAAGGCGCCAAGAAGCTCGAGCTTTCCGTGTCACTTAATTGGGACATTGGATGTGGTTTGTTTACTGTTAATATTTTACATCGCCCTTTTTTGTGACGTAGGACTATGTCTTACTTTAGTAGGTTGGAATGCTGTGGAATGTGTAACGAAAGCGAGTTGTGTTCGAATGCTGATAATAATTTTATTATCACTGAATTACAAATACCGATTTCTTGATCGAGAGTAGAAATATTTCTCAAGCCTCTCAATCTGAAGAACAGGATACGGAAGAGCACTTTATATGCAGGAGTTGAGCAACGTAATGCCTCGATGGTTGCAACAATCCAATCGATGACCCTTTTTATAGACACTTTGATTACAGTTTTACAACTGTGGAGTAGTGAGTGAGGGACAGAAGTACACACCTAATTGTATCCGCAACAGAACTATTGCAAAAAGCAATCATAAAGTTCGGTTTCGTCACCAAGTTATACATAAACCTTCTGTCTATAAAACGTATTACCATAGTTTTTTTTTTTTAAATTCTGATTGTGACACGAGAATTTCATTTTTCAGGAAAAATACTCAAATGCAAAATTTTACCCAGCATGAGGGGTAAATATACACAATGTATGGGAAAAGTTCGCACTGTATGGATAGTGTATTTATAACAGCCTTTGAAGAGTTAATGTATTTTATGCTCACTTTTGATTGTGTTTTAAGTTGCTAAAAGTCTCAATTTAAAATCCCTCCTCTTTCCCCTGGTTCCGTATTTCAAAACGGCGTGTATCCGATTCTTAGAGAAGTCACAGGTATATATCACAGATATTAGAGTTGGTCGGGTAGGGAAATTTGTTACCCGTACCCGACCCGTACCCGACTCATCGAGAATTTTCAAACCCGTACCCGACCCGAACCCGAAAAATTTTGTTTTCAACTACCGGTACCCGACCCGTACCCGAAAGAAAAATACCCTGAAATTGCCGGTACCCGACCCGTACCCGACCCGTCCTGGATTTTTATTTTATTTTATTTTTTTCTTTCCTAATACCTGATTACCTCACAAATTTTATGCACTAATTGTCATATGTGGTTTCTCGAGATGATGGCCGGAGTTGGACTAGACCCGAGAGTTCATGTGAACGAATGTTAATGAACCAGAGTTCCAGGCGATGTATTGGTGCTCCCAGAATCCAGCATAGCATCTGTCACTGAGAACGTCCGCTCGTCTGATGTTGAAAAATTTGAACATTTTTATCACGCAGCAAAATATCTATTCATAACTGTGTACGGAGAATATGGGTTCCGTTAGTTACCTCATATTAAAATAATCAGGGAATTCAATTATTTATTTTGTATGCATACGTATGATTCATAAAACCGCTGAAAATTTCTATTTTGTTAATTTACCCTACTAGCACAACACGGAGAATGGTGAAAAATGCATGTCTGGTAGAGTTCAAATTAAGCGTCGAGTTTTATGTGCACATCGTAGCAATCAGGAGACTCAACCGTGATGAAGTGTATAGTTCGAAACTGTTACAAAACGACTTTTTTTTTATACCCGAGTAATAATTACGTAGGAGGTCTGTCGAAAAGAGTTTATTTGCAAACACTGCTTACACGCTTAAACAACATAAATGCTTTTAAAAAAAAATTGGCAAACTTTCGAAACTCGTAGCTTACCAAAGGACAGAAATATTAAGGGTCTTCACATCGAGCTCGTATACAAATACCCAGCCGTAACCTGTGTATCTTCCATTACTCGCCAATGGAGGTGAGTATTTTTACGGCTGGGTATATGTATACGAGCTCGTCATGAATACCCATATTATAATTAGTTCTGCAATGTTTTTCTGAAAAAAGTTTTCTTGTTCTAAGATGCCGTGAAGGTGTATTAAAGCTGAGTTGTGTTAGTAATGCAGATGAGTCTATACGATTTGAAATAATGTCATTGACGAAGAATAGCATTGCAAATTCGCAGCGTTGTTTAAGTGTTTGCAGATTAATGAGCATGCAACGTGCTTCATACGATGGCAGAGGAAATGCAGTCCAATTCAAGTTGCGAAGCGCGTAAAGAAGGAATTGTTTTTGGAGTAATATCATATGATATTACAATATTCTACAATAGGTCTAACATATGTAATATACAATAGTTTGTTAGTGTACGGGTCTTGAAAATTGTGGCTGAACCGCTTAGCAAAGCCCAGCATGCTATTGAAATCAATGATACCGTTACCGATGCAACTTTGTGCTGCGTCGTATCCGTTTCTCCCTCCCAGACTAAGACTATGCTAAAACACCTAGGCTAGAAAAGTTAATAATTAAATTCTCATACTTGTTTGTTTGTCGACTGTAGCGGTTAATTTTGTAGATTTATCGGCTTAATCAGTCCGTGTAAAGAATCAAAAACGATACTTTGTTTCTTATTCCGACAGTTTCGGTGACTTTATTTCACCTTTTTCAAGGAGTCTAAAAATATACAATACGTGTAGTTTTCCTTTTTCTGTTACTGTTTTAAGTTTTTTTGTATGTGTTTGTACTTACAGAAAAGATTATCGTTTTATTGTTAAGTGTGTTGGTGTCCAACATGGGTTGTCTAGTGTGTATTGCAAATGGCGTCTTAATTTGGCTATGTGTAAAAAAAGATTTTCTTAAATTCAAATTCGACTGTTTCTTAACAAACTGTACTCACTGCATATGTCCCAATTTTTGTATGCACTGTACTGTATAACAGTTATCACTTTTTTCTAACACTTCTTCTCTAGCACTATATAACTTCGAGCGGTATTTGATCAATCAGAGCAATAGGTTTTGTGTATTTTCCAGTAGTCTACTTATTTTTGACAGTTTGTTGTGAGTGTGTTGAAGAGCTACGCTTAAAACTTTAGGTTGTGGTTGCATATTGGTTGTCGTGTTTATCGGTTTTGTTGTGATTGATATTTCTTATTGTGTGTATAATACCAGCATATACAGTGTTGAGTCCCTCAGTGTCTGTGCGTTTGTTGATACTATTTTATGCGTTAGCAATATGGCCTTCTTCTATAAACGGTAGAGCTTGTGGTTTATCGTGTCTGTCTATAATTTTCGTTTGGTGAAAATTGAATCTGTGATTTTTTGTGATGCTGTGGTACATTAGTGCTGTTTTTCTTTTAGTGAACTAATTTGTGGACCTGTTGCGTTGTAGCCTTGCTGTAGTAGTTCGTCCCAAGTGTTGTAGTACGTTCGGTGTCCGCTGATTCTTGTTTTAAGCATGTTTGTTGTCATTCCGACGTAGCAGGCGTCGCAGTTTTTGCATGGTATCTTGTATATGACGTTGTTTTGGTGCTCCTGGGGGACGGGGTCTTTAACTTTTGTGAGTAATTGTCTAACTGTTTTTATGTTGCGGTGTGCTAGTCGTATGTTTTTGAATTCGTTTTTCAGGTGTTTGTCGAGCTACTACAGCAAGGCTACAACGCAACAGATCCACAAATTAGTTCACTAAAAGAAAAAACAGCACTAATGTACCACAGCATCACAAAAAATCACAGATTCGATTTTCACCAAACGAAAATTATAGACAAGCTCTACCGTTCATAGAAGTATGCCATATTGCTAACACAGAAAATAGTATCAACAAACGCACAGACACTGAGGGACTCAACACTGTATATGCTGGTATTATACACACAATAAGAAATATCAATCACAACAAAACCGATAAACACGACAACCAATATGCAACCACAACCTTAAGTTTAAGCGTAGCTCTCCAACACACTCACAACAAACTGTCAAGAAATAGTGGACTACTGGAAAAGACACAAAACCTATTGCTCTGATTAATCAAATACCGCTCGAAGTTATATAGTGCTAGAAAAAAAAGTGTTAGAAAAAAGTGATAACTGTTATACAGTACAGTGCATACAAAAATAGAGACATATGCAGTGAGTACAGTTTGTTAAGAAACAGTCGAATTTGAATTTGAGAAAATCTATTTTACACATAGCCAAATTAAGACGCCAATTGCAATACACACCAGACAACCCATGTTGGACACCAACACACTTAACAATAAAACGATAATCTTTTCTGTAAGCACAAACACATACAAAAAAAACTCAAAACAGTAACAGAAAAAGGAAAACTACACGTATTGTATATTTTTAGACTCCTTGAAAAAGGTGAAATAAAGTCACCGAAACTGTCGGATTAAGAAACAAAAAATCGTTTTTGCTTCTATACACGGACTGATTAAGCCGATAAATCTACAAAAATAAATTCTCATAATGCACGAAAATCGAATTACCCGTACCCGACCCGTACCCGACCAGTTGAGAATTTTTCAAATCCGTACCCGACCCGAACCCGAAGCCTTGGTTTTTAAATTTCCCGTACCCGACCCGAACCCGAAAAATTTTTTTTGGCGTTACCCGAAACCCGACCCGAACCCGTCGGGTACGGGTCGGGTACGGGTATCAGGGAAAAATACCCGTACCCGACCATCTCGAACAGGTATATTGAACACAAGTTGCGGATTTGAGTTTATTATTCAGTAGGTGTTTGTTGCTGCGTATACTGAAAGACTCTTGTAAACATATGAACCTCCTACAAGCACGATAAACATCCAATGATCGACGACTGTGTTCCTCAAAGACACGGTAGTGTGTTTTGGGAGATTTATACGAATTATGTTTATTTGTAATCTAATTGCCACCTTGACATTTGAAGAAACATGTTTACTTCCTGACTAAATTTCGCACAGGTCATTTGATAAAGAAAACAAAATTACTGTTATCTATTCAAACTATCGTTTTATCCTGTTCCATTTCTTTCTTCGTACTTTTTTTAAAAATTATTTTATTACAAGCTCATGCTTGCCTTGGGCTTGCGACGCTGTTGTTTTTCTTGGAGCGCAGATTGAAGTTTCTCTTTGACCGGTTAACTTGTAATTATCTCGGATTTTTGTCCCTTCTTCCATCTCCGTTGAGGATCATTTCTTTTGGGAAGTGGTCGTATTTTAACTAGAGTCACCCTGGACGACTTACTTAAATCCAGTGGTTGCAATTGCAGGTCATCGTCTCCGTTTGCATTTTTGCATTATTGCACAGACTGTTGGTGTATTGTAAATTTCTGATTTTATTGTGTGTTATCTAGCATTACACGTAGAGGTGATCTGAGAAATTTCGGAATATGTGCCAATTTGATGCGATTTTTTAGGTATGTCTGTTACTACGCTCGGCTGAAAGTCATCATCATTAAACACATCTGGACTAAAAGGCCCCAATGCCACAAGTTTTAAACGCTGTAACGGCTTCATCCGCAGTAGTACATTTGCAATAAGTGCCACCACGGGTCGACGTGTGGCGATCGTCGAGGGCGCACAATACAGGTGTGACCACTGACAGTACCGAACAGTACCGGACCAGCATCGGGAGGTCGCCTAGGGGTGGTGAGCGTCGGACCAGTGACAGTCGATTCATCGCAAAAGCCACAAGCACCCGGAAGCACCTCTGACGGAGCGAATAGAGCCGCTCCCATCACCCAAAAGCACTAGCCCGCCCATCGGGACTGATGCCAGTAAGGTCCCGATTATGGCAACTGGCAGCGTAGTGAACGGATATGAGCTGGATCTCGTAAGGGACGATCCATTAATGATGTCACGCTAAATCTGGAAAAAATTAACTCCCCCCTCCCCCTTGTCAGAAGCTGTCACAACTTCCTTGACCCCCCTCCCTTAGTTACGTCACGTTTTTATACCCCCCTCCCCTTCTTTGGTAATAATTGATTGAAAATCGAGGAATTTGTTAGGAATGCATTTTTTTCTTAATAAGAACGATTTTACTGAAAGAAAAACTGAAACTAAAAGGAAAAGAAGATTATAGAAGATAACTAGAAAAGGCGTTTAGTTCTTAGTCCAAGGATGCTGCTGATGGAGTTGCATACCGACGACATAGAAAGCCGAGACAGTAACTACAGCATCATTGCTGATTTTTGAAAGACCATCAATATTTAGTTCCTTTTCTTCAATCAATTCGCAATCCAAATCTTCTCCACATGTTACAATAGCCAAGCCTTTTTTTTACGTTTTGTCCCAATTTTTATATTGATTGGATTAGGAGACACTAAAAATTAATGAAATTGCGGTGTCATTCATAAACGAACATGCACGGTAAAACAGAATAAACGAACATTATGGTTTTCAATGAGAAAAAAAAAATTTGGTATTAGGTATGTGACTTTTTTTTATTTATTTATTTTTTTTTGAGTTGAAATGTGATGTCACACTCAGGCTAACCCCCCCTCCCCCATATGTCACAAAATGTCACAATAATTGAAACCCCCTCCCCCCTCTAAGCGCGTGACATCATTAATGGATGGTCTCTAATAATACCGTGTTCTCGGGCTGGCACCTGCATCGAGCTCCCTTAGTAAAGTCGTGTGACAACGGCTTGAAATGGCGAGGTGGTACCCGGTGCAGGGGTCTCCGTCCCATAAAACCTGGCAGGCCTTCCAGTACGCTCCGAGCCTATTGCCTGGTGGGAATCAGGCAGGAGTAGGATCAGACGGTTGTTCCTGACCTGCGCCGGTCGGTGGAGTCATAGTTGCCCATAAGGCGCTATGACTGTTTACCCTAGCCATGACCTCATTGCTTCGCCATAGACCACCATGGGACCACATAGGCGACTACTCCACCATGGACAAGGATAGCGGCTGGAAGGGGGACCCATTTAAACCAAAATGTTGAACTCAAAAACAAAAGAGACGGGTGCGGAGGGGTTACCAAATCCCTTCGCACGAGGTGGCATCCAGCGGTCTCCGCAGAAGAAGGCGGATACGGATGCGGCGAAGTCTGGAGGTGAAAAAACGGCGAATCCGTCGATGTTCACACCAGACATCTCGGTAGACGGTCCCTTGCTAGTCAAGGCCGTCGAAAGGTGTATGGACACGCGGCCAAGAGTGGCGGCGCTGTCTGAACAACTCGATGCCATAATCGATTTCGCGGCGAACAGGCGAAACATCGCTGGCGACCTGAAGCAGAGCCTCCACCTGCTTCGAAGCACCATTGATGAAACCAGAACTCGAGGCTCGGGTGAAGGCGGCCGAGAAAGCGGCCAGGACCGGGAGGGCGACTGCATCTAAAGAGGTGCAGACAGACGCCCCCTCGTTCGCGTCGGTCTTCTACACGGGGCAGGTCGCTAAGCGAACGAGGCAGTCCCCGGGGGAAACGTGCCCCGGGAACACCAAGAAACGATTGGTCGTGCTACTCCCACGGTAGAACACGCCAACCGGTTCAAGGTTCACCGCGGAAAAGGCACAGGTGGAGGCTACGGCCAGAGGACCAAAAAAGGTCAAAAAAGCGTGGAGTAGGGGTGATGCCCTCATACTCAAGGCGGTTGGGTCGAAGTTCTCAGAAGGCTTGAAGAAGATGAGGGAGGAAACCCAGCTCAAGGATCTGGGGGCGGATGTGCGGAGTATCCGCCGATCTCGCACTGGCGAGATGATACTTAAGCTCCGGAAGGACGCCAAGAACAAGGGGGCTACCTACAAAACGCTGTAGCTGAAAAGGTCCTAGGGAATAAGGTGCAAGTGCGGGCACTCACCTCAGAAGTGACTCTCCAGCTTAAAAACCTGGACGAAATCACTGAGTGGTGCGACATTGCACAAGCCCTCAAAGCGAAGTGTGGGGTGGAGGTGGCTAAGGAGTCAATCCGCCTCGGCAAAGGTCGAGCGACTCCGACTACCGTCGGCGGACGCTAACCTGGCTCTGAAAGAGGGCAAGTTGAAGGTCGGCTGGTCTGTATGACCTCTGGGCATACTACAGCAACCAGAAATTTGCTTCCGGTGCTCCTAGGGCGGACATAAGTCCTGGACCTGTAAGGAGCCCGATAGGAAGCAGCTGTGCAGGCGATATGGAGGTGCAGGCCATAAAGCAAAGGACTGTGGGGAGTCTCCCAAGTGTACGGTATGTTCCGGGAAACGGGACACCAAACACCTTATGGGAGGCTCCAGGTGCCCAGCCGGAAAGCCAGCTGCGAAACCACGGGCGTAAGGATGACGCAACTAAACCTGAACACCAAGCAGCCACTGAGTCGTTGTCGGACATCGCCGGACATCGAACCCCTACCGCATCCATCCCGGAAACGGTAACTGGGTTGCGGATGAGTCCAGTATGGCGGCCATATGTACGACGAGCAAGTTCCCTGTTCAGGAGGCTGTCTCAACCTCAGAAGAAGGGTACGTAGTTGCTAAGGTGAACAGAGTGTTACACATTACACTAAAGGTGAGCAAGACACCGGGACCGGATGGTATCCCTAACCTGGCGATCAGGCTATTCAGGGAAGTCATGCAGAGGTGCCTGGATGACTGTCTCTTCCCGGACAGGTGGAAGCGGCAGAGACTGGTCTTATTGCTGAAGGCTGGGAAACCGCCAGGGGACCCATCGGCATATAGGCCTATCTGCCTGCTGGACACCGCGGGCAAGGTGCTTGAGAGGATCATCCTCAACAGACTGGTGAGGTACACGGAGGGTGTACACGGTCTGGCAAGTAACCAGTTCGGCTTCCGGAAGGGCAGGTCCACGCTGGATGCAATCTCTTCCGTCATCAAGACGGCGGAGGTAGCAATCCAGCGCAAGAGAAGGGGAATACGCTACTGCGCAATCGTCACGCTCGACGTGAAGAATGCGTTCAATAGTGCCAGTCGCGCTCAGGAGCATCCATATACCGGTGTCGCTGTACAAAATTCTGGAAAATTATTTCCAGAATCGAGTACTTGTTTACGACACGACGGAGGGTCAGAAGTGCGTCCCAATTACTGCAGGAGTTCCGCAAGGTTCTATCCTGGGTCCGGTGTTGTGGAATGTCATGTATGACGGAGTGTTGAAACTCGAGTTCCCTGTAGGGGTTGTGATTGTCGACTTTGCAGACGACATAACGCTGGAGGTTTACGCCGAGTCTATTGAGGAGGTCGAGTTGACGGCCGCAACAACCGTAAATCGGAGCAACAGGCGGTGGTCAGAGTCGGAGACTGCACCATCACCTCGAAGCGATCCCCGAGGCTCTTGGGGGTTATGGTGGACGACAAGCTCACGTTCGGGAGTCACGTCGACTATGCCTGTAAGAGGGCCTCATCGGCTTTTGCAGCGGTTTATGACAGCAAGCGAAGACTTCTTGCCAGCGTGGTTTCGTCCATACTTAGGTATGGTGGGCCAGTGTGGTCCAGAGCGCTAGGTACTAACAGTTACCGTGGTAAACTGGAATGTACCTACAGGCTCATGTGCCTGAGAGTTGCGAGTGCGTATCGTACGGTGTCATACGATGAAATCTGTGTCTTGTCCGGCATGATGCCTATCAGCATCGCCATCAAAGAGGACAGAGAGTGTTTCGACCAACGTGACACAAGGGGCCTACGAGGTACCAGAAGGTTATTCTCGATGCTCCGCTGGCAGCGGGAATGATCCAACTCCACAAAGGGCAGATGGACGCACCGACTCATACCGGATATATCCGGCTGGGTCGGGAGACGACACGGTGAAGTGAACTTCCACCTGACACAAATCCTGTCAGGCCATGGTTGTTTCAGGCAATATCTGCACAGGTTCGGACACGCGGGTCCCCCCTGTGTCCCGAATGCGTGGATGATCAGGAGACAGCTGAGCATGTCTTTTTCGTATGCCCCCGTTTCGTAAGAGCGAGGAGCGACATGATGGCTGTGAGCGGGCTTGACAATCTAGTCCGGAGGATGTGCGAAAACCCGGACATCTGGAACGCGGTCTGTGCGGCCGCCTCTCAGATTGTCCTGGAGCTGCATGTGGCGGGTCAACCACCAACACGCCAGTGAGTGGTAGCTAATTACCAGTCTCCAGGTAGTTAGGTAGGAGGTTATAAGAGTAAAGAGGGTGCATCACGCGCAAAAGCCACTCTCCGACGTAATACTCAACCGTCGTTCCAGGAAGACCAGGGCTGGAGACTGTAGGGGTTTTAGTGGGTCGGGACCTGGATCAGTAGGTGTCTGGGGGAGTGTAACTACCCCAGCATCTCTCCCCTAGTCTCATCCCCACACCCTGAGTTCTCTTCTCAGGTGTCTGTTTGTCTGTTTGCAGATTTCCCCGCCACCTTAAATAAAAAAACACCAAATAATTCTGCAATTTGCTACTGGGTGATGGTTTTACCTGGGTTGCTCGTCATCCAAATACTACAGTCTGAGGCTTGTAGTAGGTTTTTAACGATTTGAAGAAAACATCGATCTGAAGGCTGGATCTTGTGGTTGCTATGTGGGAAAATTGAGAGACCCCATTGTCGCGACAGTATAGAACTGCTTCCAAATTAAAATATAAGAGCAGTTGACATATAGTTCCTAGCTGCACTCATAGCACACACAGCCGTGGTCAATTCGCCTTTTTCAGCAGAACTTATTTTGCCAACTGCTTTCTTAGCAGTACTAGAGACTACTTTCAGCAGACAATTTGGAACCGTAGACATCCTAGTTTCATCCATATTGTATTGATGGCTTAAAGGAAAATCATGCAAATTCTTTACCTTAGATAGATGAGCAAAAAATAGCTTGACCTGTTCCTTCTTAAATCCCATGATGCGAGCCAGAATGGTTCCCTGTGGTATTCTCAAAGATAGACGATGTTTGTTCATAAAACTAGATACCCAATCTCTTCCTGCCACGTTACCTGGTTGAATCGATGGTGGACATTGTTGGCTTCCGCAAACTGAAATGCAGGACGTCGCAAATCGTTACATGACAAACCATAGAACGCTTTATACAATGCTCTGCAATGGTTGGCCGGTTCCACAGACTGTCCGCTTGTGAATATTGGTCCAAAACGACCAAGGTGCTGGCTGCCAAATCCCTGTGTATAACTAATCTCATCAAACCGCATCAAATTATAGTCAGTATCACTTACCGATTTAAGCTTCTTGCTTAGAGTACATTCAGAAATACCGAGCCCTGCTGCAATTTAGCGCTTCGAAACTCCTTCCCGAAGCCGTTGCCGAGCAGTTTCGACCACCTCGTGTGTGCATTGTTTCAATGTACAAAAACACTGTTATTTAAAAAGGTTAAACCCAATTGCCCTACGACTGAAGAAACTTAGTGCGTACTTTTGCCCCACAGGGAGTTTTACAACTGGTTTAATTTTTATGACACTCGCTGAAAAGTTTTTCGCAGAACAAATACACAGTATTAACCACAATTATACAAGAGTTTTTAGATTGTGTTGTTGGCGAGTTCTTGTGGTTTCCGAAAAGATAAACTGTAATTCCCGAAAGCAAGAAAATTAGATTAAAACAGCTGAAAACACAACTCACCTCATAACTGCACACTACTCAAACGAAATCTTTTGTGTTTACATGTGTGATCAGCTGATGTTGTAATGCTGCAAGTTTATATAGAGCTGCCAGTTTTTGTTTGTTTGTATGGTTCGGCCTTCTCGATGTACTTTTACCCCGTGCGTACTATTGCCCACCACTACCCCAGGGCCGGCGTTTCATGTGGGTAGTATGGGTAGTAGTACCCACTCGGAAAATATCCATGTGGGTACTTATTCACACGGAACTATCGGGCAAAACCAAAAAGAAATGTAATACTGCGAGCGACAGATTTTTTTTTTGATATCGTTGAGCGAGAGGTTATAAATCTACAGATTTATGTACAGTTGTAACGTTTCTCAGGGAAAAGGATATTTTTTTTAATTGTTTCATTTACGATAGAGTTCTAAATTTCATTTATGATAAAGTTCTAAAGTTTTGTTCTCTCGTAAAAATTTCCCATGCCAAATTTGAACTCGATCAGACTTCGAGAAGTAGGGCCTCAAAACGGTCAAAGTTACAGTTTTTTGATCGATGAATGAAATGTTCGAGCTGGGAGTGTCTCTTGTGTGTTCTGTTGCAGCTCGAGTCACCCAACGCAAAAGTTTCCATGTCCCTGATATTTAATTTTTACAAATTTTTATGAAACAACATCAGATCTCAACATTTCATGCATTTCTAAGAGATCTGCAATAAAAAAATTGTTTCGGAAACTTAAAGAATTACTCTTGGCATTTTTAGGTTGTTCAAAAATGTAAGACTTTCACGACTGTAAGTGAAACCTTATCAGAAGTTCGATTAAGCTCAAATTTTGGATGTAAAATTTTTTCGAGAAGATGAAATTGTTTCACCCTAACGTTTGCATTGAAAAAATGCTAACAAAATGCCGATTCTTCATGAGTTTACCTTGACACGCACTGACGAAATTACCCATGCATCATCAATCATAGTAACCCATGAGTCAGCAGAAACAAATTGACTCGAACTCTAACCGTAATGGCGAAAACAGTGAAGCTACTCCGTTCAGAAGTGTGCGCGATCGAAGAACGTTACCCCGTTGCGAAACCAGACCTCGTACGGAAAAGGGACGCCGGTTACGCTTGTTCTGGTATCTACAACATCTTGGCACTGTTAGACTACAATGAGAGCATCGAAAGAAAGACCGGACGGCCGACGGCCCTGAGCGACAAGAAGCCCCAAAAATGCTGAAGAGGAGGGCCGAGGGGAAAGTGGCTACATCGCTGCGTACTCTTGATCGGGAGGCTGGTTCAACCGGCCAAACAGTGGAAAAGTACCTGACATCAGAAAGCGGCAGTCCCGTCCATTGGTCTCGGAGCTGCAGGCAGTGACAGCGGCTGAATAAGTGGTCGTTCCTAAACCAAGCGGTCATAAAGAGGGGGCGGGGGGGCGGCGTTTGTCAAAAGACCATGAAAGACCACCCACGGGGGTGGGGTGGGGGGTTAACGAAATGACCACGATATCTTTTTTCCTGACTTATAATTTATTGTTGCCATTAAGTCAAGAATAAAGCTTTTGCATTTTAGAAATATAGAATGTATTAGAAGTTTAATAATAAAAATGTAAAAAATTTAAGCGAATTTTAAGCACTTGACAAATGAAAAGACCACGTGGTCAAAGTCGCAAGGGGGAGGGGAGGGGGTTTGGCCAAAAGACCACGAAAGAACACGGGGGGGGGGGGTTTACGGGGGGAATATAAAAAGTGATCAAAATATGACCACGTGGTTTAGGAACGGCCCCTAAGATGGTCGAATCGATTTTTCCGGCGAATCGCGAAGTGATGGTGGTCGACGCCGAGACCTATCTCACCCTGGATGACAACGACTGGCAGGGCACTCCATATTTTACATACTTTCCCAATGAAGGAAGTGACCATTTCACACACCAAGTTTCCATAGAAGATGCTGCTGTGGCTACACGCATGTTTCCATCAACCATGGCGAATGTTCCGGTAAACTCTCGGGAAGCCACTCGCAAGGACGTGGAGTTGCTTCTGGTAATGAGCCTATATAATTACCTTCCCAGGGAAACTCATGGGAAACATTACTACTGAACGAAATTCGAATATCTAATTTCTCTTAACCATTCCATTGGCACCCTATTGCCGTATCGATTTTACTTAAAATTATGTCAAGGTATCAGTAGGTCGCGCCTCGCCGGCTACGTTTTTGTCACCCATGAACCTTCCCTATTCCTTACTACCCTTTCGGGAATATAATGTGACGCCAGCCCTGCACTACCCTACTTGAAATTTTGAACAGCGCAGCCTTTGAATACGGTTAGAGAACAGATCAAGCTTTCATATGAAATACAGTTTGTGTCAAGGTATGCATGTAGTTGATGAGTAATAAGAGTTTCAAGGGCATTTTTCGAGACAAAAACTGATTGATCTCCGCGGGGAGAGCAACTTCTAATTCGAAATAAGTTTGCCGTAGTCCATTACTGCTCCAATTATGCCAAACTCGACCCGCTAAATCACATGATGGCCTTTCACAATGCATGCTGCCAAAGATGAACCGGTATAAGCTTAGACAAATTTCCAGCTTAATACGCAATTGAAACGCGTATTAAATAAAAATAGCTTGTTAATAAACATTGTATTTTAGTTCTGTATAGTGTGAATATAGTTTCAAGTTTCAACATAATAGTTGACTAAACAGAAAATACATAAAATTAAAGATAACAGATTAGTTTGGTTGACGTTGCGCTGGATACAGCACAAAAAGGTCAAGAGATCAAACCATTTCGTACAGATTTTACACCAGCTAAGCTGGGATATATATTTCTTTTTTTTTGCATTCAGTCAACAACGCGCGAAGGTTTTACATCACCCTAGAGGGGGGTTTTCTCGATTGAGAAAATCAAATTCGTAGCAATCGCCATATCCCATTTCATGCCGAACGTTGGTTTATTCAGATGGCCAGCCTTCACTCTCATGCGAATAAACATCTCACCCGCGGCGGGATTTGCAGGATTTTTACCCTGGGTATATTTTAGCCAGCCGTCGTAGAAACCGAAGGAAATCGATGTCGGTTTTATTGGCGATCGGCTTATGCTAGCACTCGAAAGAGGATTCCGTGCGGATTACCCATTCGAGAATGAAAAGAATTCATTAAATATGGCGAGCTGATTTTTGCCCGAGTTGAATGAAAAATTCATACTCAAAGCCAATACAGTTTTAATCGGCGGTGGGTGGCGCGAAATTTTGGCCAGGACGTTTCGCCGCAACTCAATCGTAATCGTAATAATGGCAATGCAATTATCACCCTCACTGTATGCCACCACCTCGATTTGGTTTGATTCAATAACCGAAATCAATATTGACTCAACACCATATTTTTGCTGCGGGCAAACGCTGGGGAAAACTAGATACAACGTTTTCCATTTCCCGGGAAAACATTATCGCGTCGTTCCTTTGCACAGCGCGGACCCTCCTGAAGCACGGTCTATTTAGTGCGTATGTGTGTATGTGTGTGTGAGGGTGATTCGGTGACAGGCGCACATTTCGAAAGGTTTTGATCGTTTTCGTATTTTGCATTCACCTCAACCTCCTACAGGAAAGTGGGAATATGGAAATGTTATTGAAAACCGTGCGTGCGGGGAACTGGAAGTGTACATCTCCCAAAGCTGACGGCATTGGCAGAACAGGTAAACGTCAAACAGTCTGACAGGTGCAGACCGACAGCGTAATGCGGAATATCCACGATTTTCGAGGAATACGCCCGTATAGGGCGGCTATAAAAATGTTAACGAGCTTCATATATTTCGATAACGATGCTGATTGATAGTATGGCAGCAGTAGTGCAGACAGAGCCTCTTCATCAGATCGGCGATTGTGCTGAATGTTGTGAAAATGTAAACCGATAAGGGGGAGCCGTATTTATGAACCCCGAACACGAAAGTTCGAGAGGCACTGATGAATACGGGATGACTCATGTAATCTGGCAAATGCTGGCTGATAAGAATGTCACGGAAATGACAAACACAGTGATGTCTTTAGCTTCGACTATCAGTGTGACAAACGAAGCTTTCGTCCAAACTCGCTTTACCACGATTATGGGCTAGACAATTTCCTTCTGGCTTTCTTCCCTTCCAGCTAATTGTTGCTCTCGAATATTAGTTTCAATTTCAAACCAAGTTCCGACTTCTTTCAGAAAGTTTCGCATTCATTTCACGTCCCCTCCTTATTGTGTGCTTCGCGTGTTAAATAATTCAATGCAAAGTGCTCAAATTGAATCAAATTACCGCACATTAGAAAGTCTAATTTTTCGCGCATACACTGCTCCGCTGACCTTGCCTCCCAATTCCGGTTTCTTCAGTGCAGATCATCAACCTTAGGGGAATAATAATAAAAAATTTTCTCTCACTTTATTCGGCCTGCAGTTTTTCCCTATCTGTAGAAATGGTCCTCACCTGGCCGGCGACTAGTGAACCATAAAATCTCCAAATGCGCAACCACACAAACCTCAGGGAAAAAAAAACAGAGATAAAGTTCGAGCACCGGCGGCAGGGGTGAGCGGGGGTTCTGCTATCCCATTCAAATTAACGAGAAAACTTGTCTCCTTAACTAGCGGGATAAGGGACGAAGTGAATAGATTCCATATGCAAAGGGAAGTGGAAAAATATTCGCGCATCTTGAAAAGGGAAAAAAGTTAAGATTAAACGCTTATCGTTCTGGTAATTCACGAGGGATAATCACCGCCGCAACGGTTGTCAAACTTCGTTTCCAGTTTAAGGCTACTTTTTCTTACTGAATCTACGTAATAAATTATGAAGGTAATATGCCCTAATTGGGTCGTTGCGCGCCCTTTTAATAAATGGCTGTTATGATGATTAAACCACGATCAAATATAATCGGCATAGTTAATTCAACTGCATTCATATTCTAAACTTTGTCCTTCTCGAACCGATACCGTCGTACCCGTCATTATAGCACCATAAATCATCACATTAGATTCGAGTGTTAACCCTTTAGATTAAGGTTTAACCAATGTGGCAAAGTTTATCTCCCGCATGTCGTGGTATCATCGCAAACTTTCCACTTAATACGGGTGGCCTTAATCCTACCCAGTTTATTTTTGCAACCATTTATCGCAATTTTTTTCGGGGGGTTTATGGGAGTTTTATAACGCATACATCAACTCGAAATAACCCTTAAAAAGTGATAGTAGCAGCCGTACCGGCATCAAAGATGAGAGCCCGGGCAAAACGAGATAATGGGGCAACAATAAATGGGTTATTTTGTTTCGCCCGAAGCAGTTTTTTTAAGTACTGCTACACCTTCCTCCGTTCCAGCATTGGGGCGTTCGTTGTTGCTAATTGCACTAATGATGAAGCAATGAGAACTTTTTGGCAATTCTGAGCGGATTCTGTGCTGGCGTCAACCCTGCGAAATTTTTATATGCACCTTACTTGAGCTACCGTAATACGTTCATACATTCTTTTCAGTTGTGTTCTGAAAGTTGTTCCATAATCTAAACTTATTGAATTCTAGATTCAGTGTCATTAATCAATTATCAAATCACAATTTTACAGTTTAAAACTAGCCAGTTCAACCACTGGGAAGGAGCATTCCCTGAGTCCAAAATTGTATTGCCCTCTACTGTTGCGTCCCGTTTCGGTCGATCGATATATTGATTAATCTAATGACTACGGATTACCGCGTCTACCAAAGTGCTTTTGCTTACTTAAGGATATGCGGGATAAATAGTGGACATCTTTAATGCTTCCTGTTGTAGATGATTTTTGCGAGTGTCAAGACAGGAAAGATACTTATGGTTTGTTCGTTTTTGTAGTGAGCGAGCTTCGCGCGCAACATCGTTCGATTCCGTCAAATACCACGGAGACATGACAACACAAACCTTCTTCCCGCCGCAGTCGTAGAGATTTAGAAATAAACGCGGTATCAGTCTAACCGTTTAACTGGAGGCTGCTTTCCCATATCAGATGGCTTTCGCGCGCCGCTGGCATAGCTTCACGATGTTTGAAAAGAAAGATATTGAATTCTCGTCTCCGTGACACGTTAACGTCACGCGCAACATCGTTCGATTTCGTCACTTACCACGTCATCAACACCCTACCTTTCCGTCGCAGTCGTGGAGATGCAGAGGTAAACTCGGTCTCCGACAATAACGACTCACGTTGCTCCCACAGACCGTTATAATAAAAAAATGCACCAAAGAATCTGAGTACACCATTCGATCCGTTATGACGTTCAGAATCTCTGGTCAAAATTTCAAATTCATCCTACGGTACATTTTTGAGTAATGCCCTTTTGAAGGTCGTAAAGTACAAAAAAGCGATATAAAACGACGAAATACTTATTGTAAAGCACGTTTTCAACAGCCATTTTATGAAATAACTTTCGAAATAGTTTCTACACATTCCAAGTATTATATTTCAAGACATTAACAATTGGTGGAAAGATTTATTTGAAAATCCCACAGTGCACAGTGGTCTAAACTGAAAAAATCGTTATCGTTTTAGATTTAACTGTGAAAAATTGATTTTATGTGCTCAATGTCTTAAGCAAAATCGTTGAATAGAACAAGGCCTTACTTTTGGCGTTTTTTGTTTTTTCGATCAATTCACCTACCAGTTAGATAAAAGATATTTTTCCCGATTTTCAATGTACCAGATTGTCACCTTCAGCAAAGTTGTGGAAAATTTTAAAAGAAAAACAATTGCCGAATTCTGCGATGTCCTATCTGTACGTTGGATACGACAAAATAGAGTTTTTTTTGTGGAAAAGCCCTCTTTAAAAACAGCTTTTGTCTATGATTTTGTATGTAATTGTCAAAACAATGGTAGTTGAGATCGTTACGTAGCTGTGATGTTTGCTCAAAATTGCAAATTTGGAGGGGGGGACGGTTGTCCAGCGTCACGTATACACGCCCTCCGGAAGCTTAACTCTCAGTAGTCAGGTATAAAAATTATCATGTAGAAATTTAGTCTTCATTGAAAAACCTGAGCAGCAAAATAATGATTGACGCTTACTGGAAACCAACTTGACCCATAGCGCGCAGAGCAGCAGCTGATTTTAGGCTAGGCAGCTGACTCAATCGAACGCAGCGTTCCACAGCAGACGGACCAACCGGCGCATGGTGCGTTGAATGTATGAGAATACGGAACAAAATCAAAACAGCCATTCTTAGTATTTTTTCCATATAAATATGACACGAAAATTTTGCAGTACTGATGAGAGCTTTATTATATACCTACAACAGACTGCATCAGGCGAAAGTTTAATAGCGCAACCTGTCTCCGCTCCATCTCCCAGTTTTCGGTTCTTTAAATCGCATCTACTTGAAATTTACTTGATATAAATACGTACCATATAAATTGGTCACCTTGTGTGCTCGTTTTATTTTTACAACCTTCTAATAACAGGGTTCGCCGGTGAGTTCCGCATATTTAATTTCAACAGGGCCAATTTAAAAATGATCAATTATGGTAGAAAATAATGCGTTGGATTGGTGACAAATTTTTGACATTGTAATGTGTTGATAGAAACACCCAAATAATGTTCAGAGTGTAAATGTCAAAATACTCAAACGTTCATAACTTTTTTGTTTTCCATTTTACCATCACCAGATTTTGACAGATAGTAGAACATATTGTCATCTTCAAGGCGTAAAAACTTAGCTGTTTAAAAAAGGTACTTTTTGAGATATTTAATATTTTGTGACAAATTGGAAAATTGGCACAGAAATTTTTTTTTTACTGTGTAGGTATATATATTTTCTAAAACCGCAAGTTTATAACCTACAACTCTGCCGAAGGCACCATTTCAATCAAATAAGCCGTGTTAATGATATAAAATTTTTACCCATCAGTTATCATTTTTGATAGACCCTTTTGAAACAGCAGTCGCGAGTCAGTCAACATGAACAGCGGATATCATAAAATAATATTATTATCAAAAAAAGAAAAAAGGGAAATTACATGTTAAAAAAATATTTTTCCACTCATGGAATGCCTCAGATAAGTATAATGCACAGGCAGGAGGCAGTTAAAAAGTGATTTTTATTTTACTTCCATGATTGTACTTCATACACTGGCAGTGTCAATAAAAAATAGCGACACGCTCGGAAACATGATGGCGATACTTTTTCTTGAAGTTAAGCTGCAGTACTATAAACTCCTGTAGGTTCCATTCGTCCCAATCCACCCATATTAGAGTACGGCAAGTTACAGAGTATTTTCTGTAAAAGTTACTTAAAAGTTAATTTTTTGCACTTAACTTTTGTTAGCTACATTTTACAAGAAAACGTTGTTCTTAAGAAGCATTTGGGCATACAAAACACACGTGTTTGTTGAAGGCCACACATCTCCAGGACTTTTTCTTACAAAGTTATAGCATGTTTTAGCTTATTTTTTCGATAACTTTAACAACGTATAGAATAAAAATTTGGTGGATTGGGACACATGGAACTTATAATAGTTCTGATATGTAACCCTACTGTAACATATGCTCGCCGTACTCTAACATGGGTGGATTGAGATAAGTGGAACATACAGGAGTTTATAGTACTTTAGTCTAACTTCAAGGAAAAGTATTTACATCATGATTCCACTTGCCCCTTTTTAACCTATACGTTCTTGAAATTATCGAAAAAATAAAGTTAGTTTTTGAAACTTTGGGAATTGAAGTTCAAACTGAACTTGGGATTTTATTTATTGCCGCAGCATATTTACCGTTTCAATGCACACGCGAGCACAAAAATTATTTTAAAGGTGATTTACAAAAACTCATCAGAAATCGTTCGAATTTTTTTATAATCGGCGATTTTAACGCTAAACATCGTTCATGGAATAATTCTCAAAGTAATTCCAATGGCAAAATTTTATTCAATGATTGTTCTTCAGGATACTATTCTATTTTGTCTCCGAATAGTCCTACATGCTTTTCTTCTGTAAGAAACCCATCAACAATTGATTTGGTGCTAACAGAGTCATGTATGTAGTGATTTTATCACACATGCTGACATTGATTCTGACCATCTCCCAATAACTTTTTCTTTATCACATGAATTAGTTTTAAACCCTATGAGCTCTGGTACTAATTATAACAAGGCTAATTGGGAAAGATACAAAACTCATATTGAGAGAAATTTCAATAATGAGCTTGATTTGCAAAACGAAGTAAATATTGATTCCGCTTTGGAAGCAATAAAATGCGCAATTGTTGATGCCAGGAATTATTCTGTTCCAAAGGCTCAATGAAATTTGATTCACCAATAATCGACGAAAGTCTTCAACTTCTAATTCGTTTGAGAAATGTCCGCAGACGTCAATATCAACGTTCTCGTGACCCTGTTTTTAAAACTATTATTAAAGATTTACAGAAAGAGATTAAACATAGATTTACTCTTCTGAGAAATCAAAATTTTGAGACTAAAGTTGAAAAATTGAAACCATATTCAAAACCTTTTTGGAAGCTGTCGAAGATTCTTAAGAAACCTTCAAAGCGTATTCCAGTTTTAAAAGATGGTGAACGTTTTCTTGTATCCAATGAACAAAAGGCTCGAAGACTTGCTCAGCAGTTTGAGAGTGTTCATAACTCAAATTTGAATATTGTGAGTCTTATTGAAAATGAAGTCACACGTCAATTTGATTTATTTTCTTCCCAGAATTTTTTATCTGCAGAAAAAATTGAAACTAACTTGAATGAAATTAAATCAATTATTAAAAATTTCAAAAATATGAAAGCACCTGGTGACGATGGAATCTTTGATATATTAATCAAACATCTCCCTGAGAGCACAATGGAATTTTTAGTGAAAATTTTCAATTGCTGCTTCAAAATTGCATATTTTCCCAAATTATGGAAAAATGCAAAAATTACTCCAATTTTAAAACCGGATAAGAACCCTGCTGAAGTCTCAAGTTATCGACCAATCAGTTTGCTTTCTTCAATAAGTAAACTGTTTGAGAGAATTATTTTTAACAGAATGATGTCACACATCAATGAAAATTCAATTTTTGCAGATGATCAGTTTGGTTTTCGCCATGGGCATCCCACTACTCATCAATAGCTCAGAGTTACTAATATGATACGAGCTAACAAATCTGAAGGTTATTCCACTGGAGCTGCTCTTTTAGACATAGAAAAAGCATTCGACAGTGTTTGGCATAAAGGTTTGATTGCGAAATTGCAAACTTTCCAATTTTCCTAATCAAAATTTTAAAAAATTATCTTACTGATCGAACTCTGCAGGTTGTCTATCAGAATTCAAAATCTGATAGATTTCCTGTCAGAGCAGGTGTACCTCAAGGTTCAGTCTTGGGTCCAGTCCTGTACAACATATTCACTTCAGATCTTCCTGATTTGCCTCCAGGATGCACAAAGTCATTGTTCTGCGATGACACAAGCATTTCCGTAAAAGGAAAAAGTCTTCGTGTCATATGCAGTCGATTGCAGAAAAGTTCAGATATTTTTTCTTCTACTTGCAAAAGTGGAAAATCTCTCCCAATGCTTCTAAAACTCAAATGATAACTTTTCCGCATAAGCCTAGGGGTTCTTTCCTCAAGCCAAACAATAATCACGTTGTCAAGATGAAGTCTGAGTACTTGGGACTAATTTATGATAAAAAACTTATTTTCAAAGAGCACATTGAGAGTATACAAGCCAAGTGCATCAAATATACGAGATGTTTATATCCTCTCATTAACAGGAATTCTAAACTTTGTTTAAAGAACAAACTTTTGATTTACAAACAAATTTTTAGACCAGCAATGCTTTATGCTGTACCGATCTGGTCAAGTTGCTGTTCAACAAGGGAGAAAACGCTGTAAAGGATTCAGAATAAAATTCTGAAAATGATTTTGAAGCGTCCTCCTTGGTTTGGTACACTCGAATTACATAGACTTACTGGTGTTGAACCATTAGAAGCTATGTCAAATAAAATTATTAACAATTTTCGACAAAAGTCATTGCAATCCTCAATTGCTACGATAAGCTCTCTTTATAGCCAATAAGTTAGCAATTGAGTTTGTTGTGAATTTACTTCCCATTTTCTGACAAGTAGGTTTAAATCCCTACGAATGATAAGTCCTAATTGCGAAAGCAAACAAATCCTAACAATTAAAATTACAAATTTCTAACAGTGTTGAGAAGTCACCATTTGTGATTGGACACACATACTTATTATTGACTAATATAAATCATAAATTTAAAAAAAAAAGAAAAATAAAGAAATCGAAAAAATAAGCTAAAATAAGATATAACTTTGTAAGGAAAAGTCCTGGCGAAATATGACCTTCGGCAAAAATGTGTGTTTTGTGTGCCCTAACAATTCCTCCGAACAATACTTTCGTGTAAAATTTAACTGAAAGTTAAGTACAAAGAACTAACTTTTAAGTAAGTTACATGTAATATACTTTATAACATTGAACCGAAAGAAGATAGGATTTTCTTTTTTTTAGACAAAGTTTCATATTTTTGATTTTTCTACAACTTTGCTGAAAATAATATTCTCTTATCTCTTAACATAAAAAAGTTATTTCTTTTATTTTTAGTATAGTAAACTTTTCATACTTTTTGACAAATTGCGATTATGTGGGTCATTCATACAAACAATTGTTCCGAAGACACTTTGAAGCTAGGATGAAGGTAAAAGGCGCTATGGAATTAAGTTCCACTTTTTGCCTTATTGGACCACTGTGCATTGGTGTTAGTGAAATACTGTACGGTGGATCATACCTTCTATTTTCAAAATACTTCCACACGCTCCCACATGAAGGCTTGTATGAAAGCTTGTAAGCATGACACTATAATTGGTGAATATCTTTTTTTTCTTGTTTTGCTTTTGTTTTCTTATTCGTTATTGTTATTATTATTAGTTTTATTTTCTCAGTGTTGCGTTTGCGGAGGCGTTTTTTGACTTTGAAAACGATTATCGTATTATTTATTTATTACTACTTTGGTATTTTGTCAACAAATTTTACACTCGGAAAAAAAAAAATGCACGTAAAATTTACCGGGAAAAGTGACTGATTCTCATCCACCTTCTCCTCACGTAACTTTTGCCGATTTCTCGAAAGCCGTTTATGTGTTAGTATCAACTTCAGTGTCAATCATCTACGTGTTGTTCAGGTAACTATAATCTGATTTTCACGTACCTTTTTACGTGATATTTAGGTGAAACCATAAACAGAACGCATAAACCCCACATGATTTTCACGTACTTTTTACGTGTTATTCAGATGAAATCTACAAGAATTTTAAGTAAATAGAATACACATAGCATATGAAAATATAATTCATTCTCAAATATTAAAAAATAATTCTGGCAGCACTTGCGGTGAAAAACAACTTCGTTTCTGGATTCCTTGGTTCATTTTCATCAAAAATCGCCTACCAGTATTTCTCGAGCGTCTTACGTTTATAAATTGGAAAAAATATCTCGAGATTTGCCTATATTACGTCGGGGTGATAAGTATTTTCTCATCTAGCTAGATTTGTCGAAAAATGCAAATTTAGTTCTTAAATACAAAAGCAATCCCTCTGGCAAGACTTTCTGTCAAAAATAATATTTGTTCTGGATTCCTTGCTTTGTTTTCGTCAAGAATCACCTACCGGTATTTTTTGGACGTCTTACGTCTATAAAACGTAGGAAATAGAAAAAAAGTGGTTTTGACAAAAACATGCGTTATCTTACAATAAAAAGGGGGGTCCCACAGAGCGGGGGGAGTATTCCAATCGACATCAAAATTGGGGTTTTTCTAAAGTGACATCAAATGAATAATTCCCCCAACTATGGGCAAAATCTGTGAAGTCGTGCCCAAGTGGCATGTACACGGTAAGAAAACTTTCAAATCGTATGGAAAGAATTGCCTCCATCCCTTATGATACAAAATTTTATAATATTTCACGCAAATTTAATATCATTGCAATATCATTTGCACTTAATTTTTGAACAAAATCGTGGTTTACGTCAGAAGCTACTGAAATTTAAATGAGAAAAAAAATTAAGTGACGTGTAATATTCAGAATTTTTTACTTCGTATGGAGTGAGACTTGATTCATATATTTATTTATTAACGGCCTTCTTCTCGTTTTGTCATTCTTCGTTGTCACTCCTCTATCCAATAGAAAACATAATATGTAAACTTTCAAAACAGTACAATGCGATTGCGCAATGCTTCTTGTTTCGACGCGAAGAAACAATCATACTTATTAAAAAATTTCGTTTGTATTTAGATTCTTTTATGTGAACTTTTTCTCGAAGTTTTTTTTTTTTTAAATAAAAGAATTGAAAAGCGTATTGTTAGTCATTACTTTTCGATTCTGAACTCATCTCAAGTAACTTAATCAAGTTATTTTGAGAATAATTGAAAAGGACGAGTGTGCATCGAACTTATCATTCTGAAATGCAACAATGCAAATAAATAATACAACAAACAGCCTCAAGTACAATAGAGAAGTAAAAAATGTTAAAAAGGTCCAAAATACAAAAAAACTCTTCAAAAATTCTTAACAAAAATTTAAGAATGTTAAAATTGTCCAAAATCTCATGCAATATCGCAAGAGTTAACGAATGGATTGCCGAAAGGTTGAAACACGCAACAATAAATCTTAGCTTCTGCTGTATTTCGATTTCTGTGAGAAAGTAGAAGCTGTAGTTTATGGAATATTTTCCTTAATAAAACGTGAGCCAACCACTCACCAGGCCTCCAACCGAGAGCACACGGAAATGGTTTTCCCCACTCCATTACCACGCAACCCTTGAAACGATCCCGTTCCGGACGCCGAATTCCGTCGCCGAAACAAAGCCTGGTGGTCGGAGAATTTCCGTAATTCAATAAAGCGTAACCGGATTGCCATCATCCGAATGGCGAACAACAACAGCGAGAAAGACGCTGACGGTTAACTTCATGACTTCATCTATCGGCGTTTCTGTCGCACGGCACATCACCGGGGGATAACATAATTTTTCACACTTCGTTAGACGGCGATGTCTGACGGCGCGCACCCTGGGAAGACGTTAGCGTTGGGACTCTATCGGCGTTTGAACTTTACCTTTTTTGCTACCTGTCGCTTCGTCTCATTAGCTTGGCCTTCCAGCACTGATAGCACATCGATGTCGAAATAAAATTCATTCAAAATTCACAGCATGTGAGAAAAAGCTTCGCCAGGATGTTCCTTCTAGATGATGAGCTCGTTGCGAATAATGTGTTTAGCAGGCGGTTTGAAAATGTATAATCTGGCTCGCACCGCTCTCCAGGGTGGAAGTCTGGGATTACTTTAGCATGTTCATTTGATTAAGGTAAGAGGAGAGCGTGTAAGAGAATACGGTGAAGCTTCACCACTGGAAGGAAATCATAAATAATCCAATGCCATTAACGGGTTTCAGATAACAGAATCGCGCGAACAGCCAGGGCGCCTTTGACTTCGCTCGAGCTCTGATCTCGGCAAGAAGTTCTCCGGTCGTTCTCGTACGTGCAGCACGGTTGGTGCGAGAAACATGGATTGATGTGTGTGCGATTTTGGCAGACTTGGTTGGGCAGTGCCTGGCTGGCTGCCTGGTTGGCTGCATAATCCCGGCTCAGACTGATTTCATGAGTAGAAGGAGGCGAAATTAGCAGCTAAATGGGATTGCTGAACGGATTCCATGATTTATGAGGTGCTAAGACTGGGATGTTATTGCGTTCGCCGGCGTTGCGGCATGAATGAGATTTAATTGCATCGAAGATTGATTGGAAGAGTGGAATGGATTCTGAAAGATGCTTTTATTTGGCCGATAGGATTACGACACAAAGGAAGGGAAAACTCACAAAACACACACAGGAGCGCCGTACTCGGAATGTTCGACTGATTCCAATCAAATGTCTCATTAGCATCGATTAGCAAGAAATTTTCTCATGCAGCATCTGATCATCGACACGCAGCCAGGTTTTTCAATTACGCAGTGACAGAATTAGTGGCCACTAATTGAATTTGAAAATATGTACTTCGAGCTCAACATGAATTAGCCATTTATCAGCTGCGGTCCTATCACCGTCAGTCATCAAACAGGATGTCGAAGAATGATTTCCCTGATTGGCTTTTGTTTGACCTGTGATATTGTGTTTTTTCAATGCAGCGCCGTCGCTTTGACTACGTGTTTCGGTCAATTTATGCAATGCAAGTGTAATCTGAAATGTGGATCTGAGGAAGAAAGCAAAGCCTTGCTACACGGAAATGCTAGTCTGACACGATACCTCCCCCTTTGACGCAAATACAGCGCAAGTAATAGAAACTTCTACATACTGAACCAAAGCAATTTTGGTTAGTTACTCATGCGAATGAAGTCTACTTTTTGCAATAATCAAAGTCGTTCGCAGATTTTCAACTTGTAGCAGGCAGTTCATGTATGAGCATTCGTCAGCAGTACTAGTTCTAGTCTAGTAGTTTGTACTTCATTTTCTCGGAAATAAAATGAAATTTGTGCTAGCATCAAACATTTTTATGAACTCCAATATTTAGTGTAGCCCTGCAAAAATAGTCTTCCAGTCTGTACTTCGTAGTTCGCTGTTTAATTTTTTCATGAGAAAGACACAGAACCCGAGAGGCTTCTTCCCCAATGACGACACCATGCCAGTTTCAAGAGAACCTAACCAGTGAGCAACTGGTCGGATAACGGGCGCACACCACCGATGACGATGATTGTGATACTGCCCGAAAGACTTTCCAGCAAACTGACGCTGAATAAATACTGCCGAGGGTCCATTTAGCAGCTACGAAAAGGGCACTTTCAGCACAGACCAACGGATCGCAGTGCTGAGAAACTATCACCAAGATGAGATATTTTGCCATGCTCAAGAGGCCTGGGTTTGCCGCACTGCCAGAGGGGTTATTTAGAGACTACTTATCCGGAATAGACTCGTGAGACGGTATGGAAATTTAACTGCTAATGGGCGCTGGCAGGATAGCAGTGTACTCCGAGTTTTGGCTCCGCCGTTCGCCGGAAGAATAATAATGTACAGCTGGGGAGTGTGCGGCTGGTGGGGCTGGGAAATTCAATTTAAACTGGGTAACTGCAACATATGTACACTAATTTGCATGGTAAATGCCACCACTGTCATTGCTCGGACAGTACTGGTGAGGTTAGGGGCAACGGGCTTTGATGCTCATATGATGTAATTTGGTCGGCGGTTATATTTCATGTGTCCTAAACATGGGAAATGCAATCTGTATCTGATAAAATTTTGTCATTTCAAATTGATGTAGTCAACGGAACAACTGAGCGTAAGGCGTCTCCATAGAAGTGCATTCGGTGGAGACGCTTGGTACACTGAAAGAGCAGCACTTGTATTCAAGAACTCGATTGTTTTCTTGAATAGGGCAACCAAAAATTTGTCCTAATAAGTAATTAAGTAATAAGTAAGTAATTTATTACAGTACAAATGGAAAACTCATCATTACTAGTGAGTAGGTAAGCTAGGAGATTTACAATGAGAAAGGTGCCGTACTTTGCTGTCTGTGTCAGCTTCGAATTATCACATGTTCATTATCTCATGTTCGAAAATATTTATGTCGAACGGTATTTGGACAATTTAGACTGTGTTTCAGAACCCATAGGTCGTCATCTTGACGTCCAATGGCGTCCTTTTTCGGCCTCTGGACATCGTCCTGATTTATCGAATACCCACATTGGGTGGCATTCGACCATCCCGTTCAGCTTTGAAACCCACGTACAGAATTGGCTAGATATTTTCTAATGATACAATAGCTAGCCTCTTGAAATTACATTTTGACGTAGAATTACGTCTTACGGCAACATATACAGGGGACCAATTTCATTACAGGGATCCAATTTCAAAAACCAAAAACATCGAGAGCGTCACAAAAATTGTCCATTTTCAATCGTTTTAAGCTCAGTCAGTTTCCAACCGATATTCGTCATTTTTGCAGTAATCGATTGGAAAATCAACCAAGCACCCGTCCAAATGCAGAAAGTTGTAAGCTGATTGTTCGAACGATTGTACTATTGAAAATTGTCAAGCCTTGTCGAAACGCAAATGTTGACCTTTGATTGGTCGCACAATGCTTCCTTCCCTAACAAGGCCGACAGAATATACCTAGTTGACTAAGAATGCGCACTTTGTGTTTTATGTATAATTCATTCCATGATTGTGCCGATACCACACGGACGTTGGCTGCTGATCGTGAAGAAGAAAGAAAAGCCGGGTTTCAATTTCTGGCTGATCGTTCTGGGTGCGTTGATACTTAAGCACCTGTCTATCTGGCGGCTGTTATGGAGTTTTCGGTAGCTGCAGAATTATTGGGAATGGCAGGTAATTCTACTAGAGAAAACGGGAGATCTAGAATCATCGGCGAATGGTTATCCGGAATAATGATAATTGAACAAACTTGCCAGTGTTGTTACTGTTGTGAAATATAATAGCACCTTTTGGTGCTCTACAACTATGTGATTGAAGTAGTTAAAATTTTTCATCAAGCACAACCTACAGCCGAGCGAATCGGTTCGCGTCGCTTTTCGCGTCTATTATGGCAGAGGCCTAATGGGAAACTATTGTCGGTAATATTACAGAGATGCGATTGCGTAAATCCGATTTTGAATTGAACAATTGTTCTTTTGAGAGCAAATAAAACACTTATTTGAAGAGTTAATAGCTTTTGGTACCAATAGCAGTATAGTGACAGCCTCAGCGGTAGATGCAGCCGGTACTTCTCTGAGGCCGATGTGGAAGTAAATGGAATCAGCACGGCGAAACAGTTCGGGCTATGCTTAGACGCGCGTCATTTTTCGTTGTTGATATTCCCCACATGAAACGACGCGCTTTCGTATGATAGCGGCGGTATTAGCGGTACATGCATTTGCCAATACTTCCTCCAGAAAAAGCCGTGTCTAGTTTTCAATGTGAAAACACCTTTCTTCTTGTGTTGACCGTGCGCCTAAGTCCTCACTGATGTAAGATAAACACTACATCCTATGGTAAATTGAACAATTGTCCTTTACAGGACAACAAATAAATTCATGAAGATTTAATTTTGAAGTAGAATACTTCTCTCAGGAAGTTCGGCTACATAGGGATATGAAATGAAAATCTAAAACTGAAAAAAGTGAGAAAAATTTCAAATGCTAATAAATCGGTTAATTTTCGATGGATTTTCTTCGTTTTTGCAGCAATCGATTAGAAAATCTTCTAAGATTCTTACCAAATGCATGAAATTGTAATTTTATCATTCGAACTATTGTACTATTGAAAATTCTTAAGCCTTGTCAAAACACAAAATTCGACCTCTGATTGGTCTTTATACCGCGCTTTCCCAAGCACGGTCGACAGAGTTATGGACCTAGTAAATTGGGAATGCATCATTTGGCCTATATGAGAGCTTCATCAGATAATAAACAGACATTTCATCGGATATTAAATTGAACAACTGAAATTTGAAGGACACAAATGAATATTTGAAGAGTTAATATTTTCCCGTTTTACGCTACAACCCAAAGTTAATTATCTTCATCTACATGCATACTCTGACTATTATTACGTGTTTGCGTCGCTCAGTGTTTGGCTACGGTCATGCAGAACGCAAATAACGGCGCGATGCGATTCGGCAAGACGAAATGTGTTGAAATGTATAGCTCTACTTCACCTTAAAAAGAGCTGTACATTTCACCACGGTAAGGCGAATCGCATCGCGCCGGCATTTGCGTTCTGCATAACCGTAGCCTTTGTTCCGTTCCCGTTCAATGATGTCGTATTAAATGTGCAAATTACAATTCGGCAGTACTTCAACTTCTCATTTGCACAAAATTTAAAAATATTCAATGAGCTTCATTCAAAATATCAAACAAAAAGAAATTACAATACTGCCAATGAACGGTCAACGTTTATTTACTAGAAAAAATGACTGACACACAAGCAGCCGGGTTATCTTTCTTGTGAAAGTATTCTACTTCAACCTTGCGGTCGTGGCTCTGCATACAACCTTCCTGTGATTTTATTTTCGAACGTTGTAGAATGGTATAACTGGAAATAATTTTTCCAGTTATCCCATACCACAACGTGCGAAAAATCTATGTCAGAGCGGATATCGCGCGCTTTCTGGACCATGAAGCATTTATGCGATAGTTGAATGAAATTTGCAGCTGCAGCAACCAGCCTTTTTCAACGCTACTAAATGTATTTGGAAGAGCATATTAAATGGTTATTACTGAACTGCAACTTTGATTGCAGTTTGATGCTGCTGCAATTGCGCAGCAGTGTGATGTATATTACGATTCATTGATACTGTGCATCACAAGCGGTATATGCGAAACAAATCCGATTTCAAACAGAAAAGTTCAGCAAGCTCTGCTCACGGTGATGAGTCCGTTTTAGAAAATTCATAACACTTCATTAACATGGATGTAACGTCTTGAAGAAGATGGTTATTGCTTGACATCACAGCAGAATTTCCACCTTCATACCAATGTCTACCGTCGGCAGTATCGAACACGCAATAATCTGCTTCCATGCGACACGGGGAAGGAAACATTTTTTCCTTCCAAGCCGCGCAACAAGACACAATACATGTTCTTTTGTTACCTTCATGAGAGTGCTATCGGTCCGGCTCGACAGAATGTCCACAAGAAATCATTTTTGTACATCCGTGCTACGAAACTGAGGAAAAACTTGAAAACTAAAAATAAAGGTGGAGTTTATCGAATGATCGCTCTGAGCCAGAATGAATGAGATGTATTTTTTTTTCGAACGTTGTAGAATGGTATAACTGAAAATAATTTAGTCACACCTATTTTTCCAGTTATTCCATTCCATTCCATTAAAGCAAAAATAATATACGAAACATATACGGAAAAATATATCGCTTCACACCAATAAAATGATTAACCCTAATCGAGTGTATTTCCAAAGCTATTGCAAAAAATTATTGACATAAGACAGGCTGTCGTAATTCTACGTTAACCTTGCGGTCGTTTCTTATAAACAACCTCTTCCACTTTTTTCAACAACTAAGCGGATGCTTAACTTATTTTCCAATCGATTGCTGCAAGAAAGAAGAAAACACGTTGAAAACTGACCGAGATATAAGCATTCAAAAAAAGTTTTTGCAAGTTTTGATTGCAGGTTTACGATTTACACTCCTATTGAAGACCGTCCCTAAAAATGTAGTTCTACGAAAAAGTTATAAAATGGAGCAAAAATCAAATGCAGATGGATTTGGGTGACGAAAATTTAAAAACAGTAGGAAGTTGGTATCCAAGACACGGCCGTATGACGTTGAACTATTTTTATATTCTATTAAATTTATTTTATTTATTTTTAATTTTGATTCCATCCAAACAAATAGTAGACGAAATTTTAAAACTTGTATTTCTTGCAATGTTATCTAACAGTGTATTTTTACTTTTCTTTTTTCGACTCTAAGCAAAGTCATGCTAGTTTAATTTTCTATCTTTATTACTACCTTCATTCCTTAAACAAAAATTAAGTGTATTTTTAAACACTAAGACGTTAAAACGTGCATTTAGTATAAATTATTGTTTATATAGTTTATACTAAATTTATGGATGAAACTCATTTATGTTAGCGCCAAAAAACCTTTGTTCGCGGCGTTGGTGCTAAGACAAACATTGAATCTAGTGAATTCGGTATAATTTTTCTCACACAAATTGAGAGTATTTGAAATTGGAGACGCAAACGGTTTAAGCGGCAATTTCCAGATTAGAAACTGTTTGACATTGAACGGATAAAACTCATGCTAGGTTAGCTCCAGCCCAGCATGAGCTCTACATGTGCTTAAAAAAATAACGATTATTTTGATAACTTCTAAAAAGAAAAGCAAGATCTCAATTATACGTAATATGCGGAGTTATTATTGCTGTCAAAGCATTTTGAAATGCTTTGATATTTCTCTCAATAAAGACAAGTTAGTTCGATTTAGCATTTTTTTTGATTGCCATTTATAATTGACACAAGATGATACTCCACACACCTTGCACATACAAGCAAACAAGATAAAACGGTCGTTGACACACGCTACCGATACACTAACGGCTATTGGTAGTGATAGGGGCAGACGCTACGCGACAACTCCGGACCAGCATATTCAGACATGTACAGCAATGCTGTGCAGTCCACCGGTGGGTTCGTCTGCTGTAAAGCAGATGAATCTTCTGATCAGCGCCGCTGCGCAAAAATCAGCTGCTCTGCCGGCTGCGGGTCCAGTAAGAGTCAACCGCCCTTTCGCTGCAGAAGTCGGTTCTACCATGAAGACTAAATTTTTGCAAGCTGGACCTTTCATACGTGGCTATTACATGTTAAATTTCCGGCAGGCGTGGTGAGTGAAACAACAACAACAACAAGTACAAAATTACATTACAGAGTCAGATCGGTTGTATACTTCAGCGTCGGCTGTGCTGGGGAAGAAACGTAGTGAAAATTGTGAATGAGGTTGGAAAAATTCAGAAAAAATTATAAACCATCTTTCTTTTAAAATTACTTCTCACCTATAGGTAAAATCTATAAACATATCTATATGTTTGGGAAGCGCTATTTTTCACATTTTTTAATTGACCAAAATATGAAGAACCGGTCTAAAAAAGACCGAGTTAAAAATCAAAATGTAAGCCAAAGACCAAAAACAGAGGTTTGATCATGACTTCAAATTTTAGGAGTGGTATTTGTAAAACTTGAAGTATAAGCGCAAGTAACACTCGACTAGAGCTACAACCTTTACTAGGTTACCGCAGTAGTTCTTGATTTGTTTTTTCATTGGTGCTTGGAATTTTGGAGATGTTTGGAAAATTCCTAGTATGAGCGAATGTTACACTCAACAAGACCTACAATCTACACTAGGTCATTTCAGAAGTTCTAAATCACTGTAATACAGTGTTATCATTTCAAAGCATTTGAAGAATTGTAGTTCGGAAACCGTTGATTGTGAGCGGGGGCCTAGTGTGGTTGGTAACGTCTCCGCCGACCACGCTCGACGCCTGGGTTCGAATCCCACCGCCGACATAGGTGTCGATGGTTGTGGGGTGGCGTGATCCACTCACAACCAACCCAACTGGTCTAGATTCAATCCTAGCCGACACCGGGAGATTTTCTGAGGCGAAAAATCTCTGGGATCACGCCTTCCATCGCATGAGGAAGTAAAGCCGTTGGCGCCGGTCCGTTAATAAACGGGTCGTGAGTTAGGGTCCTGGGTGTGGAGTCGCCTCCCTGGGCGTCGGTGATTGGCCACAACAGTGGCGGAACTAGACCGACGGAAAATAAGCGAGAATAAAAAAAAAACCGTTGATTGTACAGAAAAACTGTCCGAAAGAGAATTGTAGGAATCAAAATGAACAAAAAAATAAACGCTACAAACTTTAACGTTAACGTTAACGTTGATAGCGCACGATGACCTGCACATAAAAACACGACAAATTTGTCTCGTTATTTTCACAATAGCTGTTCCACTACTATTTCGTGGTTTAGGTATTATTGTTCGTGTTGAGCTCTAATTTTGTGCTGTTGGCGTTATTTAGTATTTCAAAAACTGACTAAACGTTTTAGTGATTTTGAACTATTTTCTAAGGCACTCAAACAATCACATATTTTCGTATATAACTGACCCAAAGAGCTTTATCGCAATATAACTTCTTCAACACTGGAACATTGGTCTCTAAATGTTAACAAATATTCATTCATAAAAATAAGGATATGTGCCTTTTTTCCTTGTAGGAGACTGAACCACTGCAACCATTATTTGATCTATTGTGGTATGCTCCAACTTACTCTAAGTGCGTATAAGCAAGTTCATCACTATTTGGCGAGTTGATGTCCTAGCTACATTGCACGTATGAAGTTTATTACCACACCGGGACTCTTCCTCCAAATATCCGTAGGTTCTATGTGTCCCACACCGAAGTTACGCAATCTGCGGTGTATTAAAACTCGACATTCGTAGAGTTGATGTTCTGATGTTTCGCTCTCGCTGTCACAAAGGTGACATTTATCACCATCAAGTTTGACTAGCTTTTTGAGGTGATACTTACTCGGACAGTGCTTTGTTATTAGACCTGTAAATGCCCTCAAATCTTTCTTATTTGGCCTGAGAAACACGAGGCTCTTCTTGCGATTTGGCTGTACAATGTTTTTCGATTGTCGTAATCCGCTCATGACATTCCAGTTTGCTTTGATGGTCGCTTTCTTCCATTCACCGAGTTCAGCTTTCAGTCTGGCTGGTCTGGCTAGTAAGTCAGCCTTCTCATTTCCTTCGATTCCACAGTGACCAGGAATCTAGTATAAGTTAACCTGGTTTTTCATAGCCAACTGTTGGAGCATTAGGATGCATTCCCACATTAGTTTATTGTGGCAAAAAGAAGAATCAAAGGCTTTAAGTGCTGCCATCCTGAATTGTGGGTCCATCTCGTTGCCAGCTTACACGTAAAAAAACTCTCCGATCTTGCGTGCGGCCTTCCGGCAGTTAACCGGAACATTCGTCATGGCGGCCGAAAAATGCGTGTAGGCATGCATAATTCTTTCATCGTTTTATTTATCAATTCCTCCACCGTTTTCGTGACAAAATTGTTGGAGTATATCTTACGCTTACGTTTCTAATAGTGAGCCGACACCAGATCCGACCAAAATACCGCCTCTTCCGCCTTATAGTATTACTTGATGATCGACGCAACTTCCGGCAGGCACTTCGTACTATAAATTTCCCTTTCCACGGCCAGTCCAGAGCGAAAGAAGAGCAGCTTTGACATCCCCTTCTCTCTGATTGTTAGCCACAGCAGCACCTTCTTGAGGAACTTGGTATGTGCAAGTAACTTCACCTTGGTGCTTACTTCCTTTGTGGGAGAAGTAAAATACGAAGTGCCCTGCCAGTCGTTGCTATCCAGTATGAGACAGGTCTCGTCGTCCATCACCACCTCCACGTCGTGTTTTCCCGAAAAAATTGATTTGACCATCGCATTCAGGCGTGGTCGCTGCGTCATTGCCTGCAGCTCCGTGACTGCTGTTTTCTGACATGTATATCCATGTTAGCCAAGCACTTTTTCACTGTTTGGCTGGCTGCACCGACCTCCCGGCCAAGCGCACGCATCTATGCTGCCATTTTTCCCTCGGTCTTCCTATTCAGCAACCTTTGGAGCTTCTGGACCCGCAGGGTCGTCGGCCGTGCGGAACCAGGCTTTCTTCCAATGCTTTGATTGTTGTCCAATAGTGTTAAGATGTTGCAGATGCCGGAACGGGCGTATCCGGTGTTCACGAGCTGCCGCTTGATGTCCGTTTTTGACGCAACGGAGTGCCGTTTTTGGAACGCACACACTTCAGAATGGAGTAGCTTCACTGTTATCACCATCACGGGTGGAGTTGGACTGATAAAGCTATTAAACATTTTTTGCTGACTCATGAATTAATATGATTGATGCTGCGTGCGTTGTTTCATCCTATCCCGTTTTCCGGTTTTTGGTGTGAAAATAACATAAGGTTGTCTCCAACTAGGAGGAATGTAATTTAGTATTAGGCACGCCTTACACACCTCCGTAATGATTGGAATGAACAGTTGTTTGCTCTTCTGGAGCATAACTGGCTGTATTCGATCCATTCCCGGAGACTTGTATGGTTGGAAAGAGTCTTGTCCATTCGACCTTCGATTTATTGAATATGGAACAGGCGAGTTCTTGGGATTCAGTCTAAGTCGCATTTGAGCTTAGCTGTTCTCCTGCTTGATCCTGCATCTCATCAGTATTTGAACATGATCCTGGGAAGTGATTTTCCATAATAATTTTCCGTGTTTCCTGAGAATCTGAAATGTTTTTTAAACAAAGCTTTTTGCAACCTGGCTGCAGTGGATGTATTTCAATATGTTCACTCACAAACTTATAACAGTTTCTTCTAGATTTTCTTATTTCCTTGTTAGTTTCGCTTCATTGAATAGTTACCTAGAGGACATTCAAAGTCCTTCGAGGGTCTTATTCCACCAATTATTCTTTATTTGACACTTATGTCTTGATAGGACAACTTTCATAGTATGCATTAGGTGTTTTGTTTGTGATCAGATTAGAGCATGTTTACAACTCATCTTTGGTTCGGATTTCACTTACAAAAACAGGTTTGAGGATTAACAGGATTAACAAGTCACTGTTATAGAGATCCCAGTTACTTTTCCTGGGGTTACGGTATCTATAGGTATCTTGCAGGATTTCTCTTACACAGTAATCGAAAATAATTTACCTGTGATCTGATAATAAACTTTCATCATACAAATGCTAATTTTATATTTTGTTTGAAAGTTTGTTGCTGGACACAGTTATATCCAGGACTTCCTCGCGTATTGCGTTCATGAAAGTGGGGTTGTTACCTTGATTGCATATATTTTTATTATTTGTTAGTATATATTCTAGAAGGCACTCACTCCTTTGGTTTAGATTCGTACTACCCCAAACTGTTGTTCTGTAATTGTTCTGTTTGCAGTAGTTGATAAGTCTTTTCTTGTTCCCCAGGAAAGTACGCCAAGACGATGATGAGCCCGACTTTTCCTCTAGCCGTAGGAACTTCTATTTGTATGATCGCTGAATCTCTGTTGATGAATTCTGTAATTGGTGTGATATTTGTCAAATCACTTACCAGAATGGCTGCTCTAGGAAGAGGCTGCGCATCGTCAAAGATCAGCTTACCGATATTACTGGGGATCCCAAGTATTTTATTTTTGTTGGCCCATGACTCTTGTATCAGGGTCAAGTTTATGTTTTCTTTGGTAAAGCTTTAACAGAGGATTCCAGTAACTCCTCTCGCATGGTGAAGATTTACCTGAATAAATTTAATGGTTGGTTTTGTTAGCATGTTCGGATTTTTGGATTTTATCCGATTCCCCTGATCAGATTGACGATCTCTTCCCTCCTTACTCTCATTGTTACGTGACTTCCCGGGGGGTTGGGAGCTGATCTGTCTCACCTCTTTTGTCCAGTCTGGGTTTATCTTTTTTCCGTTCAGTATTATTGCGAGACTTCTGTCTCATCCTTTCCTAGTGTTCTGATTCGAGTCTGGGTTCTCCTCGATTACGCCTTGATTCTTCTTCGGATGCTGTTCTCACTTCGCGCTCGGGCACTTATTTTCTTAGCCAGTGGTTGACCCTAACTTGCCTTTAATTGGCACTTTTCTAAGTAACACCCAAAATTTCCATATGTTACAAGGGGGCAGTAAGAAACAGACAATCAAATAAAGTCACCAAAAAACATACACCAACGAAAAACATGAATAGTCCCCCATGAAATCATCGACGAAAAACGTAAACTATTAGGAAAAAAAAGGTGATCTGAAGAAAATCTATGGTAAAAATTTCTAGGGACTAGAGTCTAATAGAGAATTTCTTTATTCCACCAGCTCACCTCCTTTTGACCGGGAGTCGCCCGACCTGCTGTCAAAACCCTTCTTTATTCGCTTGAATTTGACCCAGAATTGATCTGGAAGCGCCTGCAAAACAGACAGGTTCGCACTGTAATTTTTGTCAGTTTTGCGAGTGGGTTCATTACATTACATTATTACATCGTATTTGTCAAAACGGTGAAAATACGCGGGTGATGCTGAAAACAAAAGAAAAATATGACTCGTCGCTTTGTGCAGTGAAATCATGAAACGCCAATGTGTTTGTTATGGAATTAATGGAGTCGGATTTAGATTTGGATTCCGATTTCGAGTTCGAAAGTGCTTTAATCATAATTTTCAGTAAGTTATCAAGCAGGAGTCCGGTGGCGTATTTTGTCGGATATACGGAATAAGTATTTTGCCAGCATTATGTTTACATCGCACATGGTCTCACGTATACCAACGCAAGGCTTTAGATCGTAGATCGAAATCGTTTTTTTATTCCACCCGAAAGTTGGCGCTAAGCCCGTGGAACAAAGAAATTCGCTGTAAGGAGAACGGGGCCAGGAATGATCCAATTTTTTGCGTGGCTAGTGTGGATAGCACTTTAACCAAATTTTCTCTAAGGCGGCATCCATAAATTACGTAACGCTCATAGGGGGGAGGGGGGGTATTCTTAAGCGTTACGATTTGTTACACAGGGGAGAGGGGGAGGTGAGTTCAGCGTTACGTAAAGAAAAATCTTTGGAGAGACTCTCCAGAAAAGAGCATTTTTATCAAGGAAAACCTTCTGCAGCGTTACGTAATTTTTATGGGGGGGGGGGGGGGTAGGTGTTAGCGTTACGTTTTGTTACATATGGGGGGTGGGGGTCCAAAAATTGGGTTTTTTTTCGTTACGTAATTTATGGATGTCGCCTAAATACATTCCAAAAATGCATGAAAATTGTATCCTTTCTTACAATTTCCTTTATTTATCCAGCATTATCATTTTTTTCGATTTGAGCTTTTGGAGTGCACCTGCGCTGTCCAGTGTAATTTTTTAGATGGATAATTTATTTTCCTAAAATTCTTCTAAACGAACGAAAGAATGAAAGAACTTTTAACGAGAACAAAGTTTTTCAAACAAAAACTTTTTCGTGTCTTCGTGAAGTACTGACAAGAGTTACAGAGGAGATGTCAAGGGTTGATTTCAGCTCTTGGTCTAACCAATTATCGTTTGGGGGGTTAATGAAGTCATAGAGAACTAATCTTTTGCAGGTAGATGCAATGCATTATGTAGAACCATCGTGCAAGCAATTAACGCTCTAGGACATCATTTACCCCCCTGACGATGATAAGTAAAACCCAACGATAATAGAGCCTATACCCTATAATGAAATACAAAAATGAATTTGATATCCTAAAAACTGAAAAAAAAAACATTCTGATAGCAAAAAGTGAATTTGAAAAAAAATCTCAGATTTGTTTTAAGGAGTTTTTATATAGACAATTTAGCTGTTTAAATCTCTTCTGAATAAATCAGAGTGTTGTAATTAAAAATAGCATCTGAGGTTCGTTTATGGCCTCCAGATATCATATTCTTTCTTCTATATATTCAACACGGTCTTTTGAAAGCTTGCCGAGCGACATAGCTTCACGTCAAAAATTCTAACAGAGCATCCAATTGATCTACACTCTAAAAAATAGGCACGTAAAATCCACCTGAAAAATCACGTAAGTGA
The DNA here is from genome assembly GCF_029784165.1 of Wyeomyia smithii. Classification (NCBI taxonomy): domain Eukaryota; kingdom Metazoa; phylum Arthropoda; class Insecta; order Diptera; family Culicidae; genus Wyeomyia; species Wyeomyia smithii. Next base: position 187,373,965 of record NC_073694.1, on the reverse strand, counting down.
CTGATCTTCAGAAAATCTGCCATTTTGAGTGACATTAGTAACTTTCACCTGAATTTCACGTACGATTCACTGTCAATTAACGTAAATCGGTCAAATTATAATGTAAATAGTTTGAGCGCGTTGGTATTTGTGTGTTTTGACTTTGTTAGTGTTAGTGCGACTGTGGTGTAACGTTTCCGACAGCGAAATTTACGTGAATTTTTAGTATGCAAAAAAAATTCAACATGGCGTACGAAAAACTCGTAAGCTGCTTCAGCTATTTCTATATTGGAAAACACGCAATGTAAGTAACCAGAATAATATTTAGATTAACAGAAAAAACATATACATTTTCCAAATTTTCAGTTGGTGAATTCTTCCCGGACGATTGGAATCGTCAACGGTCATTTTCGAGCGGAATACCTCCTGCCGGTTGAACGGTCGACATTTTTCCGGCCATTCCTGTTTTTTCCCTGTCGGGAATTTGATGATTTTAAACAAGTAATTATATTTTAGTATTTGAAAATAAATTATATTTTTTATATGCGCTGTCTAAATTATTTACTTAAAATTCACGTAGATTCCATCTGAATAACACGTAAAAAGTACGTGAAAATTATGTGGGGTGTATGCGTTCTGTTCATGGTTTCACCCTGAGAGTGTCACCTAAATATCACGTAAAAAGGTACGTGAAAATCAGGTTATAATCACCTGACCAACACGTAGACGTTTGACACTGAAGTTGACACTAACACATGAACGGCTTTCGAGAAATCGGCAAAAGTTACGTGAAAAGAAGGTGGATGAGAATCAGCCACTTTTCTCGGTAAATTTTACGTGCATTTTATTCAGAGTGTAGGTTAATGGAAGCAAATATTAGTTGACCTGCTGGGACGAAGGGGAGTCTGTCGAACTCTTTACTGATACACAGAAACAGAAGGCGGCAAATGTTTACTCAGGATGATTGTGTATAACAAGTGATGCAATAATGAGTGAGAATAACATGTCAAAAATTTTTCGTGTTCTTTATCTATTTAGTGTCACATATATGATTGAAATCTTTTTTTGGTTTAACAACCTTGATTTTTCGAAATCTGATATCAACAATATAGAAAACTAACAAGTAGTCCAACGTTAAACTTTAAGTGGAATTTTATGTGGAGCCTTTTTTTATAATGACGAATGAATTCCTACTGCAATGCCGTCACTTTCCCTTATCATTGACCTGTTAAATTTCCATCTCAAATAGTCTCCCCGGCCAGTAAAACCAAGAATCCACAATAGGGTGTCCCAAAATTGCACAAGTCCGGGGCTCACCCTCCAGATGATAGAAAATAGTAATACGAACAAACTTTTGTTCGGCGGCAGCTCTAGAAAATGCTGTTTTCAACTGGCCCCGATGACTTTTTTGAAAAAATCTGTTTTTCTTATGTTAGATCCAAAAAACGTGTCCAGTTATCCAATTTTCCATGAAACCTAATCCTTTTATATTTTTTACAGGTTCCTTAGGGTCTAGACTGTAAGGAAAAAATTCGTTTCGGATTGATCATCGTTAATTTATTTTCCTAAAAAAAATCTATCGTTTGGAAAAGAGATTTTTAAAGTATACTTAGACATTCAATCAATAAAAATGGGTATTAAACCTTATGCTCTCACCAACTGAATGCCATTAAAAGTTGGGAAATTTTATGGAGAAGAATATTGCCAAAGACTACATGGCTCTGAAATTACTTGATTTTGAGTTATTTCTAGATAAACATTTCAAAAGATCCTATCTGCTTTTATCGTTTTTTCGCAGCGTCTTTTTATTTTGGTAATGGTTCAGCTTCAGTAACTTTCCCAAGCGATGTTTTCGTTCAGAAGACTAGAGTGATCCCTCCGCTATCAACTTGTGCAAATAACGTGTCATAAGGTGTTTAGTAAGTTGTGGTGATTGAATGAAGGTGATCGATCAAAAAATCGTTCAAAGCAGATAGGACCTTTTGAAAAATTTCTCTAGATTTGTGATTTACTGTGAAATAAAAAGTTGAGTTTTAATGTTTGCCTACAATAATCAAGGTCGAGTGAAAAAATTGAATAAATATTATCAAGTTTACTAAAGCGGAGGAAATGTACGTAATTTAACGAGGATGCGAAAAATGAACAAGGACAGAAAGTGCGACTTAAAATTAGAAAAAAAACTTATTCAGATGAAACTCGAACCCGCAATCTCCGGTGACTTCGGTACGGTGCCGGGTCTGCAGACTGCACTTGTGGTATCTTCCGGATGTCAATGTTAGCCTGGTATTTTTCGAAAAAAATGTTAATGATGACTCGAAGAGAAGGTGGTGAAAAGCAAAGCAAAGCCTTGGTGCTACATTCCGTATCGGAACTCGACATTCTGTTTGTTGTACACAGACTTCGCTAGCGCTACGATCCTACTGACACTAACAGTCTCTCCCGAGCCGAGACTCGAACCTACGACGACTGGCTTGTTAGGCCAGCATCGTACCTCGAGACCAGCTGGGAGAGGATGTGGTACAAAACTTGAAAAAAGTGAGCAGTGGAAACGACAATTCAAGAGTGAAGAAATTTTCGTCTGTAAAAACTTTGTGGACCCACAGAGAAGTCACTAAAGTTTTTTCGATAGACTGCGGTTTGGTATCAAGTTTTTTTATTCAGGAAGATCCCAAGGCCTGGATAGAAAGAAATTATTATCTTGATGCCAAATCGAAGTGTTGAAGCTTAACAGTTATCAATGACCCTGCAGAACGGGCCTTTTGAGTAGCAGGAGATTTAGTTGAAATTATAATACTATATGATACGGCAAATGAACATTTTAGTATTAGAAAACATCAAAATGTAACTTTTTATTCCACAATAAATCACGAATAACTCAAAATCAAGTTATTTCAGAGCCATGTAGTCTTTGGCAATGTTCTTCCCCATAAAATTTTCCAACTTTTAATGGCATTCAGTTGGTGAGAGCATTAGGTTTAATACCCACTTTTATTGATTGAATGTCTAAGTATACTTTAAAAATCTCTTTTCCAAACGATAGATTTTTTTTAGGAAAATAAATTGACGATGATCAATCCGAAACGAATTTTTTCCTTACAGTCTAGACCCTAAGGAACCTGTAAAAAATATAAAAGGATTAGGTTTCATGGAAAATTGAATAACTGAACATGTTTTTTGGATCTAACATAAGAAAAACAGATTTTTTCATAAAAGTCATCGGGGCCAGTTGAAAACATCATTTTTTAGAGCTGCCGCCGAACAAAAGTTTGTTCGTAACACCATTTTCTATCATCTGGAGGGTGAGCCCCAGACTTGTGCAATTTTGGGACACCCTAATCCACAATCAGTGCACGTTATATATTTTATCATCGGAAAATGAGTGCGAAAGAATTTCATTCATTCAAATAGCAAATTCTTGTCCTTAAAATCAGTACAAGGGAGTGATCTTACTTTAGTCATAGTGTTTGCTCCTGCCCTTTCTTCCTTGCGTTACGGTGACGATTTTCGTTGTGTACAAGTCAAACATTTGCACTTTGCCACGTCTGTGGGGTTTTGCGAACGAGCGCTTCGATCAGGGCCACACTCTGGGATGTAGTTTATAAACTGGCATTCCATCGGGGGAGCGTGAAGGTGGCGGACGTTCTTTATTGGGTGGAAGGTAGGTAAATTTCGAATGTTTATTCTGCATCTCGGCTCAGCTTCCCCAAGGGAGGGCTAGCGAAATGGAGCAGCGTAGCATAAATTTCTTTATTACAAACGACAATCCCACACACACCCACAGTACAAAGTTATATTTCTTCCCAGGCAGCAGCCAACCTGACTCTCCAAGCAATCATGGGACGGCCTCCCTTCGGTATGATGTGACCACCTTGCGACACGGCTGGCACGTGAACATAGTAGCGCCAATAAATAATCTCTCTGTTCTCCGTTCCGTTCGGCTGCTGGCGATGGGATCGGTGTGCGAAAATGGCGTCTTCGTAATGATGTCACCCGGGAACCCGGATTTGCGCCGCGCCACTGTAGAAACTATCGTCGCTTCTTTAGTCCGTCTGCGTGATGGACGGTCCTGTAAGCTAGCTTTTACTTCCACGTACTCCCCGAAGACGTACCGCGCCGTCCTCTCGTGTTCTTCAATGCATAAGTATGACTTTGATTAATAGTACCAATAATGTTCTGTTTCTCCTGGGATAAACGACGTGTGTGTCACTCTAGGCGAGTTCCGAACTACAAATAGTCTCACATTGAAGTGAAGCAGCCGGTCTTTCCAGTGACGACGACGACGGCGACTACGACGACAGTAACAACGGGCTGCGTACGTGTGGATTGTTATGATCCGCAGCGCAGACACTTCGCAAGACTGCTGTTGTAAACGATACACACTGCTGTTACTGCCGGTGGTGGCCCCTGACAGGCAGACAGGTGAAACCGACAGTCATCCAGGGATGTTCACACAGCGGATGGAAATATTGCAACTCTCCGTGTCGGACATGGTGTCAAAACCAACGGGTGGCAACCCAACCGCAAAGGGAAGCTTTTCCGAATGGCTGCGCTGCTGTGAGGACTCTGAAGCAATTGAAACTGGCGCGTTGTGGCCTGCTGTCGAATTTACGACCATCGAAGTTCGGCCGTAGATTAACTGCAGGCACTGGGGATGACTTTTTTTTTTGCTTCGGGCTGCTGCTCAATGGTCAGTTTTTGCGTAATTGTTTTTGTTGTGGTAGATGAAACCAATCGGAAATGAAGCAGTTTTGAAAACTCCAAAACGACTGTCAAAATACAAATTTTTAAAATGCTTCAAATGTAAAGTTAGAAAAAATTTTAAATCACAATTTTTTCAACATTCGAAGAAGAGATAAATAGACAAAGTTTTTACACGCACAAGTTTTCAATGTGCAAGGGAGAGGAAGGTAAGTTGAATTTGTCCGTGCAATTCGACCTTCCTGTTCCTGTGAACTTTGGCGCCTCTAGTAAATGCAGAGGTGACATCAAGTAGAATTTCCTCGTAACCCAACAGTTAATAGGATGATTCCCGAATAAAATCCGCTCCAGTAATCGATTCATGTTTCGACAATGCCGCTATTGTTTCGCCGTGCGAGACACCAAAGATCGATATAGCAACGAAGGCCACAGCAGCAGGATGATGCGCGCTTCATGTGGTTTCTTTCCGTTATTGAATTGGATACGAGCCCTTAGGATTCGTCCGTTCGTTTGTTCGTTCGTTTGTTCATTTTCATGAACCGGAATCTGCATTATTATTAGCTGCAGGCAAAGGCAGGGGCAGTCTGTTATTCTGTCCCTGTGGCAGTGTGGCTGGCTGCATGTGCGAGTCAATTCGTTAAGCGTATAATTTGCAAATCTTAAACAGTGTGTCAGCTGCGCTTCCAACAAAACGCCAGGGTTGCACTAGAAACCGTCGAAGTTCGAAACGACTCGTAAAGCATTCAATGTTGTATCGTCTTCTGCCTGAAGCCAACCCTATCCTGTTTGAAATGAATCTATCACGGAGCATTGGCTACATTCGGATGTTCAATGCAACTGTGGCCTGGTGGCAATTTTTGCCTTGTGTTGGTGTTGATTTTGAATTCAAACAGAATCCCTTCTCAGAACTGTGCAAAAATGGTGCGACGACGGTGCAGCGAAACAAGAGCCAGACTGGGACGGGAAGTATACCCGAGGATAGTTTGTGACAGTGAAACATGTCTGCGGCATCCGAAACCGCACTACTGCGATCGCAAACCGGGGGCGTTGGTGGCGGAGCTTGGGGAATTTTTCGTGAGGACAAAAGGGCAGACACACAGTTTTGATGCTGGCGAACTGCTAGAATGACTAAAGGAATCGTTCATGGGATGCTGTTGCTACTGGTGGAACCTTTACACTTAATTTGAACGAAATGGGAAACGATACAACAGCCGGGAAGATGGCAAAAATAGAACGATTTATTTCTCTGGGCGACTGAAATATTACACCGAATAGTAAATAAATTCCGAGAAAGTGTTTGTTTTATGAAATATTCATGGTTTGACCCGGCGGCATTGTTGCTCGGATACGATTGAAACCTGCAAACCAAACAGATGAACACCGGCTGTCCTGGTATCGAATGTCGACAATCGAAACTTTTATAATACTGATTACGCAGAGGGATCGGAGGCCGAAAAGTGATTATTGCTGGTAGCTTTACGAGCGGCCTAGCAGATAGCATATAATAAAGTCGTTTGAAAAACAAGCAATAAAACTTGTGAAAGGTGGGGGGGATCGGGAAAACGCCATTCATTTCGAATTGTTTTCGATTGTCTGTCCGGTCGAGGTTAACAATGTAGGCTTTTCATTCATCATTTTTCTGTTTAAAGTGGTACTGCTGACTTCTACTTCAGCTTTCATGTAATTTTTTAGTTTTTGTGGCCTTTGAAACGATTGTGGTTTTTCTAGCTTGTGTTGGTGTTGGTGCAATATTTCCTTGACTCTCGATTTCGGATATGCAACTTTTAGGTATAAAAATTTTGTTGTTCGATTTTAAATTTTGAGTTTTTTAGCATTTGACTTTCTACCAGTGATATTTGAATTTCGAGTTAGAAGTTTATTGTAATGTTTCCACTCTCTACTATTTACTATTTACTCTTCACTTTTCACTATTGACACTTGAACCTAGACTCTGGAATCATGATTTAAAATTCTAGACTCTGATCTTTGGACTCTAGACTCTGGCCTTTGGCCTATGGACTCAGCACTCTAGGCTCTGGACTCTGGACTCTGGACTTTGAACTCTGGACTTCGGACACTGGACTCTAGACTCTAAATTCTGGACTCTGAACTCTGGACAGTAAATTCTGGACTGTGGACTCTGGATTCTGACCTCCGGATACTGGAATTTTGACTCAGGCCTTTGGACTCTGGACTCTGGACTCGGGACTCGGGACTCTGGACTTTGGACTCCGGATTCTAGACTCGAGATTCTGGACTGTGGATTCTCTACTCGGGATTTTGGACTCTTGACTCAGGATTCTGGACTGTGTCCAGAACTCTGAACTCTAGCCTTCGGACTCTTGACTCTAGACTCTGAACACAGAGCCCAGGACTCTGGATTCTGGACCAATAGATTCGGGACTCTGAACTGAACTATGGGCTCTGGACGCTGAACTCAAGACTTTGGGCTTTGCACTCTGGACTCTGAACTCAGAACTCAGGACTCTGGATTCTGGACTCTGGACTGTGAACTCAGGACTCTGTACTCAGGACTCTTGACTCAGGACTCTAGACTCAGGTCTCTGAACTCAGAATTCTTGCCTCTGAACACTGGAATTTTGACTCTGGACTCTGGATTCTGGACTGTGGAATCTAGACTCTCGACTTTGGGTTCTTGACTCTTGAATGTGAACCCTTGAATTTGAACTGTGATTTCTGGACTCTGAACTCTTGACTCTGGACTATTATTTATTTCCCTTGTAGGAGCCTATGACCACTGCTACCATTAGTTAGATATATTGTGGTATACTCCGCGTTACTTTATATGCACTGTCAGTTCGTTCCATCACTATGGGTTTCAGTGATTGTCGCCCAGACTTTGCATTTCACACCAAGAAGGTATGGCTTCTTTGATGAAGTTCCTTACCTTCGTTAGTTCAGCAGACCATATCTCTTTAGGCGTAAGGACACCTTTTCCAAGAATACGCAGTCTTCGCTGAATCAGTGCGCTGCATTGGCATAGTAAGTGTTCCGAGGTCTCTACTTCAGAATAACAGAAATGACATATGTCATCTGTCAGTTTACCTATTTTTTTAAGGTGATACCTACTCGGACAATGTCAAGTCAGTAGGCCAGTTAACGTGCTCTACTGACTGGACACTGTCCGAGTAGGTATCACCTTAAAAAAAATAGGTAAACTGACAGATGACATATGTCGTTTCTGTAATTCTGAAGTAGAAACCTCGGACTCCGGATTATGGACTCCGGATTATAGACTCGGGACTCTGGACTCTGGATTCTGTACGTGGGACTTTGGACGCTTGACTTTGGTTTCTGGACTGTGGACTGTGGACTCTGAACTCTGGACTCTGGACTCTTGACTTTGGACTTTGGACTTTGGACTCTGGACACTGGAATTTTCACTCTGAATTCTGGAATCTGGAATCTGAACTCTGGATTCTGATCTCTAAACTGTGGACTGTGAACTCTGAAATCTGGACTGTAGATAATGGAATACGGACCATGGACTCTGGACATTGAACTCTCGACTCTTAAATCAGGACTGTGGACTCTGGATTCTAGACTTTAAACTCTGGACTCTAAATTTTGGATTCTTGAATCTTGACTCTTTACTCGATACTCTTTACTCTTTACTCTTTACTCTTTACTCTTTACTCTTTACTCTTTACTCTTTACTCTTTACTCTTTACTCTTTACTCTTGACTCTTTACTCTTTACTCTTTACTCTTTACTCTTTACTCTTTACTCTTTACTCTTTACTCTTTACTCTTTACTCTTTACTCTTTACTCTTTACTCTTTACTCTTTACTCTTTACTCTTTACTCTTTACTCTTTACTCTTGACTCTTTACTCTTTACTCTTTACTCTTTACTCTTTACTCTTTACTCTTTACTCTTTACTCTTTACTCTTTACTCTTTACTCTTTACTCTTTACTCTTTACTCTTTACTCTTTACTCTTTACTCTTTACTCTTTACTCTTTACTCTTTACTCTTTACTCTTTACTCTTTACTCTTTACTCTTTACTCTTTACTCTTTACTCTTTACTCTTTACTCTTTACTCTTTACTCTTTACTCTTTACTCTTTACTCTTTACTCTTTACTCTTTACTCTTTACTCTTTACTCTTTACTCTTTACTCTTTACTCTTTACTCTTTACTCTTTACTCTTTACTCTTTACTCTTTACTCTTTACTCTTTACTCTTTACTCTTTACTCTTTACTCTTTACTCTTTACTCTTTACTCTTTACTCTTTACTCTTTACTCTTTACTCTTTACTCTTTACTCTTTACTCTTTACTCTTTACTCTTTACTCTTTACTCTTTACTCTTTACTCTTCACTCTTTACTCTTTACTCTTTACTCTTTTAAACCCATTTGTTTTTACGCGTTAGTTTTACTCTTTTTATTTACTTGTTGTATCATATTCGTTGTATGGTACTCGTTGTATTTAACTTGTTATATTTTACTCGTTTTTTTTCTCGTTGTTTTTCACTCTTAATTTTTTGCTTTCACTGTTTACTCTTATTGTAACTCGTTATTTTTCGTTATTTTCATTTGTTTTGCATACTCGTTATGCTCTGCTAGTTATTTTTAATCGTTATTTTTTATCTCATTGTATGTTACTTACTGTATTCAACTCGTTATATTTTACACGTTATTTTACTCTCTTTATTGTATTTGTTATAGTTTATTTGTTATTTAATACTTATAATTTTTACTCGTTATTTCTGTTTGTTATATTTTTACTCGTAGTAGTTTTACTCTTTATATTTTGCTCTTTAATTTGTATTATTTGTTTTATTCGTTATATTGCACTGGTCAATTCTAACTCATTATATTTAATTCCTTAGTTTTTACTCTTTTGTTCTGTCATTTTTTTTAACTCATTATATTTTAGTTATTAAATTTTGCTCGTTCCAAGTTACTCGTTTATTTTTTTTTATGTCTGCTCTATATTTTCACTCTTTTTCATTGTTCTTTGTTTTTCCTCGTTATGTTTTATTCATTATTTTATCTTTTTAGTTTCTATTCGTTGTTTGTAAATTAAATTGTAATTGAGTAAATCGTTATTCGTTTTTTATCGTCATTTTTTGTTGTATTTCACTCGTTACGTTTTATTTCTATGTCTACTTTATATTTTTACTCGTTTTCTTGCTTGTTATTATCACTCGTTTTGTTTTACTCGTTATTTCCCATTCGTTTTTTTTACTCGTAAATTTTCGCTCGTTAGTTTTTTCTTGTTGTGATACACGTTGTGTTTCATTCGTTGTTTCCATTTGTTGCCATTTACTCGTTTTTTCATCGTTATGTTGTTTATTGTTTACTCGTTATTCAATACTCATTATTATTTATTCGTTAGTTCCACTCCTTTTACTGATTTGTTACATTATACTTGTTATTCGTGCTCGTTAAATGTTACACGTTTAAATAAACTTGTTACATATTACTTGTTTTTTTTTTCTCGTTATTTTTTTCTCAATTCTCCCCCCTATTTTACTCTTTTATTTTAAATAGTTAGTTTCATTCGTCATACTTTATTGATCAGTGGTCTTCCCACTATTTATGACTCGTTATATTTTAGTTGTTGTATTTTGCTCGTTATTTCTACTGGTTTCATTTTTCTCGTTAATTTGCACTTTACTCGTCTTATTGTAATTGTTATTCTTGATTTGTTTTTTTTATATATTCGGTTTTTATTTGTCATTCCGTACTTGTTAGTTTCTATTCGCTGTTAGTTTACTCGTACTCGTTTTTTCACTTCTTTTTTCACTCTTCATTTTAATTCGTTGTTTCACTTGTTATTTCTTACTCGTGATTGTCACTCGTTTTTTTATAATTCACTCAGTATTTATTTTTCGTTGTTTTATACTTATTATTTTTACTGGTTATTATTTTACTCGTTATATTTTGCTCTTTAATTTTTACTAGTTAGTTTTACTCGTTATATTTTTCCCGTTAGAATTTACCGTTCAGATCTTACTTTTCATATTAAATTCGATATTTTTTACTCATTTTACTACCCATTTTCTTAGCTCGTTATGTTTTAGTTGTTGTATTTTGCGCTTTATATGTGGTTTGATTTCACTCGTTACTTTTTGCTTGTTATTTTTTATTCGTTATATTTTACTCGTTATATTTATTTGTTTTTTTTTTAATATTATTATTTACTCGTTATCTTTTATTCGTGATTTTTCACTCATTAGTGTTTACTAGTTGTTCGTTTTTTTCTCTTTTCTATTACCTGTTTTTCGCTTGTTATGTTACTCGTTTTACTTGTTGCATTTCACTCGTTACTCTTTATTCTTATAGCTACTCTATATTTTTACTAATTTTTTGTTCGTTATTTTTACTCGTTTTGTTTTACTCGTTATATTTGGTTCGTTATGTTATTCTTGTTAGTTTTTACTCGTAACAACGAGAACACGTTTAATCGTTTCTCCTTATTTTCACTCGGTTTTTATTTGTTATGTTACTTGTTATTTTTCATTCGTTATATTTTGTGTTGAGTTTCACTCGTTACTTTTTTTTGCTCGTTATTGTTACTCGTTTGGTTTTACTCGTTTTGATTTTACATTCGTTTTCTTATTCGTTAGTTTTTACTCGTTATATTCTCTCGTTATTTTTCTCTCGTCTTTTTTTCTCGTTATTTTTTTTTAGTTGTTGTATTTCACTCATTGTTTTTGCTTAACTATATATTCTACCCGTTATGTTTCACTCGTCAATTCGCATATCTTTATTTTTTTTTGTTTTTTTTTTTACTCGTTAATTTTCAGTCAACATTTTTTACTTTTTTTTCGCTTGTTTCATTTATTCGTTAATTTCTACTAAGTATCTTCAACTTATTATTTTTTACTTGTTTTTTGCTTTGCTAGTAATTCGTTACTTGTTTTTTACCCGTTAATTTTTATTTTTACCATTTCACTCGTAACTTTTGTTTTTTTTTTACTTTTCATCATTCACTTTGACTCTTCATTCTATACCTTAACATTTTAGTCTTGTATTATTAAACCGTTGCATCGGAATTGTGTTTTTTTTTGCTCGTTATTCAACACTCATTATTTTCTACTTGTTAGTTTTACTCGTTTTATTGACATGTAATATTATACTCGTTATTTGTAGCTTGTTATATGTTACACGTTTTGTTTACCTTGCAATATTATATATAGTTTTTTATTCGTTATTTTTGACTCGTTATATTTTACGCTTTATTGCCATTAAACAATAAAGCGTAAAATAAGTTTCACTCGTTATATTTTACTGGCCAGTTTCAACTCTTACTCTATTCGTTATTTTCTCGTTTCTTTTTTATTCCTATTATTCCTTCTCGTTACCTGTTGTTTGTTGTATTCTGCTAGTTATATGTAAAGTTATAGTAATATCGTCAATTTTTACTCGTTAATTTCCACTTGTTACATCTCACTTGTTATTGTTCACTCGTCATAGTTTGATCGTTATTCTTCATTTGTTTTTTTTACAAGTTTTTTATTTGTTGTTCTTTACTTGTTAGCTTTCTCTCGCTGTTAGTTTACTCGAGACTCGTTTTTTCACTCCTTTTTTTCTCTTTTTATTCCTTATTTTTACGCGTTATTTAGTCGTTATATTCACTCGCTATTTTTCGCTCATTATCTTTTACTCTTCGTTTCTTTCTCGTTATTTTTACTCGTTGTTTTTAGTTGTAGTATTTTACTCGTCAATTTCACTTTTCATGTCTACTTATTACTTTTTACTCGTTAGTGTTTATTTGTTATTTTTAGCTCATTATATTTAACTCGTTATACTTTACCCGTTTTGTTTCACTTGCCAATTATCATTTCTTTATTTTTATTTGTTATTTTTAGACTGTTCATTTTTTACTACTCCATTTAAAACGCTGCTATTCATTTTTATGTTTACACTATAATTACTCGTTCTTTTGCACATTATTTTTACTCGTTAGATTTTATTCGTCATTTTTTACTAGTTTTGAGTAAAAGTAAAAGAGTATGTTGTACTGTTTATTCTATACTCATTACTTTTTAACCGTTTTATTTACCCGTTATAATTCACTTATTATTTTCACTCGTTATTTGTTGCTCGCTATATGGCTTACTTATTTTATTTCACTCGTTATATTTTACTGGGTCGTTCTAAGTCGTTGTATTTCTTGCCATATTTTTGACTTCTTATTCTCGCTTCATTATTTTAAACTCGTTATAATTTAGTTGTTGTATTTTCCTCGTTGTAAGCTAGTCGCTTAATTTTCCCGTTACTTTTTACTCGTTACCTTTTACTTATTAGTTATTAATCAGTTATTAACAATAACGATTAAAAAATTACGAGAATTTTTTAATCGTTATCGTTTCTTGTTTTTTGTTTCTCATTATGATATATTCGTTATTTTTCACTTGTTAGTTATTAATCAGTTGTTGTTTACTCGTTATTCATTTTTGTCATTCGTTGTTTCACTCGATATTTTTTACTTCTTGTATTTCACTTCTTATTTCTACATTCTAATCTATATTAGTTACTCGTTTTTTGCTCGTTATTTTTACTCGTTCTAATTTACTCGTTATTTTTCATTCCTTGTGTTCTGCTCATTGTTTCTACTTGTTATTTTGTACTCGTTAAGCTCTATTCGTTTTTTACTCGTTTTTTAATACTCATTATTTTAAAACGTCATTTTTACTCGTTTTATTTACTCGTCATATTTCACTTTTCATGTTTACTCGTTTTTTTACTGCCCTTGATATTTCACTCGTTGTATTCAACTTGATTTATTTTACTCGTTACATGGTACTCGTTTTCTTAAACCAATTATTCATTACTCGATATTTAATGCTTACATTTTCATTCGTTATATTTTTACTCGTTACAGTTTTACTTGTCATATTATTTTCTGTTTTTAAATAGTTTATTTGACACGGCACGATACAATTTATGTTTAACTGAGCCAAGTACATTTTTTTTTAAATTCTAAATTAGCAGGGAAAAGAGGGAGGCACATTTTTCATATCTCGCTGCCGACTACGAGCTAGTGGGGATTTAAGGTGAGAGGAGGGGAGTTACAATTTTGATTTTAACTATATTGAGTCATACGATTTATTTATTTGTACATGGCTAAGCAGTGATGTTCTATTTGAGCAGTTTGGACTGATGTGTCTGCGTGAACATAAAGATGCCGAGTCTTCGTTTGAATGTCTCCAGCTTAGTGTATCATCTTCTTTCAGCGTGTAGCGGGAATGGTAATCTAACAAATAGATAGAAGAGTTTCATATTTTAATACCAGCGTGTTTTATGTACACGTACAGCTGTGTCATGTACTGGAGATCACCGCTTCCCAGGATGTCTCTAACGGGTACGTTCGGTTGTTTTCCTCGGGCCCGAAGGGAATCTATAAGCTCAGACCTAACACCACAGTATTCGGTACACGACCAAACAACATGCTCGATGTCATGGTAGCCATCGCCACAAACGCAGTGATTACTGTCTACAAGCCCTATACGAAAGAGATGCGTGTTTAACGTATAGTGATTGGACATAAGTCTGGACATCACGCGAATGAAGTCCCGACCTACATCCAACCCCTTGAACCATGCTTTCGTCGATACCTTAGGAAAAATTGAATGTAGCCACCGTCCCAGTTCATCTGAGTTCCATGATAATTGCCAACTGTTGAGTTTTCTCTGACGCAAAATACTATAAAATTCATCATAAGCAATTGGTCTTACATAAATATCGCCATCAATAGCACCCACCTTAGCTAAAGCGTCAGCCTTTTCATTGCCCGGAATAAAACAATGAGAAGGGACCCACGCTAAGGTAACCCGGTATTTTTTAATCTGTTAAAGCACTTAAAAACCGCCGTATTTTCCCCAGGAAATACGGGGTGTGCTTCACAGTCTTCATCGATCGCAGAGCCTCAATGGCACTGAGACTGTCTGTGAAGATGAAGTAGTTGTCTATGGGCAGGGTTTCGATGATCCCAAGATAGTACTGAATAGCAGCAAGTTCTGCGACGTACACGGAAGCAGGAGCTTCGAGTTTGTAGGAGGCGGTAAAATTTTCGTGGTAAACACCGAAGCAGGTCATCTAGATTAGATCCGTCAGTGTAAAACCTTTTATCATAACTAACATGTTTAAACTTATTGGAAAATTTTTTAGGGATCTCTTGGGGTCACAATTGATCCGGGATACCAGAAATGTCTTGTTTCATGGTGGTGTCGAAGAATATAGCATTATCAGAAGTATCTAAAAGTGCGACATTGGAGGAATCGTATGAAGAAGGGTTAATATCTTGAGCCATGTAGTCAAAATATAAAGTCATAAATCTGGATTGAGATTGAAGGTCGACCAACCTCTCGAAATTTTCAATTACTAATGGGTTCATAACTGTGCATCGAATTAGCAACCGGTGAGAGAGATTCCAAAAACGATGTTTCAACGGAAGAATACCCGCTAGCACTTCAAGACTCATCGTATGGGTCGACTGCATGCAACCTAAGGCAATACGCAAACAACGATATTGTATTCGTTCCAGTTTGATCAAATGTGTGTTTGCTGCGGAGCGGTAGCAGAAACACCCGTACTTAATTACAGACAATATCGTTGTTTGGTAAAGCCTTAGAAGGTCTCCTGGGTGGGCTCCCCACCAGGTTCCGGTAATCGTACGAAAAAAATTAATCCTCTGTTGGAATTTTTGTGTCAGATACCTAATATGACAAGCCCAGGTGCATTTGGAGTCGAACCAGACCCCGAGATATTTAGCGACTAAAACCTGAGAGATCGTTTTACCCGTTAGTAGGAGCTGCAGCTGAGCTGGGTTATGCTTCCTCGAAAAAACGACCAGCTCAGTTTTCTCCGGAGAGAATTCGATACCCAGCTTAAGAGCTCATTCAGACAAATTGTCTAAGGTATCTTGCAATGGTCCTTGCAGATCGTTAGCCTCGCTTCCAGTAATGGATACAACGCTCTCGTCTGCAAGTTGCCGTAGCGTGCATGAATTTGCAAGACATTTATCGATGTCATTGACGTAAAAATTATATAAGAGAGGACTTAAACATGAGCCCTGGGGAAGACCCATGTAACTAATTCGGGAAGTTGTCGAATCACCATGTGAGAAATACATATGCTTTTCTGACAACAAATTGAGCAAAAAAATATTCAAATTTGGTGAAAGTCCCTGCGAATGAAGTTTCTCGGTTAAAACTTCAACAGAGACAGAGTCAAAAGCCCCCTTAATGTCCAAGAATGCAGAGGCCATTTGCTCTTTTCGAGCAAAGGCGAGTTGAATTTCGGTAGAAAGCAACGCTAGTCAATCGTTCGTTCCTTTGCCCCGGCGAAAGCCAAATTGAGTATCTGAAAGTAAACCATTTGTTTCGACCCATCTGTCTAACCGTAAGAGGATCATTTTCTCCATTAATTTCCGGAGGCAAGAGAGCATAGCAATCGGCCTATAAGAATTGTGATCAGAGGCGGGTTTTCCGGGTTTTTGAATAGCAATGACTTTTACCTCCCTCCAGTCGTGCGGAACAATGTTTAGCTCAAGGAACTTGTTGAACAAGTTCAACAAGCGTCTTTTTGCAGAGTCGGGTAGATTCTTCAACAAGTTGAATTTTATTCTATCCAACCCTGGAGCTTTATTGTTGCACGAGAGTAGAGCCATTGAAAATTCCAACATCGAAAATTGAGGCTCTTCCGTAGCTACTAAAAACGCGTCGCGAAAGGTCTTCTGTTCGGGGACAGTGTCCGGACAGACCTTTTTGGCGAAATCGAGTATCCAGCGATCTGATCACTCCTCGGACTCATTCGAAACGTTACGATTCCGCATGCATCTGGCGGTATCCCAAAGAGTGCTCATCGCTGTTTCCCTCGACAACGCGTTTACGAACCGCCACCAGTACCCGCGTTTTTTCGCCTTTACTAAGCTCTTCATCTGCCTGCCCAGTGCCTCGTACTTTCGAAGTAGGTTGACAGTGCCGTACTCCCGGTAGTCCTTATACGCCGCGGACCTTCGCGCGTACAGCTCAGGGCACTCTTTGTCCCACCATTTGTTGGGAGGGCGCTGTCTAATCGTTACCCCGGGTATCGGTTTCGTCTGAGCTTGAGTCGCGGCGTCGATAATCAAGCCAGAAAGGAACACGTATTCTTCCTCCGGAGGAAGTTCCACGTGGGACTCGATTCTTTGCGATATTATGGTCTCATATGACTTCCAATCAATGTTACGTGTGAGGTCATACGCAATATTGATTGGATCCGTTGGAGTTGACCCATTAGCAATTGAGATAACGATTGGTAGGTGATCACTACCGTGGGGATCGTTGATTACTTTCCACCGGCAATCTAACGCTAGTGATGTCGAGCAAAGGGATAGGTCAAGCACGCTTTCACGTGCTGGAGGATTAGGTACACGTGTCGCTTCCCCAGTATTCAAAAGTGTCATATTGAAGTCGTCGATTAAGTTACAGATTAAAGAAGATCGGTTGTCGTCGTACAGCGACCCCCATAGCGAACAGTGAGAATTAAAATCTCCCAATATCAAAAAAGGCGCGGGAAGCAACTCTGCTATATCAGTGAGATGCCTCTGTTCAATCCGCGCGGATGGAGGGATATATAACGAAACAAGGCATAGGTCTTTTCCATTCATATTCGTTTGAATGGCAACGACTTCAATATTCGAGATCGAGGGGAGGTCGATTCGGAAGAAGCAATAGCACTTTTTAATCCCTAAAAGTAACCCTCCACCGTGTGAATCTCGATCTCGAAGAATAATGTTAAAATCGTGGAAATTGAGTTGATCGTTTGAATTGAGAAATGTTTCACAGAGCGCAGATGCGTCACAATTGTGTGTATTTATTAAATGAGAGAATAGATCGAATTTGGGGATGATACTTCTGCAATTCCACTGTAATACAGTGATAAAATTCCTAACCTCTTTCGCCGTATTAGTCATCGAAAGATATAATAGCTGAAATGAGGGGCCAAGTTGCTGCTAGTTGCTTCAAAAAGGTTTTCACTGTAGGAAGAAGGGCAAGAAGAATATTTTGTAGGGGATCTGGTATGTTGAATGTTTTAAATATCCAGTCCACAATATCAGAAAATTTTACGAACCCTGTTTCTTTTTTATCTTCTGATCGAGAAATGCCCCAGGAAGCGGTGGGTACTCCTGGTTTGATTTAAAATTAAATCCGGGAGGTACTTGCTTCGGTTTTTCTTCACCGCTTGCTTTTTGTGTAGTCTTATTGGTCATTCCGCTAGGGGTTATCTTACGACCTTTGCGAGAAAGATTAGGAGAGTTGATCAATCTCCTCTTCCTAGATCCTTCTGGCATGGCATAAGATCACCCTTCGACGGGATCGTCAGGTGTACCCTCATCGGTTGGTAGAAAGGAAAAGATGTTTCCTGTCGAGGGTGGCTCAGCCCTCTTAAGCATTTCTGCAAAAGAGCGCTTTGATCGTTCCTTGAGGGAACGCTTGATTTTTTCCTCGCGCTGTTTATAAGCGGGACACGTCGAAAGGTCATGCCGAGTTCCCTCGCAGTAAAGACACTTTTCAGAATCCTCACAGCAAGCGGTCTCAGCATGATTGCCTCCGCACTTGCTGCAGCGTGCCTTGTTGCAGCAGTAGGTGGCTGTATGACCTAACTGCTTGCAGTTTTGGCAATGCATGACCCGCGGTACAAACAGGCGTACAGGCAGACGAACCCTGTCCAAAGAGATGTAGTTCGGCAGTGCGGATCCGGCGAATGTTACACGGAAGGAATCCGAAAGGAAGAATTTCTTCTTTTTTTCTTCGATGGATACTGAATGCAATTGCTTGACATCCAGTATCTTTACATCTTGAATCAGGGGGTTCTTGAAGCAGCCAACCCCGTGACGCAAAATGTCATCGACCGTGAGGCTTCCTTCGGTAACCACACCGTCGATCTCCACGTCCTTGGCAGGGATGTACACGCGGTACTCCCTTGTAAAGAGCTCGTAGCTAGCAATTTCGTTTGCTTGCTTCAAGCTACTCACGACAACTCGCAGTTTGTTCGGCCTCACCTTCGTAATCTCGGTTACGGCCGAAAACTGTTTTGCCAGGTCTTTGCCTATTTGAATTATATTCAAAGGTTTTTTTATGGGCCGGAAGTAAACAACGTAGGGACCGCTAGCGGCATCTGGGTAAGCTTTTACCCGTATTTCCGGTACCCTTGGTACGGGGCAGGGTAGCGGTGGTGGTACAGGGGAAGGTAAGGGAGAACTGCTGGGGGAAATTTCAATTTCTTCCCCATTTGTTTCCACATCCAGGAAAAGTTGCACCTGCATGTCGTCCATTTTGCGGGAGCGTTACGCTCTACCGCACACAAACGATAAATATTCGAATGTGTGGGGGGATCCAATAGTTGATATTAAATTTTAAAAACAATTTTTCAAACTACAATGGATCAAAATAAAAAAGAAGACAGTAATACTAATACTAATAACAATAGTTGTCATCGGAGCTGGGTGGTTCTGTGTGCACCTCCTCATAGCGTATCACACATGGAGAAAGAGACTGAATTGTTGCTTGCGTATCGCGCTGCAACAAGAAATAGATGAAAGAAGGTTGCTTTCCGAATATTTAACGGCCAGTTTATTCGTGCGAAGTATGATCCGTTTTTAATTCCTGTACGTATAAGTTTTAATTTAGGGTTTTTGTATTTATAATTTTAGGATCGTCAGAAATTAGCTCTTAACGCTATCGAGTTCGCTCAATTTCTCTTTCTGCAAGTCAGCAGATACGCTGACGTATCTATCATTTCTCTCTCGCTCTTTCCGCTAAAACTGTCATGATGACGTCTCTTTCTCCATGTGTGATGCGCTATGAGGAGGTGCACACAGAACCACCCAGCTCCGATGACACTCCCCCCTAGTTCGCTGACTCCGCCTCTGAGTCAGCTAATTTTGTCTCGTGCTCTATGTTAAGCACTGCCACCTTCACAGCTGGTCTCTCGTATATACCAGTTGACGTTTTAATGGTCACAGTCCGTACCTGTCCATCGCGATTCACTGTACCAATGACCCGCCCCTTTGGCCAGCAGTTCCTTGGGGAGTTTGGATCGACGATTAGAACGATGTCTCCTTCAGCGATTGGCCGAACCCTTCGATGCCATTTCGAGCGCCTGGTAATTTCTGGGAGGTATTCTAGAAGCCACCTGGTCCAAAATTGGTTTGCGAATTTTTGGGACAAATGCCAACCACGTCTCAAAGCAATAGAGTTCTCATCGAGAAGTGACCATGGCTTGGCCCCATCTGAGCTTCCCAGAAGCCAATGGTTTGGAGTGAGAGCTGGACTGGCTTCGTCTTCTATGGGTACGTGAGTGAGTGGTCGGGCATTCAAGATACCCTCTACTTCGATCAACGCGTTTCTGAGCCCTTCATCACTTGGGCGGGGAGACAGGTGTAGCTCAGATAAAGTTCGCTTGACATACTGTATAAGTCGCTCCCAGCTCCCTCCCATATGGGGAGCTGCTGGAGGATTGAAGCGCCAGGATGTCTCCGAGGACACAAACTCTTGGGCCATTTTATGTTGATCAACCTTTTCTAATGCCTGCTTCAGTTCGCGGTCCGAACCAATAAAGTTTGTTCCCCGGTCACTATAGAATATGGCTGGAGTTCCTCGGCGTGCAATGAAATTTCTTATTGCCATTATGCAAGAGTTTGTGGTAAGTGAGCTAGCTACTTCAATATGAACAGCACGGATAGATAGGCATGTAAAAAGAACTCCCCATCTCTTCTCAACCCTCCTCCCAATTGCAACTTCCATAGGACCAAAGTAATCTACCCCGGTGTGAGTGAACGGACGAACGAACGCTGCTAAACGACAGCGAGGCAGATCAGCCATTTGTGGAGGGCGTGGGCGAGCATCTCGCAGCTTGCAGTGTAGGCAGTCGAATCTTATTTTCGCATATACTCTGCGTAATCGACTGATGCAGAATCTCTGTCGGATCTCATTAATGACCGATTCATGATTTCGATGGTGAAACTTTTCGTGGTAGCTTTTGACAACAAGGTGTGTGACAGGATGTTCTCGAGGAAGTATTATGGGATTTACAGCATCCCGAGGTAGAAACTCGCACAGTCCGGTTCTGCCTCGCATACGAATCAATCCATGCTCATCGACAAAGGGATTAAGTTTATAAAGCGGGCTTCGTTTGGGAAGTAATAGCCTGGGATCGTTTTTCATTAGAACAGAAAGCTCTTCTCGGAAGGCGTCCTGTTGCGCAGCATGGAAATGGAAAACCTCAGCATTGCGGATTTCTTCACTGGTTAGACCACCACTAATTCGAGTGAAGCATTTCGGACGAGCGTTCCTCAGAAACCGAATGGCGAGTGCAGTTGCTCGGACCATACCTCTCAGACTTTGAAAGTTGTTAATCGGAACTGCCATCCTCTGAGTCTCGGTGTGCACGTGAATATTCGCTCGTAGTTCATCCATAGGTTCAACCATTTTGTCCGGTGTCACTGGCCATTCTTCCTCGCGTTGATAGAAAAAGTCAGGTCCTTTATACCATTTGCTGTCACTCGTTAGTACTAGACGACTTTGCCATTTTGTTCCCTCATCCGCCACGTTCCACTTCGTAGGAACCCAGTTCCAATCAGAAACGTTAGTCAAATCCAGAATTTCACTTACACGTGTAGCCACAAACTGGCTATATCAACGGTGATCAGCTCTTATCCACGAAAGCGTGTTCCTTGAATCTGACCAATATACATATTTTGTGATGCTAATGGTTAATCCTTCACTGATAAGGTGGGCTAGTCTTGCCCCAATTACCGCCGCCTGAAGCTCCAGTCTTGGGATGGTGAGATATTTGAGCGGTGCTACGCGGGTTCTCGCGCCAACAAGTGAGCATTCGACCTTCCCTTTCTCTGCATAGCGAAGATATACAGCGGCTGCCATACCATTCTCACCGGCATCGACGAATGTATGCAACTGAATTTCCGTTTCTTGACCAGCTGACGTTCGGAGTCTGTAGCATCGTGGAATCTTTAAATTCTCTATTTCGGGTAGAAGCTTAGGCCATGTCTGCCATTTTTCAAAGCATTGCTGATTGATCTCGTCGTCCCAACTAGCACCAGATCGCCAGATCTCTTGGAAAAGCATTTTGAGATACATGAGATAATGTGCTGCAAGACCTAGCGGGTCATATATAGACATCATAGTTCGCAGAACCTCCCGTTTCGTGGGACGCCGCTTTGCCTTTAGTAGATCTTCTCCTAATCTGCTGCAATTTATTCTAAAGGTGAAGCAATCTGAATCGGTACACCACCAGAGGCCTAAAACCTTTTCAGTTGCCAGACTAGATGATAGATCGAGGTTTTTTGATAAACACGTCTCACTCTTAAGTGCAGCCAGAACTGACCTCGAATTTGATGTCCAATTACGGATTTCGAAGCCGCCTTGCTCGTGGATAAATCGGACTGATTTCGCCAATTCGATGACCTTTTCTTCCGTTTCCTCACTACACAACATATCATCAACGTACGTACATTGTACTATCGTTTTCGCAGCGGCTGGCAGATCTTCACTGAAACGCTCTGCGTTCAGGTTCTTTATAAATTGCGCGCTCGCGGGTGAGCAGCATGCCCCAAACGTCATCACCTGCATCGCATAGGTATTGAGTTTTTTCCTATCCTCGCTGTCCCACCATAAGAAGCGCTGACTGTGCTGGTCTTCATTACGAATTTTAACTTGGTGGAACATTTCGCGAATGTCACCGCATATTGCGAAACTATGCTCGCGGAACTTGTAAAGGACAGAAACTAGCGAAGTTAACAAATCAGGACCAGCAAGTAGAGATGAATTTAACGAGACACCATTCACCACAGCAGCCGCATCCCAGACATCCTAACCTTGCCTGGTTTATTTGGATTAGTCACTGGAAATACAGGTAAGTACCAAACACGTTTGTGGTTTTCCTCCAGCTCCGCGGTGGTAAGTTTGCGTATATAGCCCTTATTTAGATAATCCGCCAGCTTTTCGTCCAGAATTCGCGCCAAGTCTGGGTCCTTTTCCATGCGCCGTTGCATGCTATACATTCGCTTTAAAGCCATTGGTTTGCTGTCCGGCAATTTTACATTATTGTTTCTCCACAATAAACCTGTTTCGTATCTCTTTCCATTGAACTGAGTGAGATCATGTAGAAGCTGAATGGCCCGTTCATCATCTTGAGAGCGGATTTCCTTATTAGAGGAAGTAACACCTAAGCTCTCAATAGCAAAAAAATCTTTTAACGCACGTTCCATATTGTCGTTGATCTTATCAACATCATCATGATTGCATTGTTTGACATGATATGCGTAGTGTAGCATGCTCATCGATTGACCGTTTGGGGCTCCACCATATATAGTCCATCCAAGATTGGTGTTTATTGCAATAGGTTGACCAACCCTCCCTTCTCGGCTTTTTCGCACGAGTGTCGCGTAGGCATGCTGAACGCCGATTAGCAGGCGTGGGCGGACGTCTCGGTACGATTGCGCAGGGACACCTCTAAGATGACGGTATTCAGATTGAAGCTGTTTAACATCGAGTGATTGAGGTGGTAGCTGAAGCTCACTAACTGTTCGAACATTCTCAAAGTGAAAACGCTTACCCTTAAGACCAGAAATATCCAACGCTACCTTATGTGAGTTGTTTTCCGAACGGTGTGTACCTCCTGTCCATTTGAGACATAGCGGATTGGGCTCTCCTGAAAGATTCAGCTCCTCAGCTAGGTCTTGGTCCATTAGCGTTAACGAGGATCCGTCGTCCAAGAATGCATAACAATGTACACTGTTACCATCACCGTATACTACAACCGGAACATAGCGAAAGAGGATGGCACTGGATCCTCCCTGATGAGTGTTGCACGCCTGTGCTTCGTTTGCTTGTTCATTATTAGCTGTTGAAGACGTTACGCTCAGCTCTTTGTGCAACAGGGGATGATGCTTGAAAGTGCATCCATTTATGCCGCATTCCTTCGACATACACCCTCCCTTATGCTGCTTCAGACATTTGCGGCAGACTCTGGCCTCGCGTATAGTTGCCCACTTTCCATCGTAAGAAAGATCCAAAAAACGCTTACATTTTATTAAAAGTGCACAGTTACCTTTGCAGACAATACATAATCTCATCGTAGGTTTCTTTTGGTCGCCGATCGTCTTATGCGTAATTTTACTCGGTCCAGGTAAATCTTCGTTACGCAAACTAGGCTGTTCAGCATGTGTGTTAATGAAGGGTTTTGTTTTCTAACGCGTGTCATGACATAGGGTCTCCTGAATTTTTCTCGGCTCCGAGACCAGGCAGGCGTCTTCGGCGATGTTGTATAGCCATTCACTAAAATCTGCCAGATTCACCTTTCGTAAACCTTTCATATATCTCGCCCACTCTAACTTCATTGAGGTGGGGAGCTTACCCACAAGATCGCTTAACAATGAAACATCTCGCCTATACTCCTTCCGACCGCAAGCGTCAATTGTTGCTACAAAGTTTTGCACGGCTAGTGCGAAATCGGTGGTTTTGTCAATCGAGTCAGCTTTCAGCGTTGGCATTGCTAGAACTTTATCTCGTACTGAATGTATTATGAATTGAGGCTGACCGAACCTAAGTTTGAGAGCGTCCATCGCTCTCGGCACCGTTGATGGATAAAGCAGATAGCTTCGTACTCCTGTAAAGGCTTCACCCTTCAGGCAACTTCTCAGTCTAATCATGTTTTCATCATTCGTGTAACCACACATCCGTGTCGTGCTTTTATAGGTTGAGAAGAAAAGTGGCCAATCCTCAGGATTGCCTGTAAAGATAGGCAAATCTTTAGCGACAATTTGGCGCGCGGCGAGTTGATTACGTGACAGGCTACAATTGAACTGGTTGCTGGTTGCAATCGTTCCCCGCTCGATGACGTGCTTTCTCCTTGGCGTAGAGCGCTTATTTGGATTAAAGTGAGGTAAATCGTGCACTGTTTGTTGTTCCTGCTCTTCTTCTGAAGAAGAATCACTGCTGTATTCTGACTGTTCCTCATTCACAAACTCTTCACACGAAGCACAATTCCGGCTGGCGTCGCTCTTTCTATTCAACCAATCTTGAACCTTGGAATCATTTTTTGATTCAACTTCTTCTGCTTCTTCTTCATTCAAACTTGCCAACTCCTCAAGGACACTGAATTGTTGTTCAATCAGGTTCTTCTTCTCATCTAGAAGTGTCTGCTCAGCTTCGAGTTTCTGAAGTTGCAATTCTAAACGTTGTATAGTCCTTATAGATGATCGTCTGGACGATACTGACAGTGAATCTGTCGATTTAATCGCGTCTCGACCCAATTTTTGGTGATCCCTTTTGCTCTCAGATGAAGCGCATTGTTTCGATACGCTGCTAGCGTTTGCTACATTTGCCGTTCCGGGTTGTTTATCGAATTTACGGTTTCGGTCTGCCCCTTTCTCGCACTCAACACACTGCCACGGGACCATCTCGATCTGACTATCAACACCAACGCAATTAAAGTGATGCCACTTATCACAGTCGTCACACTGTACCATACGACTATTGTCTGCGCAATAACAGGACCGACAACTCTGACCGACTTTTAGTGAGCTCGCACGGGAAGATTTAGAACGGGTACTTTTGATCGAGGGAGTTTTTCGATTAGAAATATTTGAGTTGGGGTTGAGAAGGAGTTCTTTATTTGAAGCCTCCGCTTTAGAGCTGAGAGTTCTTTCATTACGCGTGCATATAGATTGAGTAGCTGAGCAATTACCTTTATTGGGGGCAGAGGATTTAGATCCGGACTTGGTCGACATCGTGTAAAACGAATTAAAAAATTGTTGCTTGCGTATCGCGCTGCAACAAGAAATAGATGAAAGAAGGTTGCTTTCCGAATATTTAACGGCCAGTTTATTCGTGCGAAGTATGATCCGTTTTTAATCCCTGTACGTATAAGTTTTAATTTAGGGTTTTTGTATTTTTAATTTTAGGATCGTCAGAAATTAGCTCTTAACGCTATCGAGTTCGCTCAATTTCTCTTTCTGCAAGTCAGCAGATACGCTGACGTATCTATCATTTCTCTCTCGCTCTTTCCGCTAAAACTGTCATGATGACGTCTCTTTCTCCATGTGTGATGCGCTATGAGGAGGTGCACACAGAACCACCCAGCTCCGATGACAATAGTAATAATAGTTATAATAATAATAATAATAATAATAATAATAATAATAATAATAATAATAATAATAATAATAATAATAATAATAATAATAATAATAATAATAATAATAATAATAATAATAATAATAATAATAATAATAATTATAATAATAATAACAACAATAATAATACTAATAAAAATATTAATAATAATAATATTGATAGTAATAATATTAATTATAATGATAAAAAATCTAAAGTGAATACTTCACCGAACGTCTAAGTCACGACCTCACGGCTGATAGTAGGATCAATCGAGTGTCTCCGCAGAACAAACAATGACGATCCAGCTTCGTGTTGTGAAACAGTGGCCGTATCCTACACGCGACCTTGTAGATGCCACTTGTAGTTGACTTCAACTCGCTCGATCGTATGGTGGTCCGTGCTGCTAGCGGGGTAACAGCAGCGGTGCGGGAGAATTATTCTTGCTGATATATCAGCTGCGTAGCAGATCACTGGCGGGGTAGCCTGCCCCTACCAGTGTGCAGAAGATGTTTCTGCCGATATTCTGCAGTCTATTGTTATCGCACAGCACAAAAAACTAATCGAAAAAAAAACCCGTACGATAACTCGTGTATTGTTATTTTGCGAATCAAACGGAGATAAACAATTAGCGTCTAATCGAGACGGAAGCAAAACAACGAATGACTTGTCATGTTATTACTCATTATATTTTTACTTGTTATATTTTCACTCGATAAATTTTTACTCGTTATACTTAACTCATTATCTTTTACTAGAAATTTTTACTCGTTATGTTCTACTCATTTTATTTTACTCGGAATATTTTACTAGTCAGTACTAATTCGATGTATTTCATTTGTTATTTTTTACTCTTTATTTTCTACCCAATATTTTCAACCTCTTTTCCAATTTTTACACATTAATTTTTCTTCTTCATTTAACGCGTTATGTTTCATTCGTTATTTTCTAATCGTTGTTCCTGATTATTTTTTTTAACGCGATATGTTTTATTCGTTGTTTTTTACTTGTTAGTTTTTTTTCATTGTTCGTTTACTCACTGTTCGTATATTTTACTCGTTTTTGTTTTTAATTTTTACTCGTTATTTTTCACTCGTTATTTTGACTCTTTTTTTACTTTCAACTTTTACAAGTTGGTTTTTTCTCGTTGTGATTTACTTATTATTTTTTACTCGTTATTTTGACTCGTCTTTTTACATTCATTTTTACTTGTGACTTTTACTCGTTGGTTTTTTCTCGTTGTGATTTACTCGTTATTTTTTACTTGTTATTTTGACTAGTTTTTTTACATTCATTTCCACTATTGACTTTTATTCGTTGGTTTTTTTCTCGTTGTGATTTACTCATTATTTTTTACTCGTTGGGCTTTATTCATTATATTTTACTCGTTTTTCAATCGTTATGTTGTTCAGTTTATTCTGTACTAATTATTACTTTTTCATTTTTTTCTCGTTACGTTTTACTGTCCAGTTCTAACTCGTTGTAATTGAAAAAATTCAAAACATAAATTTGAATATTTTAAATATTTTAAAATATTTTAAAAAATAACGAATATTTTTTATTCTATTCGTCACTCTCTCTCTATTTTATTTGTTATATATTGCTTGTTATAAGTTACTCGTTTTATTTTACTTGTTAGATTTTGCTCATTACTTTTTACTTGTTATTTTTCACTCGTTATATTTTACCCGTTATTTTCTTATCGTTATTTTTCATTTGTTTTATTTATTTTTTTTTAACGCGTTATGTTTGTTGCGTTTATTTTACTGTTTAGTTTTTACTCGTTATTATTTTTTTTTCACTCGTCTACTTGTTTTTGATCTTTATTTCTACTCGTTTTTTTTTACTCTTTATTTTCACTCGTTTCTTTCTACTTGTTGTAATTCACTAGTTACTATTCATTTTTATGTCTACCTTATATGTTTTATTCGTATATTTGCTCGTAATTTTTACACGTTTTGTTTCACTCGTTATTTACTTGTTGTTTTTTACTTGTTAATTTTAGCTCGTTAATTTTTTCCTCGTTGTGTTTTTCTTTTTGTGATTCACTTCTTTTTTTTACTCGTTAGTCTTTATTCGTTTTTTGAATGTTTATTCTGTACTCAATATTCCTCACTCGTTTTATTCGTTATTTTTTATTCGTTAAAGTTCACTCTTTATTTTTTACCCGTTTTGTTTTACTGGCCAGTTCTAAGTCGTTGTATTTTATTCGTTATTTTTTCACGTTATTTCTAACACGCTATATTTTAGTTGTTGTATTTTGCTTGTTATAAATTACTCGTTATATTGTATTTGTTTTTTTTTTCATTTGTTATTTTTGCTCGTTAGTTTTTAGGCGCTTTCAGTTTGCTCGTTACTGGTTTTTCAAACTCGTTTCTTTGCTCTCTTTTTTACTCATTATTTTAACTCGTTATTTAACTCATAATTTTTACTTGTTATTTTCACTCTTGATTTATTACTTATTATTTTCAACTCGTTCTTTTTTGCTCGTTTTTCTTTGCTCGTTTTTTACTTGTTGTATTTCACTCATTTTTTCACACTTTTTATCTACTCATTACTTCTTACTCGTTAGTTTTTACTTGTTATTTTTGACTCATTATATTTTGCCCGTTTTGGTTTGCTTGTCAATTTTCATTTCTTTATTTTTATTTTTTTTTTACTCCGTGATTTTGCTCGTTTATTTTCTGTCAACATTTTTAACTTCTCATTTTTTGCTTATTTCTTTCATTCGTTTTTTTCCCTCGCTGTATTCAACTCGTTATTTTTTGTTATTCCCCCTGCGACTCTTTAGAACATTAACATTTTATTACTGTATGATTAAACCTTTGCACAGAAATTTCGCCTAACTCAACAGAAATGGTGTGTAGTGCTAACGAAACCCTAGTAAGGTGTAAAATTTGTCATATCAAGTTTGTTGACAACACTATAATTCAGTATCATAATAAAAACAGAAAGCGGAGCTTGCGATCTAGCGAAATAAATATATTTATACAACACGTAAAAACTCAAGTTCCTATCGCACAAACAAGATGACAAACGAAAAAAATTAGAAGCATTGGAACTGCAAAAAAGTAATTTGAGCTCCATACTTATATTGACGCGACATAACAAAATCATAAACTCTTCACCGAAGATAAAAAGAAGTATTGTTCCGAAGGGCCCCTCTGTCATTCAACTCTTATATTACCCGGCAATCGCCTAGAGCCGAAATCATCCTCTCATTTACGACCCGGCTGTTAAAGAAGGTGACAGTTTTAGGACCGAGGTCTGGTTTATTTTAGTTCCACCAATCCGGCAGCACCGCATTCCAGGCCATTAAGCTTTTCGTGTGATGAAGACGCTCCCCACTAGAGATGATTAGTGGGCGTCCGAAGTGGGATTGACTGCTAGCTGATGAGTAATTACTTTATCAAGGAACTGCTAAAGAGCCGGTGAAGGAAAATTGATGGCTGCCCGGAGGTGGCACATGGTCTCTCCTGCCTGCAACCGGGGTTTCATTCAATCTTCCCGGTTCGTCTCGCGTACCGTGTACAGGTTTACGATGAGGGATTACTATTTCCGGTGTCACAGAGCGCTGTGGAAACAAAAGACGAGGCGGTTTTTGTTCTGCCGGTGGCCAGAGTCATTGTGGTAATTTTTGACATCAGGAGTTCTTCGTTCCCGAAGGGCAAGGAATGATGAAGACCGACTTTCTTTATTCGAGTAATCATGTTGATAGCACTCACAGAAAAGACACAAACAAATAATTAATCCTGCACCCTCGATTCTAGCCATTCCGATGGGGTCGCACGATGTTTCAAAAACCCTACCGGAGCAGTTACGAAACAATTACCATTGTGGCAAAAAGGTAATCTCCGTTGCTACGCTTTTCCGGGTGAAAAATGGAAGCCACTCTGCACAGTAAACTTATTCCTCGGCGATAATCTCTCGTTTTGCGCTAACTAGCCGAAAACGTGCCCGATTCCAAGCACGAAATACAAATAATTGGGTAATCGGTAAATATGAAAGCAACAGATTTTTTATCGCCACTCGCCGCCCGCTGGAATCCTCTGCCTTCGCAGTCGATCCATTGGACGGTCTGCGAGCTGGCAGCAAACAAATTTGCTTTCTTTCCCCGCGGCGAGAGAACTTTGCAGCCGATGACGTGTGCTGCAAAACAGCCATTTTTCTCGGATGTCGTCGTTGCCCATATAATTTTGCCATAAAAACGATTGAAAACGGCCATATCAAGTCACCAGTTTTATGAGCTCGTTTAGCGCGTCGTGCGCCCCGAGTCCTCGTGTGGCAGGCCACTTTGGCCACGTTTTCGCGCCCAGCTTTTCAACTATCACGATGATGGCGGCAGATTAAATAAATTATGAAACTGGCATGAGTAATGACTTTGGCAGCTTGCAGCGCGAG
Organism: Wyeomyia smithii; assembly: GCF_029784165.1. NCBI lineage: Eukaryota > Metazoa > Arthropoda > Insecta > Diptera > Culicidae > Wyeomyia > Wyeomyia smithii. Next base: position 187,343,731 of record NC_073694.1, on the reverse strand, counting down.
GAGAGAGTAGCGATTCGGGCGCGTCCAGGAGAAAATCCGGGATTGAACAATGGGAACGGGGGATCGAAAGAAATATAGAACGCAAACGAGCAGCAAAAACGTTCTTCGTTTGTCTTCAACAGCAGCCAGGATGCTGCGCTAGTAAGTTGTCGACTGCTAGCAGAACAAAAATGGAAGCGCCCGGAAATGCACTTTCCGCTGCACGTCCGCGGAGACGGACGGGAAAGGCGATTGCTTTCTTTCTACCGGCGTCCGGCTTAAATTATACCCACTCGAAATGGGAGGAGAAGGAGGATACCGAAACGGAAATAAAGAATAAATGTTTTTTTTTCTTCTCCGTAATGGACGCCACTCCATTCGTGTTATATATAGTTTCGTTACATTCCACAGTGATGAATTCGAAGAAATCGGTTCATTAATGTCAGTATTGATGCATTGGTTTTTTCGCGAGAAAACAGAATCAAACAACTCGTTGATTAGTTGCTGAAAAATTTGATCATAATTGGAGTTGTTCTTTGATTCTCCCATGTATTAGCTATGAAATCCCAACACAACTAATTTTCCCTTTGATATAGATCATTAACCCTCCCATGTCAGGTTTATCCGCACGATTTCCCACCCAAAACAGCAAACAAACGAACCGAGCAACAAATATACTCATCACTCGACGTTTGCGTTCAATCTGTCAAATTAAATTATGCTATTATCTAATGAAGGCTAGTCGATCGGCAGCCCAGAGCCTCGGCAGACCGCACTTGATACGATTGATCAACATTATTGTAACGAAATACCGGGCTTTGGTTGGAATTGGTTTCGACCTCCCGTCAAATTCGAACTAATATGGTAAATACAATTACACCACACCGGAGCCTGATGCGGTGCCGTTTGATTCCTCGTTAACGATGCTTCCGTTGCTGGCTGCTCAAAAACAGCCACCAGTCAGCCTAACGCCAAGGCGGTTCAGTAACCGTTTGCCTTTGAGTGGTGATAAGCCAGCTGTTGTTGATTGTTTCTTGGGGGAAGGTGAATTAATGGGCCATCTAATTCACATCGGGGATTGAGCATTTTGAATTTGAATCGGTTCTACAACATCATTGCTTTGCGATTTGTATATAAGGTTCCTATTTACATAAATTCCAGGAAAACATACCGACTTTTACAGATATAGATATAATATAATCTGAAATAGAGAAGCATGTGAGATTTCAATTTGCAGTAAATCATATAAAACAATGCATCAAAATAACGGAAATCAAAAATTCAAAGCCAAAATTTAATTTCAGAGCCAAAACAATTTGATTGATTTTAATTCAGCAAAGTTGCAGTAAAGAAAATACATTAATAGAATTTTTAATTCATATTTTCTTTTGATTTTTTCTTTGCAAAAAAAATTTTAAGAATTTTTTTCGGAATGATAATATTATTATCTCCAACTTTGCCGTTTTACCCATCAAACAAATCTTTCTGGCTCTGCAAATATTTTCAACCATCAATACCATTTTTACATAAGACCTCTTAATAAATTGGTCGAGAATAAAAAAAACTAATAGCACAAAATGTAATTTTTAGGCTATAGAAACACCTGTGTAGTGTAGGGGTTCTTCCAAATAAAAAATGTCAATTAAAAAAAAAATATTAAAATTCAATTTTCAATTTATTTTAAGTTTAATTGGCGAGAACATCATGCCGGAGGCATAAAAAATTACGGGTTCGAGGAAATTTTGACGTGGAACTACGTCTCTCAAGAAGTTTAGGGGCGAAAAATGAAAATCTTAAAACGGAAACAGGGGAAAATATGTCCTATTTTAAATGCTAATAAGTTGGTTAGTTTTCAAGGGTTTCCCTCGTTTTTCGCAACAATCGATTGGAAAATTATCTTATTATTTAATATTGAAATTATTATTATAGACAATATTTTCAAATCTCCGAATACACCTGAACGCAGAAAATTGCTACTGTTGCACTATTGAAAACTGTCAAACCTTGCTGAAACGCAAATTTTGACCTAGGATTAGTCGTTTGATGCTTGCTTTACCTAGCACAGTCAACAGAATTATAAACCTAGTAAACCGGGAATGTACTTTTTGGGCTATATAAGATCCAGCTTCTTCTCAAACCAATCAGTTTACTAGTGGATGGCCACTAGGACGGTCCTAACTAAGCAATCGTAGGTATTAGTGGTACCAGCCTGCAGTAATAGTGGTAGCAGCGTTAGCGGTAGATGCAGTGACACTACTTTTTCCTTCTGTAAAATATTGATTTTGTACGGTAGCAGCAGCATCTGCGTGAGCAAAATATCTGCTCAATCGGACATAACCGTTATGTGCTCGACAAAAAAACACTTCTACATGCCCTACGGGGTACCCGGGTACCCCCAAATTGTAACTTTGACAATTTTCATCCGATTTTGATTGTACTAGCTTTAAAAGATTCGGCAACTTATCTACTATGAAATCAGTACTTGCGGTGCCCGAAGAAAAATTTTTTCATTTTCGGAAATCCGGTTTTTTCGAGGAGATATTCTGAAACTGAGGATTTCCATGAATATTTGATAATATTATTGGTAAAATTACAATTGATATCTCATATGAGAGTTGAGATCCCGGTTTGTTCGGTACGTTTTCAGAATTAAAAAGCTACTTGTTAGTGAGAGCTAAAGGCCCAATTTGAACTGATTTATTATATGGTTCGAAATGATCAACAACAAAGGTCGTAAGGGCGCATTTTGTCAACTCGGCAGTTTCGTTGCTATTGCATCGATAATTTCTTTCGGGTTTTGGAGAACAGGTAAAATTAACCACTCATATGAGTAGTTTCGGAATCAAAATGATGTCTAGAGACCTGAAAATGACCCCAGAGGCTATTTAGAATTTAAAGATGACATCTTCCGGTTTCTAGAAATGAACCAAATAATGCCTAATATGGGTATTTCCGGAATCGGTATGATGTTCAGAGACCGGAAATCAACAGCAGATGTCATTTTGAACTTCGAGATGGAGACTTCCGGTTTCTGGAAAACAACAAAAGTTGACCAAATAACACCTTATATGAGTATTTTCGGAATCGGGATGATGTCCAGAGGTCGTAAAACGTAAATATCAAAGTGGAGAACTGATTCTGGAAAAAATAAAAATTTTTGTTTTTGATTGTTTTTACTCAAAAAAATTTTTTTATTTCAAAAGTTTTTTTTTTGCTTGCCAAAAACGTGGTTAATGGTCCTCTGTTTCTTGTTGCAATCATTATGGCGCACCCTGTATATAATTCTACGCCAATCTTGTGGTTGTAGCTTTTCATACAACCCTTCTGTTTTTTATTCAAGTATAAGTCACACCTTTTGTTCTCGTTCATTTTTCGCATCATTTTAAAACTATACGTATCGCCCACTTTACCGAACTTATATTCTGGTCATAAGACAAAAAATGACATTAGTTCGTAAAGCAATTTAGTGGCAGTGTTGCCAGATATGTTTTTTTCTGTATTTGAAAAATTAAATCGCATTTCTCGTCAAACGAGTATATTTTGACTTCAAATTTTTTCTTTCCTCACCCTCTAGTGCCCAAGCCCGTCTTTAAACGGACTTCGGTAGAAGCACTATAAACATATAAACTGCTTAACAAGTTGAGCATTTATTAAAGACTAGCTGACCCGGCAAACTTCGTCTCGCCTATTGTAGTGTTCAATTTAATAATTTTAAACATTTCAAATTCATTGATTTCTTGCGATTTGTTTATATCATTTGAAATGATTGGTTTTATCGGAATGACAACATCCTCGACTTTTGGCTTTTGTACATCACCTCTATTCCGGAAATATATTGAATGCATTTCAGTTATTTTCGTTGTTTTTTAGAAACTGAGAGTGGTCATCTTCGAATTCAAAATGGTGTCCAGGGTCAATGCTTGGCTTCTATACATCATTTCGATTACGGAAATATCTATATGTAGTAGTATTCTGTTATTTTCGGCTGTTTGCCAGAAGATGTCATTTTACAATTCAACCCGGTGTCTGAGGTCAATTTTTAGCTCCTTGCATCATTTTGGATCCGGTGATACACATATTGGGTGGAATTTGGTCACTCCAGGCTATTTTTCAGACACCGTAAGTCACCATCCTGGATTTTAAAATGGAATTTGGAGACAATTTCTGACCCCTGAGCGTCATTCTGGTTGAAGAAACACTCATATTGGGTGGTATTTTGTCATTTTCGGCTGTTCTCCAGACACCGGAAGTCGCCATCTTACAATTCAAAATGTTGCCTGAGGTCGATTTGTAGCTTCAGTGCGTTATAACAATTCCGGAAATACCCATTGGTATTTGATCATTTGCCGCTGTTTTTCAGAAACCGGAAGTCGCCATCTTGAATTTCAAAATGGCTTTATGATACAATTTTTGGCCTCTGAGCGTCATATTGGGTGGTATTTGGTCATTTTCGGCTGTTTTCCAGACACCGGAAGACGCCATCTTAGATTTAGAAATAGTATTTGGAGATATGCCAGAAGAAGGAAGGGTGTCGAAACATTGTGGACATGTTTGTTACACCAAAAAACATTCACTTGTCAAATTTGGTTATATTTGCTTGATTGGTTCTCGAGCTGTGCGAAATTTTAGTTTCATTTGTATAGGACCCTCCCTTAAAAAAGAGGGAGGGGTGTCAAACAATTATGGATATTTTTGTTACCCCTAAAAACATTCACCTGCCAAATTTAGTTCCAATTAGTTGGTTAGTTCTCGAGATAAGCAGAAATTTGTGTTTCATTTGTTATGAACCTCTCCCTCACAGAAGAGGGAGGGGAATCGAACCGAAATGGACATACTTGTTACCTCTAAAACAATTCACATACAAAATTTGGTTGTATTTGGTTGATTGGTTCTCGAGCTGTGAGAATTTCATGTTCCATTTGTATGGGACCCCTCTCTTGTAGAAGAGGGAGGGGTGACAAACCATTATGGATATATTTGTTACCCCTAAGAACATCCATCTACCAAATTTGGTTCTATTTGCTTGGTTAGTTCTCGAGATGTGGGGGAATTCGTGTTTCATTTGTATGGAACCCCTCTTTTCCAGAAGAGGGAGGGGTGTCGAACTACCACGGACATATTTGTTAATCCTAAAAACACCCACATGCCAAATTTGGTTTGATTTGCTTGATGAAGTCTTGAGTTGGAAAGAAATTTGTGTTTCATTTGTATGGGACCCCTCCCTTACAGAAGAGGGAGGGGTTTCAAACTAGTATGGACATACTTTTTACCCCCAGAAACATCCACTTACCAAATTTGGTTATGTTTACTTGGTTAGTTTTGGAGATGTGCAGGAAATCGCGTTTCATTTGTATGGGACCCCTCCCTTCCAGATGAGGGGGGGGTCTCGAACTACCTTAGCCACCTTTCTCGACTCCTAAAACCCTATATACAAAATTTCACGCTGATCGGTTCAGTAGTTTCCAAGCCTATATGGAACAGACAGACAGGCAGGGCTGCATTTTTATATGTATAGATTTATTCTGATTTTTCTGAAGCCCATCTAAGGGCGGGCTTGGGCACTAAAGGGTTAGGAAAGAAAGTCAAATTTTCTCTACTAAGTTTTTGTATATCTCTGGATATTTCATGGCAATAGTTATTCTAGAAATTAAATTTTTGAGAAAATTATCCATTTTCTGGGGGTCGTGTTGCCAGATTTGTTATTATTGTATTTGAAAAATTTAATTCCGTTTTTCGGCAAAATATTAAATTCTGATATCATCGTATCACTCAGAGGTGTTGTTAGCAAGACTCTAGTGACAGCATTATTAAGAAATGGAGTCAAATTTATAACGATTCGCCTACAATTTCTATTACTATTTTGCGATTAACTCTGGCACTCAAATGGGTTATGGACGTTTGGGATGATGCAATTTTGAAGAAAAAAAAATCAGCTGAAGAAATCAGAATATATACAGTTGCTTATATGTCCATTTAAAACATTTGACTTTCCAGTTTGGGATTTTCAAATTTTTACTTGAAAGAAGTGTTTCTTCAATGATGAAATGTAGATTATAAAACTTAAATTTTTTTCTTTTCTCAATCTAGGCACTCTCAACGTGGTTTTTTCAATGCTAGATACAGTATGGTCAGAAAATAACTACAAATTTCTCAGTTTTAGTGAAATTTCATATTATACTTTTTGGTTGAACTTCCTGCGTTAAGTGTTTATTAATGATGAAAAATATTTCACTGCATTTTTTTTTTTGAACCACAAAGTTACTGACAATAACTTTGCTAAAGACGTAATACCAAACAAACAAAACGTTATGGCTTTGATTGCTATTCATTTTTCTGGAAAATTTCGCTTTTTTATTTCAACATTTCTAGCAACACTGCCGCTTAAATTGATATATTTTTGCTGCACTGATTTTCTTTAAAATGCTTTGTCCATTGATATGAAACATCCGAAGACAAATAAAAATTGGAGTTTTTTTTCCCATTTATTCTCAAGTCCTACTTATAATTTTCCAGGCTTGATAAATGTTTTTGTAATAAATTTTCTCAGAAGTACTTACTATGAATTTATCAAATTTGAAATCAAAGTATACTAATTTGTTGGGAAATGCAACTCATTTTTCAAATGCAGGAGGGTCGTATTTTGTAACACTGTCTCTCAAAAAAAAATTTTTTTTAATTCATTCACTTATATTAATAAAAAAAAATAAAATAATTTATTCATAGATATTACGAGGGTGATACGGTTTTTACAGTCTTAACTGTGGATTCAAACGCTATTATGTTTTCGGCCTTTGGACTTGGGCTTCCTCATTAGTGTGGTTGATAATATTGTTCCATGCATTTATATATATATGAAAAAAATTAAAAAAAAACTATAAGTTGGTTTCTATTTTGGTGTCATCAGAGGTGTGATAAAAAAGCCAGAGAATACGAATGAAACCACCAACGCACCGTGCATTTTGATGTGGTATAAGTGTAAAGGTAGTTCTAAAGCTTAAACTAACTCTAACGTTTCAATATAGGTACTTTGAAGGTGAATATATTGATAGTTATGACAACCCATCTTACGATTGCCTTGTACACTGACCGAAAAACGGTTCAACTTTATGTAAGTTTTTGAAGATTGTTTATGTTAGAGTTTTTGAAAAAATGATGTACTATTTATATAGCATGTTTTAATAAATTTGGAGATCCCCTGAGGAAGACCTTTTGATCCACCGTTAAGACTGAAAAAGCCGTATTTCCCTTGGAATTTCATGGTACAGTTGTCTTTGAATTCAGATATTATAGATGCCATAATAAAAAAAAAAATATTGACGAAAAATGGCACTATTCAATAAAAAGGTTCACGGAGCAAGGTGTGGTTAAATTGGCACCAAAAAAAGTCTAGAGTTTAGAGTTTAGAGTCAAAAGTCACAAATCACAAGTCACAAGTCACAATTCACAAGTCACAAGTCACAAGTCACAAGTCACAAGTCACAAGTCACTAGTCACAAGTCACAAGTCACAAGTCACGAGTCACAAGTCATAAGTCAAAAGTCACAAGTCACATGTCACAAGTCACAAGTTACAAGTCACAAATCACAAGTCACAAGTCACAAGTCACAAGTCACAAGTCACAAGTCACAAGTCACAAGTCACAAGTCACAAGTCACAAGTCACAAATCACAAGTCCTAAGTCGCAAGTCACAAGTCACAAGTCACAAGTCACAAGTCACAAGTCACAAGTTACAAGTTACAAGTCACAAATCACAAGTCACAAGTCACAAGTCACAAGTCACAAGTCACAAGTCACAATTCACAAGTCACAAGTCACAAGTCACAAGTCACAAGTCACAAGTCACAAGTCACAAGTCACAAGTCACAAGTCACAAGTCACAAGTCACAAGTCACAAGTCACAAGTCACAAGTCACAAGTCACAAGTCACAAGTCATAAGTCACAAAACACAAGTCACAAGTCACAAGTGACAAGTCACAAGTGGCAAGTGACAAGTGACAAGTGACAAGTGACAAGTGACAAGTGACAAGTGACAAGTGACAAGTGTCAAGTCACAAGTGACAAGTGACAAGTGACAAGTGACAAGTGACAAGTGACAAGTGACAAGTGACAAGTGACAAGTGACAAGTGACAAGTGACAAGTGACAAGTGACAAGTGACAAGTGACAAATCACAAGTGACAAGTTAGAAGTCAGGAGTCGAAGATCAAGTCTGTCATCAAAAGTCAAAAGTCTGAGGACAAAAGTCATAAGTCACAAGTCAAAAGTCTAAAGGTTAAACTTAAAAGTCTGAAGTCTAAAGTCTAAAGTCTAAAGTCTAAAGTCTAAAGTCTAAAGTCTAAAGTCTAAAGTCTAAAGTCTAAAGTCTAAAGTCTAAAGTCTAAAATCTAAAGTCTAAAGTCTAAAGTCCAAAGTCTAAAGTCTAAAGTCTAAAGTCTAAAGTCTAAAGTCTAAAGTCTAAAGTCTAAAGTCTAAAGTCTAAAGTCTAAAGTCTAAAGTCTAAAGTCTAAAATTTAAAGTCTAAAGTCTAAAGTCTAAAGTCTAAAGTCTAATGTCTAAAGTCTATAGTCTAAAGTCTAAAGTCTAAAGTCCAAAGTCTAAAGTCTAAAGTCTAAAGTCTAAAGTCTAAAGTTTAAAGTCTAAAGTCTAAAGTCTAAAGTCTAAAGTCTAAAGTCTAAAGTCTAAAGTCTAAAGTCTAAAGTCTAAAGTCTAAAGTCCAAAGTCTGAAGTCTAAAGTCTAAAGTCTAAAGTCTAAAGTCTAAAGTCCAAAGTCTAAAGTCTGAAGTCTGAAGTCTGAAGTCTAAAGTCTAAAGTCTTACGTCTAAAGTCTAAAGTCTTAAATCTAAAGTCTAAAGTCAAAAGTTAAAAGCCAAATGTCACAAGTCTAAACTCTAAAGTCTCAATTATACAGTCTAAGGTCTGAAATCTAAAGTCTAATGTCTTAAGTCCAAAGTCTAAAGTCCTAACTCAAGAGTCTAAAGTTTGAAGACTTAAGTTTGAAGTCTAAAGTGTGAAATTTTTGGTCGAAAATCAACCATATATAAGTCGACGTCAAGTCAGTCATAAAAAGGAATTTCTTATGTTCTCTCAGTGTTGAGAAGTCACCATTTGTGGTTGAACACACGTACTGATAATTTAATAATATTTATCATAAATTTTTAAGCTACTAACAAATACCCCCCTTTAAGAAAAAGGTTTCTTATATTAAATAATGCTTTAAACACGAACAATAAGTAATAACATGCCATCCCGTTGATGAGTTATGACTACCTGCATCTAAAAACAAACACCTGGAAAATAAAACAATTTAATTTTTTTTATCACTTCTTGCTTTCTGACAATATGCTGTCTGTGTGGATAATGATTGTGCAATTAAGTGCTTCTTTAACCAAGCGGCACTTTCCAATTCATAACGCTCAATTTACTCTTCACCACTGTAATTAACACCCTTCTGCCGCTTCTAGGCGTCTTGCACAGCTCGTCTCCAACCCTCCGGGAAGAAGTTATTTACCCACTAAATGGTGGTCTCGATAAAGCGCGATGCAACTGCCAAGATGGCTGTATATTAACAGGTAGTGATGTTCCACTACAAACCATTGGCAAAGCAAAAAAAATCACCGGTAACAAATTACTGTTTTACGGTGGCATGCTTTTAGTGATTATAACTCACCAAGAATAAAAAGATTAAATAAAATTGAAGACCTGTACAGCTTCGTGAGGTAAAACAAAAATAGCGAGTGAACTTGTATGAATAAAACTGGCAACCCTTAATTAGATTCTGTCTCACCCGTCACGTCATTTGCGGACTGCTTGGTAGTTGACCTTTTATCAATCGGAAACTATCAGAACCAACATTATCATCGCTTGTCTTTAGCGTTGTTTGTCGGTAAACTTTTGGATTGTTTCGAGTCGAAACTTTCGAGAGCATCTCTCTTTCTGACGCACACCATTGTGCTGGTTGTTAGAGGGCGGAAATGTAAAATGAACCTACCAAAGCAAATACTATTGTGGTGAAAGGGGTCCAACGGGGGGATGCTTACCCCACTTGCCGAAAGCAGTAATAAGGTTTGTGTACAATGTTGAACATATTCACAAAGTTTTTACCGGAAGGGTTAGAAATAGACTTTATTGATTCGGCGTAATGAGTAGTAATGTAAGCGATCGCTTTGAATAAACTTTAAAACAACAACAAAATCTAAATTACCAACGCCAAATTCACCCAAATTAGAGACGTACCGTAACCAGAACAAAGCAAGCTGTTTGTTTCCATTTCCTTTGATCGGTCAGCATTTTGGTCCCTCCCCCCTGTACTGAGGAAAGTTTGTCACAAGCCGAAATCCGCACCCAATTCTCCGAGCCGACCCGCGCGATTCAAAGTTACTCCGTATCGGCCCGGAAAAGTGTCATCGTAAAAAATAACGGATGAAGGATTATGTCCGATCCGTTGACGAAGAAAACAAGTCTTAAACTACTTTCATCCGGTCGTTCTGTTTCATCGAGAGCTTCGTAAAAACTGCCTTCTCCTTCACCCCCACCAGTCAATGGTGGGTGGCAGTTCACCATTTTCACTATGGAATCTTCGTTCCACTCGCTATTCTCGGTCTCTTCGTAAGCAGATAAAAATCTTTCCCAAGAAGCTCCCAAAATTACCTTCCCACTCGATGGGTTGGCTCCCTACGTCTACCGCTTTTTTTTCTCGCTGAAAGAGAAAGAGAGACAGTGTCACCAGAAACCGAAATCGTCCTCAAGCAGGAGTAAGGTTATTAATATTTATTTAGTAGCAACCTTTTTTCCCGGGCATCTTGCGAGGCCTGATTTTTTTCCTTCAGTACCAGTAGAAAACAAAAACAGAAGAAAACAAACGGTAAGCTATCAGGGTTGGGGTTAGGCAATGCGAGGCGAGGCGGTGGTACTATAGACTCCCGCACAACGCCAAGCAGGCCGTGCTTGTGACAGCCATTTTTTTCTCATTTGACGTCGCTGATGCCGGGTTTGGAAGACTGGTTGCCATCGTCACGGTCAGCACCAGCCAAGCCCGGGCTGGACGAGAAAGACAAAAGACGAACGGACAAATACAATCGCAAAGGGCTGATAGGAAGGCATGATTTTTGATGGTGATTTGTATTTCTGATCCTGCTTTTTTTCCTTTGCGACTCTCGGTTTGGAAAACGACGGAAGATGAGGCTTGGTGTGTTTTTCAATGGTCTTTTCACTAATAGTCTATATAGCAATGGAACGCGCGTGCCGCTGAATGTGCCCCAATGTGACAGCGACGTTTCTATCAGAAATATGACACGTCGCAGGTCGATATTTTACCGGGATGCTTTCTGTAAGAGAACACATCCATTTGTTTGATGGAGTAATTTGATTGGTGATTGGAGTCCATTTCAAGCCGCATTTGTTATCGTCGTAAAAATGGAGAGGGATTTATGTTCACTTTCGGATAAAATCTATCGCTGCTAGGACTTGAACAAGCAGATTTCGAGCCATTTCTCTTTTTTTATACTGGGATACACTCTGTCACAGCTGATTTCAAAAGGCAATAACGGTTTTCTCCTTGAGAAGTAAAACCATAGAGAGGGATGATAAATTTGCAAAATAGTTCAATTACTCAAAAATGCCGAATCTGGGATTGAAGTGTGTCTGTTTCATTTTTTTTCTACAAGCTCAAACATTTTTACTTATAGAAGCAATTACAGTTGAGGATGTTTGTCACAAGAAATTCACTAAATTTATGACTAACGACAATACAGCATCATGAGTTAGGCAAATCTTATCATCTAATAGTTTTAATGTTCGGAAATCCAAATCCAATCTTAAGCCAGCGCAAATCTAATCTCAACCCAATCCAAGTTCAATCCAAATTCAATCCAAATCAAATTCAATTCAGTTCCATATTCAATCCAATCCAAAACCAATCCAAATCCTATCCAAATTCATTCCAATACAAGTCCAATTTAAATCTAGTTCAAATCTAATCAGAATCCAATCCAAATTCAATAAAAATCCGATCGAAATCGAATACAAATCAGATCTAGAACCAATCCAAATCCTATCCCAATTCCATCCAAATCCATTCCAATCCAAATCTTATCTAAGTCCACTTCAAATCCAGTCCAAACTCAATCCATATCCAATCCAAATCCAATTTAAATCCAAACCAAAACCAATTCAAACCTAACCAAATCCCAATCCCATCCAAATTTTATCCAAATCAATTCCAATTCAAGTCCAATCCAATCAAAATCTAATCAAAATCCTATCCAAGTCCAATACAAGTCCAATCCAAGTACAATCCAATTCCAATCTAATTCCAATCCGATTCCAATCCAATTCCAATCCAAATCCAATCCAAATCCAATTCAATTCCAATCCAAATTCAATCCAAATTCTATCTAAATCCAATCCAAAACCAATCCAAATCCTATTTCCATTCCGTCCAAATCCAATCCAATCCAAATCCAATTCGAATGCTATTCAAACCCAATTCAAATCCAATCCAAATTCAAACTAAATTTAATTCAAATCCCTTCCGAATCCAATCCAAAACCAATCCAAATCCTATTTCAACTCTATCCGAATCTATTCCAATTCAATTTCAAGTACAATCCAAATCCAGAAGCAATTCAAATCTCATACAATCCAAAAATTTTCAAATCTTATCCAAATTTTTTCCAATCTAAGTCAAATCGAAGTCAAATCTAACTCAAATACCATCCAAACTCAATGCAAAACAAGTCTGAATCCTATCCAAATCCATTCCTATCCAAATACATTTCAAATTCATTCCATTTCAAATCCAATCTAAATTCAATTCATATCCAACACAAATTCAATTCAAACCGATCAAAATCCTTTGCAAATCTAATCCAAATTGCAGTTAAATCCAAGGCCAATCCAAACTAATCCAATCCAAATTAAATTCAATCCAATCAAAAGCCAATCTAAAATCAATGAAAATTAAATTCAAATCCAATCCAAATTTAATCCATATCAAATCCAAATTCAATCCAAATCGAATCCAAATCCAATACAAATCCAATCCAAATCCAAAGCTGATCCAAATCCATTCCAATTTAAATTCAATTCAATCCAAATATAATCCAAAATCAATCAAAACCAAATCCAAATTTAAATCCAAGTGCAATCCAAATCCTATCCATGGCCAATTTAAATCCCATCCGAATCTAATCCAAGTTCAATCCAAAACCAATCCGAATCTCATTCGAATCTAATTCAAAACCAATCAAAATCCTATTCCAATTCTATCCAAATCCATTCTAATCCAAAACCAATTCAGAGCCAATCCAAGTATAATCCAAGTCTAATCAAATCAAGGTCCACTCCGAATCAAATCCTAATCCAATCTAAATCAAATCCAAATCCCAACCCAAATCCAATCCAAATCCAATCCAAATCCAATCCAAATCCAATCCAAATCCAATCCAAATCCAATCCAAATCCAATCCAAATCCAATCCAAATCCAATCCAAATCCAATCCAAATCCAATCCAAATCCAATCCAAATCCAATCCAAATGCAATCCAAATCCAATCCAATCCAAATCCAATCAAAATCCAAATCCCATCCAAATCCAAATCCAATCCAAATCCAATCCAAATCCAATCCAAATCCAATCCAAATCCAATCCAAACCCAATCCAAATCCAATCCAAATCCAATCCATATTCAATCCAAATCCAATCCAAATCCAATCTAAATTCATTCCAAATTCAATCCAAATCGAATCCAAAACCAATCTAAATTCTATCAAAATCCAATCCAAATCCAATCCATATCCAATTCGAATCCAATCCAAATCTGATCTAGGTCCAATCCAAAACCAATCCGAATCATTTCTCAATTCTATCCAAATCCAAATACAGTCCACATCCAGTCCAAAACCTATCCAAATCCATTCTACTCCGAATCCAATCCGAATCTCATTCAAATCTAATTTAAAAACAATCAGAATCCTATTCCAATTCTATCCAAATCCATTCCAATCCAGAACCAATTCAGAACCAATCCAAGTTTAATAAAATCCAGGTCCAATCCGATTAAAATCCAAATCCAATCTAAATCAAATCCAAATCCATTAAAAATCCAATCCAAATCCAATCCAAATTCAATCCATATTGAATTCAAAACCAATCCAAATCCAATACAAATCCAGTCCATGTCCAATTCAAAATCAATCCAAATCTAATCCAAATCCAATCCAAGTCCAATCCAAAACCAATCCGAATCATATCTCAATTCTATCCAAATCCAAGTATAATCCACATCAAGTCCGAATCGTATCCAAATCCATTCTTATCTGAATCCAATCCGAAACCTATACAAATCTTATCCAAAACCAATCAAAATCCTATTCCAATTCTATCCAAATCAATTCCAATCCAAGTTTCTTCCGAGTCTTATCCAATCCAAATCCAATCCAAATCCAATCCAAATCCAATCCAAATCCAATCCAAATCCAATCCAAATCCAATCCAAATCCAATCCAATTCCAATCTAAATCCAATCCAAATCCAATCCAAATCCAATCCAAATCCAATCCAAATCCAATCCCAATCCAATCCAAATCCAATCCAAATCCAATCCAAATCCAATCCAAATCCAATCCAAATCCAATCCAAATCCAATCCAAATCCAATCCAAATCCAATCCAAATCCAATCCAGATCCAATCCAAATCCAATCCAGATCTAATCCAAATCCAATCCAAATCCAATCCAAATCCAATCCAAATCCAATCCAAATCCAATCCAAATCCAATCCAAATCCAATCCAAATCCAATCCAAATCCAATCCAAATCTAATCCAAATCCAATCCAAATCCAATCCAATCCAAATCCAATCCAAATCCAATCCAAATCCAAATCCAAATCCAAATCCAAATCCAAATCCAAATCCAATCCAAATCCAAATCCAATCCCAATCCAATCCAAATCCTATTCAAATCCAATCCAAGTCTAATTCGAATTCAGTCCTTAACCCATCTAAATTCAATCCAAATCCAATCAAATATAATTCAAATCCCATACAAGTTCAATCCAAATCCAATCCAATTTTATCTAAATCGAATCCAAATTCTATTAAATTTCAATCCAAATCCAATCCAAATCCAATCCAAATGCAATCCAAATCCAATCCAAATCCAAATCCAATCCAAATCCAAATCCAATCCAAATCCAAATCCAATCCAAATCCAATCCAAATCCTATTCAAATCCGATCCAAGTTTAATTCGAAATTAGTCCTTAACCAACCTAAATTCAATCCCAATCCAATCAAATCTAATTCAAATCCCATAGAAGTTCAATCCAAATCCAATCCAACTTTATCTAAATCCAATCCAAATTCTATTAAATTTCAATCCAAAACCAATCCAAATCCAATCCAAAGGAAAAATATAGAAGATTTTCCGAAAACGAAACTATGCCATGAAAACCTTTTCTATTTTTGTCAAAAAATGAGTAGGTTCTAACCGGTTTTATGAAATTTCAAGAAATGTGTATCTCTTTAAATGTTTATACAATAAAGTAAATTAAATGAAACCGGATGATATTTTTTTCATTCGCTCCATTCAGAGCTATCAACATTTTAAAACAAACATATACTGCCCTTCTACGCATATATGTCCCATGTTTCGAATCGAGCATCGACTCTTTCAATTTTATTGTTTTTATACTCTAGTGGCAGTAGTCAAAATAAAAATTCTGAAGGGCTGGTAAAATGTACACCACAACCCCTTCCTCAATTTTTTCCACAATCAAACACTAAAGCAACGAGTGGATTGCGCACATTAGCTGAACCACTAATGGTTTACACAAAAAATAAGTGGAAGTAGGGTAGAAGCACCAGTTTTGGCCATGAAAGAATAAAATTGATATTTGTAAAAAAGTGTCTTAAATTAACCCTATTTCGAAGTCTCCTATTAAAGCTGCTGATATTATTCGACAAAATTATTACAAAATGTGGCAAATAAATATGCGTACTTTACTTTTAATAAAGGAACTATTTATACTTCCCTCAGTTTACTATACAGTCTAACGTTTTGGTAATTTGCAAGCTATTTTTCATAGAGCATAACTTTGTTTAAGTTTGTCCATTTCTATAACAAATTTTGTTACCAGCATCAGGCACATTTTACTACAGCACATGGATAAAAAATAGACATTTTGGTATGATTTTTCTCTGCAATATCAAAACTAACAAAAGTTTCCAAAAACGTTCAGTGATCCATGCTTGGCCACATATCAAAGCAATCCCATAACTTATCCTGATATTGGCCATATGTAAACAAAACCATGGTAACGTATTAACGTTGATGCGAAACATGAACAGTATGGAGTTTTTCGGGCTGTTATAAGATATCGCATGAGATATGTGAAAACACAAAACTGGTTTTAGATAAGATAGATTGTATTACTAAAAAAAATAGTTACGAATATAGTCGAATTCATCCGATTCCTCCGTTGAACTGACTCAATTACATATTTTTCGAAGGAAGAAGAACAAATATCTCTCACTAATAACATACTATGGCCGAAACCGGTACTTTTGCCGTATTATATGTCGGTAAATTTACCGAGTACAATATTCTTTTTATCAAAAACCTACTGATCTCGATGAGAAAAAAATGTGTATAATTAATCGGTTATCCGGAGTGAGATATTTTTCAAAACTGCGGATAATCGAGTCCGACCTGTATTCTTTTGTTGATCGAAATAAAAATGTTGACGTTTATAGGAGCAATTTTATAATCTAAATATTTCTCAACGCATTTCAAAAATACATTGAATAAGATATGATGGTGGCTTATTCCCAGTTGAATGCAATCACCTCACTTAAACAAAAACAAAACGACTAAAAATTCATGTTACTGTCAACATTTGCGATTCACAAAGAAAGAGTCATAAATTGATCAAGTGATCGGGATAGTCTCTCGCTTCGGATAATAATTGTCTCGTAATTCTTCTCGTTCGTATTCTCACTTCTTTTCTATCAGCGAGGGGTGAATTACCGGTTTGTACTGCTTTCGTGCATTCAACCTCTGAGAGGGAATGAACTATCTCTGCGAATCTCCGAATTCGTTCTCTCATGGAGTGGCATTATACTATAATAATTGGGTTCTAAAACTAGTTTATTCAAAGCCTTTGCAAAAGATGCATTTTCGGAAAAAAACGTGATTTTCGGAAAATGTTCATCGTTGTCCTTCGATATTTAAATGAAGAATAAAAAATGTGTTGAAGGACAGTTCGCCCAAGTACACGAACTGTAATTTAACACATTTCGAGCAGTTTTACATTCTTCACCTAAAAATCGAGCACACTTAAAATTTATTGCCGGGCCGCGGTAATTTATTACCGAGAATGACATCACTAAGTGCTCGGTTAAAAAAAAATTTGACAGCTGTCACATTTTTTTGTAAATTTCGGTTCACCTAACTGAAATTTCGGCTTATATTTTGTGTCGAAATTTCAGTTAGGTTGAACCTTTGAACTGAGATTTACGAAAAAATGTGACAGCTGCCATAATTTTTTTAACCGAGCACTTAGTGGTGCCGTTCTCGGCAATAAATTACAAAGACCCGGCAGAAAAATTTAAGTGTGAAGGACAACGATAAACACTTTTGAAAAATCACATTTTGCTCAGATAATAACGGTTTTTCAGCTGATGCAGGGAAATTAAAAAAAAAGTGCAAAACTTTAGGACCCAATTGTCACAATCGATTGAGAGACCAAGAAAGATCGATGGTTTATCTCAATTTCAATCGATTGTGACATTTTTTATAATTGATCGGATTGTTATTGTTCCCTTTGTTTCAGCTTTAGAATGGCCAAATACAACCCGGAAGGGTTTTTCTAGAACCGTGAAGTTGCGCAGAGACCGAAAGCCGATGCCAGATGCAATTTTGACTTCTAGTTTCTGTAGAACAAACTAATGTGGCCAATTAAAATCCAATCCTAATCCAATTCAAATCCAATCCAAATCCAATCCAAATCCAATCTAAATCGAATCCAAATCCAATCCAAATATAATCCAAATCCAAAACCAATCCAAATCCAATCCAAATCCAATCCAAATCCAATCCAAATCAAATCTTAATCCAATCCAAATCCAATCCAAATATAATCCAAATTCAAAACCAATCCAAATTCAATCCAAATCCAATCCAAATCCAATCCAAATCCAATCCAAATCCAATCCAAATCCAATCCAAATCCAATCCAAATCCAATCCCAATCCAATCCCAATCCAATTTAAATCCAATCCAAATCGAATCCAATCCAAATTCAATCAAAAACCAATCAAAAACCAATCCAAATCCAACCCAAAGCCAATCCAAAGGAAAAATAATGTAGATTTTCGAAAAAAGAAACCATGTCATAAAAACCATTCCCATTTTTGTCAAAAACCGAGTAGGTTCAAATCGATTTTATTAAATTTTAAGAAATGTTTATCTCCAAATTTTTATACAATAAAGTGAATTAAATGAAACCGGATGATAGTTTTTTTATTCGCCCCATTCAGAGCTATCAACATTGTAAAACAAACGTATACTGCCCTTCTACGCATATATGTCCCATGTTTCAAATCAAGTATCGACTCTTTCAATTTTATTGTGTTTATACTCTAGTGGTGATAGTCAAAATAGAAATTTAGTTATTTGAACAAGTAGGGGAAGGGGTGATAAAATAGACACCGTAACCCCTTCCTAAATTTTTTCCACAATCAAACACTAAAGCAACGAGTGGATCGCGCACATTAACTGAACCACTAATGGTTTACACAAAAAATAAGTGGAAGTAGGGTAGAAGCACCAGTTTTGGCCATGATAGAATGAAATTATTATTTGTGAAAAAGTATCTTAAACTACTCCTATTTCGAAGTCTCCTATTAAAACTGCTGATATTATTCGACAAAATTATTACAAAATGTAGCGAATAAATATGCGTACTTTACTTTTAATAAAGGAACTAATTATACTTCCCTCAGTTTACTATACAGCCTAACGTTTAGGTAATTTGCAAGCTATTTTGCATAGAGCATACCTTTGTTTAAATTTGCCCATTTCTATACAGACTTAAAATTTATTGTCGGGTCTCGGTAATTTTTGCCGAGAACGGCACCACTGAGTGCTCGGTTTAAAAAATAATGTAAGCTGTCACATTTTTTTTGTAAATCTCGGTTCAACCTAACTGTCCGTGCAACACTTTAGGACTCAATTGTCAATTGTCAATTGAGACGAAGAAAGATGTTTATCTCAATCTCAATCGATTGTGGCAATTTTTATAATTGATCTGATTGTTATTGTTCCCTTTGTTTCAACTTTAGAATGGCCAAATATAACCTGCAAGGGTTCTTCTAGAACTGTGAACTTGCGCAAAGACCGAAAACCGATGCCAGACGCTATTTTGACTTTCAGTTTCTGTAGAACAAACTAATGTGGCGGAATATGAGTATTCCCGGCATCAACTCGGGAATCAATTTCAGATGTTTTTAAAATTACTTGTGGCGTCTGACGTCTGTAAGACATACTTAAATGGTCAAATACCACCCAATATGAAGTTTTCCAGAACCAATCTGTAACTTGCCGAAGACACTATTCCAAACAAACACATTATTATCTGAACACATAACGAACTTAATAGCAAAACTCCCAGTCAAAATAAAAATCATTTTCCTTCATTTGATCCCATCAACAACAGACTGTCAGAATCTCTATGAAGGTGATGAAAATTTGTGATTTCATTTCAATCCGAGTGCCGCACAATATGTATTGTCCGGCAAGCGAGCAGCTCAATAAGAAGGAAACGAAAATACGAAAATTAAAATAAAATATTATTCCACATTTCACTGTCATCAGCAGCAGCGGTGACAGCCGCAGCGATTCGCCATTCCGAGCGCAGCCAAATTTATTGTTTTTCTTACGCACTGCAGTCGGGTACAAAAGAACTGAAGCCTGTGCTGTGCAGTGAGCGCCGGAACACGCGGGGCAATTAATTATTTTCGATCGGTCACTTCACCGTGCGTGGCAGGATGCTTCGACGAAAGTGTGAATGAGCTGATGCGTTGGCGGTCAAACGACCGGAGGGCTTATTTCCGATATATTATTTTTTGACGTCCGCTGACCGATTGCTGCTCATACGTCAAACGGCCACCAGGAATTACGAGCGGAGTGTTTTCAATTAATTTCGGTCATATTTTCCTTTTTTTTATGCTACGTGAATATTTTTTCACCATTGGTAGGGAATGTTTTGCTTGGTTTATGCTTTGCCAATTGGTACCTACATGACTTTCGCATCAATACCGGTGATGGATTCGCACTTCTGCCGAACATTTGCACTCCACTTTTCAATCGTGCAATTGGCAGCAGACTGGAGGGTAATTAAAATTTCCGAATGACCGGATGCGCTTGCTCCGGCTGTCGCTAAGGCTTTGATACCCATTAACGCTGATGTAAATAATTAGCGCCAACCGGGAATCTGTTCCCGGAGAATTTCTGAACAAAATTATTATTCATATTAGACTCATCGAATTTAAATAATAAAGGGCCAATAGAATATCGGATTCATGCAGTAACAAAAAACCATTTTAATATTAGTAAGTTTTTGAAGTGCGAGGTAATGCATCATGGAATTTTCTATTTGTTCGATATTTAATTAAAATTTTGGCTGTACCTGGTTCAAAACTAACAGCAAACCATCAAACACACCACCAAAGGTTTTTTTTAACGCTTATTCTTTTATAATGAATCTCGCACCGACTCGCTAGGTGCTCGTGCCATTGAATCAATATACCGCTTAATAAGCCATTTTTAATGATGAATTATTTAATTAAATGCATGCACCCCGGCTAAAATTAAATTAATTTTCAAAAGCGAAGCTTCCAACAATAGGAACAGCTCCCGGATCCTTTCAGTTTCTCCGAATGAGACAGGAAAGCGGATATGCGTGAGTCACCAGTTACTCATGCGGAATTTTGTTCCGCGTCAACTTCAAGCGTAATTTTACGGAACTTTTACTCCTGATTTCCACGTATTACCGAGAACAAAACAAAATAACATTGTTCGGGAAAACAAAGACATTATCGAAAAAATCACAAGAAGGTTGTATGCAAAGCCACGACCGCAAGGTTGAAGTAGAATACTTTCACAAGAAAGATAACCCGGCTGCTTGCGTGTCAGTTGGCAGTATCGTAATTTCTTTTTGTCTGATATTTTGAATAAAGTTCATTGAATATTTTTAAATTTTGTGCAAATGAGACGTTGAAGTGCTGCCGAATTGTAATATGCACATTTAATACGACATCACTAAACGGGAACGGAACAAAGG
Organism: Wyeomyia smithii; assembly: GCF_029784165.1. Lineage (NCBI taxonomy): Eukaryota > Metazoa > Arthropoda > Insecta > Diptera > Culicidae > Wyeomyia > Wyeomyia smithii. Next base: position 187,322,410 of record NC_073694.1, on the reverse strand, counting down.
CTACGGTTATGCAGAACGCGAATGCCGGCGCGATGCGATTCGCCTTACCGTGGTGAAATGTACAGCTCTTTTTAAGGCGAAGTAGAGCTATACATTTCAACAGATTTCGTCTTGCCGAATCGCATCGCGCCGTTATTTGCGTTCTGCATGACCGTAGCCAAACACTAAGCGACGCAAACACGTAATAACAGTCAGAGTATGCATGTAGATGAAGATAATTAACTTTGGATTTTAGCGCAAAACGAGAAAATATTAACTCTTCAAATAATCATTTGTGTTCTTCAAATTTCAGTTGTGCAATTTAATATCCGATGAAATGTTTGTTTATTATCTGATGAAGCACTTATATAGGCCAAATGATGCATTCCCAATTTACTAGATCCATAACTCTGCCGACCGTGCTTGGGAAAGCGCGGTATAACGACCAATCAGAGGTCGAATTTTGTGTTTTGACAAGGCTTAAGAGTTTTCAATAGTACAATAGTTCGAATGATAAAATTGCAATTTCGTGCATTTGGAAGGAATCTTAGAAAATTTTCTAATCGATTGCTGCAAAAACGAAGGAAATCCATCGAAAACTAACCGATTTATTAGCATTTGAAATTTTTCTCACTTTTTTCAGTTTTAGATTTCCATTTCACATCCCTATGTAGCCGAACTTCCTGAGAGAAGTATTCTAATTCAAAATTAAATCTTCATTAATTCATTTGTTGTCCTTATAAGGACAATCGTTCAATTTATCATAGGATGTAGTGTTTATCTTACATCTCTGTGTTACCTTGATAGTGAGGACTAAGGCGCAAGGTCAACACAATGAGAAAGGTGTTTTCACATTGAAAATTAGACACGGCTTTACTGGAGGAAGTGTTGGCAAATGCATCTACCGCTAATACCACCGCTATCATACGAAAGCGCGTCGTTTCATGTGGGGAATATCAACAACGAAAAATGACGCGCGTCTGAGCATAACCCGAACTGTTTCGCCGTGCTGCTCCCATTTACCTTTACATCGGCCTCAGGGAAGTACCGGCTGCATCTGCATCTACCGCTGAGGCTGTCACAATACTGCTATTGGTACCAAAAGCTATTAACTCTTCAAATAAGAGTTTTATTTGTTCTGAAAAGAACAATTGTTCAATTCAAAATCAGATTTACGCAATCGCAACTCTGTAATATTACCGACATTAATATTCTTCTGAACAAAACGATACAACTTTCCCATTAGGCCTCTGCCATAATAGACGCGAAAAGCGACGCGAACCGATTCGCTCGGCTGTAGGTTAATGTTCAGCCGTCAGAAGAGCGGTACATTAACCTACGGCCGAGCGTATCGGTTCGCGCCGCTTTTCGCGTCTACTATGGCAGAGGCCTTAGAGAAAGTTGCTGGCTGATGTATTCACTTCATGCAAGCCTGCTGCTGATGCTTCCCGCTACCACGCTGAAACAGCATTTTAGTGAAGGGAGTGTTGTTGTATCAGCTGACCCTGCTACTATCGATGCTGATATACCCGCTGCAACAGCTACGCTATGCATAGCCATGCCACAGTTGTGGCCGCTATACGCTGGCCCAACTGCTGAGCAACTGCAACGCTATCCGTAGCCATGCCACAGTTGTGGCCGCCATTGGTATCCGCTGTACCTGCATCTGCTGGCCCTGCTGCTATCGATGGTGAGATCCGTTGAAACTGCTACGCTTATTCGCAGCCATGCCACAGTTGTGGCCGCTATCCGCTATCGATGGTACCCACCGCTCGCTCCCGCTGCTGCTAAGGGAGGACTGCTGTCGTCGCTGTTCAGAACTATTATGAGCGGCTTCGACTAAAACAGGCTCTTATATAGGGATGAAAATAGGAATGAATTATTTTACGTACGTGGTGGAATGATATAACTTGAAAAATATGTGTGACTTCATTCTGACTCAGAGCGATCATTTGATAAGCTCCACCTCTTTTTTCAGTTTCTAAAGTTTTTCCTCAGTTTCGTAGCACGGATGCACAAAAATGATTTCTTGTCGAGCCGGACCGATAGCACTCTCATTGAAGCAACAAAATAACATGTTTTGTGTCGTGTTGTGCAGCTTGGTTGAGGAAAATGTTCCCGTCCCCGTGTCGCATGTATGCAGATTATTGCGTTCAGTAGACAGTAGATAGTGTATCCAGCGAATAAACACCGATGGTGCTCTCACACACGCAGCGGTTTTAACCCGTATCTTATTGCGGTTTGTAACATCAAGCGATTTCGTTTGCTCGCTGTTGCGTGTTGCATCATGTTGCAACTTGGCAGCTGGGAGACGACGAAATTCTGTTTATGCTGATTGATTGAATCGACTTCATATTAGCTCTGCATAGTCGAACTAACTGCTTTTGTGAATGCGTACTAACAGGGCATTCAATTATTCAGTGTCGGTTATGCTGATCGTAGCCTTTGCGCTGCCCCTACAGTGGGGGGTTTACTAAATAAAGTGAAAATTAGACAACTACAACAGAATTTGATTGCATCCCGCACAGAATGTCTGCTTGTGTTGATGCCAGAAAATTATTAACGTTCAATTATTTTTTTATTTGCCTTGAAAAAAGCATGTTGCGGTTCAAAATCGGTTGCTAAATACAACCTTTGAGCTGCCCTAACATTGGGGGAATTAAGATACACGGACAACATGCACTGTGGAAGCTATTTCACATTCAGTAAATTAGACGGGTGCGACAAATTTGAATTGCTAGGATGCAACACAGAATGCTAGCTTGCGTTGACAAAAATTATTAACTTTCAATGACTTGTTTATTTGCCTTAAAAAAGGCATTTTGATTTTCAAAATTGGATTTCCTGATGGCAATCTTCATTCTGCCCCAACACGGGGGGAATAATGGCTGTCTGGCGACACACGCTGAGAAAAACCGCGCTGCTCCTGAGACGTGGTGACCAACCACAGGGCTAGTGCTGCTGCTAAGGAAGGACGACTGCTGTTGTCGCTGTCTAGAACTATTATGAGCGGCTCCGGCTGAAACAGGCTCTTATATAGGCCAAATAGCATGTTTTCAATTGCAAGGTATATGATCCTGTCGACCGTGCTTGGGAAGTAAGCATATAACGACCAATCAGAGGTCGAATTTTTCGTTTTGACAAGGCTTGACTATTTTCAATAGTACAATAGTGTGAATAATAAAATTACAATTATCTTATTTTGGGAAGAATCTTAGAAGATTTTCCAATCTATTGCTGCAAGAACGAAGGAAATCCATCGAATACTAACCGATTTATTAGCATTTGAAATTGGACATATTTTTCACTTTTTTCGGTTTTAGATTTTCATTTCACATCCCTATGTAGCCGAACTTCCTGAGAGAAGTATTCTACTTCAAAAAATCCTGTGGAGTTTTTCTCGACAGTTTAAGTAAATTTAACAGTTGTCAAGTGCTGGAGTTTCAAAATCGGATGATAAGTTTGATAAGCATCATCTACAGACAAAACTGAAATGATTACATCCTTGGGAAGGGAGAATCCGACTGAAATCATTTCTATCCTTTTTGTTGGCCATCGGCCACCGTGTTCAAAAGGTTACCACTTGCCGGAAGGACCCGGAGCGCTCCAATCTCGATTCACTTGCCAGTCGTCGTCGTCGTCGTCTCTGCACAAATTGATTTGTGATTACGAGCCGGATCCCTGCTAACCGAGCAGCGGACGACGTACGGATTAATTGAAGTACCCTCGGGAGTTGTCCAGCTGATAAGCGTCTTCCCATCAATTATTTAATTGAAAACCATCCCACGCCCGAGACCACCCGCAATTTCACCCTCGCTTGACGGTGGAGTCATCGGAAACGCTTTGCTTTATTGCAGTTGCTTTTGCTCTCCGTTCTATCAACTGCTCATAAGTACCAAGTTTAACCATTCGACACTCATATCACGTTTCAGCTAATCGAGAACTAAAGAGACTAACGAAATTGGCAGTTAAAAACATCCTCTGATCCCGCATTTCAGCAGTTCTGTTTCATCTGTATCGATCTCTACTCTAGGGATGCTTCGGGCGATAAATTGATTAATACCGGTTAGATTATGTTTGATATCACCCGCGAGGATTTTTTTTAGTTGAAGTAGACACTGAACTTCCCATTAATTAGTACAAGGCGTGATCGAGTGGTTTTTATCTTGACCCCGAGTTCAACCCTCGGGAAGAAGATTTCAATGACAGAGGAAACAAAAACGAAATATTGAACAATTCCTTTGAGGTTTGGAGGTTGGAAAGCTGATTCACAGAAACTATTCGACGTGAAATGTAGATGGCGATGTTTTTTTGCTGTGAAAAGTTATTTTACAATATTCATGAACACACAGACTGCCTTGTCAAACGGAAAACAAAGAATAATATCGAAACAACCTGAAAAAAACTATGTTACCAACATATGACCTATGTAACCATATTAATAAGATAAGATTAAACAAAGAGATGAAGATTTTAATACTAATTAGACAATGTTTAACCGACCTTTTTCATGTTCTTCGAACGAAAAATGAAATCTTTCACTATGAATCTTAAACTAATGCTTTCCTAATGATGAATGAGAAATTGCGGTTGAGACCACTATTTATATGAAATTGTTTAAAACAATTTAATTCATGTTTGATTTGATTTAATGAAGGAAGCGCATTTGGGTAACCCAAATGGTGAGCCCGTCGTTAACTGAAAATTTACATTCTTTTATGGACTCCTTGTTTGTCGTCAAATCTTAGTTAACTGAAAATGTTCTAACTCTTGAATTTCTTCATGGAATAACTCGAACCAACAAATCATTGGTAAGGGGAAGGATATAGCCTTTTTTGCCCATATAAAAGTTGATGGTCGCCATATTATATTTTTTCCAGAAAGCCGATTTTTTAACAAGTTCAGCACCGAGAATAGAAGGATGTGTGAAATCTTGAAACTGTCATCATAAACGTAAGTGGTAATGCTCCCGCACGGTGTGTCCGAAGTGCCGGATTATCATACTTTAATGTACCTTGGATTTTCTTCCACCAAAAATTAGTTTGGGTCCTTACACGGGGAAAATTATTTTCCCGTTTTCATGACCTTTCAGGTCATGAAATCATGAATGTTGTTTTCCGACAGAATCATGACCTGTGACTCATGATATCATGATGTCAACCCCGAATATCATGAGCTAAAAAAAAAAAAAGCGTTTTCAAGAATGTGACTCATGGCTATTATAAGCGTAACACATCGCTGTCGCATGGACTCATAGAATCATGAGTCATGACTCATGATACCATGGGTTGGACTCTGAATATCATGAGCTACTCAGAGCGTTTTTATAAATACGACTCATGACTGCTAAAACGTAACACATATCTGTCAAACTGTGCGCCGTTATATTCAGTGATTGCAAGTTTAGTAACCGTGATTAATACCGTAGGTGGACTAGCGTATTTCATGTGCAAAACAAGGTTTTCGCGAGTGAACGTGTGGATAAAACATAAGACGAGTGTCCGGTTGCATAAATTTACTCAACACAGTATTATCAAGTGCGGTTGAAACTGAAACAACTGTGGCAGAGAACATACGGTTGCTGCTAGAATTGATGGATAAGAAGCTGTGCGGCGAGTGTCATCTGCCTATTAATGGTTCGAAACCAGTGCCCCGCGGTTACTGCGATGCCTTTTGTCACATCGGCTAGCAATGTTGTGAAATTAACGGTCGTGCCCACAAGGATATGTTCGCAAAAGGGAAGGCAATGCTTATTTGTCCCACCTGTAAAGATAAATTAGGCGGTAGAAGAATTCGTGCCTATTTTGCCGAAAAACTAAATAATGTGCCGGCTGTGCCAACGAGTGCTGTTCAATTTAAACAGCTGTGTGTGTACGTAGTTCTGCAAGCCGCGGCAGTAACTCGATCGATTTGAATCATCTTTCGGTTGCATCTATCACCCCCGCTCCCCATGAACTGTAAACTGCAGATTGGTGAAATACCTGTGTGTTCTCCAACCAGGTTTTCTGACAAATTTCGCTAGTGGTAATTTGGAACTGTAAACTATCTTGAAACATCACTGAAGTTGAGCATAATTAAGATTTGTTTTTTTACGTAGAACTACATTTCTCAGGAAGATCGGCTACATTGGGGTGAAAATGAAAATATGAAAACGGAAAAGGGGACAAAATTTGTGTTTTTTAATGCTTATAAGCCGCATTCCCGTCGTTTTTGTAGCAATCAATTGAAAATTATCCACGCATGATTGGGGGCTCATGCAGATAATTAGTAATTTGATTATTTGAACTATTGTAGGTAGCGAACGGCTTCGGCAGTGGTTAAGATTGCTGGAGAAAATCTGCCGAAGCCTTTCGCTACCCTACTATTGAAAATTGTTATTAAAAAGTGTTAAAATAACAAGAAATAAAACAAAATTTATTAAAAAGTCTTGAAAAGCAATCAGTTTACTAATGAAGGATGTGTGCTAACTATGTAGCAGCGGGCAGCAGCGATAGCGAGTACCAGTAGCGGTAGTAGTAGCAGCGTCAGCGGTAAGTGTAACGGTATTACCTTTCCTAGTAAAAAGCTGCTTATGTGCGGTAGCGACAATTCCTCCAGCGAAAAACTGCCGTATTTTGGCAACACACAAACGGGGGTGTTGGCAATCAAAATCTGTCTGTCGTCAAATTTTTTGTCCGTAAACAGCTTTTAATGTCAGGAATAGCACAAAGATGGGATCAGCATCATATCCTAAATTGAATTAAAAACTAATTGTCCTTTTAAGGATGAACTGAATAGTCAATTGAAGAGTTGAAATTTTGTCGTTCATACATTACACCTTAATCAAAATGTTGGTGTGCCTACATTTATAGACGATATAGACGATTGTAAATTCGATATGATCTTCATGTCTCAGTACGAGTTCGAAATTTAAATGTGCACTAAGGAACAAATAACTGAGTGACCAACTTTTTTATAAGTAGACCCTGTTGATGTTTTCCACAATAATGCGAAGGAACCCAGTTTAGAGCAACCATCAACGTCAAACATTAGTTCTATTATTCATGATGTCCATGATGTTCAACATATTGCTTTCTGAGAGAATTTGAGGCGACATTTTGACGATAACTTATAAACATTTAAGCATCTGATAGGAACAGCTTTTACTACATTTACACAGTTTACCTAACTATAATCGATCCGCTGCATCACGCCACGCCATTCCGATGCGTCTTGAAATAATTATTTTTGGCTGATCGTGCTCGCGAGTTGGGGAGTGCACGCGAATAAGACCGTAAATAGGAGTGTGTGTCCATGGTTTCAGGTGCGAAGAAAACTCGCAAGCGTCAAAAACCGGTGGTGTGAAATGAAGGAAGTGTGAAAGAACGAGGGACAGTTCGAATGGTGGAGGTACTTCATTGTGTGTGTGATTTCGGTAGCGATGAGAACACTACTTGGAGTATCGCATGCGAGTTTAGCAACACTGGAACATAGAACCATAAACCATTTGTAGTTAAAAAAAACTTTAAAACAAGTTGTTTTCCTTGTTTTGTGTTGCAAAATAATTTTTTTGTGTATACTTTTATCGGTAAGATAAAACTGTTATCTGCAACTTTTCTGAAGAAGTCACACCGATTAAACAAACCTTTCTGTCTCTAAAACTATTTTTTAACCATCCATATGGCAATCCACGGGTGACGTTTCACTGCTTGTACGTTTGTAATTGTTTTTTCAAGTTGCAAAACCAAAACACAACCAAACACAAAATCTTTTAGTGCCGGAAAAAATATCTAAAGTGATATTTTATTATTGGGTAAAGGATTGTCACTAACCATACTGGAGCAACCGATCGTTTGTTTTTCGTGCTTTTCGATCCGAGTTGCATCCAAGTTGCGATTGTTCGAACATACCTAAGGCTGTCAAAAGTTGAAAACTAACTGAAATCAGCTGACCGCACCTGTCTCGTCGATTGCCTTAGCAACATCCATAAATTACGTAACGCTAAAAACCCAATTTCTGGACCCCTACCCTCCCATATGTAACGAAAAGTAACTTAAAAACCTACCCCCCCTTAAAAATTACGTAACGCTGTAGAAGAATATGCCAAATAAAAATGCTCATATTTGGAAAGTCTCCCCATGGATTTTTTGTTACGTAACGCTGATCTTACCTCCCCCTCCCCTATATAACAAATCGTAATGCCAAAAAATATATCCCCCCTCCCTCCTATAAGTCTTACGTAATTTATGGATGCCGCCAAATTATTCGTGACCAGAAACAAAAAATAATAATAGCACAAAATGACATCTTCAGCCCATAAGAACATCTATGCAAAGTGCAAATGCAATGCTATGCAAATGACATTTAAAACAAATAGATGAGTAACGTTTTGTGTTCTCTAATGTCATCGATGAAGATTTACAGTACTTTTTTCAGATAAAATAAAATCCGTTAGGAAAAACGATCGAAAATGGTTGAAATGTTATTATAAATTGATTAGGGCATCGAACGTCTTTGGCAGGTTTTAGCATAATACTGCTGCAGAAAAGCTGCCAAAGAAAACTTATTAATTTATGTTTTACTTTGGTTTGCCGTGCAAATCATACATAATACTGACTGTCGAACTTGTTACTACAAACGCAAATCCTCAAACCCGTAACGGTTTGGCATCTAAGACCGTGAACAAAATCTTTTTAGTTTTCAGTTGAAAAATAATAATTTCAATAATTCATAATCATGAATCAAATTCCAACTTATCAGAGTGATGAAAGTTTATGAACTTTATCCTAAGTTTAATGAATTTTTATTGTAGTTTCATGAAATAAATTACTGACTTCATAAACAAAACACGAATTCAAATATAATGTCTAATTTCATTCGTGGAACGTAGATCACATGAATTATATTTTCAGCTTCGTGATCGATAAATCATGACATTAAGATTTAATGAACCAAAGTGAAGTTTCATGAATTAAATGTACACCCAGTCCGCACAAATGACATGTTGGTGACCTTTAAGAGAAGATTAATATTCGTATTAGGAATATGTTCTGTAAATGGTCAGGAATGCTGAAAAAGCGTCGAAATGGCGGGGCTTAGAGCCTTATACAATTTTCTGCATTAACATGTTTTCAACTGTGTGATATTTATAGGAGAAACCAGAAACGTTTCTAATATTGTTTTAAGTTGTCATCGCGAGTCGTATTTTTATCAACACATTCAACACAAACAAACTTTAGGTGCTCGTCACCAATTCTTGGTGACTTTCGTAAAAAGATGCATTCCTCTTAATAACGGTTATGGATCAATTCTTTATTCTTCAATAAACATCAATTAATACGGGGACTCTTTTGAGACTAATCGAACGTTAGTTTCAAGAAATATGTTACCTTATTAATTTCAACTAATCTTTTCGAAGCTACTTGATTAAAAGGATAGTTACTAAAATTCCGCGAAATTTTTGAAAAGATCACATATTCATAACAACACTAGAACTAGAAGAGATGATTACCAAAATCACTGCGACAATGTTAATAACATATAAGTTTTTTTTCAAAAGGTCAAAAATTCTATTGAACAAAACTTTTGACAAATATTCTCTCACAGAAGTCACAGTGACTAACAGGGGAAACTATTCCTATGAAGGTCACCATGAAGTTATCAGAAAAATTTAAATATACCTTCTAATGACTTAGTGACTATTCTACGACAACATACCATTTGTACTTCAAATTATCACCGTGACTACTTAATGGAAAAAATATTTCCGTTTCACAAGTGGAATAATTTCGCCTGTGACCCTTCAGAGAAGAATAAATAAATTTTAGTTCAATTATCACAGAGACAAAATAAAAGAAAAATTTGTTTTATAATCATAGCTCTAGTGTCTTTAGTAAGAAAACTAACACAAGTGTTTCTATAAAAAGTAATGGTTACTCGCATACAAAAAAAAATTTCCATATTATTTTTAAAACATTCGGGGTTCAATTGTAAGAAAAAAATCTTATTTTATTTGTGACTCTCGTGCGGATTGGGCAATTTCGTGAATCGGATCGCACAAACCATGATCTCATGAAACTAGCCCAATCAATCATGAATTCAATTCATGGTTTCCTAAATCAAAGCAAGGTTTTATAAATCGAACACCCGATTTCATGAGTTAAATGCTATATGTCCCGACTCGCAACTCATGATTTCATAAATCAAAATCATGGTTCCAGTAGCCAAAGCAAGAATTCATAAATCGAACACCCGATTCCTGGAGTCAAATGCTGAATTGCATGACTCGTGACTCATGATTTCACGAGTTCAGCTCATAATTTTATGGGTAAGCCAAAGCAAAAATTCATAAATCAAACACTCGATTCCCGGAGCCAAATGCTATATTTTATGACTCGCATTTCATGATTTCATAAATCACAATCATGGTTCCATGAGTCAAAGGGAGATTTCATAAATTGAACGCCCGATTACATGAGTCAAATGAGTCAAATTTCATGACCCATAAATCATGGTTTCAATCAAAATTGCTCATGATTTCAGCAAAACAGTAACGCACGGGGTGCGTTACGAACAATTGGCTCATGTGAGTCTTTACTCATGGTGTATATTCATACCATGAAAATGCATCCAAATCATGAAATCATGAGTCATTTTGCCCGTTTTCGAGATTTTATTTCTACCCGTGTACCTTTCCATCGGCGGGAAAATTGAATAAAATTGATTTAATTTTTTTGTGTATTTTTCGTTTGAATTATACTAATGTTAATGTTGAATACAGTGATAACGTTTAAAATGAATAACTTCATCACAATCTTGAGCTCAAGATAGCTTTGCTAGTAGGATTTTAGACTACATGTTGAGAGAAAAAGAGATATATACACGGGTATTGAATAAAACAACGAAAAAACCCGAACACATTTATATACTAGTGGCTGATATGCGTTTGTTATTTACTCACTGCATAGTAACCGTGGTTGCTATGGTGCGTGTGAAAAAAATCAGTGATTGCTATGATTTACAACACATGTGAAACAGTGGATATTAACAAACAATTCGACAGTGTTAAAACAAACGACGGCTCGTCGTTTGTATTATTTGTCGCAGGTGAGTGTTTTTCACATTGTAACACTAGATAAAAGTTTGCAACATTTTCCAATAACTTTTCAGGTGATCTAAAGGTGATTGACATACTTGCTGGTGTAATGGGGAATATTGCGACTCATCCATGTGCATACAATTATGGATCTCCCACAATTACGGATCACTTTTGAGTCTAATGTTATTTTACTCAATTTAAATAACTGTTTGAAGGTATGTAACATTTTTGCAGTATAATATGCCATATTGGCTAGCTTTGAGCATATAGAAAACATCGTTCTTATCTCTACATTGATGTGTTTTATATAAACGCAAACTATTGTCATCGAGACCCTATCAAAATACTTGTCGTTTTTCCCAATCAGAGTAAGTATCACGCTCATTTTTCATAGGGTTTCTATGTGATATAATCGCTAATTCTCGTGCAAAATCTAACTTATACACAAAAATCAAGGTAAGTTCTTCACGATTTATCACAATGTTGATGGTTGATAACGATTTTTCTGTAAAAATAAGTTATTTTTTAAATGTTCCATAATTGGGACCGAGACAAGAAAGTATTCTACAATCATGGATCACTCCGATTCTCAACTTCGATTGAGCTCTAAACGGAAGCTAAACAGTGCTGAGTCTTTGGAAAACACTATTTCCAAAGCACGAAGGACAGAAAAGCTACGTAAAACAGCAAACTCTTACCATATACAATAGATCATCGCTACCTTCGGGAGCAACAGACCTGGACTCTTGATCTAACTTCAACCTCAAAAGCCACAGTTATTTCTTCATATTACATAATTTGAATGAGGTTTACTGAATGAATTCGTTGCAAAAGCTGTTTTTATTATGCTGATCCATAGTATGATGCAAATTTTTCATAATTAGAACCGCTGTCAAAAGTGATCCATAATTGTATATTTGGTGAGTTATAAAATAAATATATTTTCTGAGAAACATTTACAAAATATGAAAAGAAATACTCAATCAAATGAAAGATTACATGTTTCTGTGACTGAAAACATGTATAGAGTACTTAGAAACAATAAAATTGGCCAGAAATGATTTTTTGAATTCATAAATCTTCTTAAGTGATCCATAATCGTGGGGGGACTGTATTTTAGTGTACATAAGAAAGATCTATGCACTACCATATGGGAATCCCGAACGCTTGGATTAATTGGGCGTTTCACTGAGCAGTGGTTGGCATCCGGTGGAAAAGACAAAAATGCAAAAGATTTCTTCACTTGTATTAACAGGCCTCTTCTTTCTGGGAACAGGTATTGGATGTACGAAGGTATTGGATGTGTGCACAATCGTTATATGGTAAAAACGAAACTTGATAACAGAAAGCCAGAACCAAGTTTTTTTTGTTCTATTCGGGGCCCCAAACAATCCTAAATTTATCGGAAGTCGATTGGTTTTGTCTTCGCTTGGCGCATTGCATTTCAAATTTATATGGAGATATGTATGGAAAAACCAACTTTTTTGCATTTTCCATTCTTAAGAGCTCAAAATGGCTCAAACCATAGGTTTCATGACTTCAGATGGTAAGTTTTTTGATGCCTAACAACTTAGCCGAAGACACTAAAGAGCTAGGGTGTCCCAAAAAAATACTAGAGCTGTTCAAAGTTGATGATGTCGGAATTTATGTTGCAAATCATTTTTCCTGCCAACACTGCCAGTGTACCGGCGCCAGTCAGATTTCCATCTGAAGTAACCTTTGAAACACGTTGTAGACTCTACCTACGCCTAGAATATTGACCTTAATTTGTTTGCTTGATCCAGTTGAGTGTATAAACTCGTTACGACAGGTTACTTCTGATGGGAATCCTACTGACACCAGTGCATTGGTAATGTTGGCAGAAAACAAGATTTTCTGCATTCAAATCGACATACTCAACTTCAAACAGCTATAGCTCTTTTTAGGGATATCCAAGCTTTTCAGGGTCTTCTCCAAAGTTGTTCGGCATCTAAAATACTATACTTTACCATAATGTAGTGCATTATTGAGCTTTTTTGAAAGGTAAATGGTAAAAAGTGGGTTTTCCCATATAAATTTTCATACAAATTTGAAACGAATGCGCCAAGCGGAGACAAAACCAATCGACTCCCGGTAAGTTTAGGGTTGTGTGGGGCCCCAAAAGGAACCAAAAAAACTTGGTTCTGGAAAATCGATCATTTTTCCCCACCCTAGTGCACACCTACATCTTTGAATTTATTTCTAGGTCTCATGAATAGTGCTTACGACAACCTATCTAAAACTAGTCCAAATGTAGCAGAAGCGTGGGCTCGGGCCGCAAACGTGACCAGACACGCGCAATTTGGTTTCGTTAGAAAACATTGCCGTGTTCTACCAGCAAAACAGGATATTTTGAACGAAACCTGTATTGAAGAATTTGCTCTTATGATTCGGAATCTTGGCTCGGTTATCGAAAAATGCTTTGGCTTGGACTTTGTTGATGGATACCTCCAAGCTTTCAATGAGTTTTGTGACAGTTGGATAGTCTTAGAACTTCCAGCCAAACTAAAGTGAACTTAATGAAATTTCACGTAGCAGAATTTTGTGTAAGTACCAACAAAGGTCTCGGACAGAGCAGACCATTCAGCAGACCATTAATCAAGTTTTCTTCAAAACATGGATGAATTACAAAGATCCAGAGACCCATAAAAACTATGAGAGAAATATGCTCAAGGCTGTCGCAATATAATAGTAGCCATATTTAACTGAAATTCAAATATGTTTTACCTATCATCGAGAAAAAATAAAATCAGGAATAAAACCTTTAAGTTTTAATTTACCTTTGTTAACTAAAGAAATCATATAGATTAAAAACATTGAACAACTTTTGACGTATTTTATCATGTATAATGAAAATAAATTATTGCAAGTGATTCGGTTAAAAGTAAAGATTGAAGAAACGCAGTTTGTTGAAATGGAACTCAATTTTCTTCATGTTGATGTTGTACGATTTTTTCCAATCAAATTACCAATCAAATCGAAAAATTTAGGTTGAAAAAAAAAACATTAAAAACTCAAATCATTTTTGACGTAGGACTACGTCAAACCGCACTATATCGAGATACATTCTGTGGAAACTAAAACCGAGGTGTAACGTCGGAATGAAAGATTTCAAACGTTTATACTGATGTAACCACACGTTGGTTCACAATAATCAATATGCCGTTGGATTGATAAAATGATGGACAATTTTGTGATTCTTCAGTTATCGTTATAATTTCATTGTAAAACAGTGAAAATTTTATAAAAGTTTCAAGATCGAATTTTCACGAACAATGTACCAATCACATCCGAGCACGCCTGACGCAGACTTCATGCGTAGACACCAACTGCCTGCTATGATATACTGTATAGCAGTTGCAAAAGAAATTGACAGAAGCTCCCCGTCCCAATAGGTCAACTAATGTTTGCTTCCATGAGCCTAGACTATTTTGATGTCTTGAAGGTGAAGCTTTTTCGGAAAGTTCGTAACCACCTCCACCACCAGACAGTGTTACGTTCTGCTGTACGAATGTTATTAAAACTGATGTCTTGAAGGAAAACATGCAGGCACAGGCAACAGTACTGCACCGAGTAATGTATGAATAGAGTGCTGGTCCCTCGTCGTCTATCAGTGCAGAAGAACTCGATATTCATTTGTGTGTAGCGAAGCCAAGTGAAGACTACATTGCCGCTGTCGACGCACAGTGAGGCGTGTTGGGTTAATGCGTAGGTATCGTTTTGCGATCTGGAACAAAATCGAATTGCCGTTTGAATTATAATCTCCTTCTTCTTGTTTCGTGCAGTAGCAAATATCAAAACTTAATATGATTATCGGGTGCCGCAAAGTACGTTGCGCCACCGGCGACAACAAAATTCTGTATGTGTCGGTAGAGGCAGAGAGCAGGGTATGTAAATTTGGTTCATTGTACAGATAAAATGCGTTGTTTATTTTGAACTCTTCACTCTGTTCTCAGATTTATTAAGTGGTAATATCCACCAAATGCTCAAAAAACAAGGCTTTTTTCATGAATTTTTCTATAGGACATTTGAGATCTAAGATGACAAGAAAAAAATTTTTTTGGTGGATATTACCCCTTAAAAACTAAATATAGGGTATTCAAAAGACAATAGAAACCAAAATGCTCCGTAGAGATCTTTGAATAGGTAGTTAAACGAGCTGTAATGATGATTATATTTTGCTAGCTAAATGAATTTAGTTCAATATGACAATCCTAGTTCCATCCCGCGGTGGCGGTATAGGGGAAAACCAAATTCATTTTATCTTGATATTAGAGTTCCGTAATTTGTACTTGTATTTTTCAATTAGTTTTTTTTTTGCTTTGCATTAGCATCAACAAGAAAATAATACTTTCCATAACCTTACTATTAATTGAACAACACTATGCAAATATTAATTGCTGAGGCTAATGTTATGCATCACTCTAGCCCAGTTTATTTTTGAAGATAACAGACATATGACTTTCAAATATGGAATCTTCGTTGTTCTTTGGTATCTTGAAACTGATTTCTATATACTGATAAAATGTTTCAATTGACCTGAATTGAATGTTAACATGTTCATAAAATTCTATGTCAATTTTGAATTTTCTGTTAATATACATTTTTTACTAAAAACTGTAATTCGTTATCGACATTTTTTCCATGAGCTTGTAACTGCAGGAAAAAAATAATGTAGCATTTTTGCCACTTTGTGATCGGTGATTGAGCCATTTTTCACAATATAATAAAATAAATAAAAGTTTAATTTCTACTAAATCGTACTCAATTTATTATTTTATAGAAGGTTGCCTTTTCGCGTATTAGGGGAAATTGACTGAATTAGAATGAAAGATATTCATCAATGTTACAGAGAATAATTTTTCTTCTAAAAGAGAGTGCTGCAGACCCCACGAACTAGTTTAAGTACCAAGTCGTTTGAGGTGTCGCTTGATGAATTCAAGCTGACGACCTAGGTACTTGATATTACCACCCGAGTAATTAGAAACATAGTACTGCTTTGCCTATATTACCGGAACATATTCCAGTCATATCTCCGGACCCGTTTTACGTATTCCGGTTATCCGCTTCGGCAACAAAAAGGACCAAAATACCTTACTTGTGGAGGATGTTGAGCTTGAATTGGTTAAAATAAATCAAGAAAACTACAAAATGTGATTAAACGTAACCGCTCATTTTTCGAACCGAACCGTGCCAAAAGTAAAACGAACGCAAATCAAACAGAGCTTCAAAAGTAAATATAAAACTATTGTAGTCCTACGCCAACTATACGGTCGTGTCTTGAATACCACCCTTCTACTATTTTTTTCAATTTTCGCACCATGGTTTTTTTTTAACCAGCCGATTTTGAAAGATTAGAACCCAAACTAACTATTGGTGAAAGAAAATCCGAGGTACTTTAAAGTTTGATAATCCGGCACTACTCTACTCTACCTCTACTCTCTACTCTCTACTCTCTACTGTCTAGTCTCTACTCTCTACTCTCTATTCTCTACTCTCTACTCTCTACTCTCTACTCTCTACTCTCTACTCTCTTCTTTCTACTCTCTACTCTCTACTCTCTACTCTCTACTCTCTACTCTCTACTCTCTACTCTCTACTCTCTACTCTCTACTCTCTACTCTCTACTCTCTACTCTCTACTCTCTACTCTCTACTCTCTACTCTCTATTCACTAACCTCTAATCTCTACTCTCTACTCTCTACTCTCTACTCTCTACTCTCTACTCTCTACTCTCTAAACTCTAATCTCTAATCTCTACTCTCTACACTCTACAGTCTACTCTCTACTCTCTACTCTCTGCTCTCTATTCTCTACTCTCTACTCTCCACTCTCTACTCTACTCTCTACTCTACTCTCTACTCTCTACTCTACTCTACTCTACTCTACTCTACTCTACTCTACTCTACTCTACTCTACTCTACTCTATTCTACTCTACTCTACTCTACTCTACTCTACTCTACTCTACTCTACTCTACTCTACTCTACTCTACTCTACTCTACTCTACTCTACTCTACTCTACTCTACTCTACTCTACTCTACTCTACTCTACTCTACTCTACTCTACTCTACTCTACTCTACTCTACTCTACTCTACTCTACTCTACTCTACTCTACTCTACTCTACTCTACTCTACTCTACTCTACTCTACTCTACTCTACTCTACTCTACTCTACTCTACTCTACTCTACTCTACTCTACTCTACTCTACTCTACTCTACTCTACTCTACTCTACTCTACTCTACTCTACTCTACTCTACTCTACTCTACTCTACTCTACTCTACTCTACTCTACTCTACTCTACTCTACTCTACTCTACTCTACTCTACTCTACTCTACTCTACTCTACTCTACTCTACTCTACTCTACTCTACTCTACTCTACTCTACTCTACTCTACTCTACTCTACTCTACTCTACTCTACTCTACTCTACTCTACTCTACTCTACTCTACTCTACTCTACTCTACTCTACTCTACTCTACTCTACTCTACTCTACTCTACTCTACTCTACTCTACTCTACTCTACTCTACTCTACTCTACTCTACTCTACTCTACTCTACTCTACTCTACTCTACTCTACTCTACTCTACTCTACTCTACTCTACTCTACTCTACTCTACTCTACTCTACTCTACTCTACTCTACTCTACTCTACTCTACTCTACTCTACTCTACTCTACTCTACTCTACTCTACTCTACTCTACTCTACTCTACTCTACTCTACTCTACTCTACTCTACTCTACTCTACTCTACTCTACTCTACTCTACTCTACTCTACTCTACTCTACTCTACTCTACTCTACTCTACTCTACTCTACTCTACTCTACTCTACTCTACTCTACTCTACTCTACTCTACTCTACTCTACTCTACTCTACTCTACTCTACTCTACTCTACTCTACTCTACTCTACTCTACTCTACTCTACTCTACTCTACTCTACTCTACTCTACTCTACTCTACTCTACTCTACTCTACTCTACTCTACTCTACTCTACTCTACTCTACTCTACTCTACTCTACTCTACTCTACTCTACTCTACTCTACTCTACTCTACTCTACTCTACTCTACTCTACTCTACTCTACTCTACTCTACTCTACTCTACTCTACTCTACTCTACTCTACTCTACTCTACTCTACTCTACTCTACTCTACTCTACTCTACTCTACTCTACTCTACTCTACTCTACTCTACTCTACTCTACTCTACTCTACTCTACTCTACTCTACTCTACTCTACTCTACTCTACTCTACTCTACTCTACTCTACTCTACTCTACTCTACTCTACTCTACTCTACTCTACTCTACTCTACTCTACTCTACTCTACTCTACTCTACTCTACTCTACTCTACTCTACTCTACTCTACTCTACTCTACTCTACTCTACTCTACTTTACTCTACTGTATTATACTCTTTGCAATAACTCGATTTGTGTAGAATTGTATGCTGAATATGCCTTCTAAATGCTATTATTTTGTGGACATTTGAAACAAATCAAGGACCAGTCTAATATAAAATGTTATAACTCCAGAATAAAAAAAGTTGGAAGAAAAGTGTCTTCAGCAATGTTTTTGGCGACGGCTCTATCTACAACTCTGCCAAAGACACCATTTTTCTGTAGTGTTAGTTAGCGGCGAAGTTCTTAACTTTCTATGTACTGAATTTCTTCTGAAGATAGTATGTCAATGAAACCAGTTTTTGGAGCAATATTTTCAGAGCCAGAACGTTTGATCTGTGAGACGTCCCAAGTAACACACGAAACATGTTGAAAAACAAGTTACATTGAAAGTAGTCATATAAGTGTACTAGAAGCGCAGCTGAAAACTTGTTTGTTATGTTGTGTTTAAGCTGTTTGTTCATTTTTTTCATCAGTAATACAACCGCATTTAGAAAACAAGCTTGTTTTATCTGGTTTTGGAGATGTTTTTATTAACATGAGTTCAACAAACAATAACCATGTCTTTTCGTAAGGATAAGACATTACCCACCTAATAACAATACTACGTACCAGTAAAGTGCTTTTGCTTTGTCTTAGTATTCAGCAGCCAACGTAAAATTACATGATCAATTTATTAATTGAATTATTTGAATGATTTCTATATACAATCGAGGGGGGTCAAAATGCACCATGAGAAGGTAAACAAAACGCTTGCAGTGTAACCAATATCACTCCAATTTTTGATTTCGTATATCTAAGTTTTGCTAGATTTTATGTTCAGATAACGATGAAACTATGCAAAAACAATTTTCATATTCAAACGAAAGAAACAACTCATTTTGAAAGATTGAGAATTATTTTTCATCGTCAATTTATAATCAATTTAAACTGCCACTGATAAAAACGATTGTTGATCTAGTTGCACTGCACATAACAATACATTTGGACATGCGCTTGTCAGCAGTTGTCATAGCAACAGATTTGCGCATAGCTGTATAAGTATTCGATATGTATTTTGCCATTATGTAATATTTCATATTGTACCACATTGTGTATTGTAATATTGACTCAACAAAATTGCTTGAACTCATTAATGGAATTACAAATAGCTACATATCATTCGGAAATGAAAAGATAGGACTTTCTTTTGCAAACATCAAAGTTGAAGGACGTCATATAAAATTCGGTCACCATATTGTTTTTTTTTTCTTTTACAAAAATCGGAGAAAATTCTTGTTTCTGACGTCATACATCTTGGATTTTGAGATAGTAGTTGCTGGTTTCTGGAAACAGCACATTACAGACAACGTTACAGTCCAATTACAATGAAATTCAATAGGGAGGTATGAGGCAGCCAGACCTTTCATTCGACACTAATTTTTCGAAAATCGGTTTAGCCATCTCTGAGAAAAGTGAGTGAGTTTAAGTAGTCTCCAGAATATGTTTATTTTCATAGCTGGATTTCACACTTTTAATCATCACAGGCAAAGTAATAGTCCGAATCGGTTATGTAGTTTCTGAGATAAAGATGTTTCGTGATTTTTACATTTTGGTACATAACCTATAAACTAAAAATCCGATTACAATAAAATTCAATAGGGTCTTATGGAGAAACTAGACCTTTCATTTGCAATTGATTTCGTGAAAATCGGTCCAGCCATCTCTGAGAAAATCGAGTGAGATTGGGACACACACACATACACACACGCACTCACATACAGAAAATGCTCAGCTCGTCGAACTGAGTCGAGTTATATACGACATTCGACCCTTTGGAGCACTTTTATAGCTTTAGTTTTTCCAGTGATTGCTATACCTTTTTAGGAGATAGGCAAAACAGAAAAAATGAAGCCAGAAACGATTGGCTTGATTAGTAGACCGTTTTCAGTAAAATTGTAGACAGTAATTTGGTTTTTCCGAAAAAAAAAAAAACACTGGAAGACAAGAATAATTTTTAGGAATAAACACAATAAATATAGAATGCAGGTAATATTAAATTTGTCAAAATAAAGCATTATTAATTTACACTACCCGGCAGACTTTGTCCCGTTGTTTATCTGAATAGTTTCAAACATTCCGAATTATTTGATTCCTTGTGATTTGTTTATAGTCTGTTTGTTTATAGTCTGTAAAAGCATGACGAATCGAATATTGGATATGATCAAACTCAGAAGAAAAATCGTTTGATATGATTGGTTTTTATCGGAATGAGGAAATCCGCGCCTTTTGGCTTCGGTACTGCCGCTGGCAGTTCGGTAGGCACATTGAGAACGAATTTGCAACAGAGCATCACAAAAGGAAACGAAAAATGTACTCCGTGTGTCGATTCGGCATTATTTGGAAGGTGTCTTCGGAATTGCGAATGTAGAAAAGAGAAAAAGAAGTTTTTTATACAGACGCTCGTGTCCACACCAGTGCCTGATAAAAGTCATTTTCCCCAGCAAAATTCTTCGAAAATTACAGCCAATCATTTTCAATTTTCACTTGCAATGATCGCAGCACTCTTTCAGATACACTAGATTTTCGTCCTAGTAACGTGCTGTTATACTCAGATGAAACAGATCGCGCGCATCGGTCACGGTTACGGAATAAAATTTGACGACAAATCCAACCATATGATCTTCACTTCAAAGCGAAAAAGAAAAACAAACAGACCACTCAACCAAAATGAACCTCACCAAAACACTTTTTCACTGACACTGACCGATGCCTTGACAATCTTCGTTAACTGATAAACTGATTTTGTTGTCTTGCTTCCATCGCATGAAATATAATGAGATGTTTTGACAGTTCACTTCCATGCAAAAAGCGAGAAAGGAGAATTCTGAAAGGATTGTAAAAAAAGAACGTTTATAGATGCTTTTTTTCACTTTCACTCAAGAGTGTCAACAAATATCAACCCTGATCCGCACTACACAAACAGCACGTTTCGGTAACTTCCAAAATCCAGCAGAGACATTTTCCCACATGCTATCGTCGACATGGGAATAAGGTGAACAGCAAAGAAAAAAAACATTCGTGTATGGGAAAATAAACGGCAACGTTATAGTCGCAAATATATTTTATCTGTTGGCTGTCTTTATTTTGCCAATACCACTACTGTCAGAGAGGGCGCTCTCGGATGTCGAAAAGCTATCATCGCTAAGTACATTTTTCTCCTTGTCCAGGGTTCTTGGCTTCAAAGCCTCATTTTAATTACAGAAATATTCATATTAAGCGGTATTCTGGTTCCCACAAACCGTAAGTCGTCAAAATGCCCTTTGAAGTCAATTTCTAGCCTCTGGGTAACATTCTGGTTCCGGAAATATTCATATTGGATGGTATTCGGTCATGTTTGGTTGTTTCCTAGAAACCGGAAGTTTCCATCTTATGTTTAAAAATGTCGTCTGCTATCGATTTTAGGCTTCTGTGCATCAATCCGATTATTTTAGATTATTTTCCCCCTTTCCAGAGTACGGAGGAGTGTCAAACCATCCTAGAAACATTTCTTACCCCGGAAAAGTTTAGTAGCTTCGAAAATATTGATGCAATCTAGGGTTCTGGCAGCACTGTTCATCAGCTGTTGCTGGGTATCTCTTCACTCCTGCTTTGAAAAAAAAAAATCTTGTGCATTTTGCTCAAGCTTTAGTGTGACTTGACGAAAAGATAAAAAAAATATATTGTTACATTCTATTTAATGCATAATGTTTTTAAAGTTGGAGATAATTGACTGGCTTCACTAAAAATTTCGAAACAAACTGTCGACCTCATGTTGATTACACTGGCTAACAAAAGCGAAATCAAATTTGTGTAAATAAAGAAAATAACAACAATTGCATGCTACCTAATAAATATTCAATCATGAAAATAAAAAAAAAATCAAACCAAATCAACAATTCCATTGTTCCAAATCACCACGTACTGTTTAAAATCCACAAAGCAGGGCACAAGCAACACTCTTACTGTGCAATGTTCAATGTTCATCCGTGTTCAACTGTGACAAACTTCAAAACTTGTTCGGAATATTGAAAGGGATTAGAAGGGGTGAATAAATAAAGAAACTGATGACCGAAGTTACTAATTCTTTTAGGGAAACTTGCTTCGAGTAAGTATCGTTGTCACTGTTGGAAGCTTGGTCCTGAGCAAAGTTTTCGGCTCTCCTGATCATGGGCCAGATAACAAAATTCAATTAGATGTTATTGAAAGCACTGCCAATGAACGAAAGTTTGTTCAGGAATATAACTGACCAGTACTGGAAGCGTATTGTTTACTTAAAATAAGCCATTTTACGGGTTAGTATATTTAATATCAAAACAGACCCAATTTGTAGCAGTTTCAATGCAAATTATCTCAATGCTGAAATTGTTGAAAAAGCATCATAAAATAGTAGTAAATCTAATGAAGCTTACTAGTCATTTGCGCTCATTTTCAGTTGGATTCAAACTGCGTATGCGGGAAAAAGTGGTCGGCTATTTGCACTTAATTTAGGAGCATGGGAAGTCGTTTTGCACGCTTCACTCTATCTGTACCTGCAATTCGGCTCTCGGTAGTCGGTGTGTGAAAATCCGGTCCTGATTCGATTGCAGGCAGACTGAGGCGAACCGGAAGCACGCTAAATGGACATAATTGGGCTGTAAACGGTATTTTATTACTAGATAAGTTGTCGGGAACGGTTCGAGTCGCAGCGGATGAGAAGTGGAAGTGGGTTTTGGAATTATACGGTTACGCGTGGGTATGTGTGACTAGTAGTGTACCGATTGGACAGGTTGAATCGAATATTCCATTTATAACTGGTGCCTCCTGTTAAATGACGATTCCGTCCAATATTCGAATTATTTGAAGCACTATTTTCGTACCTAAACTGGACAAAGGCACATTAGGAGCCTTTCACAAAGACGGTTTCTGATAAGAAATGGCAGCGAAACTTTATCCTTTGCGATTTCCTTTCAATTCAAACACTTAAAAACTTTCCCCCATATATCTTGGAGCGAAATTTTACGATCCACATCATCACCCTCACCGACCGCTGAAATTGATGCCGAAATCGTGACTGTCCGGTGGGAATGTTAAAGAAAAAAATCCTTTCGAATTTCACTCAGCCAAGGCACCTTTCGATTCTTATCCCCTTAGCGCATCGTCCCGAAAGGTGCTGGAATAATTCACCACCGACCGAGAATTAGGTGGAATATACTAGCTCCTTGTTGCGTGAATCCGTGCCCCGCTTTCGGAATATCGGCTGTGTCTATAAAGTACTCGCATAATCTGAGAACACTCTCTCATATCATCAAAATTGAAAATGGTTCGCAGTCTTTGCTAAAGTGCTGTTTTTTGTTTGTCGGGATGTCACACACGTAGAATCCGACCTGGCCCTGAGTTTGTTCTTTTATTCAGAAGACGAAAATATTCGACTAAACTTGCTTGTGCTTCACCCCCTACGAACGGCTTTAGCTCAAACGAAATTATTAAGTAAGGCATTCCAAAATTGTAGTCGGATTATATTATTTATAAAGCATGATTCTCATTGCTATAGCACGACCATGGACCCGAATCGGGGACACGGACACGGAATTCAATCCTTTTGCCCTGTGTGTGCAGCGTGTATTTTTCCGGGCGAATGAGTTTCCTTCAAAGGGCCGCTTTTCTTTTATTCCTTGCTCCTAACTGAATAAACCACTTGAACCTTGCTCTTCATCATCCGCGTCGTCTTCGTCGTCGTCGTCGCCGGGATGTTATCTACGTTTACAATTCTATCAGCGGCGCCACGGATGGATGGGGTTTCTTGCGGTTTGGTTAATCGTCAATGAATGGAAGGCTGCTTCTGAATGTCGCACCCGCTTCTGAGAGGCCGTCGCTGGAGTGGCATTCAAATTTGCAGTTTATTCAATTTTTTTTTGAAACTTACAACATGGTGTAACTTTTTTATTTCTTCAAACGGAATGTTGCGCGCGGTCTTGCCAAGGATAATTCATAAAGTGAAAAGGTTTGTGTAGATACACCGAATGCATACGGCGAATAGATTTATTCAACCACGAGTTGAGTTTCTTTTTATACCAGTTGCTTTGAAAATCAGATCCCTGGCCTGCAGGTGATATAGCAAAAAAGGGAACTTTATAGTATTGCAAGCACGTCAAATTGAGTTTTAACATTAATCCAAAAACTAACTGTTTCTAATTAGCACTGTTGCCTATAAAAGTTAATAGGAAGCCCAGAGCAATAAGTACCGTAAAGGTTTGGCCAAAGTTAACAGGTAGTTTTCAAAATGAATATGAAAATCGTTCAAATAAATAAAATATTAATTTGATCAAGTAATTTTACGTTGGTTGCTGAATACTACCACCAGTGTCCTAAGGAAAAGCCCTTTACAGGTACGTAGTGATGTCATTAGATGATGTAATGTCTTACGAAAAGACGAAGGTCTGTGGTGTGGACTATAATCAGTAATGCCGAGTTTTGTGGATTTTTCCACGTAGCGGTTTCTTTTTATTTTTGTATTTTATTTATTGACTATACTTTTTGGGCCTTAACAGCAACAAAACAACTAGATACAGCATAGTTGCCAGGTTTTATATCGCACGCTGTTATTAAGATGACCAATACAATCAATAAACATAATAATTCTTAAAATAAGACAAGGCAAGTTAATTTTGTTCTTCGGTATAATGACCAATGTTTAGAGTTAGGTTTACGGTTGTGGGTTACCTGAGGATTTGAGTCGCGTAGTTTCTGTTTGAAGTTTTTACTCGAATGGATGAGTTCACTATTTTATTTAATAAATGGGATGCCATAACACAGAACATGCTAACTCTTACGAGACAAACATATAGCAGAAGCAAACTAGTCAAAATCGATCAGTTGAACATTCCGCTTAGCTTCTGCATCGACAGCTTCATTGTGAAGCCGCAGTGACTCGCAGTGAGCGTGTACTCAAAATTTTTTTTAATAGTTGACACAAGCCGGTACACATCGTGCCCAGAATTGCAGTAATCACCAAATAGGAAAAAAAGAGAGTGTTCCGTAATATGTTAAATTTGCACTCTTCGACCAGTTGCGCGAACACCGTCTGCTACCAACGCTGTTACCATACACGGCGGTGACACAAACGCAGTTACAGCTAATTTAGCTTTAAAAAGGCAAGCGCAAATATAGGAGAACTGTCAGTACCGCAAAATCAGTGTTGTTGTTCTTTAGTGGATAGCTAAATGTAAAAGTAATAAAGTTTGTACTTACCGCGAATAGTTATACGTACCTGTGAATACCTGTAAAGAAAAACCAGTGAAAAATCTCACCGTAGCACAGTGGTTTAAAAGTCGATTTTGACGCGCTAAATTGATAACTCCACGTACGTTGGATATACAATTATGACGTCTTCAGCAAAAATGGTGGGTAAGACCTCTTGCATCTTTTGGTGCTATGAGATTTGTGATTAATCTCCCCAAAAGTGAGATGAAAAATTTATTTTTTTGCTCCATCGAGATACAGAGTTGGTGTCTTCGGTAAAGTTCTAGGTATAACCAATACGACCAACTTTGCCGAAGACAAAAAATTCGTATCTGCTACTCAAATTGACTTAGAGAGTTTTTATTGAAAATAGACATGTCAAAACACATTTTTCAATGAAACATATTTTTTTCTATTATCTAGGCCTTCACTATGTTCTACAAAGTTGTTAGTAGCATCAATATACACAACTGTCTGGAAGGTACTATATTCGTATTGTTTGAAAAACTATGAGTTATGGGCTATTTTTTATTTTTTTTCGCCATATTTCAAATCACTGTATCTTTCTTAGGGGCAGATAGATGCAGATTCGGTAGTAAGCATATAAAAGTATAACAATAGAACTTTCAAACGCTGGTGGTTTCGCTAATCCACGACTTTCTGCTGATGAGTTGTGTTCATAACAAAAAACCTCGTTTTTACCCTTTTTAATGATTTAATCAGGTAAACTACTATTATAGTAAACCAAGATGCCACGTAATAAGTTCGTATCTATGGTGACCATCCTACCAAGCGTTGTTCAAGTTTTTCAGAACATGTAAATTGCATATGCTTGTTTTTGGTTCACATCGAAGGTTCTTAATCAAAAACAATGAAAGTGCTATTAGAACACTAAGTTGATAACTGTATAACAAGCAAAGTTACCATTAACCTCTAACACAGTGATTCCCAACCGGGGGTCCACGGCCGGCAAGGGAGCCGCGAGGCTCATCGAGGGGGCTACGAAATTGTTGGTAAATTTGATAGGCATTCAAAATTTCTTTATAGGTGTCTTTGGGAAAGCGGATTTTTAATTATTCTGCCTATTAGGACTAAGACGTAAAACAAATTAGGCTTGCAGGACAATATGAGACTGAAAAACGCAGCCTCGTATTGCAATCTGAAATTCTTTTTGGGGGCCGCAATGCTCTTTGTGCTTCGCAAAGGCGGTCGCGGAGCTTTTTGTGTTTAGTAACAGGACCCGCGGACCCAAAAAAAAGGGAACCACTTCTCTAACATATTCTGAGCCTTTTCGGAAACACTTATTTACTGTTGTGCAACTGTGCATTTGTTGGTATGTTTGTAACCGCGATATTATCTACCAACAAGCGTCCACAATGTATTATTGCATGGGTTGGCCGTAATCATCCATTTCAATGTTTCACTCCGCCAGCTTTTAGAAAAGGCTCAGGAAGTAACGAACAAGAATTAGGAAAGGTACATGAATTTACCTTACGAATGTGTCATGTTATTTTCAAAACTTTAATTCAACAGATATCGGGAATACAATACTCGTAAAGCTATTGGATGAACTGGCTGCTTGCTTCATCAGACCCCGTAGTAACGTCCATTCGCGGATGGCCAAAAATCACGAGAAACTATTACTTGATGATGTTATGATGCTGCTAGTTCGAATGTTTCGAAACCGACAACTGCTGGTGGTGGACAATAATAATTAATAGTTACTACTGAATGCAATAGTATTAAAAGAAATAAATACCACCAAACAAAATTCAACAAGAGGCAACACTTAAATTGTAATTGATGATAGTGGTGGATAGTGGATTGTTCTACAGATACCAACTTAGTATTATGTTCATTGTTTTTGATTGAGAACCTTCGAGGTGAACCAAAAACAAGCAAATGCAATTTACATGTTCTGAAATACTTGAACCACGCTTGGTAGGATAATCACCATAGATACGAACTTATTACGTGGCATCTTGGTTTACAATATTAGTAGTTTACCTGATTAAATCATTAAAAAGGGTAAAAACGAGGTTTTTTGTTATGAACACAACTCATCAGCAGAAAGTCGTGGACTAGCGAAACCACCAGCGTTTGAAAGTTCTATTGTTATACTTTTATATGCTTACTACCGAATCTGCATCTATCTGCCCCTAAGAAAGATATAGTGATTTGAAATATGGCGAAAAAAAAAATCAAAAATAGCCCATAACTTATAGTTTTTCAAACAATACGAATATAGTACCTTCCAGACAGTTGTGTATATTGATGCTACTAACAACTTTGTAGAATATAGTGAAGGCCTAGATAATAGAAAAAAATATGTTTCATTGAAAAATGTGTTTTGACATGTCTATTTTCAATAAAAACTTTCTAAGTCAATTTGAGTAGCAGATACGAATTTTTTGTCTTCGGCAAAGTTGGTCGTATTGGTTATACCTATAACTTTACCGAAGACACCAACTCTGTATCACGATGGAGCAAAAAAATAAATTTTTCATCTCACTTTTGGGGAGATAAATCACAAATCTCATAGCACCAAAAGATGCAGGAGGTTTTACCCACCATTTTTGCTGAAGACGTCATAATTGTATATCCAACGTACGTGGAGTTATCAATTTAGCGCGTCAAAATCGACATTTAAACCACTGTGCATAGAGAACTTACCTGCGGACCTGGGGATTTGTGAAACGGTTAGTGACGCCGGTGAGCAATTTTCTTTCAGTGAAACAGGGAGATTTCTGTTTTTCAGGGACGGCTTACGGTAGTTGGTTATCTGAAGATTGTTATCGTGTTGTAGAATCGTGTAGTTCATTAGGATCTATATTCAAATAGGTAAAGTGTACTTTTTTTCTCATACATAGTTACCTCACAAAAACAATATTTAGTGCTGGTGAATAAGTCGAATATTGCACTTAGCATTTGTAATCCATCGAATTATTGTTCAAAATTTCGTTCTTTACTCGCGAAACGGGCAAATATACCGCGGCGTATCCTGATCATATCCTACCCTGTCATACTAACACAAATATCCTTCATATGACATTCGTGGAGATGCAGAGGTGAACTCGGTCTCGTAACAACGTGTGTCGGACTACCCATCCTTCTCCTAACTTCCCCTAGCGACCGTAAGGACGTGGCCGGCTTTATTGATCTTTAAAATGTAAGAGTTACTGAATTGTTGCACATTGAAAACAGACTAAAATCCAAAATACTATTTATGTGGTTCTCTGTGCAACATCACTAGCTCAATTCAATCACGGAGGTGCAACTGCGATGTATGCGGTCGTCAATGCTCATGTGCATGCTCATACTGTCCATGATCAGACAGCCAGCATTGTTAAGCTAAGCTTTTGTTGTTTTCACAAAAAAATATATTGAATAACCAATAGCACAAACTGGCATTTGTTTTTCATAGAAACATCTAAGCATTGTATCAACCAGAACAAAAATGGTCGCCCGTTTTTTTGTGACATTATTCAACTGTCGAAAATGTTGAAAATGTTATCAATTCTAATCATGTCAGTCATGCAAAAAGGTCAAATGTGTTACAAACGTCAAAATTTTTAAAATGGCAAAAATATCTAAAATGTTGAAAATGCCCAAAATGTCATAAACGTCAAAAATGCTGAAAATGTCAATTACATGTTTTTTCCGCTTTATTTTCATTCTTATAGTTTTGGAAATGGGACACTAACAGAATATGTGAGAATGTTTATTGTCACGCTAGGCTTTATTCAGTCTTTATCTTTTATATCGGTTTTTTCGTATATTTTTCAACAAGGCTGATACAAATTTCGATTTTTTTATGTCCAAGGTTATCAAAGTTAACCAAGGTGAGGGCGAAAACTGAACAACACTGAGACGAGAAGAAGGAATATCTTTGATAAAAGTTTGTTTACAAGTTACGACGTTCATAACTTGCACTCAAGCCTCAAGCAAATGTTGAAAAATTACACGTTATTATAATTTTTCGGTTGGGGGAACGGGGTTTTCCGACCCGCCTCACCAGGCAAGTATTGTAATTCGTGTGAACAGATTTCGTTTCCTGATTTGACGATGAATTTTAGCAACCATGAACGAGTCAGCAGCGATCTTACTACCACATTTCACGTGATGTCATCTACAACATCGGGACGCAATGTGCAAAGCTTTACGGAAGTCCCCCATTCGTCCGACCCAGTCGAGCCTCTTGCAGCCAGCGATCAACATAGCCGTCCCGATCCTGCGGTCGGAATGAGTGGTGGGATCTTCCAGGATGCCAGCTCCGGCAAGTATTCTACCGTTGACATTGATTTACTCTCTGAGGAGGCTTCATCTTCCAGTTGCGTTACTCTTCCACCATCTGCGCCATCTGCACGTGGTACGATGAAGGATGGTATATCGATTTATGACCAAAACGTTCGTGGATTACGCACTAAAATCGACGAAGTGTTCATCGGTGTGGCTGAATCCGAATTCGACATCATCGTACTGACTGAAACATGGCTAGATGAGAAAATCTACTCAGCGCAATTGTTTGGCGGGAATTTTTCAGTATTTCGTTGTGACCGGAGTTCACAAAACAGCAACAAATCATGTGGCGGCGGCGTACTTATTGCTGTGTCAGCAAGATTGAGTGCATATATCGACCCTATTCCTATCTGTAACACGCTCGAGCAGATTTGGATCAGAGTGAAGCTACCGCATCAATCACTGAGTGTTGGCGTCATTTATCTGCCTCCCAACCGCAGAGGTGACCAAATTTGCATCAGGGACCACATACGTTCAGTAGAAGCAATTACCTCCAACCTTAGTCTATGTGATCTGGTATTGTTATTTGGTGAATATAATCAATCAGGTTTAGTTTGGAGCTTTCCGATGAATTCGCCACCAACAGTTGACAGCTTGAAGTCTCGTATATCTGTTGCTTGTGCATCTCTCCTGGATGGTTTTAGTGAGCAGGGCTTCGTGCAGATCAATCATGTTACAAACAGAAATTCTCGCCTACTTGACTTAGTTTTGGTCAATGAATGTACGTTCCCGGTTTGCTGCGTTCGGGAAGCTGCTGAGCAATTGACTTCACTTGACGCTGACCACCCCGCAATCGAAATTACTGTTCAGCCCTCCGCACCCATTGAATTCGTTGAAACTCTGGACGAAAATATCCTGGATTTTGGTAGAGCTGATTTCGCGTCCCTCAGTGCAGCACTTATGCGTGTCGATTGGCGTCGCTTAGAGTTGTTCGAAAATGTTGACGATGCGGTCAATCACTTCACACATATTTTGAAACAACTGATATCAGACTCGGTACCTGTCCGCCAACCTCCTCGAAAGCCACCTTGGGGCAATGCACATTTGCGACGTTTGAAACGTCTGAGATCTTCTGCTTTACGTGCTTACAGTAGACTACGCTGCCCACTCACTAAACAGCAGTTCAGCTTGGCTAGTAATAATTACCGCTCCTACAATCGTTTCTTGTACCGACGATATACCTTGCACAAGCAAGCAAGCCTTCGTAAAAACCCGAAACTGGTCTGGTCATTTGTGACTTCTAAGAAAAAAGAGGAAGGTTTACCAGTATGCATGTTCTTAAAAGACGAAGAGGCCAGCACATCGCGCGAAAAATGCGAACTTTTTGCTGCGCATTTCAAGGATACGTTTAATTCGGTCATTGCTTCAGACGCACAGATAAACGCTGCTATCGAAAACACTCCACGTGATCTCCTTCAGTTGAATATCTTCCACGTGACCGATCATCTAGTTGAAAAAGCTATAAAAAAACTGAAATATTCGTGTTCTGCTGGACCTGACGGGATTCCCTCTTGCGTTCTCAAAAAATGCATGGCTGCGCTTATTCGACCTCTAGTTATTATACTGAATCTTTCCCTTCAGCAGAAAACATTTCCAACGATGTGGAAGAAATCGATAATGTCTCCAGTACACAAAAAAGGAGACAAACGAAATATCGAAAACTATCGCGGAATCACGTCACTTTGTGCTTGTTCGAAGGTGTTTGAAATCATCGTCCATGAAGCGTTGTTTGTTTGTAGCTCTCAATACATTTCCGTGGATCAGCACGGCTTCTTTCCCAAATGATCTGTAGCAACGAATTTGACTCAATTTGTCTCTTTTTGTTTGAGCCGTCTGGGTGACGGGGAACAAGTAGACGCTGTTTACACAGACCTGAAAGCTGCTTTCGATCGAGTCGACCACGGAATTCTACTGAGTAGGATAGAGAAACTTGGGGTTTCTGGTGATCTCGTAAAATGGATTAAATCTTTCTGGCGTCCCACAAGGAAGCAATTTAGGTCCCCTGCTTTTCACTCTGTTCATTAACGAAGTTTCCTCTTTACTGCCACCTGGGTGTCGCCTATTTTACGCAGATGATGTAAAAATATTCGCGGTAATCAAAGCCTTATCCGACTGTCTGGAACTACAACGTTTGATCAACGAATTTGAGGCATGGTGCACGAAGAATCTGTTGACACTAAGTGTTCAGAAGTGCAACGTAATAACATTTCACCGCAAGCTGAATCCAGTCTTATTCGATTACACCATACTTAATCATACATTGCAACGGGTAGCTCACATTCGTGATCTAGGTGTAAAACTTGATTGTGCGCTAACATTTCGTCCACACTTTGATGAATTGATCTCAAAGGCTAATCGTCAGCTGGGATTTGTTTTCAAGATAGCTAATGAGTTTCTGGATCCTTACTGCCTTCGATCGCTCTACTGTTCGCTAGTGCGCTCTATCCTCGAGCCTTGCTCGGTAGTCTGGTGCCCATCACAAGCAAACTGGATCGCTAGAATCGAGTCTGTCCAGAAAAAATTTCTTCGATACGCACTTCGCATGCTACCCTGGAACAACCCGTTAGACTTACCCTCGTATGAAGCGCGATGTAAGCTACTAGGACTTGAAACACTCGAGCAGCGACGAACTACTGCTCAAGCCGTTTTTGTTGCTAAAATCCTTTCCGGACAAATTGACTGCCCTGCAATACTACAACAGATGAACCTTTACGCACCCGAGAGACCACTCCGCACAAGAGACTTCCTGTACATCGAGCCAAGCAGAGTGAACTATGGGCTGTTTAATCCAATTCGATTTATGGCCGCACAATTCAATGCTGTCTACGAACTTTTCGACTTTGGGATTTCGATTGATGCCTTCAAACGACGACTCTCTTGTAGACGACAACTATTTTAAGATGTTTAGTGTAATTATGTTTGTACTTGTACTTAGATTTATTTTATCATTAAGACCATACATGTGTCAGATGACTTTACAAATAAATAATAATAATAATAATTTTTAATCATATTGCATATGCTATTGGACTACTCTTTGGGCTTGCTTGTTGCTAAATTTAGCATATAAGCTGTCGAAGAACGAATAATTTTAACGAAACGGTTTGAACTCTTATTTCTTTGAATGAGGGGGTGACATAAAATGAAAATAAAATTTGTAACGGATCAAATTGTAATAAAAAGGTTTTTCGAAGAACCTGTACGCTAGCTGAAAAACGAAAATCATAAAATTTCATTAATTTGCGGGCCTTTTGACTAGAACCTTCCCTCGTTGGGTAATTAATTTCCAATTACCTGGGAACAAGCAAGGATCGTCAATGATGCTGTAAAACGGTCGCATAACTCGTCCGAACCACTGTTTCCTGCAGAAAACAGCTTCTTTACTCCGAGTAGCTCGATTGTACTCAGACGGAAAATCACAAGATATTTATCGGCAGTCGGAAATCCTAATTACCTGAGTTCATATTACCAAGCGCAACCCTCATTAGCGGCTCTTGTGTAGGAGGAATCCCACTAATATTGAGCTCGAAACCGGTCGACTTCCAGTCCCGCTGACAAACATCTTACACTTGCAAGAGCCCCCCTTACTTTCTCTTATTCCTGATCCGCTTCACTTCTAAAGCACCATTTGTTGTCGGACGGAAGAAATTTCCCAAGCACGGAACGGTTGACGTTCCCACTTTTGAAGTAGAATACTTCTCTCAGGAAGTTCGGCTACATAGGGATGTGAAATGAAAATCTAAAACCGAAAAAAGTGAAAAATATGTCCAATTTCAAATGCCAATAAATCAGTAAGTATTCGATGGATTTCCTTCGTTCTTGAAGCAATAGATTGGAAAATCTTCTAAGATTCTTCCCAAAAGAAGATAATTGTAATTTTATTATTCACACTATTGTACTATTGAAAATAGTCAAGCCTTGTCAAAGCAAAAAATTTGACCTCTTATTGGTCGTTATATGATTGCTTCCCAAGCACGGTTGACAGAATCATATACCTCGCAATTTTAAACATGCTATTTGCCCTATAAAAGAGCCTGTTTCAGCCGAAGCCGCTTATAATAGTTCAAGACAGCGACAACAGCAGTCGTCCTCCCTTAGCAGCAGCACTAGCAGTGCAGTGGATACCAGCGATGGCGGAAAGCGGCCACAGCTGTGGCGTAGCAATGGATAGCGCACTAGTTGCAGCGGATTCCAGCAACGATAGCGGCTGATGCAGTGAGGCACTTTAGTGAAATGCAGGGACAGTGGATACCAATGGCAGCATATAGCGGCCACAGCTGTGGCATGGCTATGGATAGCGCACTAGTTGCAGCGGATCTCAGCATCGATAGCGGCTGATGCAGTGAGGCACTTTAGTGAAATGCAGGGACAGTGGATACCAATGGCAGCATATAGCGGCCACAACTGTGGCATGGCTATGGATAGCGCACTAGTTGCAGCGGATTCCAGCAACGATAGCGGCTGATGCAGTGAGGCACTTTAGTGAAATGCAGGGACAGTGGATACCAATGGCAGCATATAGCGGCCACAACTGTGGCATGGCTATGGATAGCGCACTAGTTGCAGCGGATCTCAGCATCGATAGCGGCTGATGCAGTGAGGCACTTTAGTGAAATGCAGTCTCTGTGCGATAGTGAGCACTGGTAAATGCATTCAATGAAA
Source organism: Wyeomyia smithii (assembly GCF_029784165.1). Lineage (NCBI taxonomy): Eukaryota > Metazoa > Arthropoda > Insecta > Diptera > Culicidae > Wyeomyia > Wyeomyia smithii. The sequence goes on along the minus strand of NC_073694.1, from coordinate 187,287,722 downwards.
AGCTGACTCATTTTGACAACACGTGAGCCGTCTAGCTTTGAGTGTTATATCAGCATTTCACTGTTTACTTTATCACAACGAAAACTTTGTTCGCACTGTCAGTGATAACGCAAAGATGTAATCGGCATCTTATCTGATACTCAATTGAACAACAAATTGTCCTTTCCAGGATGAAATAAAAACCTGATGGTTAAAGCGTTAATGTTTTCTCTCGTTTTAATTTACATTTTTAAGTTTGTAAAAGTTATAAATTTTATTTTATTTCTGTGTCTCAGAACGTGCTGAAATTACTTTTCCTTCAGTCATGAGCACGACATCCGCAAAAATTTCATCTCAAAATTTAAAAACTGTCAAGCCCCAACCATGACAAGCAACTTACTATATTATTGAAAATGGTCAATCTTTGTTGAAGCGCAAAATTCGATTGATCTGATTAGTCAACGTTTATTCACCAGAAAAAATGACTGATACGCAAGCAGCCGGGTTATCTTGTAAAAGTATTCTACTTCAACCTTGCGGTCGTGGCTTTGCACACAACCCTCCTGTTATTTTGCTCTGTTTCAGGCAAGCCAGCGCTAATCAGCCATTTCCGATTGTTATCGATTTCCAAATGAGCAAGTTTTCCCGCTTGAGCGAAGACTCGATGAAGCTGTTGAGTGGAACTTATCTCTACCCTTTTCGCTTTTCCACTTCTTCTCTCTCACGTTTTTCTGGCCTTCTCGAGTCGAAATCAGTACCAGTGTCTAGTATTTACCCGTTGTCAGCTCACATGGGGCTTGGGATGCTGATACCTACCTACTGCTTCTGAGCTGCTTTGCTAGTGGTGTGGAAAATAATAAAAGTGACTCCCCGCGGAACGAACGTTCTGTCGGCGGGTGTGTGGGAAACGTTGATGCTTCAATGTGAAGAGTTTTAAAGGCTTCGACATACGGCTGCATTGCTGGTGTCAAGGGGGAGTTTGTTTCCCGGGGTGAAAAGGATTACCGTTGAAGAGTTAGTTATTCCGGCATTCGACGAGTGTTTTACCGTTGTCCATTTTGTTGCTGTGCTGCATGGGGGAATTGGCAGGATATTTCTCGGTAGCGCATTATTAATTGCGATGTGGGGAAATGTAATTAGCGGGATTTTCCAACCGGCTGTTCCTGTGTGGAAGGCTTTAGGATTATTGTGACTTCATCTTTGAATATTGAAATATTGAATGTATGGTGAAAGTCTATTTAATTAGAAATTGAGCTATACATACAAACAACAATTCGCATTCTAATGCCGGCGAAACGCCGGATAAGTTTTCCACTACCAACTGTCAGTTGGCAGTGAAGTTTTTAAATTATCCATATAATTTTCCCCACCAGCTGCAGCTGAAAGCGTTTCGAACGAAACGTCGATTGGGTTTCAGCTTCTACTGCGTGTCTGTAGTCGATTAATATTCCAATAACATTTTACAGTGCGAATGATCGAGACATTAAGTTTGCTTGCTCAACGGTATCTAGCAGTTAGGAAGCGATAAGACGTTAATGTATGTGTGCGTACGTGTGATACCGCACTCCACCTGGAAACACACCCGGCTGCTAGGGCCTCCTGAATAACGAACCGGCCGATACAACATCTCCCGGAGCATTATTTGTTTGCCTGCTGTTATCACCGGGAGCAGATAAAGTAAATATTCATTCACAATCCCGGATCATTCCCATCAGCAGGCCCGGGGCCGGAGTCAACACAGCGGTAGATTTATGAACATCCGACGTATGCGATTGTCTGTGTGTTTTTGCGAGTGGGGTATCACACGTATGTAAACATTTTAATCAGATTTATCAGATTTCGATTAAACTGTTGAATTATCAGCTTACAACCGAGGTGGCCTGCGGTGAAGATGGGGTGGCGTTTAATGGATTTACATAATTCATTCAACTCTCGTTCAGCGTTCACTAGAGGATCCCTCCGCCCCAGAACATTACACCTGGGATTGGTTGGATTTTACGTATCACAAGACAAACTAATAAGTTGATATCGACCTTCGATGGAAAATGTAAATTATGTTTTGAGACCTTTCCGGAAATAATCCCTCTTGTTTGTGTTGCTATTATGATGTGCGATGGGGAAGAACCCTACAGAAAGTTCAAAGTTGTTTTGGTAACTACATTTAGTGTTGGTTTGAAGTTGAATATTGAATAATGATTTTAGATGGAAAACTAGACAGATTTGTTTCAATGAAAACCATCCAATGAAAATCAAATATTCATTGCTATATGCACAGAAAATGTGATGAATGCAGTGATAAAAAAAACTATTTTTGAAAAATTTGAAATTGGACGTCTTTTAAGTATCCACCCACATTCTCTGTGACTAGTCTAGGACTTGCACTAAACGATTTCATGCACCAATAGAAGTATTTGTCAGTTTCGATTTTTATGAAACTTTACACGGTTGTTCAGTTTATTTCAGTATTCCTTCTTTTTTACTTTTCTTGCTACGACAAGCCACAGAAGAACGTCACTAGCGAGAGTCATCAATAAATTGCAAACTTTTTAAAGATAATGAACTACTAAAAAACTGAAATGGAAATCCTCTGTCACACACATTCACTATCCGTGAAGGACATCACTCACAGAGCCATAATCGTTTGTGCAATTGAACCCCTTCGGGCCGGCTACTTCTTCCTTTGTAAAATGGGACAATTTACCCCGAAGAGGACGCACTTCGTCTGCAGTCACACTCTGAAGCTGCTGGCTGGTCTCAAGATTCCCATTGAAACAAACATAGCAATGTGCGGAAAGTTTTTCCATTTTCCTCGGGTACCGATCGGTTTACCGGCCTACCTGGCACAGATTTTTTTTCCATAAAATTGTTATTCTAGTTACCAACTGCCTAAAAACAAAAATATACGAACAGCCAAATTAGACTCAACAAAAAGAAGTGAATCAAACTGATCCTACTAATACAGCAGAGTGAATATTCACCACTCAGTTCTTGGCCAGCATGAGCGCTGCGTGTAGCAATTTTTGCACCACACTTTTTACTTCTGCTTTGTGCTGTGTTTCTGCTGCTCGCAGAAAAATCAATGCATTTGCTGGCTACGCCATAGCTAAACGAATTAAGTTTGGAGAATCACTCTATTGAGGATACACAAAAGTATACCGCGATGTGCACTGCTGAGAGAAATTCGGTAGCATTCGAGGAGCAAACATGCGTGACGGGAGGCTGTTTTTTTTTATGTAGGACTACGTATTTCTGGAAGTTAGGTGCCTGAGTTCGAAAATCAAGAAATTCAACCTTACAAAAAGTGGTCAGTGTTTGAGCGCTTATATATAAGTAATTTTATTCAGATTATCGAGGTTTTAGCATCAATCAATCAGTAATTTCCTTACGATTGAGTTGTTGTAAAAAAAACAACCAATTGATTTAGACACTATTGAAAAAACTGGTAAACAACATGGTTTGTCCAAATCACTTCTCAAGCACAACCGACTCTAAAGTATAGAACCGATTTGACTTTGGAACCATTTGTTGTTGTTTTACTCGCTCTAGTACACACGCCACGCTTACTGGGAATTTATGAAAGGTAACATCCAAACATTTTATCACCATTTTCTTTCCAGAACCGTACCGAAATCATACGGATGCTAGCTGCTGATCGTGAAAAGTAAGAAAAGGCAAAAAGTACCGGTCATTTAGCGCCGGGTTTCACCCGTATATCTGGCGGCTCTTAAGAAGTACTTGGTAGCTGCAAAAGTGCCAAAAATGGTTGGAAATTGTGCCCGAAATAATCAGAGAACAAGAATCATCGACAAATGGCACCTTTTGGTGCCCCAAAATTATGTAATTGAAGTAGGTAGTTGATTTTTTTTTCTCTTACAAAACGTTGCTAATAGCGGTAAAAACCATGGAAATAAGCTTATAACCGAATTATCGTTTTTTTTTGTACTTAGTGTTAATTTGTCGATCGCGGCCGTTGCAGTTTCCAAAAATATACTACTTTCCTTGTCATTTTCTATCCAAACCATTATATAAAAGAAACAATTCGAACATTCTACTAGCATTTTCATTCCAAGGCCGTACCGAGAACATACGGACGCCAGGTTTTTGTATAACAGTTTTACAGCGATACCAGTTTGCAAAGCAGTTTCGTTTAGCGAATAAACGAGTATATTGAGAATTTGTTCGAACATCTCAGGCGTTAAGGCGCAATTCCCAGAAGCGTGCGAAGGATCGGCAGAAGACGATTTCTCCGAAGCGTCGAAATGTGGATATATACCGTAGTCCTACGTCATGCGGTCGTACCTTGGATACCACCCTCCTACTATTTTTCAGTTTCGAGATGCAAAGCAAACAACGCAATCTACTTCCCTACCAAGATGCCCCCCTCATTTGATATATGCTTAAGAGGCACACAATAAAAGCACTGCAGTGATCCCTGTAGTGTAGTTATTGAGCTTGATGTCCTTAGTGGGAGGGAGTTCACACTAGTTCATTATTCCAGATATTTCAGATTCCACCAAAGTGTTTTTTTTTTTTGCATATTCCTCAAATACACAAGGTTCACTGCTCTCTCCAAGCAAGTGCGTCGCTCAGTAGTGCGTTTGCCTAGTAGTGTGACAACAGTTGTTTTCGCATTAAAAGATATTCTCCTACACGCTAGTGATTCTCTGAGGAGAAACGACAAGTCTGCCCCTAGTTATATTTTTAAGTAAGTGCACAATCACCAAATTCAAATTTTACACCACCATTAAAAAGCTTCAAGATACATTCCTTATGTACAAATCTTTCAGAGTTCACGTCAACCTGCATTTCTCACATGAAACAGAAGGCGCAAGTCGATGTTGTATACATTGATTTGAAGGCTGCATTTGACCGTATTGACTACAAAATTCTCTTACGAAAACTTGCACGACGTGGTGCTTCTCAAAAATTAACGGAATGGCTCAGTTCGTATTTGTGCGTCAGTGAAAAAGCAGTCCGATACTTTTCAACTACCAAATCGATGGGCATACCCTTAAGAGAGTGGACCAAGTTAACGATCTTGGTATCCTACTTGATGCTAAGCTCACTTTTAATCAACAACGCTCGGCACGTCAACTAGGATTTTTCACAAAAATTGCTCGAGACTTTGAAGATCCCTAAAAAACGCTTCATTGTTCGTTGGTAAGACCTCTGGTGTAGAGTTTACGTATTGAACGTGTGGAGAAAAGATTCCTGCGATTTGCACTGAGAGATCTACCTTAGTGGGATCCTGTAAATCTTCCACCATATCCTCACGGTTGTTGTCTACTCGTCATTATCACACCGGAATGACAAAGGAAAATTTTGTGTTTGTTGTTAAGATAATGAACAACGAAACTGACTCCCCGAAAACGCTATCCATGTTAAATTTCCGGGCTCCAAAACGAACTCTTCGCTCTACCGAAATGTTGCAACGAGACTTTCGTCGTATTGTATTTGGTTGCAACGAACCAAAATATTCGAATTTGGAGAACCATAATTTATGCTTAAAAGAAGACTGAATAATACTCCACTCTTATGATTTTGACCGCACAACTTTTAATCATACATTTGCCAGTAAATTACCTTTAATAAATAAATACAATTATGCGACCAGCTACTTTACCTTACCATTCAGAAGCAACGCAATATCTACACCCAACGCAAACGGGGAATATTTTATTACTTTACGGCAATTTTTTATTACTTATTGTGTCTTATGACTGCGCATTATACACAAAGAGTAACAAACAAAAAGTAATAAAAATTATGACGGCCACACGCTTGTATGTGTTTCTGGAGAAGAACATACAGCCAAGCACCGCAGACTTCACTCGCTGCATTTGTATTGATGCAACGATCTGGTTCATTTTTGTCTCCCTTCATGCACACATAATCAGAATCTCAACCGTCATCCTCAAATGTCTAATTAGAAACACTTTCGTTCCGTCCCCCAGTGTTTACTTGAAATGGAAATATGTAATACTGTCTGACCAGAGTTGCCGAAGTTGCGAATATTGTCTGGTTAGGCACGAGTATTGTATTTTCAAACAGGTGCAAATGAGTTTCCATGAACCAATGAGTATGTGTTTTAGATATCTTGCAGGAAAGCGAATGTTTTTGTTTTTCTCTAACGCAGTTCACAGATCGTGATGTCATTTCAAGACGCATTTCAAGTCTTTGAAAACATCAACGTTTGCATACTCTATGACGGGGAAAATGTTGCTTGGCAGCTCTTGTCATATTTTTTCTCTGCTCCGTATGCGAACTAATACACGCACATCGGATGAATTGGAGATTGAAGAAACTTGTAACATGTGCAACATATGCGACGGTGTGTGATTTTTTTTTGCTTGAGATGAAAAGGGAGCAGTTTTCGAAAGAAAAAATCTTGCATGTGGTTGAAACGACCATTATTAGATAGTCGTACTCCCGTAACACGTGCTAAATATATGGCAGTATGTGTTGTTACTTGACTGGGGAAGAATTTTATTGCCTTTAAAGTAATAGGTTTGTTACCCAAAAAGCAATTTTGCGCTATTGCTTCTAAAGTAATAAGGAAAAGTTTTGCGTGTAGTTTCCCACCGAGTATTGATCGCAGGATTCTACGCGTTTGCCGATCGACTTCCTTTCACGTCCATGATTCATATTCGTAGAGCGCCGCGGGAATGAACAGCGTCCTGTTTACACGATGCGTAATAAGTCTTGTTCGAGATCAAACATTACGAGTGTACCGAGATAAAGAAATGCATCAATCACTGTGAAAGTATCCCCATTGCAGCAGCAATATCCGTTGAACTACTACACCCTCTGCTAACTAATATGTACTTCGTTTTGGTAGTGTTTATGGTGAGTCCAATTATCGTAGTTGCCATTCTGAAAGCAATGTAGAACTTCTTCACATCTTCACGTTTAACACCGACGATATCGACCGCGAAGCCTAGAAGCACGTGAGACTACCGTTCTCTCACTTCAGACCATCCAGCGTCACGGATGTGTGCTTGATGTGAAAACCGTCAAGAGTCGCACTAATCAGCTTAATGGGTTTTCTTGGGAAACCATGTTCATTGTTCAGGTATAATCTGCTATTGCTCGATGCTATTCACGGGGTCTGTAGTGCGACCTACTGATACCTGAACATAATTTTACGAAAAATCGACAGTGCATCAACAATGGGGTGCCAATTGAATGTTGAAGAGTAATTAGATTTTCGAATATCGTTCAGTACCTAGTAATGTTTGCATTAAAAAATAGACTTTTTTCGGATGGTGATAGAAAAAAACCAAGACAGATAAATGATTTTAATGAATTTCCTATGGAAGGTAATTATATTGGCTCACTTGCAAAAGCAATTCCACGCCCTTGCGAGTGGCATGTTTTTGCATTCTTTCTTCGTTTTATTTAACAATTCCTCCTCAATTTTCGCGTAAAAATTGTTGGAGTAAGTCTGGTTTGCTCAGAAACTCTGGATGGGGCGCAGCTGGGGAACGTTGGGTGGGTTGGCCGACCTGGGTACCGCATCGATTTTCAGCCGCTTCATTTCCTCCAACGTTTGCATTGACTAGAGGGTTAACTCCAGATTGAGGGGAGCTCCGTAGCCGCAAGGTTACAGAGTCAACTTTGGTAAGCGGGTGGTCGTGGGTTCGAATCTTAGTAGAATCAGGCCATTTGGTTGTCAAAGGACTTTAAGCATGGGTTTATTCTCAGGCTCCCCACCACGTACCCTTCCTTCAATCTGGATTCTACAGTACCCCTGTTGACTCTCCTTCTAACAAGAATAAGTCCCTATTATAATAAAACTGGTGTGAGTGACATATGAAAGTTCTCTCCAGGGAATTGTAACTAGGCGATATTGTTAGGATGGACAGAGGCTCGGTATAGTAGAGCAGTAAGCTTGAAACGGAAAGGTAATTACACACAAGCACGGATATGAATGATAAGCGTATCACTTACTTAAATAGTGATACTGCTAATAATATGAAGTGAGCTCTGGTCGCAGTGATGAGTCCACACAGAAAAAAAAACTCCAGATCCGGTCAGAGCACTGCGTATTCGCCCCTTATGGTATTTTTTAATGTACGACGCAACCTCCGGCAAGCACTTCGTACTATAAACTTCCCCGATCACCGATACGGAGCTTCTCGCTGATTGTCAGCAACAGCAGTACCTTCTTGGTGTGTTAAATGAATTTCACCTCAGAGCTCACTTCCCTCGTGGGCGAAGTAAAATACGAAGTGCCCTGCCAGTAGTTGCCATCCAGGGTGAGATAGGTCTCGGCGTCCACCACTACCATCACGTCGCGATTCGCAGGAGGAATCGACTCTATCATATTATTCAGCCGCTAACATTGCCTGCAGCTCCGAGACCAATGGACGGGACTGCTGCTTTCTGATGTCCATGTTTGGCAGGTACTTTTCCACGGTTTGGCCGGTTGCACCGACCTCCCGATCAAGCGTACGCAGCGATGTAGCCACCTTTCCCTCGGTCTTCCCCTTCAGCATTCTTTGGAGTTTCTTGTCGCTCAGGGTCGTCGGCCGTACGGAACCGGTCTTTCTCTCGATGCTCTGATTGTAGTCTAACAGTGCCAAGATGTTGTGGATACCGGAACAAGCATAACCGGTGTCCCTCTTCCGTACGATGCCCGTTTTCGACGCGGCGGGTTTTTTGATTGCGCACACTCAACGGAGTAGCTTCACTGTTTTCACCATTACGGTTAGAGTTCGAGTCGATTTTTTTCTACTGACTCATGAGTTACTATGATTAATGCTGCATGGGTAGTTTCGTCAGTGCGTGTAACGGTAAAATCGGCATTTTTGGAGCATTTTTTCAATGCAAACGTTAGGGCTCAACAATTTTGTCTTCGGACTTCTGATGAGGTTTCACTTACAGTCGTGAAAGTGTTACATTTTTGACTAACCTAAAAAGACACAAAAGTAGTTCTTGAAGTTTCCGGAATCGAATTTTTTTTTGATAGCAAATCTCTTAGAAATGCATGAAATATCGAGATCTGGTGTTATTTCATAAAAATTTGTTAGAAAAATGGAAAAAATTCAGGGACATGAAAACTTTTGCGTTGGGAGACTCGAGCTACATCCGAACATACAAGAGATCAAAAAACTGTAACTTTGACCGCTTTGAGGCTCTACTTCCTGAAGTCCGATTGTGTTAAAATTTGGCATGGGAAATTTTTACGAAAAAAACATTGTTAATCTTTAGAACTCTATCGAAAATAAAATTCTCTATCGTAAATGAAACAATTGAAAAAATAATCTTTTTCCCTGAGAAACTTTACAACTGTACATAAATCTGTAGATTTATATCCTCTCGCTCAACAATATTCATCGAAAAATCTGTCGCTTCCAATATTACTTTTTTTTTGGTTTTGTCCGATAGTTCCGTGTGGGTAAGTACCCACATGGATATTTTCCGAGTGGGTACTACTACTACCCATACTACCCACATGAAACGCCGGCCCTGTCAATGGCTGCAGTAAAGTTTAACATCATTAGGCTAATCTCATTACTGCTGGCAGGAGGACTGTATCTATTATCAATCAGACAAAAGAAGCTCTACAAAGGCCACAATGGATGGTTTTTTTTTCTTCATAAATAAGGCCACAATGGATGGTAAAATTCCGCATTTGATAAATTATCCGTGCGCTTCGAATTAGACGCTGTTATACGCCGCCCAATGTAGGTGTACGGAAGTCTTTGTCAGTAAGCATACGACCAAAGCATCGCACACTTTTTTCAAAGCTCTAAAAACGTGATCGAAATTATTTTGACTCGAACAAATGATGTCATAGCCGCAGTGTCTTCAGCTAAGTTGTTTCATTATAAACTATCTATATTATAGATATTGCAATTTTGTGCTTTACCCGCTTAACAGTGAGAAACGAAATCTACCGTTCTCATTTTGGAGTCCACTTTGTTGGGCAAAGTTGTAGCTAATTTTGAAAGAAACAACTTTGTTGATAACATCATACTTCTATCTACTTATTTAAATGGACTTTTGTGGTTTCATGGTAAATCCGACTGCAACCATGAGATGGATCGGAAAACAACTGGGAATCACTCATACAACTGTTGCTCGGGTGGAAGAAGTCATTGAGAGAGTCCCAGACGAACGAGCGGCGGGTTGAAAGTGAATGAAAATCGGAGACAGCTGACCCTGTGAGGGCTCGGAAGGTGTTGGATTATGATGATTGGCGATATTAACCCTCTAGTGCCCAATGCCGCCTTTAGGCGGGCTTCAGTCAAACCTCTAAAAAGCTTCAATTAATACTTAAAAAGTGTTTATATTGATTCATAGTGATTTTACCGAAGCCCGCCTAGAAATTAGCTTGGGCACTAGAGGGTGGAACAGGGGGTCACCCTGTACACACTAAAATTTGCCCGGCGAAACCCTTACAGGGGGGCCAGATACCTCTAACGGACTTTCGGATCTTTACTAGAACACTAAGAGGGAAAACATGAACAAAATAAGTAAACAAAAACTTATCGCGTTTATTCCTGTTTTTCCCTCAGCTGTCGTTGGTGGCGATTTCCGGAATGGTAGTCTAGGGACGGCTTTCCAGCTGCTTCTGCAGCTCCCGGACTCCCAGCTGCTCCTACGGGACACAAACTGTAAAAATGAAACAGTTAAAACGCGCACTTTTATGTCGAAAACAAACGACGCGTGTCACTCGTACCGTGATCGAGGCTAGACTGAACTCTTCCCGCGATGGATGCTTCTGTTGCCGACCACAACAAACCCGCCGTGACGTCGAAGTCAGCACTTAGCACACCACTTTTCCACAGCTAGAGGGAAATTCCGGCCTATTCGCCCTGACGGAATTAAATCAGCTCCTTCACACACATTGAACTGCCCGTATGCGAATTCTAGGGAAATTTACCGAAATGGTTGCTATCACATTCACCCTTGAAGAAATTCCTATCCCCTGCACTCAGAGAGTAAACAAATTGAAGGTGGCAGCACCGTAACTCCGTCAGAGCGAATCTAACCCTAACAATTATTTCACAAACATGACAAAAAAACTATCGAACCTAACTAACGCGACAATATCGTTCACAAACGAAAAAACGAACGAATTTAAACAAATTTACGTGAACGATATTCAGCGTGAGAACTGTCATAACAAGTACACGCTGCTGCGGGAGTGTCCCAACGCGGGTAATTTTCACTTATACACTCTCTCGCAACAGTACCCAAAATTAGGGTTACTTTTACGCGTTCACGCTCTTGCAGCGTTACACATAATTAAGTAAATTTTCCACTCGATGCTAAAATTGTAACCGCACAGGTTACAAGGGTTAAACGAAAAGTAAGTGAATTTATACGAAACTCAGACGAATAATTTTTCTTGTAGGTATTTTTCCTTTAAAAGTCAATAAATTTGCAGCAAAATGATATCGCACGATTTTTTCTATGTGTTTTCTTGACGTAGATATATCCCATTTTGTGCGACCAAATATTGAATGAATCAAGCTTTGGAATACAGTAATGTATACATCAGAGCTCCGAAATCTCACATTCAATGCTTGGAATACACCTGAAATGAAGCTAATTGTACACTCACTCTCACCCTTTGCAGTGATACTGAATTGAATCTAGTTACCCTTACCCTAAATGTAACGTTTTACTGATTCGGCTGATGTTACTTTTTGTGATGCTTTGCCATTCTTTCGTTCAAGAAAGTAATGAATGATTTCAAACTTATAGCGCCTATTTAGTTTCGTCAGGCTACAGCAAGCATTGGGTGTTCTACAGGATGAAGCATGATTCTTTAAATTAGTGTTACTATTAAACCATTTTACAAGAAACCAATAGTTTTTTTTTTTTTTTTTTTTCTTCACATAACATTTATTTGACACGGCACAAATACAATTTAATGTTTAACGGCGCCAATTATATCTGATGACTTAAAAACTAAAGCAAATTTTTTATCCTCGCTGCCGACTACGAGCTGAAATTAAGTCTAACTTAAAACTAGCATGGGATTTCCAATCAGTGTTTTGTTGTTCAATGGTCGTCTGATAATCGTCGAATGGCATGTATGGATTCGTTCTGCTGAGCCACGATGTCGTGAGTTGGGACAGAGGCTCGTAGTCCTTGGGTCCTGGTTCTATTGTGCGGGGTCTGGTTGCTGGTTTTGTGCTTAAGGTTCAAACGTGTTCTTGTCGTTTTGTTGGGTGTAGACGGAGGGGAACGGGACTAGACTGGGGCGTGGATGGATTTCAGGAAAACGTATATAAGGGACATGTAGGATAGGTCACGGCTCGCCAAGACATCACGAACAGGAACAGCCGGCTGTCTACCCTCGGCCTGCAGGGAAGCTATTAATTTAGACCTGGCGTCACGGTGTACAGGGCATGACCAAACCACATGCTCTATGTCGTGATAACCTTCACCACAGGCACAGATACCACTTTCCCCGAGCCCAACACGACGGAGGAGCGCGTCAAATCTATAGTGATTGGACATAAGCCGGGACATCACGCAAATGAAATCCCGACCTACATCCAACCCCTTGAACCACGGGTTCGTCGATACTTTGGGGATTATGGAATGTAACCACCTTCCCAATTCCCCTCTGGTCCAAGCATTTTGCCAACTGATGATCGTATTCTGACGTACAAGTGCGAAAAATTCATTAAAGGCAATTGGTCTTTCATAAATATCACCGTTTGTTGCGCCCACCTTAGCCAAAGAGTCCGCTTTCTCATTACCCGGTATCGAGCAGTGAGAAGGGACCCACGCTAAGGTAATCTGAGTAGATTTTTCGGATAAAGCACTCAGATGTTCCCGTATTTTCCCCAGGAAATACGGAGAGTGCTTAACATCTTTCATCGATCGGAGAGCCTCAATGGAACTGAGACTGTCCGTAAAGATGAAATAATGGTCCGTGGGCATTTTTTCGATAATCCCTAGGGTGTACTGAATTGCAGCTAATTCTGCGACGTAAACAGAAGCAGGATTATCGAGCTTATGGGAGACGGTTAAATTGTTATTGAAGATACCGAAGCCAGTGGACCCATCAAGAAGTGATCCGTCAGTGTAGTACATATTGTCGCAGTTGATGTTTCGATATTTATTGGAAAAAATTTTAGGGATCTGCTGCACGCGTAAATGATCCGGGATTCCACGAGTTTCTTCTATCATGGATGTATCGAAAAACACAGTAGAATCAGAAGTATTTGATAAGTCGACACGATTTGGAATATTCGAAGAAGGGTTAATATTTTGGGACATGTGATTGAAATACAATGTCATAAAACGGGTTTGAGAATTAAATTCGATTAACCTTTCAAAATTTTCAATCACGGGACGGTTCAAGACCTCACATTTGATTAGAATACGAGAAGACAGGCTCCAGAAGCGGTTTTTCAATGGTAGTACTCCAGCTAAAACCTCCAAACTCATCGTATGGGTCGACTGCATGCAACCTAAGGCGATACGCAAACAACGATATTGTATTCGCTCCAGTTTGATCAAATGTGTGTTTGCTGCGGAGCGGAAGCAGAAACACCCGTATTCAATAACAGACAATATCGTTGTTTGGTAAAGCCTTATAAGGTCTCCTGGATGGGCTCCCCACCATTGTCCGGTTATTGTACGAAGAAAATTCACTCTTTGTTGACATTTTTTCATCAGATACCTCACGTGACAACCCCAGGTGCCTTTAGAGTCGAACCAGACACCAAGATATTTGTGTACCAAAACCTGAGAAATCGTTTTACCCATTAATTGTGTTTGAAGCTGAGCAGGTTCATGCTTCCTAGAAAAAACTACTATCTCAGTCTTCTCCAGAGAGAATTCGATACCTAGCTGTAAAGCCCAAGCAGACAAATTGTCCAAGGTATCTTGCAATGGTCCTTGCAAATCGGCAGCTTTGGCTCCTGTAACAGAGATTACACTGTCGTCTGCAAGTTGTCTTATCGTGCATGAATTTGCCAGACATTCGTCGATGTCATTTACATAAAAGTTGTAAAGAAGGGGGCTTAAACATGAGCCCTGGGGAAGACCCATGTAGCTAATGCGAAAAGTTGCCAAATCGCCATGCGTAAAATGCATGTGCTTTTCGGACAACAAATTGTGCAAAAAATTGTTCAAAATTGGAGAAAATCCTTGTCGGTGAAGTTTACCCGAAAGAATGTCAATAGAAACGGAATCAAAAGCCCCCTTAATGTCCAAGAACGCAGACGCCATTTGTTCTTTACGAGCATACGCCAGCTGAATATCTGTTGAAAGCAACGCAAGACAATCATTCGTCCCTTTGGCACGGCGGAAGCCAAATTGAGTTTCTGATAGTAGACCATTTGATTCGACCCAGTGGTCTAAACGACGGAGTATCATTTTTTCCATCAATTTCCGGATACAGGATAGCATTGCAATCGGCCTATAAGAGTTGTGATTAGAAGCTGGTTTCCCTGGTTTTTGGATGGCGATCACCTTCACTTGCCTCCAATCCTGCGGTACAATGTTTTGCTCCAGGAACTTATTGAACAAGTTCAACAAGCGCCTCTTGGCATTGCCGGGTAGATTCTTCAACAAGTTGAATTTGATTCTATCTAATCCAGGCGCGTTATTGTTACAGGACAGGAGGGCAACTGAAAGTTCTGCCATCGTAAAAGGTGATTCTATCGCGTCGTGGCCCGGAGACGCATCGCGAACAATATTTTGCTCAGGAACAGAGTCCGGACATACTTTCCTGGCAAAATCAAATATCCACCTACTTGAAGACTCCTCGCTTTCGTTGACCGTTACGCGATTCCGCATTCTTCGGGCTTGGAAACCAATAGTTAATAGTTATCCAGCGAATTGATAGAATTTCGAACAGAGACTTTAGTCAAGCAAGCGTAAAGTAGTTGATATTTGAACGAACGAGCACCGCTATCGGCACGGTAAAAAGTTTTTGTCAGAGCATGCTGTATGAGGGATAGAATAGATTGAAATAGCTGGAAATATTGTACTCAGAATGCTCTTATTATTCACCTTCACACAGTTCTGTCACTTTTTCCGAACTCTGGTATAGGGGAAAGTAGGTAAAGACGGACACTGCGGGTAAGATGGACACTTTCAATATTTCACAAACTAGAATGTATTATGATAGTTGAGTGATGCGAATACCTTTTTGCCTTTCTCCTAGAAAGGTATAGCAATCACTGGAAAAACCAAAGGTATAAAAGTGGTCCCAATGGCCGAATGTCATATATCACTCGACCCTTTTCGACGAACTGAGCATTTTCTGTATGTATGTATGTAGGTGTGTATGTGTGTGTGTATGTGTGTGGGTGTGTGTGTGTGTATGTGCAACTTTTTTTTCTCACTCACTTTTCTCAGAGATGGCTGGACCGATTTTCATAAAATAAATTGAAAATGAAAGGTCAAGTTGCGCCATAGATTGCTATTGAATTTCATTGTAATCAGATTTTTAGTTTAGAGGTTATGTATCAAAATGTAAAAATCACGAAACATCAATATCTCAGAAACTACATAACCGATTTCAATAAAACTGGTTTCAAATGATTGGGCTATCTCCAAAACCCTTAATTTTTAAATTTCGTTATGATTGAACATATGGTTCAAAAGTTATGTAAAGAAAAGTTATCCTGAGGTTGTTTAAACTCACTCATTTTTCTCAGAGATGGCTGAACCGATTTTCACAAAATTAGTGTCAAATAAAAGGTCTTGCTGCCCCATAGGTCGCTATTGAATTTCATTGTATTCGGATTGTAACTTTGTCCGTTGTTCATAAAGATGTGAAATCACATAATGAAAATAAACATATTGACTTTCTCCTAAGGATTACTGGCTAATTAAAAGGTAGAAAAGTGATCCAAATGGCCGAATGTCATATACTACTCGACTCAGTTCGACGAGTCGAGCATTTTCCGCATGTATGTGCACCTTTTTTTGGCACTCACTTTGCTCAGAGATGGTCTGACCGATTCTTTCTATCTTGGTGTCAAATGATGGGCCTATTTCCCGCTTAGGTTGTTATTGAATTTCATTGTAATCAAACTTTTAGTTTTGGCGCTGCGTCAAAATGTGAAAATCGCTCTTATATCTCAGAAGCATACATAGTTTAATTCAAATTAATAGGCTTTTAAACGTGTAAACAATGAATTTCATAATGTTCAAACATGTGGTTTGAAAGTTATAGAAAGAAATGTAACCCGCCGACTGTTTAAAACTATAGCTACGATCAAAATATGTGGCCTCAACATCATTTAAATTTAATCTTGTACTATCTCAATGTTCGCGGCCTTGCTCGGGATTGAAGTTGAAATTAAAAATCATTTCTATCATTTCACTTTTTGCCTTTCTCCTAGAAAGGTATAACAATCACTGCAAAAACTAAAGGTATAAAATGATCAAAAGGGCCGAATGTCGTATATCACTCGACTCAGTTCGACGAGCTGAGCATTTTCTGTACGTGTGTGTATGTGTGTGTGTAACACTCTCCCAATCTCACTAGATTTGCTCAGAGATGGCTGAAACGATTTCAATGAAATTAATTGCAGATGAAAGGTCTACTTGCCCTATAAGACTCAATTGAATTTTATTGTAATCTGATTTCTATTTAATAGGTTATGTATCAAAATGTAAAAATCACGAAACATCAATATCTCAGAAACTACTCAACCGATTTGAACAAAATTGGTCTCAAATGAACGGGCTACCTAAAAAACTCTTGACTTTTGAATTTTATGAAGATTGAACATGTGGTTCAGAAGTTATGGAAAGAAACGTATTCTGGAAACTATTTAATCTCACTCATGTTTCTCTGAGATGGCTGGATTGATTTTCATAGAATTAGTGTCATATGGATGGTCTTATTGCCCCATAAGACCCAATTGATTTTTTTTTGCAAACGGATTATTACTTTGCCTGTTATGTCTAAAAAAAATGTGAAATCCAGCTATGAAAAGAAACATATTTCATAGACTACTTTGACTCACTCACTTTTCTCAGAGATGGTTGAACCGATTTCCACAAAATTAGTATCAAATGAAAGGTCTAGCTGCCTCATAACACCCTATTGAATTTTGCTGTAATCGGACTGTAACTTCGTCTGTAATGTATCGAAATGTGAAAATCACGAAACTTCATTATCTTAGAAACTACACAACCGATTTTAACAATATTGATATCAGATGAACGGGCTAGTTAAGGGTTAACTGATGCATTATGATTGAACACGTGGTTTCAAAGTTTGGCTGCCATATACGTTTTCTTTTCATTTGATTGTAACCAAACTTAAGCAACCGTTATGTTTTAATTTGTAAATCAACGATAGTCTATTATCTCAAGTATTACACGATTTTTTTGAACATAACTAGTGTCATACAAACGAGTCATCTAACAAACTTACAAATAACAAACTTAAAAACAATTTGATATGCTGTTTAAAAGTTTTAGAAAGAAAAGAAATTCAAAGACTATTCAACACTTTACCTGCTTCGATCAATATATATGGCCTCAACATGATTTAAATGTGGTATCGTACTATCTGAACGTTCCCGGCATCGCTCGTGATTAAATTGTTCGAAATTAAGAGTCATTTCTTTTATTTCGCTATTTCTTAAGCACTAACATTACGTCGAATTTCATATTCTATGTTTTAATTACAACATCAATATTTTAGAATCCAAAGAGTGAATATACCTTTATTGGATTTAAGCATTCATGTAAATCTATTTCTACAAATAATAAGTTTGAATGAGAAAGGCTGAGTCAGACCGCTAGGTGGATTAATTTAGGTTTTTATAGTGTGTTAATGCTTTTGAGTTGCATTATCGGTTTCCAGCAAGCAAACTTTCAAATTTGTAAGTAAAACAAAGAATATTTTCGTGAACGCGCTATTTGATGTCATTTTTATTCCACGGAAAATAGTGAAAAACTCGTGAAAGTCAAGTGTTTTCATTTGTTCACAATAGTAAAGTGATTAATTAGTCTTTCCTCGGTTTTCTAGTGAAAATCCATCAGATTTTCGATGTTCCGATGAAGAGCTACGATCGTTTGAAAAATTTACAACCAGGTCGGGCAAGACGGACACACTAAGGTAGGGAAAGATGGACACACGGATTTTCCAAGAATTTTCACATGTAGCATCTGTTGTGTACTACAGATGTTCACAAAGTACACCCGCGAGAGAAACCAGCAGATATTAATCATTATCAGTTGGAACAGGCCATATAGGCGGAGAATTTTCGCCTTCATCGAAACCCATCCTCTCAAACTGTTCACGTGATGTATAGATAGACTCTAATAACGTAGAATAATGCATGGCCATCACTTAACACATAAATCAAAAGAATACTTAACGTACTACATCTTTTTTGTGAGTGTCCACCTTTACCTTCGTAGTGTCCATCTTACCCACCCCAAGTGTCCGTCTTTCCCAACCATGTCAAAAAACAGCAATTTGTAGTCTTATTTTTGAAGACCAAAAACACATAAAACTTGGAGGAAGTTCACTAATACCAAAAATGATTATGAAAACCAATGACCTTAAGCTTCAATTTGTATGACTACTGCGATCTAAATAGCAATACCTAAGTAATTATTTAGGTTAAACCTTAGGGTGTCCGTCTTTACCTACTTTCCCGTACATATTTGGTAATTAATGATTGTCCTGATATGCTGCAATACTAATATTTGCTTCAACAATGGTAAAATTTTCTTTAACGTTCTAGCATATTGTAGTTGGACAACCGTTTATGTCGGAGTTAGGCACCCGAATTTGAAAGTCCAGTGATTCAATTTGCTGGGAATTCGACTCTCAGTAGTTACATATAAAAGCTCCAGCTTGCAGAAAGTTAGTCCTCATTGCAAAACCGTCTATTAGAGGAAGGTTGACTCTTACTGGAAACTGGCTCGACCCGCAGCTAGCAGAGCACTTATTCGATGGCAGCGTTCTACAGCAGACGGACCAACCGGTGGACCGCAGCACTGTATGGCCTTGCTAAACAGGTCCGGACATGTTAGCAATATTGCCCGGATCTATCGCGTCGCGTTTGCTCCTAACGGTATCTTTCGTTATTAATTTGCTTGCTTGCAGTGTGTGCGAACAAGACAAGAGAACTGGAAACATCCCGTGTCATCGGTCAATTGCAATCCAAAATTATGCCAAACCAAACAAATTTATCACCATTAAGAGAAAAACCAAAGCATTTTGATATGCTCTAAATCATAATTGAAGAATTTAATATTTTTTTTTGTCACTCGCCAAAACAACAGCGATAAAAACTACGCAATAAGCATATTGGGTTTTTGCTTTAATTTTTTGGAGTTATTGTAATTATCGTTATTTTTTTTAAATCATGAGTTTATGTCCTGGGCTGGAGTTGAACTACCATGAGTTTTATTCCGCTTGTATCTTTCTAGCCTACAATTCCAAACACTTTCGTACAGTTTGCTGTTTGCTAATAAAGCAAAATTATACCGAATTCGCTAAACTAAAT
Source organism: Wyeomyia smithii (assembly GCF_029784165.1). Classification (NCBI taxonomy): domain Eukaryota; kingdom Metazoa; phylum Arthropoda; class Insecta; order Diptera; family Culicidae; genus Wyeomyia; species Wyeomyia smithii. The sequence goes on along the minus strand of NC_073694.1, from coordinate 187,268,277 downwards.
GTTTATCTTGGCAGTAAGACTACGAACAAATGTTTCTCGGATTAAAATATGTATGAAGTGGTAGCGCTAATATAAAAGAGTATCATCCATTCATGTATTTTGTATAATTTATTTTTTATATCACTTTAACGTCTCAGCATTTATAAATGCACTTTTTTATTTGTTTTGATAGAATAAAAAAATACCGTAGTCCAACGTCATGCACTTGTGTCTTGGATACTACCCTCCTACTCCAACAGATTTTCCATATAAACCCAGATTTCAACTTGGCGTCGCTACTGCCCAGTGCCAGGTCCGAGCTAACTTCATTTAACGACTCGTTATTTTCGCTCTTTCCGGGTGCAATTTTCAAATCGTCTGCCAGCTCAATATTGCCGTCGGTGGTGGTGGCGAACGGCAGCCGAAAGAACGGAACGCCATTAGTAATAAACCGTACCGAAAGAGCAGTCGCTCCCGCACCAAACTACATAAGCGCGCATAAAGTTTCTTATATTTGTGCAGTTCCTAGTTTGTGTTAGATTGCCGAATGCACAGGAACAAAAAGCTGCAAAAAGCAAACTTCGCCATCCATTTATGCTAATGAACTGCCGCTTGCTTTCAAATGTAGATGCATGCACCCTCCGTAAGTAGGAATGGAGAAAGCAAAAAATAAAAACAGTTGCGAGACCTGTAAGCAGCAACCCGGATTACTTACTCAGATGTTTCTCAGTGTCCCAGAACTAAAGCGGCGGAAAGAAAGGAACGGGCAGAAATGGCTGCTTCACGTGTGGATGAAGAATGAAGTTTTACGCTTCTAACTTGCTGGCGGCACCGTGCAGCCATCTGTCACAGGCTGAAATACGCAGCTCGGAAGTTATCCACCCTCCGAGGCGGACGAAGAAAACAGGGAAACCGTGGCGGAAAGTTTTCCCTGACCGAGATTTCGAGTTGATTTGGACTTTACAGGCACTGCTGGTACATCACAAGAGAGTAGTCACTGTTGGTAATGATGTTTTCTTAGTTGTAAATATTATCTTTGTTGAGAGCGTAACGACAAGAGCAGGATGGCCAAGAAGCTTTTGAGTGGGATTTTATGTCTTTGGGAGCTTGATGGGATCGTACTCCGTGTAGTTTATTACCGTTTTCTCAAACTAATGCTGCTGAGCGATGTGGCACACGTTAGGACAGGGCCGTTTTATTTGCTCAAAATGGTGTCAAGTAGAATATGAAATGCTGCTCATTTCTGCTTCAGATCTAGTTGGGTGCAAACAAAAGTTTTATTTAAATATATACAAAAATCACTCTCAACTGAGAAATGTTTCTGATGCCACCAAATATATCTCACATCAACCAAACATCCGTTTTTCCGGTGCATACGACCCTCTTCTGTTCACTAATTATCCATGCAAATGCTGGGCAATAAACTTTTCGGTGAATGGAATAAAAGCGTGTGTGAAAAATGGCATACTAAATTCCCATCATGCTCACTCGAAGTTCGCATTTCATTTGGCAGAAGTGACGGTTTGGACTATCCCCCCAACTTCATTTTTCAGCCTTGCTGCAGATTTCGAATGGCATATCTGGCATCCAGTGACGGCAGCAGCGGCGGACTGTCGCCAAGTGTCGGAAAACGCCTAACGTTCATTCGATTTAGTCGGTGTCGGCCGAGCCGACCAGAGTTAATTTAATGCAAATTTATGCCATAATCATAATTCCGGACAGTTTGTCTTTTGGTTAGTCGGGTAGAACGATTACGAAGGGTTATTTAGCTTCCGTCTGTAGTTTCTGGTAAATATATTTGAATAATTACTTTTCAACTTTTATTTCTCCTATTAGCAGCACAATTTACATTGGTAAGTAATTGCATCGAATACCAAAAAGTGCATTAGATTCCAAGTAAAAAATATAAATATTCATCCGGAGAAAAATAAAGTCAATCTCATTAGGCATTATCGTGTTTCTTTTTTTGCATATAATAAGAGACGAGATGTGCCAGCGCGTTTGATTGACGACCGTCTAAGGTTGATTTGCCGTCCCAACCAGGCAAAGGCAACGAAAATAAGCTTCACTATCCGCGGCCACGGATTTCTCGTGTGCCCTTTACTTTGGCTGTTCACTGGAAGTGATCAAAGTTGCGAGCCCCTGCATCGTCTTTTGTTTGGTAACTACGCGCCTGGTGAAGGTCAGTTCATCCGAAAATGGGATTTCATTTTCTCCTTTTTTGACTCAAATGGCAAATTAGTTTTATTTCTTAATCTCTTCGCCAAAAACTGGAAATTGGCTGGGTTGGTCAATGACCAATCTGGTCAGGAGACTAGCTAAATTGGGTTTGGCCAAATATAGTGAATGCTTTTAATCCTAATTCTTTCGTGGCATTTGTAAAAACTGATTTATGTTTCAATGCGACTGAAGGAGATAATGAAAAAGTTGAAGAGGTTGTTTATAAGACACGACCGCAGAGGTAACGTAGAATACGACAGCCCGTCTTATGCCAATGTATTTCTTGGAATAGGTTTGGGAATACACTGAATTGGGGTTAATTCTTCAGATAAACTTTGAGGTTAATTGTGTTTGTCAATGCAATTTATTGACAAGTGAATATTTTTTCAACATGGCAAAATTTTTATTTAGTTTTGAATGATTCACAGTGATAATCAAATTCTACATGAGGTGATTTGTTAGCAATTACACTACCCGTCATAAGTTTGGAATCGCTTTACTGAGTATTGCAACACCCAGTTTGAATATTGCAACGCCTCCCGAAAAGTTTAGCATTAACTAATCTCACGATTCCGACCTGCCAGAAAGTTGCGGTGTTCAGCAAACTTGTTCAGAAGGCTAAAGGCTTCTACATGGTAGACAATTTAATACTGAATTACCCCGCTATGCGGCGCTAGGGTGCATGCAGTTTTTCATATTTAGACTTCAACTTATCGCGTGATCATTACTACCCACAAAGTTGCGGTGTTCGGCTTGTGCCACCAGTTCTGGTCAAGCATATTACAGTTACAGTTACAGAAATTTGCCCATTTTGAGTGATGCTAAACTTTTCGGGGTGTTGCAATATTCAAATTGGGTGTTGCAATACTCAGTAAAGCGATTCCAAACTTATGACGGGTAGTGTATATATAAAAATTTCAACCGCTATACTGCTAGCCACACACGCTATATAGCAAGCCACGCACTCTAGCCACACGCTCTATAGACATGCACAGACACGCTAGACATTCAAACGCTATATAGCAAACCACGCACGCTATATAGCAAGCCACACGCGCTATAAACATGCACACACGCGCTATAAACATGCACACACGCTTTAAAGCAAGCCACACACGCTAGCCACACACCTTATACCGTGCTGGATCGAAATCCGTACACCTAAGCACATGATAATCTTCGACGGTCAATATAAAATCAAGAAATCACATTTTGCTTTAAGCTGACATGTTTACTTAGGTCTACTTATGTTTTATCACTATTTTCAAGCAAAATGATTAAAATCACTACGAAACTTGAAAAAATCATGTTTAAATAGAACATGTTTTGAATCGAAATCCGTACACAGGTTTTTGTCTGAATCAAAACCCGCACACTTTTGAATCGAAATCCGCACACACGCGATATAGACTGGATCAAAGTCCATACAACAATAAATCAAACTCCGTATAGATGAAGAAGTACAAAAATGAACATCTTTTATTTATAATTTATCTTTAAATTACCGAAAAAGTATATTTCAGGATCAACTGGCTCCTAAAGTTTCACACGGTTTTCAAATTTTTGATATCAGCTGAAATAGTGCACCTCTCAAAGCTTTCCGGTACGACTTTCCTCTGTGCAACTCAGTCACAGCTCGTTCGAAATTGTTTGCCATATATTTATACTTGTTTTCTTCCATTATATGCTGAAAACAAGAAGAAAGTTCAACAATATATGCATGATACACACGCTGTACGGATTTCGATTCAAGCAAATAACAAGAATCAAAATCCGTGCGGCACAGTTTTTGTTCAATAAATACAATTAACACTATTTACCAGACAATGTACAGCTCGAAAATGACAAAGACTTACCTTTTTTATCAATTTCAAAAAGTTTCACAGATTAAAACACTTATATCCCACTTGGAAATCGTTTTTATCTGAAGAACGTTTCCTTAGTAAATTCTCTAACGATACAACGAAATGACAACTGAAACCGAGACACGATTGATTTTTTATTTTTAATATTTTTATTTCATGGCCTACTGGCGCATAGTTTAATTTAACAGAAGGCCAACAGCTCAACGGATATGTACATGTAACTATCATATGAATTTTCATTTATATAATACATAAAACTGAAGAAAAATATCAAGGTGTACGGATTTCGATACTGTACGGGCTTCGATCCAGCACGGTATATTAGGGACACACGCTTCAAATATTCACACACGTTATGTGCATACACCCTGTATATACATACGCTGGATGATGGTGGCTTCTCAAACCACCTGGCGGTGCGGGGCTCTTTCAGTTTCGGGTTGTTTTTTTGCCCAACGATATCTGAATCGGATTACCGCTGGTGGGGTCCAAGTCAGATCGAAGGGAAGCCGAACTGGAAGAGGTAGGACTGCAGCTAACCACTACCACCGCCGCTGTTGCCCGATGCTGATCCACTTCGCCTACTCTACTGCCATCGGTGTTGATGTCCGATGCTGCTGCCTGCTGCTAGTAAACTGATTTGCTTGAGGAGAAACAGTCTCTTATATAGCCCAAAGAGTGCATTCCCGGCTAACTAGGTACTCCATTCTGTCGTCCTATTTAGGGAAAGGCAGCAAGCGACCAATCAAAGATCGACATTTGCGTTTCGACATTGTTCAACAATTTTCAATATTACAGTAGTTTGAACAATCGGATTACAATTTTCTGCATTTGGACGGGTGCTTAAATGATTTTCCAATCGATTGCTGCAAAAATGACAGAAATCGGTTGGAAACTGACTGGGTTTAAAACGTTTGAAATTGGACAATTTTTGTGACGCTCTCGATGTTTTCGGTTTTGAAATTGGATCCCTGTATTGAAATTGGGTCCCTGTAATTGTTGTCGTAGGACGTATTCTACGTCAAAAAATATATGTTATAATTTTCTATGAAATGCTTGTGAATGGTAACGCAAATTATATGACATGGCTTTAACTTGAGTTCCTGTTATAAACGCGAAACGAAAACTAGGAACATGAAATTTTAAATTATATATTTTGAAACTTGAAAATTAAACTCGAAATTCGAAACACGAAACACGAAACATGAGAATAAAAATAAAAACGTAAAGGAATAGGTCGCTCCTTCGACATCCGGGCCACGTGGTCAGGCCACTGTAGCATTCCGTATTTTATCAGAGTAACGATATCCGTGTGCTGGTGTGCTTGGTACACCTCGTGGTTCATGCACCTACGCCACACTCCGTTCTCCAGTTTACTACCTAGTATTGAACGCAGGAGACTCCAAGTGCTTGCCGGTCTGCCTCCTTCATCAACCAATACTCAGCTGGATCCGTCTGCTTCCTTCACGACTAATGTCGATAGATATAAAAATTTATTGAGTATTTCATAGATATCCCCATTGATCACAATCTTAGTACCAAGACCGACGAACTTCCACGCTCTCTTTCTCAGTCACCGTGTACTCTGTTTCGGTGGAGTTGATAGGTCCAATTTTCACTGCTTCCGTCCCAAAAGGTACGAATACCGACTATAGCCTTATCATCCGCAAAGCCAACAAGCATTTGAAACATCGCGATTATGGTTCCGCTTCTTTACTGGCGTGCAACTGTTTCAACTGATTTAAGAGCCACAGTGTCTTCAGCAAAGTTGTTCCATGAATTATTTTCCATTTCATAGAAGTTGCAATTTTGTGATTAATCCACTAAACCGTGAGAAACAAATTTTGTTTTTTTCATTTGTTCATTTTGGAATACAAAAATCCACTTTGTTCGGCAAAGTTGTAGCACTTTTTGAAAGAAACAACTTTGTTGAAGACATCATAATTCCATCTACCTATTTTAATGGACTTTTGTGGAGTTTCCTATACATCAACCATAAAATCAATTGTTTTCAACTTAATTTGTTACAGTGTTTTTCTACAATTATTTAATGTTTTACAATGTTGTTTGCTATAACAAAGCAAACAATTTCTTCGAAGAAAGTATATATTCATCTATATTCATTTCACATATTTCTTTGGATATTGACAATTTTTACTTAAATAATGCATCAATTTACACTAAGGCCGTTACAAATATTATTTACTTTTCATGTCACCCCTCCCCCCCTCAAAAATCTTGAACATTGGAAGAGGAAGAAAAAAAGCTCAAACCGTTTTGTTCATTTCATTGGTTTTCCGACAGCATAAATGCTTAATTAGCATCAAACAAGTCAAGTCAACAGCGAGTGTGTCGTCGAAAGGCAAGCGAAATAAATTATAATAATAATGAAGTGTTATTTTTCAACATTTATTTGAGTGCAAGTTACAAACGTTATAACTTGCACACAAACTTTGACCAAAGATATTTCTTTTTTTCGTCTCGGTGTTATTTATTTTTTGCCACCCCCTCTGCTAACTTTGATAACCTTGGACATTAAAAGAATTAGAAATTTGCATCAGCCTAATTAGAATTTGGAGCCGTAGTGTCTTCGGCAAGGTTGTTTCAGTAATTAGTCTCCATTTTATGAAAGTTAGAACTTTGTAATCAATCTACCTAAAAGTGAGAAACGAATTTTATTTCTCTCAGTTTTGCATATAAATATCCACTCTGCTTAAGAAAGTTGTCATTCATTTTATAAGAAACAACTTTGTCGAAGACATCGGACTTCTACTCGCAAATTTAAATGAACTATTGTGGTGTTTTCTTGAGAATGCCCCTAAAATAATTTTTTGAATAGAACTTTTTATTGTGATTTTCTTAATTTTTCAGGGCTGTCTAACGTACGGCCCGCGGGCCATATCCGGCCCTCTGCTTCATTTCTCGCGGCCCGCGTTACGTTTTGAAACACGTTTCAAATTTGCCCTCTGTGTTGACGTATTCGGATTGTAATTTGTAGTGATACAAAACATAATTTAAACTTATTTCAACTTAAAAAGTGTTTTTGAAGATTTATAGTCATTTTACCGAAGTCCGTCTAAAAATTAACTTGTGCACTAGAATGTTAACGACTAATGATATCCGTATCGACAATTCAAAAATGAAAAACGACTTCAAAAAAATGTAGGCAGTAAAAAAATAGTTCATTCATCATTCATCTTTATCAGACGAGAATTTAGAATTATGTTTGCGTATTTTGGTATCAGATTTTGATATCAATATTCAAGTTTCTCATCAATCTCCAAACCCATGTTATTTTAAAATCTTACAACAATAAATATGAATTCTGTTTTACCATAGGAAAAATTCCAAAAGATCGTTGTTTGTTTTCCATATTTGCCTGTGGCTTGTAAGATTACTTTTATTATGGTAAGCTTCAACTGGTTCCTTGTTTTTTTAATCTAAAACGAACTGCTTTTATATCAAATTCAAAGTTAACAAGCATGATATTCTAACATTTAATTGCACAAAATCTAAAAATTAGCTTTTGTTTTATTATAGCAAACAACATTGTAGAGCATTGAAAAATAGTAGAAAATCACTACTAAATGTTATATTGAAAAATTTGATTTTTAGTGGCAATCTGTAGAAAACCCTACAAAAGCCCATTAAAATTGACAGATAGAAGTATGATGTCTTTGACAAAGTTGGTTCTTACAGAATGTGCTACAACTTTGACGAGCAAAGTGAATTTTTATATGCAAAAATGAACAAAGTGAAATTCATTGCTCACTGTTTAGTCGATTAATCACAAAATTGCCCCGTCTATTATATGAAGAATAATTGATGAAATAACTTTGCTGAAGGCACTATGGCTCTAAAATCATTTTTCTTGGGTCAAAATAATCTCGATCACGTTTCTGTGGTTTTGGAAACAGTGTGCAACGTACTAAACCATTCAAGACAATGTTAAACAGCAGATTTGTGAGCCTTCAGACCGTGCAGAGTCACAATCGGGTCCGAAAATATGACCGCTATCCTGACGCATGATGAGAAAACGTGACCACTGATAGTAACCAAACAGTTCCGAACCAGGAGCGGGAGACTGCCTAGAGGTGGTGAGGTTCGGACCATAAGTACGAGTAGTGCCACTCCAATGAACCAAAAGTACTGACACGGCCATTGAAGCTGCTGCCAGGAAGGTTCCAATTATGGCAATTGGTTACATTGGAAAAGGATACAAGTTGGATTTCGTTAAGGTACCACGGCTTCAGACTGGCACCTGCTTCGGGCACTCTGAGTAATGCCGTGTGACAACGACTGAAAACGGTACAAGGGTCTCCGTCCTGTAAAACCTGCCAGGCCTCCTAGAACGTACCGAGATCGCTAGGAGAATGGGTCAGTCCGGGAAGCGACTCCCGAAAATACAGAGTAACGGTTAGTTGTGCTACTGCTGTGAGATAGTACACTAACTTTGTCAAGGTACGCCGAAGAGTTGACCAAAGTGATGGCTGCGGAGAACTCTCAGATTATAGCAGAAGGTAAGAAACGTGAAGAAAGTAAAACGCGCCAAAATTGCGAATCGGCCAAATGACCACAAAAGGTCACGAAGGCGGGGAATAAGACAAACGCTCTTAGACTCAGGAAAGACAGGTATAAGTGATTCGAAATCTTGAAGAAGATGAGAGGCGAAACTCTAGTATCCGTCGATCTGGCACTGACGAGATGATATTTCAGCTCCGGAAGAATGCCAAGAATATGATAGCTACCTACAAGATGGTGAACAAAAAAGTTCTGGGGAAAGATGTGCAAGTTCGGGTCCTCACCTCAAAGGTGACTCTCTAGCCTAAAAACCTGAGTAAAATTACCGAGGAGTGCCATAATGCACAGGCCCTCAAAGAGAAGTGCGAGGTGGAAGGTGCTACTGAAGCAAACCGCCTCCAAAAGGGTTCAGCGGGAACCCAGGTGACTACTTTCTGACTTGCACCGATAATAACAAACCAGGCCCTGAGGAAAGCCAAACTTAAGGTTGGTTGGTCAGAATGTTCCCTGGCCACAGTTCTCAAAACCAGACGAGCTCCGGAAAACGATACACCAAGCCCTTTTTGGGAGGTCCTAGGTGACCAGTCGGTATGCCAGCTGCGAAACGACGGACGTAAGGATGACCCAACTGAATTTCAACTACTGCTACGCGGAAATATAGTGTCTCATCAATTATCAGATTCTCTTCCCTGTCGTTGCACATGGTTGAGATTGATACAGTCGGTTTTTTTATTCTCGCTTATTTTCCGTCGATCTAGTTACGCCACTGTTGTTGTGCCAATCACCGACGACCGGGGAAGCGATTCCACCCAGGACCCTAACTTACGACCCGTTGATTAACGGACCGGCGCCAACGGCTTTACTTCCTCATGCGATGGAAGGCGTGATCCCAGAAAATGACATCACTCGTGGGAAAACGGTTAATGTCATAAGGAAGATCTAGTTGCCCCATGGGCTGCCAGCAATTTTTTTCAAAACGGACTTTCAGGTTGGTCTGATCTACGTAAAATGTCAGCAAAATGTCGATTTTGCCCCAATTCCCCTACAAAACTAAAATAGGTTTATCTGCTGACATTTTACGTAGATCAGACACCAACCATTCGATTTCTGAGATTTTTTTACTCAAAATAAGATATAATTTGACTGTTACTTTAAGATATTTGCGCATGACCATTAATGCTCAGACAAACTCGATATTATTTTGCTTTGTGAAATATACTAAAACTGCGCCAAAACCGGTTTCGTATAATCACCGTTTTGAGCTCAGTTTTTGTCCGATTTATAATCTGTTTTTTTTTTCAAAAGATAGGTAAAATTATGCTAATATGTGGACAAACTCTTAGAATTTTGATATTTGGTCTTAAAACAAAATGGCGTCAAAAAAACATTAAAAATTACCGGTTTCTTAAAAATTCAAAATGGCGCCATTGTTGCCTCTTAAGGCAGAAAAAAAGTCAATGTTTGTTGCACTGTGTTATCACTTTTTTTTTGTAGAAAACTGAACCACTGTGAGCAATATTTGATCTATTGTGCTAAGCATCATAATTAAACTATTTCTTCAAATTAAACTTTAATATTCTTGGAAAGCACATTGGCAATTTTAGGATGTTTGTTAATACTGTATTACACTCTTTGACCAAGCGTCGAATATTTGTCACTTTTGGACAGATAAAACTTTGGTCAAAGATAATTGTTTGTCACTCTCCAATTTATTAATGTGGCAATCAACAATCATGATGTCAAATAAATTTGAGCATTTTGTCAAAAGGTCAAATATTTGACCATTGGTCAAAGAGTATAATACAGGCTTTAGCATCCTGGAGCTGATTCCCGATTCCGGCAATACCCATATCCTTTTAGACTGTATTCCAAAAAAAAAGGAAAGAATTTTTGCTTTGAACATTTTCGTGATTCCGAAAACACCAATCATATTTGATCATTTTTGGCTGTATCTCAGAAATCGGATGAAGTCATCTTGGATTCTCGAATGGCCTCTGGAGATGATTCTCGAGTCCAAAATGTCCCAATTTGATGGTACCTGGCCATTTTGCCCAAATTCGTTTCCTGGGTGTCATTCCGATTCCTAATATACACATATTAAGCAATATTAGGCCATTTGTAGCTGTATTCGGGTAACCGAAAGTAGCCGTTTTGGAATACAATACGGCCTCTAAGGTCTTCAAGGTACCCATTACAAATGAAATTTAGTCGATTTACAAATGAATACAGTACACAGTGCAACAAGATTTTATTTTTGTTTCTGCCTCAGCTTCTTTATGTATTTTGATGCAAAAACAAATTTCCTTAACATCGGGTCTGTTTCACCTTAAGGGGCAACAACCTTAAGGGACAGAAATCGAAAATTTTCAAAGTTTTTCGACGCCATTTTTCCAAAAGCCAAATATCAAAATTCTAAGAGTTTGTCCACATAATAACATTCTCCCACTCATCCCTAAAAAAAAAAAACAGATCTCAAATCAGACAAAGAGTGACTTCAAAACGATGATTCTACAAAAGCAGTATTGTTATAGTATATTTCACAGAATAAAATATTATTAAGAATGAAAAGACTGCTCTAACTCACTCACTTTTCTCAGAGCTGGCTGAACCGATTTTCTTGGCTAATTTTGCGAAAATCGGTTCAGCCGTCTCTGAGAAAATTGAGTAGATTGAAAAGTTGCACATACATTCACACACATATCAACACACACGTACAGAAAATGCTCAGCTCGACGAACTGAGTCGAGTGGTATAAGACATTCTGGACCACTTTTATACTTTCGGTTTTGACAGTCATTACTATACCTTTCTAGGAGAAAGGCAAATTGCTACAGCAATTGAAATTAGAGTGCGGTATTCAAACTAGTTGACTTAGAAAACCGAACTTTCTGTACAAATGTTAATTTCTCTTCAGGCTTCTGTAACAGTAGTAAACATTTCCTATCTCAAATGAGCCCCTTGAGTTTCGTTTCATGACTGTTCAACAACACAATTTGCCGTTCAATTTCAGTCTGTTATTTCCTGTTTGCAAAACCACACGCTCGCGATGATCATTTTCTGCCGTCAGCAGGATTCCCCTCGCGATGCTCTAAGCATCGGAGGCTCCCGCATCGCTGAATTGCTGTCACACAAATTAGATTCTCTACCCGGGAGGTATGAATTTAATTACTCAAAAGAACCGACTGATCCTGTTTACAAACATCATATCCGCTTTGAGCATCAAAAACACATCCACCCTCATCCGCAGCCAGTTTCTAACATCATTATCTTGTCACTGCCGCTGGTTGGCTGGCGGCAGGAACTAATATTCCTGGCTTGCATTTAAACATTACAGCACTTGCAGCCTGCCAGGAAACTCAATTACGCCAGTCATAATGAGCCACGTGGAGCGCGCTGCAGTTCCGTGAACAGACACAAAAACACACATACAGATTCATAAACTAGCTAACAAATGGCGGTATGCCTCTTACCGTTGAGAGTGCAATTTGATTGCAATTTGCGTTCTTCCTGATTGATGCTACCTGGCTTCGGTGGTTGAAGGGTAATTGCGAAACGGAGGATACCGGCGTTCGGTGCTCACTAATGGAAACGTTTACTTTTTGTCCTTTGTATAATTAGTGTTGTCGGTGCGCGAGGAAACCTCCGCGGGATGCTTGGACACGTTTACCGTCAATTTCGTGCCACGGAATGGTTTGATAAGCTTTGCCAGGGGGGAGAGTGAGGAGAAAGCCCGAATCTACTTCATCACTTTAATCACCCGTCGACGATCTGGTCTAATGGTTAAGATCGCGCCGGCCACCCGCAGGAGAACGTGACGTGACCGTTTCGGGTTTCTTGGTGTCGCAGAATTGATTGCAGTTGGAAATCTCTCCTTAGCCGCCATTAATTTTGTTACCTGGGCTAACAGAGGCAAAGTACGTATAAATCGTAGCTCCTTCCTGCGTTTCGCGGGGTATTAAAATCTGCGAATGAGAGATGTTTCGGTTCCGGTTGGGATTTCGTTTATATCCACGTGGTCGTCAAAAAGTGGTCGCAACGTTCGGGCCAAGAGAGTGCTAAATTTGCGTCGTATTTTGCCCTCTTCGCGGCGGACGGATGAAAATTGATGAATCGGAAAACGAGCCACCGTCGTTAAAAGAGTCCAGGAGCCACCTACAGTACAGAGGAGGGTCGGTAAAGGATTACCAACCTGGAAGTGAGGTGGACTGGGATTTGCTACGGGACATTTATGGCGGCGCTGCCTGGATAGCAAAACGAAAACTTTACTGCGGGGGAAGTAGCTTACGAAATGGAGGCCATAAATTTGTGCGCTTCATTTTTCCCGGGGATCCCGATGCTGTTACAGATTGTATCGGGCGCTGCTTATTGCGCATAAATAACTTTGAAATGTTGTTCCTGCATCATTGGCTAGCTTACGGTTACGTGGGGGAGCGGAGGTGGGTCTGATGTTGAGATAGGCGCAGAAATTGAATGCTTCCAAAAATATCGGATCATGGCGCGATAGAATCTGTAGGAAAATCAGAAGCCGATTTTTCGTATTAAATTTATTGATTATATTATCTAAACGTGGAGAGCAGCCGATCAAACTGACTGCCCGCTTTTTCAGCACAAATTATGAAATCAGCCTAATTATAGCTGTAAACCTCGCAGCCACTGACTAGTTCCCACAGTGAAGCCATAAAAAGTTCCTTTCCGACGCGAACTTTAAAGCTGGTACCATGTTTCTGTAATTAAAATGTTAATGTTTGCCATACAGTGTTCATAAACCTCACTCATCACTTTACCACCCGTTTGAAGTTTCCCTGGAGGTTAATTGAGTAAAGGTAATAGAAGAAAAAAACGTTGGAAAAAGCGAGAGAACAACGGAAACTGCGTTCTCTCTCATTCTTTTCGTTAGCCATCGTAAATGATGCAGTGTCACGTTCCTAAGATTTATTGAACGAGGTTCTATTTATTTACCGAGGACTGGATAAGCTTAAGAGTAGGCTCTACCTGAGGAAGGTATTTTCCATCGGTTTTCCACCCGGTTGTTGGGGGAAATAATAACGTGGCACTAAACAGTGGCTTGTTTTTTCTGCCTTACGTGAAAGATTTTTTCTCTGTTATTGTTGTTAGAACGTAGGATCAAAGCAAGCGCTAATTACACTAATGGCAGGTAATAATAGAGCGTTGGCATTTATGGCTTAAGCGGCAGACATGTGACAGTTTCATTATGCTTTGGCGCTTGCTTGAATTGCTTCGAGGTGTGCAACTACTAACACTAAAACATGTTATTATTTGTACCGTAAATGGTATTATTTTGAGAAAATTTTCCGATAAAGTTAATTGTTTTAATGTGTGACGATGCTCCGACAGCAGTTGAAAAAAGAAATGAACAATTAACTTTGAAAATGAGTGAAAAACGACTTGGACACGTCAGAAAAAAATAATATACCATTTATACCTACACAGCTTCTTGTTTAATGGCTAAATAGGCACCTTTAAAATAAAAGTTTATTATTGTGATGCATAGTTTACAGTCGAAACAATTGGTTTGGTACGATTTAGAGGCACACACGTCTCGTTTCGTGTTGGTTATTGTTATGCTATTGAATCAGAACAAAAAAATTTAGCTTAAAAATGCTGATTATTTAAAGCACTTATTACAGTAAGGCATTTTTTTACGCGGATTGCTTTCCTCCATCAGTCAAAAACGGTACAAGATATCGACCGCATTTCAATCACGATTTCCGTTTTAGGTCCGAGTGATCATTAATTAGTTTTCGGAAAAAAACACAAATTATTTGTTAATACTCAAAGTTTAAAATATTGCATTTTGGTCTCTAGATTGACCATTATCATATTCAAATAAAGTTCAAACATTTTAGGACGATTTGTCTCGTTATATTTGCAACTCAAAAAAATTTTTTTTTCGCGGGTCCATACAAATTTGGGACGCATCCTTCGCATAAAAAGACTTTAGTGTACATTACTAAAAAATTACATTATGACACGACCACATGATTGACGCAGGATCACATATAGTCTGCTAAAGCATTACTTAACTCTTTTCAATATTTAAAATTGGCGCTACATGGTCTTATGCTAAATATTGTACTACACAAACAATCAGCAGTATTTTTTGTTCAAGCAGTATTTGCCGAATCAAAAACTGCAATTGTTTAGAATTGGCTCAATCACGTATATTATACATTCATATCCAGCTTTTCCATGCCGCAGACGCAAAATGGAAATTAATACTAAAAAGTAAAACAATACATTATAGGGTAGGGAACATATTCTAGCAGCTTTAGGAACCGCCTGTGTATTCAGACGAAATACCCGAAATGTGTTTGGTGAAACTCAAACAGTAGTATAATAATCTGTTCTCTATCGTTTTCTCTGTCAGAACTTGTTTTCAGATTGTAAAACTAAGTTAGCAAACTTTAACATTAATCGGTTAGAGCTACCAATCGAGGGACACTATTCCAATCACCCCGAACCTATTTTAAGCAGTTTCCATCTGTTTTGCAGGCGTTTTTTTCAGCAGCCGAAGTGGCTCCTGAATGGGTGCGATATAGGTCGATTTGTTTCAATTGCAATTGTTCACAGATTCCTTTGTGATTAACGGTATTTTTATATTCGTAAGACAGCTAGACAATCAAAGTTTTCATTTCCATCATTGAAATTGTCGATATTGATCAAAATGCAGGAGTTTAAGGCCTGTTTTCTTCGACTGATTAAAATAGGCGCTACTGCTTAAGCCGTTCCCTACCCTAGTTACTTTTTACGCGAGGGAAACGTAACGCATGAAAAAATCCGCATGAAAAAAAAAAACGCTTCTATTCTGAAATCCACGTGAACGGATTCAATAGTGACAACTTTTTATTCATACCTGCAAAATACCTTTATCTTCAATCAATATGCAAATCGGGAAAAAATGAAAAGGTTAGATAAAATCAGCGAATTTTCGGTAAGTATTTTTGCATGGCAGGATTCGGTAGTAAGGCGCAGGGATTTGAACCATATATAAAATAGTAAAATAAACTCCCTTTCAACACTATTGAAGTCGATTAAAAGACTCTATGAGTGAAGATTTGTATCACTGTTGTTTAAAAATCATTCAAAGAAAGTTACGAAAAAGTGTGCAACAGAAAATGGTTTTTACTGAAAAAAGGCAAACGATGGCTTGCTCAATGGACTGAATTCATAAGTCATTTTTAGCATTTTTAAGTCATTTTCGTGAAATACCATTTCGAAATAATTTTGTATAAAGTTATGAGTGTAGCCTATCAGGCTGTGGAGAGGTATGCTTTAAATCGCTCAAACTTTCTCCCTTATGCTCAAATTTCGATGAAAATTTGGGAAAGATTTCTCAAGAAGTTATAATTTGAATAAAATTTAAGAGTACATATATACTAGGGTGGGGAATCGTTCAATGGAAAAAAAACCAAACTTGATGGCAGAAAGCCAGAACCAAGTTTATTTTTTGTTCTATTTGGGGCCCCAAACAATCCTAAATTTATCGGAAGTCGATTGGTTTTGTCTCCGCTTGGCGCATTGCATTTTAAATTTATATGGAGATTTGTATGGAAAAACAACTTTTTTGCATTTTTCATTCTAAAGAGCTCAAAATGGCTCAAATCATAGGTTTCATGACATTCCGCGGTTATAAACATGATGCCACACGCGCTATAAACATGCACACACACGCTACAGACATGCATACACAGCATAAACATACACACACGCTATATAGCAAGCCACACACGCTAGCCACACACCTTATATATTAGGGACACAAGCTACGAACATTCACACACGTTATGTGCACACACCCTATATACATGCTAGGGTGGGGAATCGTTATATGGAAAAAACGAAACTTGATAGCAGAAAGCCAGAACCAAGTTTTTTCTGTTCTATTTGGGGCCCCAAACAATTCTGAATTTATTGGAAGTCGATTGGTTTTGTCTCCGCTTGGCGCATTGCATTTTGAATTTATATGGAGATTTGTATGGAAAAACGAACTTTTTTGCATTTTCCATTCTAAAGAGCTCAAAATAGCTCAAACCATTGGTTTCATGACTTCAAACGGTAGGTTTTTTGATGCCTAACAACTTGGCCGAAGACACTAAAGAGCTAGGGCGTGCCAAAAAAATACTAGAGCTGTTCAAAGTTGAGTATGTCGAAATTTATGTTGTAAATTATGTTTCCTGCCAACACTGCCAGTGTACCGGCGTCAGTCAGATTTCCATCAGAAGTAACCTTTGAAACACGTTGTAGATTCTTTCTACGCCTAAAATATTGACCTAAATTTGTTTGCTGGATCCAGCTGAGTGTACAAACTCGTAACGACAGGTTACTTCTGATGGGAATCCTACTGACGCCGGCACATTGGTTATGTTGGCAGAAAACAAGATTTTCTGCATTCAAATCGACATACTCAACTTTGAATAGTTGTAGCTCTTCTTAGGGACATCCTAGCTTTTGCAAAGTTGTTAGGCATCTAAAATACTATACTTTAACATAATGTAGTGCATTATTAGAGTATTATTGAGCTCTCTAGAAAGGTAAATGCAAAAAAGTTGGTTTTTCCATACAAATTTTCATACAAATTTGAAATTCAATGCGCCAAGCGGAGATAAAACCAATCGACTTCAGGTAAGTTTAGGGTTGTTTGGGTCCCCAAAAGGAACCAAACAAACTTGGTTCTGGAAAATCGATAATTTTCCCCACACTAATATATACTCGTATTGATACAAGTGCTTAGACTAACTTATATTGCCACACAAAAGAAAATTAGTAAAAAAACTATTTTTTGCTATAAAATTTAAAAAAAACCTAAATTAATCCACCTGGCGGTCAGACCCAGCCTTTCTCATTGAAACTTTTATTTGTAAAAATAGAGTTACAATAACGCTTCAACCCAATAAATGTATATTAACTCTTTAGGTTCTAAAATATTGATGTTGTAATCTATACATATTTGGTGTCGATAAAGGTTCCAACATAAATTTCTGCACAACTTAAGAACTAACCGAGTAAATGGAACAAAATGTAGCATGTGAATGTTTTTAGCGGAAACAAATATGTGCATAATGGTTTGACAGCCCTCACTCTTCTATAAGAGAGGGGTGCCATACAAATGAAACACAAATTTCTGCACATCTCGAGAACTAACCGAGTAAATGGAACCAAATTTAGCATGTGAATGTTTTTAGGGGTAACAAATATGTCCATAATGGTTCGCCACCCCTCTCTCTTCTAGAAAGGAGGGGTTCCATACGAATGATACACAAATTTCTGCACATCTCGAGAGCTAACCAACTAAATGGAACCATATTTGGCAGGCAAATGTTTTTAGTGGTAACAAATTTGTTACATAATCGACCTCAGGCAACATTTTGGATTGTAAGATGGCAACTTCCGGTTTCTGGAAAACAGCCTGAAATGGACGATTCCCATTAAATATGAGTACTCCTCCATATAGGGTGTCTCGATCAAGGCG
This sequence comes from Wyeomyia smithii, assembly GCF_029784165.1. Classification (NCBI taxonomy): domain Eukaryota; kingdom Metazoa; phylum Arthropoda; class Insecta; order Diptera; family Culicidae; genus Wyeomyia; species Wyeomyia smithii. The sequence goes on along the minus strand of NC_073694.1, from coordinate 187,250,202 downwards.
AATAATATTAAAATCATGGAAGTTGAGATCAATATTTGAAGTAAGCCAAGTTTCACAAAGGGAAAATGCATCGCATTTGTTTTTATTTATCAAAACTTCAAACGAACCAATTTTTGGTAAAATACTTCTACAATTCCACTGTAAGACAGAGATTGAATCCTTCAGATTAGCAGATGAATTAGGCATCGAAGGATACGATCGCTGCAAGGAGGGGCCATTGAGCAGTCAACTGCTTCAAAAATGTTCTAACTGTTGGGAGGAATGCTGTAAGAAAAACTTTTATTGGATCGGGTTCATTGAAAGTTTCAAAAATCCAGTCCACAATGTCAGAAAATTTCACCAGTCCAGCATTTGATTTTTCAACTGGATGTGCAAAGTAACAACTGGAGTTTTAGATGTTCCAGGAAGTGCTGGGAATTCCTTCTGGGACTTTAAATTTGCAAGCCCAGGAGGAGTTTGCTTCGGTTTTTCCGCTGCACTTTTAGGTTTGTTTGTACCATTCATTTCACTTTGGGAAATCTTTGGACCTTTTCGTGGAAGTTTGGGAGAGGAAATATTTTTCCTCTTTCTAGACTCCCCAGGATTGGCGTAAGATGTTCCCGCTGGTGAATCGTCAGAATCGGTTTCATCAGAGGACAACAGATCGAAGGGGTTTGAAGTGGTAACGGTCTTCTTCAGCATGTCAGCGTAGGAACGCTTTGAACGCTCTTTGAGAGACCGGTTTATTTTATCCCTGCGCTGCATGTACACCGCACATGTCGAGAGCTCATGCAGATTTTCCCCGCAGTGAATACACTTTTCAGCGTTAACACTGCAAGAATCTTCCGCATGAGACTCCCCACACTTGCCACAACGTGCCTTATTGCAGCAGTAGGCGGCTGTATGGCCTAACTGCTTGCAATTCAGGCAGTTCATGACGCGGGGTACGTAGAGCCTCACAGGGAGACGAACCCGGTAGATCGAGATGTGGCTTGGTAGTGCAGACCCGGCGAACGTAACTCGAAACGAGTCTGACGGAGTGTAAACTTTTTTGTCACCGACGAGCGATACCGACCGCAATTGCTTGCAGTCGAGCACCTTCACATCGGGACATGTGCTGTTCTTGAAGCACCCTTTAGCACTTTTCAATATGCACTCCACGGAAAGACTCGAATCGGTCACGACACCGTCGATCTCCACATCTCTAGCGGGTACATAGACACGGTATTCCCGTGTAAAGAGCTCGGAGCAAGCTATATCGTTGGCCTCTTTAAGGTCATTGACCACGACACGGAGCTTGTTCGGCCTGATTTTAGAAATTTCAGTCACAGCTTTATAGTGTGACGTCAGGTCTTTCGAAATCTGTAATATATTCAATGATTTCGACTTCGGCCCTGCTTTAAGCCTGAGGTAAACTGCCACTGGAAGCGTCGATCCGTCTGGATACAACCTGACACGTGAGGGAGCTGAAGAATTAACAGTAGAAGGAGGGGCAGGAGGGACAGGGTCGGGGGAATTCGAGGATGGAGGTGCGGGAGGTGGGGGATCTACATCCATCGCGCTAATAGACCTTGAATGCGAAGCAGCAATCTAAACAAAAGACACCGGGCCCGGTCAAAGAATGCCAGCACTTGTGCACACGTTTTGAATTTTATCGAAGCGAATTCGAAACACAACCGATGCTGATGCGTGTTCGGCACAGAATGATTTATTTGTTTGTAGTGAATCTGTATTTGATGCATTGTTTTGCTGTATAATTACACAGTGCAACAAAAATTGACTTTTTTTCTGCCTTGGCTTCTATATATAATTTTTTTGTGTATTTTTATGCAAAACTAAATTTCTCCGAGTTTGAACATATTTCATCTTAAAGGGCAAAAATGGTGCCATTTTGAATTTTTGAGAAACTGGAAATTTTTTATGTTTTTTCGACGCCATTTGGTTTTAAGACTAAGTATCAAAATTCTAAGAGTTTGTCCACATATTAGCATCTTTTTACCCATCGGACAAAAACTGAGGTCAAACCGGTTTTGGCATAGTTTTAGTATATTTCACAAAGCAAAATAATATCGATTATTTCTGAGCATTAATGGTAATTCGCTAACAGCTTAAAGTGGTAGTCAAATTATAGTCAAATAATATCTTATCTTAAGTAAAAAAGTCTCAGAAACCGAATAGTAGGTGTCTGATCTACTTAAAATGTTAGCAGATAAACCTATTTTTTTTACTGTAGGGGAATTGGGGCAAAATCGACATTTTGCTGACATTTTACGTAGATCAGACACCTACCATTCGATTTCTGAGATTTTTTTACACAAACTAAGATATAATTTGACTACCACTTTAAGATATTTGCGCATGACCATTAATGCTCAGACAAACTCGATATTATTTTACTTTGTGAAATATACTAAAACTGCGCCAAAACCGGTTTCGTAGAATCACCGTTTTGAGCTCAGTTTTTGTCCGATTTAAGATCTTTTTTTTTCAAAAGATGGACAAATAGATGCTAATATGTGGACAAACTCTTAGAATTTTGATATTTAGTCTTAAAACAAAATGGCGTCGAAAAAACATCAAAAATTTCCAGTGATGGCATGAACTCGTGCAAAGTTGAACTGAGTAACACTTTTCCAGATTTGAATCCAACTTGAATCTGCTTCCTCTCGATAGTTTGAGTTTTTTTGCACCGCCCACTCTGATCGATTGAGTTTAAATGCGTGCAATGCATGCAGTGCACGATGTATCCAGCGATGCAGGCGATGACGTAACGCGAAGAGTTTTGTTTTTAGAGCGAATTTATGCTTTCAAAGGACAATGCAATAAACTGTTGCAGCAGACGCGGCGCGAATTTCATCGCATTTCGATTTTTATGCAATTGTTGTTATGCAGGATTAAAACTCAAATCCAACTCAAGTGTAATGCACTGTTAGTAGGGTTTACGTGCAAACCGAAAATAAATGTGCAAGCCAGTTTTGAAACTCACTTGGATACGAGGGCAAAGTCACACTGCCTACTCTGAAAATTTCCAGTTTCTCAAAAATTCAAAATGGCGCCATTGTTGCCCCTTAAGTTGAAATATGTTCAAACTCCGGGAAATTTATTTTCGCATTAAACTTCATCAAAAAATCATACATAGAAGCCAAGGCAAAAAAATTGTTGCACTGTGTTATCATTTAGAGTATGCATTCACATAGGAATGAAGGGGCTTATCTTTCGTGTTCTATTTCAACTAACTCTCGTTCATTGAAACATTGTTTTGAAAAATTGTTATCCTACATTTCGTTATAACTTTTTGAAAAAGTAGAAATTTTCAAGCACCTGCTTTTTATTTTGCTATCTTTTTCGTGGCAACATTCTTGTTTTATTCCCCTTTATTTGCTTTCCATCTGATAACGCATCGCCGAAAGCAGGAGCAAAATTTCACCATCGGATTCCGCTATCAGCAAGCAATTGTATACCCGGCTGCCGCTTGGGAAACAGCGCCACCACCAGTTGTGTCCAGTAAAGTGTGATTATTTTCAATGGTTTCTCCGCAAATATGATCGCTGCCTGGGTTGGACCAACACTCCCGCCCGTCCCGTTGACCGGCGGCGTCCGTCAGCATCGGCATTAATCTGGGCCATGATTACAATAATGATTGTCTGGTTGGTCCGATAGCGGTCGCGCTGGTATCAACCCACGGATTGTTACCCGATTATTGTCAGTTTGCCGCCGTTTTGAATCGCGATGATTGATAACCGTGGGGTTATCAGTGGTATGCACTGATTGGGGATGGTTTCGATTCGGTGCCGTATATTGCCATGTTTGAAACTAGGAATCACATTACGGAAAGCGAGGGATATCAGCTTGCTGTAATGATACGATTTGACTGTGACAGCACTTAATATCACTTTAGACCAGGCGCTTATTGCTGTCGTCAGTGGGGAAATTGTGGTTTTGGTTTCAATAATCAACGGTTTGTTATCTCAGCTGCTGGAGAGCCCATGTGCTTAAGGTGGAATTATTTCAACTGCTCTACATCGGAAATACCAGTTTTTCAATCAATTTTAAAGTTTTTTCTCATCCAACTTTCGAAGCTCAATGAAGCAAAACAAACAAACAAACAAAATAGAATCAATTTATTAACCATTGCAATTGGCTCTTCATATGCATATTGCTGGATCAATCAAATGTGTAACAGAGGTAATCAAGGCGTTTCCATTTACCGGGAATAAATTGCTTGTAGCTAATTGGAATAATTAATGGGTGTCGATTAATAACCACTTTGCTCAGGAATGCAAACTCTGTCTCGGGATTACGAACTCGCTGTCCATGAGATACAAAGTAACCACAAACAAAAGCTTTTGTGCATTTCAAATGCCGGGAAACTGTATTGTTCCACTTCGAGCTCAATCGAAAATTTATTTTCTGCTATGTCCAAAATTAGTTTAGATTCTATATTTGAAATAAAAAACAAGCAGAGCCACTTTTTTTAAGCCACTGATAAGGAGATCTTTTTAATATTGAAAATGAAAAAAAAAAAAACAATATGTACTTAGTTTTGGCAGTGTTTGATGATCCAATTATCGCAGCTTTCCTTCTGAAAACTGTAAAGACCGATGTTTCGAATGTCGTTCGCGAAGCCTAGGAGCATGTGAAATTTCGTAAAGTTGTGAAGCGTGAAGCGCATCTGCCCCTCGTACAGCACATCCCAAGGCTATGTTGAACAGCAAGTCCGAGAACTTGTCCCTTTGCTAACATCACAAAAGCGTCCAAAACTTCGCCCGTTGACCTGATGCGTAATGTAAAACCGTCATGAGTCGCACGTATCTGCCATTCTCAAGTAAAGTAAAGTCTATAGCTCGTTGCCTACCACTGAATCGTACGCCGTCTTGAAATCTAAAAACAGATTATGTGTCCGTTGTAGATTGTCCCGCTTGAACACCGCATTGAACGAAAGCCTCCCGCAACGGCTTAGGTCGAGAGTGAATTTTATCCGCGGAACTGAAGAGGGATATCTTACGAGTTGCTGCTATTAACGCCTTAGCATAGGCCCAGTTTCTTGCTTCCGTCACTCTTAGACGGCTCGGTATCAAACTATCCACTGCTCAAGGTTCCCACTGTCATGCCTTTCACCTCTCCTGCTATTCCACTGACCGCGTCGTAGACTCCAACTGGCTCCTCGATTAGACCGTTAACTTTCCAAGTGTACTCGGTATTCATCGCGGTGCTTTATATTCCTCCCGAAAAACGACTAGATTGTGGTGAAATGCAGGATCAACTGCATGTTTTTGATTCTTCTATCGCTAGCATGAGTATGTGTGATACATTTTTGGCTCTTTTGGTGATGTCAACCAGCCGAATATTGTATGGAAAAAAATATCCAAGGATTTTCGATCGCTGATCCACTCGCATCGGTGTTTACGCCTGCAAGCCGCATTTTGCTCGATGGTGCCGCTTTTTTAGGCCTCAGGCAAATCAATCCGGTTTGCAGCCATCAATCGCGCTGCCTGAATCTTGTTTTTGTAAATGACGATTGTTACCCCAATCGCCAAGTATCCGAAGCACCGGAAACGATTGTTTCTCCTGACGCGTTTCACCCCGCACTGTGTGTAGAAATAATTAGTCGTCGCCGTCTGGAATTTTCTAATGAACCATGTATCAATCAACTTGACTACCGCAGAGCGAACGTTGAACTATTACGGGATCTTCTGACGCAAGTGAATTGGAGCGCACTTGAACAGCTCACTGATATCGATAATGCCGTAGCACTTTACAATCAGATATTATTAGATTGTGTACTGATTACAGTACCTCCTAACTGATTCGTCAACCTCCTAAAAAACCTCCCTGGTCCAACCCCAAATTAAAAAGAACTCAAGCGAGGACTCTACGAGCTTATAATAGCCAGCGTTGCCCGTTTCGTAAACGTTGCTTCACTATTGCCAGCAATAAGTATCGCAACTATAACAAGTTTCTCTAGAATTGCTATGTACGTCATGCTCAACATAATTTACGACAGAGTCCCTAGAAATTTTGAAAATTTGTAAACACCAAAAGAAAACAAAATGGCCTCCCTTCGACTATGTTTCTCAACGATGTGTTTGCCAGGTCACCTGCTGATAAATGCAATTTTTTCGTACAGCACCTCGCTAGCGTATTCAATAGCTCCTCGATCAGTGAAACGCAAACAAATCAGGCTCTAAAAGACGTACCGTTCGCAGTACTTAATATAGAGTTTTTTAACGTGAATGAACAATCAGTAATCTCCGCCACAGGTAGCTCGAAATCCTCTTTTGCACCTGGACCTGGAATAATTTCTACTGCTATTATGCAACAGTGCTCAGATACTCTAGCAGTACCGTTAACCTGGCTTATTAATCGCTCTTCGGATCAACAGTATTTCATATGTATTCCCAATTTTTAAGAAGGGAGGCAAATGTAATGTAGCAAACAATAAAGGAATAACTTCGCTCTGTGTGGAGTCGAAAGTTTTTGAAAGTGTTATCAATGAGACCTTGTTTACTGCCAGCCGGAATTATAAAAGTACTACACAGCACGGATTTTTTTGGTGGTCATTCCGTTGAAACAAATCTTGTGTACTGCGTGTCCTTCTGTACTAAAAATATGAGTGCCAAAGCCCAAGTAGATACGATATGCACCCACTCCGCACGAGAGTCACAAATGAAAAAGAGCTTTTTTGTTACAATTGTCATCTGGATGTTTTTAAAATAATATGGAAACAGTTTTTGTAATCGAGTAACCATTACTTTCTATAGAAAAAAATTGTGCGAATTTTCTCATGAAAACATGAATTCAATGATTTGAAAACAAAATTTCTTTTTTTTGTCTCTGTGATAATTGAACTAAAATATATATATTTTTCTCTGAAGAGTCACAGACAAAATTATTTTTCTTAAGAAACAAAAGTGTTCTCCTCACTAAGTAGTCACGGTGATAATTTAAAGTACGAGTGACATTTTGTCTAAGAATAGTCACCAAGTCATTATGAGGTACGGGTAAATTTTTCTAGTAAATTCATGGTGACTTTTCATAGCAATAGTTTCCTTAATTAGGCACTGTGACTCTCATAATAAAAATACATATCAGAAGTTTTGTTAAAAAGAATATGCGACCTTTAAAAAAACAAGATAAGTTATTAGCATTGTCACAGTGATTTTGGTAGTCGTCTTTTCAGGTTTAAAGAAATATCAGTAAAAGTAAACAACGAGCTTTGTCGTACAATTGTTACAATTTAGTCACAGTGAATTTTTTGAGGAAATGTTGTTAGAAAATAATATGTGATGTTTTTAAAAATTTCGGCGGAGATAGGATCTAAATCGTTATCAAAAAGAATTCATGTTTTTTCACGGAAGTCACGGAAGATAATTGGTGACGAACACCTAGAATTCGTTGGTTCACTAAAATGGGGACGTTGATTGCTAAAATCAGTGAAAGTATATATTATAAAATTAAACCATAACATGATTTGGACGTTTCCATCGAAAATGTTCATATATTTTCTAATTAGATTATATCAAGACTCACATATGAACAGACATTTGCGCAAAAAAGCAACAAATTTAAATTCTCGTGTTTCTAATATATTTAAAATTTAACAAATGCTATCTAGAACATTATTTTTCTGAGGGCGCATGAAAATTTTAAGGGTTAGGCGATTTACTTTCACAACGAAAATGGGATTGCATGTGAGAATAGCTCTTGCCATTTATCGCAATTTCAACTTGTTTTATGTTATTGTTTATATCTACACAGTTAATTATTTAATCGGCGAAATAAAAAAAAAAAATACAATAGCAATGTTCGGGAGTTAGTCACGAATAAATTATCTTATTTTGGAACTTTGTCACGGAAAATATTCATGAATGTATTGATGAAAACACCACTCGCGGTGACAATTTAGAAAAATAGAAACGTTTCTAGTTTCTCCTATAAATATCACCAAGTTGAAAATACTTAAATGTAGAATATTTCTAACAAACCACTTAGTGACAATTGCCAGAAATTGGTATAAGGCGCTAAACCCCGCCTATTCGACGCTTTTTCAGCATTCCTGACCATTTACAGAGCATATTCTTCATACAAAAAAGAATCTTCTCTTAAAGGTCACCAACATGTCATTTGTGCGGACTGCACTGCACTGATCTGAAAGCCGCCTTCGACACCGTTAACCATACTATTCTATTAAACAAGTTGGAAAAGCTTGGATGTACTTAAAGGTTATGCAAATGGTTGGAATCCTACTTAGTAGGCAGACAACTCTGTGTACAGATTGGAAATTGTAACTCCGCCGAATTTACAAATTCTTTTGGCGTACCACAGGGTAGTAACCTAGGCCCATCATTGTTCTCAATATTTTTCAACGATGTGGCAATTGTTCTCAATCGCGGCGGGAAATTGTTTTTAGCCGATGATTTAAAAATATTTTTGGTTATCCGCCGACTCGAGAACTGCAGAGAATTGCAGAACCTATTGAATATGTTTTACGATTGGTGTATGAAAAATCGATTGATTTTTTTTTTTCTTCACCCATCGTTTATTTGACACGGCACAAATACAATTTAATATTTAACGGCGCCAATAATATCTGATGACTTAAAATCTTTAAGCAAATTTTTTATCCTCGCTGCCGACTACGAGCTGAAATTAAGTCTATCTTAAAGCTAGCATATATTTTTCAATTAATGTTTTGTAGTTGAATGGTCGTCTGATGATCGTCGAATGGCCATGAATATGCAGCATGTATGGATTTGTTCTGCTAAGCCACGATGTTATGCTATGTTATGTAATCCTCGGGTCCTGGAAGTATTGTGCGGGGTTCAGTTGCTGGTTATGGTTCGTTGTTGTTGTTCGCTGTTGTTCAAGCCAAGATATCACGAAAGGCCTTCAATTGCTGATTCCAAAATCGAGGTCTATGACGTGTTCTTGCCGTTTTGTTGAATGTGGGTGGAAAGGAATGGGACTAGACTGGGGCGTGGATGGATTTCAGGAAAATGTATATGAGGGACATGTAGAGTAGGTCACGACTCGCCAAGACATCACGAACAGGGACAGCTGGTTCTCTACCCTCGGCCCGGAGGGAAGTTATTAATTTAGACCTGGCGTCACGGTGTACAGGGCATGACCAAACAACGTGCTCTATGTCGTGATAACCTTCACCACAGGCACAGATACCACTTTCCCCGAGCCCAATACGACGGAGATGCGTATCAAATCTATAGTGATTGGACATAAGCCGCGACATCACGCAAATGAAATCTCGACCTACATCCAACCCCTTGAACCACGGGCTTGTCGATACCTTGGGGATAATGGAATGTAACCACCTTCCCAGTTCCTCTCTCCGTTATGCTTTTCGCTCGAAGTTGGAATTTGCCAGTGTCGTCTGGAAACCTTATCAGGCTAGTTTGATTGGATTGATAGACTGGAAAGCATTCAGCGAAAGTTCGTCCGCTATGCGCTACGACATCTCCCATGGAACGATCCGCAAAATCTGCCGCCTTATGACAGACAGACAGACAAACAGACAGATAGATATTTTATATCTTTGGTCATTCAGGAGATTGCATTTTGACGAAAAGTAGGCCAGGAATCCAACAAAAATACCAATTTTAAGCAGCAGTGTTGCTAGCGATGTCATTTTGCACTTAAAACAATTAGTTCCGTTTTTCGGCAAACGAGTATATTTTGATTTCGAAAGTTGCATTCTATTCCTGAAGTAAATAAAGTGAATAAAGCTCACCACCCAGTGGCATTTTGAATAAAACTCAATTTTCATTCAAGATATGTCACAATAAGGTTTCGGTACTATTTTTAAACCTAGTTTGTGTCCCTGTATTGCGCTGACATTTGGAATTGGGCACTTGAATATTATAGCATTAACGAAAAAAAAAATGAATTACACTGTGCTACAGCGATTCAGAACTTCTGAAGTGACCTAGCGTAGGTTGTAGGTCTTATTGAGTGTAACATTCGCTCATACTAGAAATTTTCCAAACACCCCCAAAATCTGAAGTTATGGTCAAAATACGGTTTTTTGGACCTCAGTGCATACAATTTTTTTAACTCAGTCATTTCTAAATTTTCCATATTGAGGCAGTTTTGGAAAAAAGATAAACAGAGCTTTCAAAAAATCTACTGGTTTGTACTAATATCACTAAAACATGTTGAGTTATTTGAGTTTAAATATAATTTTTTAGACTTTTACATGCTATTTTTCATTATAACTTGAAATTTTTCACCTATTTTTGTAAGAAAGATACTACAAATACAATAAAATTTTGAAATTATATTCAATGACGAATCAAACAAAAGTGGTTTTGTGAAAATCGGTGAATATTTGGCTGAGTTATAGGGTTTGTAAGAAAACCAGATTTTTTGGCATCCAACGCACAATTGTTTCACGGTGCTACAAATGGTAAAAAATGCAAGAGCTTTTGATTTGTGACCTAGTGCGGGTAATAGCTCTAGTCAAGTGTTAATAGCGCGCATACTTAAAGTTTTTCGAATACCCCTAAAACTTGAAGTTATGATCAAAACCCTTCTTATATTCTTTCCAAAACTGCCTAAATATTGAAAATCGGTTGAGAAATGACTGAGTTAAAAAAAATATATGCCCTGAGGTCCAAAAAACCGTATTTTGACCATAACTTCAGATTTTGGGGGTGATTGGAAAATTTCTAGTATGAGCGAATGTTACACTCAACAAGACCTACAACCTCCACTAGATCACTTGAGAAGTTCTTGTGTTTTTTCACCATTTGTAGCACCGCGAAATAATTGTGGTATAGAAGCCAAAAATTCTGGTTTTCTTAAAAAATATATAACTCAGTCAAATATTCACCGATTTTCACAAAACCACTTTTGTTTGGTTCGTCATTGAATATAATTTAAAAAGTTTAGTGTATTTGTAGTATCTTTCTCACAAAAACTGGTGGCAAATTTCAAATTAAATTGAAAAATTGTGTGAAAAAATCTAAAAAATTATATTTAAACTCAAATAACTCAACATGTTTTAGTGATATTAGTACAAACCAGTAGATTTTTTGAAAGCTCTGTTTATCTTCTTTCCAAAAATGCCTAAACATTGAAAATCGGTTGAGAAATGACTGAGTTAAAAAAAATGTATGCCCTGAGGTCCAAAAAACCGTATTTTGACCATAACTTCAGATTTTGGGGGTGTTTGGAAAATTTCTAGTATGAGCGAATGTTACACTCAACAAGACCTACAACCTACACTAGGTCACTTCAGAAGTTCTTGCATTTTTTTTTCCATTTGTAGCACTGTGTTATCTGACGAAAAAGATTTACTTTTGCAGATGACCAGCGATTTCCACTGTGCGGTGCACAGTGGTCCAATAAGGCAAAAAGTGGAACTTAATTCCATTGCGCCTTTCACCTTTATTCTAGCTTAATAGTGTCTTCGGAACAATTGTTTGTATGAATGACCCGCATAATCACAAATTGTCCAAATATTTGAAAAATTTACTATACTAAAAATGAAAAAAATACCTTTTTTATGTTAAGAGATAGAAGAATAGTTTATTCAGAGAAGTTGTAGAAGTTGCTAAAATATGAAGCTTTGTTGAACAAATGAATGTCATATCTTTTTTTGATACAAAGTTTTAAACTTTATTACATGGTTCATTAAGCAGACAGTATGAGCAGTAGAGAGAGCGAAAAATAAGCGGACTGGAGATTTGATACAGCTTTGGAAAAATATACCGCATCCCGACGCACTGTGGAGCAGAACCCAGAAAAGTCGCGACAAAACTCAAAAAAAAACAAAATTCAGTTTTCATGCCTCATTTCTTTTTCTACTTGCAATAGACGTGTTGTCGACTGGAAATCATGATGATTTACTTTGAAAAATAATTTAGAAAATGTGCTAAAATATTGTGAAAACGAGGATTTACAAGGCTTGTAAAATGGAAGAAATAATGTTCACAGATATTTTCCAGTAGGGCATGTAAATACTTAGGAATTAATTAGCTTAATTATATGATCTTCATAAAATAAAGTGTTAACTAAGAGGTAATGTGATATTAAGACAGTTTTGTTGAAAATAGGTTCGTAGAAGGCATAATATGTAAAACAAGTTTTTCTGTAATTTTTCCTCATTTTCGGCAATATGAAAAACAAAATGTACTACGTTGTTCTGCTATGCCATTATTGAATTAAAATACAATGTTTTTTCTAGTACTAAACCAAAAATCAGCTGCTACTAGTTGCGACTTACCGAGTAATTCGAATTTTCGCAACGATTGTTTTCATCTCAATTCATGTTGAAAATCGTTAATCAGCAGTGTCCGTATCGATGTTTTTCCTACCATGGGCTTCGATGAATGCCGATGTATGCAACACGACCATAATTGTGTTCGGGGGTCTTTCAAAACTGACGTCCTGTGGTATGAAGACCCCCCGCAAATAATTATTAGTACTAGGAAACGGTTTGTTATTGGGTGAACAGTTTTTTAAACAAAAGTAAGCGTCTAGTATCCATGTTAAATGAAATAAAATTAAACAAGAGGAGCTCTTAGAAAGAGAACATGACCAACTAATCTTCAATTCAACAATGTTTCTTTTTGAAATATTTTATCACAAACAATGACATTGAAATTATATTTTATATTCTTTCTAAAAAATGATGACACATTATAGGTTGACAAAAAACTATACAAAGTCAACTACAAACTGACAATAATTTATTTCATGTTGACTCGAAAGTTTGAATATATCTGAAATTTAAACATATGTACTTGAGCCCAAGTTATAATTAATTACTGTAATTTTTGGTTTATGAATAATGAAAAACATGTTATCTCGTTAAGGGTCAGTCCTACAGTTGTAATATGTTCGACAACTTTATGTCAATTGATGATATAAACAACTTTCCCGAAAAAAACAAAATGGCTAGCACCATTTATTCAGCGCCATCTGTAGAAAAAAAATTTAAGCTGCCTGTATACATTTTTTAAAGAGATGTTTTTATGGTGAACAACATTGTCGAAGACATGAACCCTGTAGAAACAACTGTGAGGAAGTTATGAGGTTTTGTCGCCCCAACTGACCAATTTGCTCCACTGTGCGACGGGACTTGAACCCGCAATCTCCCTGTCTCCGGCATGGTGTTTTGACCAATTAAACTACGGGGGACGGTGGTACTGTTCCACAATCTATATCGTATCACATTCCACTGCCGACTTATTCTATTCCTCATCCCTAACTACACAAACTGATATATATATATATATATATATATATATATATATATATATATATATATATATATATATATATATATATATATATATATATATATATATATATATATATATATATATATATATATATATATATATATATATATATATATATATATATATATATATATACGTTATGAAAAGACTAGCCCAGCCGACCATGCCAACACGCCGCATCGATCGACCACAGCAACCGATGCGGCAGGGAATTGATGAGCCAGGAGCAACCAGCGTAGCAACAGCCAGGGTAACTACATCGAGACGACCAACGCCAACTTGCCCCATCGATCGGACGCAACGATCGATGCACCGTAGTAATGATGAGCCAGGAAGAATCCAGCGTAGCAACAACCCAGGAAGGCAACGTAGACACGACCAACGAATACCAACGTGGAGGACCCATCGAACGATATTGGTTGTGCTGACTAGGTAGATTTAGTTAATAAAAGGTTTAGCGATAGGAATATCGAGTTAGTCTTAAGCGTGCGTTCTATTGTAATCGGTCTTAAACGTGAATAAATATTTTTTTTATAATACTCGTAACCATTCGAGCATTACTGGCGCAGTCGACGGCAAGTGCGTGGAAGTAGTGAAACGCTAAATTTCCTAAGTGCGAATTAAGGGAAAGACTTAGTGCGGAAAAAGCAGTGCTAAGCGAACCGGAAAAAATACAAGTCCAAGTGAAAATTAGGACTTAGTTAAACAAACCAAAAGTGACTATCAAGTGATATCGCAAATAGAAGCTGCACTTAGTGAAAATAAGCGCAGTTTTAACAAATAAAAGCGCTTGGAAACAGAGCACCTCACGAAAGCCCAACCCGAGCAACATTCATCGAGAATAACCGGATCATCGGCGAAGCCACTGGTAAGCGCATATCACTCAGTTTGCGTGATTCGGAGCGACGGAAGGACCCACACACATCTACCTACAACCTACCAGAGGACCATACTTGAGATTCCAGATGATGCTGAAAGCATTTCTGTAAGTAAAACACTCTTAAACTAAATCTAAACATAATTCAATCGTCACTTTTCATCGAGACTAGTTGCCGATTGAATACCACATATCACAACGAAGTGTGTGAAACTCAAAATAAATTTGTGAAGCTAGTGCAAGTGTGAGCGCATATCTAACTTAAAACTGGTTCGCATATTGTTTAGTTCCCATAACAAGTGAACAAACAAATCTCCCTTCATTTAAAATGGAGCGTGAACTTATGATCTCCCCAGACCTCATGCCAGCACCAGAACTGGACGAGTTAGGAGACCATCAAAATGCACCACCACAGGTGCAACAACAAGAAATAACAGTGGAGCAATTGCTTCAACATATTAGAAACCTGACTGACACCCAGCAGGATCTTGTTTCAACCATTAGGCAAATGAAAGCCAAAGCAGATGATCCATTCCTGCAATTTCAGACACCCGATCCGATTAAAAACTTACCAACTTTTAACGGTAATAAAAAAGAAACGAGTGCATGGCTCGAAGACGCTGAGAACACACTCGGTTTGTTCGAACGGTATCGTGGCCAGGCAGTATACTCTCAACTCGTTAGAGCAGTTAAGAACAAAATCATAGGGGAGGCAAAGGAAATCCTGATTGCCGCGGGTAACCCTAACAATTGGATCGACATTAAAGATGTCATCCTAAATTCTTTTGGAGATAGACGTGATCTCACGTCTCATATCCAGTCGCTATTCTACATAAATCAGAGCAAGAAAAGTTTGCCAGAGTACTACAATAAAATCAAGACCATCGACACTGCCATTAAATCCACGGCAGCGACGATGGATGATTACAGACATTCAACAAAAGCAATTACCAACCTCGTTAGTCTTATGACGCTTACCAGGTTTATTGATGGCTTAACAGATGACCTTTCAATGCACGTGAGAAGCTACAGGCCAGAATCTTTAGAGGAAGCCTACGCCATCACTACGCAGTATGCGAATGCAGCATACAGACGTACGCTAAATAAGAAGCCGACAATAGATAACATGGACAAACAAAGTTTTCATAATAGACAGGCGAAACAAAACAATTACAACAACAACGGCAACTCGCTCAATGCGAAACCTGCCAACTCCAATTCCAACAACCCAAACCATTCAAAAACATATGGGTCGGGAAAATTTAAAACGAGAAGCTCACCATCGGACGATGACGTCTCCATGAGGACGGCGAAATCTCGTGTCGAGGTGAATAACCACGACAATAAAACAGAACGCGAAAGCAAACTTGAGGAAAAACCTGACACCTCAAATCAGCTGGAGGAATCCGTTCTAGAGTCGGATGACGATGACTACTTCGTCGACGACGAGCTAAATTTTCAGGTGAGCGAAGCACTAAAAGCAAATAACAACAACTTCATACCCTATATTACAATTCCAACGTCGAAAGGTGAAATGAAATTTTTGGTCGATACAGGTGCGAACAAAAACTATCTTTCACCAGACCACGTCAATATAGAAAACTGCAAAACCGAAACGGGAATTAAGGTGACGAACATAAAAGGAACCCACTCAATAAACAGATCGGCCTCTTTCGACCCGTTTCAAATCAACAAGAAATTGAAGTTTTTCATCTTTAAATTTCACAACTTCTTTGATGGATTGATTGGTTATGAGTCGTTAAGAGACTTGAACGCTCAAATTGACATTCGCAAAAACACATTAAAAATTGGGAGAAAGACCATTCAGATGAAAAAGAGATTCCCAGATAATCACAGAATAAATATAACAGAACAGGAATTTCAATTTGTAAAGATTAAAAAAAAAAAAAAAGACGGAGATTTTCTCATTAAAGAAGAAAAGCACCACGAAAACTTCATCATATTACCAGGCCTCTATAAGAGTGAGAATAATTTAGCCTTCGTAGCAGTGCAAAATCATACCAAGTCCCCAATAGAAATCAACATAAACCAACTTCAAGCTAAAACTGAAAAATGTGAAATTATCAAGTTACCTGATGCAGACATCGCATCGAAGAAAATCAACTACAACATTCGAAACAAACGAAGAAGTCAACGTTAATACCTCAAGCGACGACTTAGAAACGGTCCACTCAGCGGACACTAGCGATAACTACTTTATAAGTTGCACTGAAAGACCAATTAATCTGTTCAAAACGCAATTGATCTTTAAAATTGGCAATATAGATACCGATCTTCATGAAGAGGTTTTCACAAAATATCACAGATATACAATTGCTAGACCTCAATATACAGAGGTTGATATTGTGAACATCTTCAAAAACTATCTGAACCCCAAAGGAGTTAACTGCATAAAAGCTCCAGTTTCACTGCTACAATTAATTCAAGAAACCTATAAAACACATTTTTCCACTAATAAAATTTTCAAAGTATTTATTTCAGAGAAGCTGCTAGAAGACATCCGTCTAGATACCGAGCAAGATGAACTTATCGAACAAGTCCACGAATTTGGTCACAGGGGGATAAAGGAAAATAAGAAACAGATTCTCCAAAAATACTTCTTTCCCGAGCTTGAAAGGAAGCTGAAAATTTTTATCACATCCTGTGATATTTGCAAACGTAGCAAATATGACAGAAAACCTCCAAAACTGATACAAAGAAGTACCTTTGGTGAAACTGTTTTTGACAGAATCCATATCGACGTCTTTTTCATGAAAGGTCATAAATGGCTCACAATCGTTGATTCATTTTCCAGATTCGCGAATATAATTGCACTCGAAACAAGAACCATTATTGACATGAAAAAAGCAATAACGGATCACATTAGACAGTTTGGAAGACCTGTAACGATTGTGTGCGATCAGGAACCTTCCTTTAAATCTATTGATTTTATCGGATTCCTAAACGATTTAGGAATAGTCGTTCATCACGCTAGTTCCTCCGAATCGAATGGCATTGTTGAAAGGTTTCACTCAACATTGATTGAGCTGTACAGAACTTTACACGCGAAGTACAAAGATTTGGCATTAAACGAAATAATGAATATTTTAACCGACATTTACAACAATACTTTTCATTCGGCAATTAATCAAAAACCACGCGATGTAGTCTTTAACAAAACAAATATTACAAATAGCGAGGAAATCGCAAGAAATTTTGATAAAATTCAATCCGCGATAAGAGTTGAACTCAATAAGCGAAAGGAAGCACACGAGAATAAATTTGATAAAAATGAAACACCAAAAACTTTAAATATAAATGATAAAAAATACATAAAAATTGGTCAAAGACAAACCAAAGATCAAAACCTTTATAAAACTGCAACTGTTAAATCCAATGATGAATTCACTTTTACTGATGCAAACGATATTAAAATCCATAAAAACCGAATTAAAAACTAACAAAATAATAATAAAAAAAAAAAAACTAAACATTTAAACCATCCCTTTTTCCTTTCAGAATAATTTTCATCCACACAATTAATGCTACCACATACAAAGAAATTCCCAACAGCAATGGACTGGTTGCATTCAAAATCAAAACAGCAAGGATCAAAACTGGATATGACAGGACATTACACAAAATCAATCTTAGGTCGCTAGAAGACAACGTAAAATATATAGAAAAAATTACCCAGTCATTCAAAACAATTGAACACTTAGAACAAACTCTTGTAGAAAAAATTAAAGTAGCCAACGGAAAACTTAGGAGTTTAAATACACACAGAACAAAAAGAGCACTAATAAATGCACTAGGAACGGCTATTAAAATCATTGCAGGGAATCCAGATAATGATGATCTCGAAATCATACATAAAAGCTTAGGAGAATTGCAAACACAAGAAAACAAATTAGTCCGCAACCAAGTCCGACAAATTCAAATCAATGAACTTTTTAAAGACAAAATCAACAACATTACAGATGCACTTGGAAAAATCAGCTCCAAAATATCAAAAGAATATAATTCAGTACAAGGCTTGAGATCAGATTTAGAATTTATTAACCTTATTTGGAATACAGATAAAATTATTCATATTTTAGAGAACATCGAGGAACAGATAGAATTTTCTAGAATAGGCTTGTTAAACAAAAATATTCTTTCAGTAGAAGAGAAAATGTACATTTTCGATAAACTTGTAAACCAAAACCTTAAATTGAATTATTTAGACGAAATTTTTCAGTATAGCACAGCTAGTATCGGCATCAGCAAAGGACAAGCAGTTATACTCATCAAGACACCAATTCTAGACGAGAAGACGTACGACCTTTTGGAACTTCATACCTTGAAAATCAACGAAACACGAATCGACACTCATATCAACCTGGTTACTAAGCATGGCGATCTAATTTACTCCCGAACATCAAAATGCGACATATGCGAGGGTAACAACTTGGTGGAAGACGAATGTATCTACAAAATTTTAACCCATCAAACACCAACATGCCCGCTTGTAAAGACGAAACAAGCATTCCAAGTCAATGAAATTGTAAAAGGCGTTATCCTGATCGATACCTCCGAAAACACTGAAGTAAGAGACTCTTGTGGAAACTCGAAGATGGTACGGGATGCCACCATTGTAGAAACCGAAAACTGTACCATTAGAATTCGCAACCTTACATTCTCTGGAAGGCTTGACGTAGTTCAACAAGACGAGTATCTGGTTCCAATCTACAGCAAACCTCTACAAAACACATCTTACTCAAAAGATGACGAAGAAAACTTTATGCTTCGGATCCTGAACCTAGAAGAACTCAGCGAGATTCAAATATCTCTAAACCATACACAAAAACGGGTAACATATGGAGGTGTCATCCTCCTCGCACTAACCTTTTTTTGTTTCTTCACTGCATTTTTCTACAGAAAAATACATGCGAGGGTGAGCAAGGAAAATCACACCAAACTACCAGAACTTCTTACCCCCAAACATATAGGAGAAATAGACGGGACGGCTAAGACAAATGAAGATACGCCTAAGCACGGAAGCAATGGAGTCCACACCATGACGCCATTATCCGAGGTCCTTAAACATCAAACGAGGACGCTTGATACTTATGGGGGGAGGCGTTATGAAAAGACGAGCCCAGCCGACCATGCCAACACGCCGCATCGATCGACCACAGCAACCGATGCGCCAGGGAATTGATGAGCCAGGAGAAACCAGCGTAGCAACAGCCAGGGTAACTACATCGAGACGACCAACGCCAACTTGCCCCATCGATCGGACGCAACGATCGATGCACCGTAGAAATGATGAGCCAGGAATAATCCAGCGTAGCAACAACCCAGGAAGGCAACGTAGACACGACCAACGAGTACCAACGTGGAGGACCCATCGAACGATATTGGTTGTGCTGACTAGGTAGATTTAGTTAATAAAAGGTTTAGCGATAGGAATATCGAGTTAGTCTTAAGCGTGCGTTCTATTGTAATCGGTCTTAAACCTGAATAAATATTTTTTTTATAATACTCGTAACCATTCGAGCATTACTTATATATATATATATATATATATATATATATATATATATATATATATATATATATATATATATATATATATATATATATATATATATATATATATATATATATATATATATATATATATATATATATATATATATATATATATATATATATATATATATATATATATATATATATATATATATATATATATATATATATATATATATATATATATATATATATATATATATATATATATATATATATATTACATGGAACTTACTTAAAAGATAGTTTTTTGTACTTAACTTTTGTTAGTTGCAGTTTACATGTACGTGTTGTTTGGAGGAATTCTTAGGGCACATAATACCCACATTTTTACCACAGTCTATTTATCCCCAAGATTTTTCCTTACAAAGTTATATCGTATTTTAGCTTTTTTGATAACTTCAAGAACGTATAGGTTCAAAAAAGGACAAGTGGAATCATGATGTTGATACTTTTCCTTGAAGTTAAGCTGAAGTATTATAAGCTCCTGTAGGTTTCATTTGTCCCAATCTACCCATATTATAGTACGGCGATCATATGTTACAGTAGATTTTCATATATCAAAAATACTAACTATTTTATGTTAAGAGATAGAGGAATGGCTTATTCGGCGAAGGTTCAGAACGTGCAAAAATCTGAAACTTTGCTGAACAAACAAAATTCCTATCTTCATTGAGTACAGTCGGATACCGACTTAAAACTCACCGAAAAAGCTTTCCCCAACCGATGTCAAAAGTTTCAAGGACTATCATCTCAATGTACGTGTGGACGAGGTAGCACATCACCGTCACTTTTCATTCTGACTGCTGATGCTGACAGCGGGCACAAACGTGTTTGGGCCCATGGCATGAGATGATTGTCATTCACTGTCATTCGGAATAGGGATGTCAATGGCTGGGGAGAAACAGTCCACGCCTAAACTTTTCGGTTTTATGTGCACGATCACTAATTCTGAGTACAAAATACTCAATTTCCCTTCTTCGTGAATTTCTTTATATTTTCTTTAGTTATGTTCCTCTCTAGAGTGCCAACAATATCTCACAGCCACTTTTTAAAAATTGACAAATCGGTTGATGTCATTAGTAGGAATAAATATTGATTTATTTAATTAACTTCTTGGTTAAATCATATTCGCATGTAGTTTTAAAGACATTTAAAAAAAACTTTTCGTACGCCAAGTTTAAATCTTTATGTATCTCATCGAAGCAAAGCAGAACTGCCGGAATTGCCAGCAGTGATGTTCGGTGATTGTTATTCTCCACCATCCCAATTGGTCTGAGCTCAACTCCAGCCGAAAGAGTATTTTCGAGAAAAATACCTCATTACATGCGCCGAGAAGGTCAACCTGCTTAACTCCTACGAATTCGCCCTTGCACGAACAATTCATCGTGGAACCATTACCAAGAAAACAAGAGAAATAGCACAAAAACCACTTCAAAGATACGTAAGGGAAAGTGCTGCCAGATCTCAGGAGAAGTGTATAGAAGGGCTTTATTTATCCATTCGGCTGTGATATTCTAGTTTCAGCTGCGAAGCAGAAATAAAACACCAGCATCTCATCGGTCTAAAATTTATTTTTCACTTATTACACTAGCAGCCCGTCAGCCTGAATTTCTCTCTAACATCCACTGGAAAATATGTATAAAAATATCACACATCTTCTATCGTGTCGCTCTGGTATTCCTCCTTGAATCCGTTATGATTTCCGCGCTGACGCTTTCATTAACATTTAAAAAAAAAAGTATTGGCAATATCCTCCCACCATTATCATCGGCAGGTTTTTTTTTTCACTTCATCTCCTTTCTTATCTCACACTGCTTGTCTCTAAAATATGCCTACCCTATCTTCCACCTTCAAGCAGTAAAGCCTAATCACACCTCTGCGCCACCTTGCGAATCGTCCGTCGTTGTATCGAATGGCGTCAATTAACTCACTATCTGTACAGAACAACGACAGGACGACAATTACGACGAAATTAACAACACAAGCAGATAAGAGAAAAAGAAATAAAAAAAAACAAAACGAAAGCTCACGCTGCTCAAGCCTCTGGATTGATCATCACTTCCAGGTCGGGAACGTGAAGCAACAGCACGGTATTACCGGTCTGTTGGGTTCGCATCATAGCCGCCCCCGTCGTCGTCATCGTCGTCATCGAGTGGGACGCAACATCGGGCGGAAGTTGCTGCTGCAGTGAAAGCTGCTCTAGTGGCCACCATTCGGCACCGTCGGTGGTTGGCATGCCGACACCGGCGCTGCCTCTGGTGGCCCTTTATCAGTCCCCGTCGATCGTCAGATGGCGATGGTTACCGTTTTGCAGAATCTTCGTCACCGGAACGGTTGTCTGAATGATACCGTTGGTGTCGCAGGTCGCCTTCCAGTCGATTTGCGTTTGCTGTTGCTGTTGTAGCTGCAGCTGCTGCTGCTGTGATTGTTTGAGATCGCTTTGCGTCGGGTCCGATTCGTTGGTGTAGCTTGTGGTGAAACATTTCCTGTGGGGAGAAAGAGAGAAGGGATATTTTAGAAGAAGGGAAAATTTGAGTCGGTTTGAGGAGCTTGCGTACTTCCAAAGGACGATCGCTAGAACGATCAGCAGAAGACCGAAGCAGCAGATGACAGCTCCGGCCAGAACTATCAGATCGTAGTCGGCGTAGTGATGGTACAGAGAAGGTGACTGCTGCTGGTCGCAGTTAGCGTGGAGCATTATCTGTTTGTGAAAAATAGGTCAGTATTCTATTCTAATCCCAATCAGTAGACTTGCCTTTTTTGTCTCCGAGTACGGACCGAGAATGACTTTGTTCGGATTAACGACGCTAATGGACGCCGCTCGAACCTTCAACTCGTAGTTCCCATCGATGGTAAGGTTCTGCAGGACGACCGACGTCTCCACGATGGAAGCGTTCGCCGAAATGCGAATTTCTCGGGACCGTGTGTAGTCCATGTTCCGATAGCTAACGATGTAGTGATTGACGGAGTTGTAAAAATGCTGCGGAATTCGCCAAGCAAGGAAAAGTGCATCCTCTGAGTAGCAGGTCAGATTGACGAAACGCGGGGCGCTTGGGCCGGCAATGTCCGTCCGGACGGAGACCTCCGACGGTTCTCCGTCGTACTTCAAACTGAAAGCGGCCACTATGATGCGATAGTCGGTGAAAGGTTCTGAAAGCGAAACCGAATAAATATACTAAAATCTCTCAACCTTCACCCAATTACTCACTTAAGCTGGATAGAGTGTAATAATAAACCGCGTTATGCATGGCGTCACTTTTTAGGATAGGCAAATGCAGCAGCGTTTGGTTCTGGTACACGTAATAAACCCGATAGCCGTGGATTACGCCGTTTTTACGTTCCGGTTCCTGCCAGCTGATACGAATCGTTGTTGACGTCACCTCCAGGATGCTCAGATTTCGAGGCCTACTGGGAACTGGAAAACCGGGGGAGAAAGACGAACGTCAGGACATTAATAAGCCCACTTTGAGGTTATGAATTTTAATGAATCCCGGATCTGAGGTGTGAAACATTTGAGTTAAACAGGCGGGAAAGGCTGATTCGCCTTATCTATGCAAATGTAAATAATTACCGGTGTTTTTGCGTTCCCTAGAACGGCGGAAGTGGAAAGGAATAATTTGCACGATGGGGAAGACTACTTTTGACAATTTTACTATTACTAGAATAAGGGTAACGAAGGGAAGAGAGGTAGTCATCAATGATGAACGGATTTTATCAGGTAATTAATATTCACCCATTTGTATCGTCGGAAGGGGAAAATAGAATTTGTGATGGAGTCTCTCAGGAATATAAATCAACTAAATAACAAATCGCAATCAAGACGGAGTGCCGGAAGATGGGGAAAAGCAATTTGAGTCTTACTGGCACCCGGCGCTATGCTGATTAGGATTTAGATTACAGCTGCTTACCTCCTTCGTCCGTCATGACCAGAACCGTCGTCGGGGGGCCCAACCCTTCCGGATTGAATACCTGTATTGAAACCAGATACTGAGTGTACGTTTCGAGATTGTGGATCTCGTGGCTCTGGAATGAGAAGTAGAGTGACGTTGAAATATGCATAATAAATAGATAGATTTGGGGTTTATGCAAATCAGTCCGATTAATAACTTGAATGAATTTCTCATGGTAGGAGAATGAAAACATTGATAATAATCAAATTCGGAAAACTGGGTGAGTTTTTCGATTTTTAGTTTTGTCATGCATAATGTTGCCTGTCAAATTATTTGTTCGAAATGCTAATAATGTAATGAATAATTTCTAAATGTTTCTGCTATTCTCGTAAATACTGTTTATCTTCTAATCATTTTTGTCTTATTTATTTCTGTTAGGATACGGTCCTTTTATTCACTGGTGACCATTGTTGCTGATATTCGCCTCATACCATTCATAAGCACTCATCTTGGCCATGCTTGTTTGGAAAAAACTCTCTTTGTATCTGTTCTTGAGCGAACCGAACAATGCCTTCGGTTTGAATCACCGCATGCTGTTTGTAAGCAGAGAGTGTTCGTGTTCTCTGCTATTCCGTTTTGCTCGTTGGCGTTCACTCTTCCCGAAGCGAAGCCATCGTCTGCAAGGAGTGGAATCGACGAGCGTTCATGTTGAAGCTTAGTTAAAATTCGTAGTGAATGCAACTGGCCGTAGCAATGAGCCCGCCGAGTGGAAGAGGAGATCTGAAGCAAAAATTTTTGGATGCGAGGGAAGAAGTAAAAGAAATCAATGGAAGCGAACACCGTTGCTTGATTGATTCAGACTTCGAAAGTTCGTTCGTTTATATGGGGATGGTTTATGGTTTATGAATTTAAAATTCATGGTCTTTCAGAAATAAATTCAATATTTCCGAAATAAACGAAATTACGCTAAAACTCATGCAAGAACGTTCGTAAAATTTTGCGCATACCCTCGCACATCTCATCTTCCCGAAAAACGGAGCACATGTTGTTTCACATTTTACGCGTTACATGGTGTTATATCATATGCAACATGTTATAAATCACATGTGATATATTGCACTACATTGCATCTGCTACCTATTACATGTCACACGTCACACGATCAGGGGCAGACGAAAACTGATTTGAGCTGCAGGAGAAAACTTAATTTGGCGCCCCCCTTCGTTTTTTTGTTTACAGTCAGTTATTTTACGCGGGGGAAACACCTCGAAAAAAAAAACTGTGTAATAAACCCGCGTAATTCACAAATCCGCGTAAAGTTACCCACCAAGAATGGTTTTAGAAAAAGAAACCGAGACGCTCGACGACTAGTATTTAAAATTGTCCTCTTAGGCGGTTATTTCTGATCTTTCAGAGGGCGGAGATTTTTTTTATTAAGTCTTTTACTCAATAAATACTCAAAAGTTTTTGGTTCCAAATCCGCGTTAATTGGAAAACCCGTGAAGTTTTTTTTTTAATTAGCGCGATATCGCGTAAGAACAACCGCGGTAAATCGAAAATCCACGTAAAAAAACGCATTAATTAAAAAAAAAACAGCGTTAATTCAAAAATCCTTTTTTTTTTCGATTCCAAATGTCTTAAAAATACTCAAAACGTCGAGAACTAGTGTTATCCCGAGAGAATATTTTTGGCCAAGAACTGACTTTCTGGGACTTTTTTGAGCAACCGAGGGCTTATAATGAAATATTCCAAAATTGGCTTCTGGTCATTTGCAAAAATCGTTGCAAACCAGATGTAAATTATTTTAATGTACATTAGGTATCTTAAACTTGTTTTTCATTAGAGTGGTTTGCAAGTAACCAAAATAAAAATGTAACCAATCGAGGAACAGCGTGCTAGAAAGTAATATTTTATTTGACCAAAGTTTTCACATTTTTAAGCTTCGCCATACTGCCGCGCATAGCATGTCAGTCCCATTTGCATTTCCAGCAAGCCGAGTAAAACTCGTTTTTATATGATTTCATACCATTGCATCTTATGAGATGGGACAATATGTTTGGATGTTTTCCCGAAGTTTTTCAGAACAAAGTTGTTGAGTCCATCTATTGTTACGAGACTATGCATAGTTAGCTACCATTTTTTCCGATTAACTCAATTTTAGTTTAAATGCAAATGCGCGGCAGTAAAGTTTAGAAAGCTAATCAATTGAGCTTTATTAAATATATCCTAATAATTTATAAAAGCGTAAATTATGTTTTTATTTTAGTCTTTTTGATTTTTTCAGTTATACTGTGGTTGAAAAGACAAAATATGTAATGTTTGTTTGAAAAAATAGGCGTCAATAAACAAGCAAGACAGAAATCTCATAATGCCAAATTACGACAGTCTAAAATTTCGTAATTTTCTAGAACGCCAACAAGCTCATACTAACATGACATTGGCTGTTATCAATTTTGAACATCACTAGAACTTAGCGCCTGTTGACAATTGGCGTTTTCCCCCAAGTGCTATTGTGTAAAACATATAATAAAAATTTAATTTTTTTGCTGTTGGTTTTTAATTTTTATTTCGAAATCTTACCTTTACCATCCCTTCTGGAATATATGTTATCATTTGTGTCATTTCTGGCATTTTTGGGACATGTTCGAATTAAGTGAAAATAATCAATGCTCAATTTATTATATTGTTTCTTAAGATTTTACCCCTTTTTGCCTTAGAAATAATTTCTGGCTACACCACTGCATCATACAAGTGAAATAAAAAAAAGAAAATATTTATTTTATGTTCGTTAATCGCAAATTCGAATATTTTTACTGTGATTCGATTATCCGGAATGATTTATTTTGACATTCTGAATAATCAAGTCCGACCTGAATTGTATAAAAAAAATAAATTTTCATTTGATTTATAATCAATGTTTCAAAAAAAAATCAAAAGTACTTATTCAGTGGTTCAAAAACAACGTGCCACTTTAAACTTGACAAAAGAAGAAGTCAAGTTGAGGTCAGTTTAAGAAGTCAAGTAATATTTCACTGAAAAACTCATTTTGCATTGTTTTAATTCAATCAAACTGTTCTAACATGCATAATAGACTTGATGATTTATTTTCATTAAAATAACGCTTGCTCGAAAAAATGTACAATTTTCGTTCTCAGACTTTGTGCGGACAGGAACGGAGCCATTCGCACCGGATATTAAACAGACTGGAACGAGCTTGTTCCGATTCTCGACCGAACTGGGCCAAAATTCGGACGCAACTTTCCGTAACAAATTTCGCACTTATTGAACAATTGAGAGCGTTTTTTATTGACTCGATAAGCTATCCTTAAAAAATAACCAACTTAATTTGCCGAACATTCAAACTAGGTTTTTGGTTTGAATTTTGGTTTTTAATATTTTCGCTCTCACATTTGGCGCCCTCCAATGGTTGACGAGCAGGCGACCGCCTGCTTCGTCTTTGCCTTAATCCGCCCTTGCACGTGATGGTATAACCACAGAGAACAGACATTTATGTTCATATAACGAAATTTGAAAATCGTGTGTAAAAATTTGAATCCAAATACACTAATACACTAATGACATCTGTTTTGTGGTGCCCCAGTTGCACTGCATAAATATTGCTGTATCGATATTTTATCGATATCTGTGCTTGATTTTTAAGTGATGCGAGCGCCACGTAGCGGGAGCATTACCACTTACTGTTAAATGACGGTTGCAAGTTTTTACACATCTTTTGAAAATAAGGTGAACGTCTGTTCTCTGTGGTATAACATCGATCAATGTACGTAGACCACTCTGTTCCGAAACAAAATGGTCATTCTGTTACGAACGAAATTTCAACTTGGTTTAAATAAGCTTTAAAGTTTGATTTTTTTAAATTTCCATCATG
Source organism: Wyeomyia smithii (assembly GCF_029784165.1). Lineage (NCBI taxonomy): Eukaryota > Metazoa > Arthropoda > Insecta > Diptera > Culicidae > Wyeomyia > Wyeomyia smithii. The sequence goes on along the minus strand of NC_073694.1, from coordinate 187,222,725 downwards.
TCCTAAGTTCAGTATTTTGGGTAGATGCGGTTTATGCGAAAAACTTTTTCTCGAAAAAAATTGTTTATAGACCACTCTGTTCCGCAACGGCTCATACCTATATTCTCTACATTGCGCAAGCGATATAGCCATTCATTTACACGGCTTTGTTCCAGGAAGCCACTAGCGCATCGTGCTCGAGTTTATCGCTTCATAGGGAGCATTCGCAGGGAGTGGGAATTAGCACTCTTCGTGAAGTCTTCGGCTTGCAAGCGAGCATTCGAAGCGACCACGCTTCACGTAGTAGCGAACAAACGGGTGAGTTGTAATTATTCGGTTTGCCGAAAGAAGCACTTGGCGAAGAATGAGAGAATGTAAGTAGAACGGAGAATGAAAACATTCTAGCGCTCACTCATAGCAGGCGTACTCTCGCACACGAGAGGAGAACCTCTCCCTTATGGTGCTTATGAGGCTGCTGCGAACAGAATATAGAGCGAATGAAGCTTCAACGTGATAATCAGCAACATTGGGTGACAAACTGTCATCGTCGCTTTTAGTGTTTTTGTCACTTTTGTTAATTTTTGTCAGTGTTTTGCTCTGACCATGCTCAAAATCGCTGTAGTTATTCGTACTCTTATAAATCTTTTTTTTTTTTAATTTTCAATCATAAAAATCTGACTAAACCGTTTAACCGATTTTGGATTTTTGTGTCAATTGCCTTTCAAATCAAATTTTAGGGGAGGTTTATATTTTCTATTGTGCGAGTTCTAAATGTTTTAGAAATCATCCATCAACAGTAGAGGCGTAATTCGTAAAAGAACGCGTCTCCATTGAAAATGTTTGCATTGCTGTATTCACTTTCACAGACTTGTTCTTTGGAGGAGACGCATGGTTATTCATGGATGATTTTTCATATTTCTAGTGATATTAACGAATCAAAAACTATAAAATAATATTTTAGTGATATTAACGAATCAAAAAATCTAAACATATAAAAATGCAGCTCTGTCTGTCTGTCTGTCTGTCTGTCTGATTCATATAGGCTTGGAAACTACTGAACCGATCGGCGTGAAATTTTGTATATAGGGGTTTTAGGGACCGAGAAAGGTGACTAAGATAGTTTGAGACCCCTCCCTTGTCTGTAAGGGAGGGGTCCCATACAAATGAAACACAAATTCATGCACATCTCGAAAACTAACTAAAAAAATTGAACCAAATTTGGCATGTGGATGGTTTAAGGAGTGACAAATATGTCCATATTGGTTCGACACCCTTCCCATTTCTGGAAGGGAGGGGTCCCATACAAATGAAACACAAGTTTCGCACATCTCGAGAGCCAATCTACCAAATAGAACCAAATTTGGCATGTAAATGTTTTCAGAGGTAACAAATATGTCCAGAATGGTTCGACACCCCTCCCTCTTATGTGAGGGAGGGGTTCCAAACAAATGAAAAACAAATTTCTGCACATCTTGAGAACTAACCTACTAAATGGAACCAAATTTAGCAGGTGAATGTTTTTAGGGGTAACAAATATATCCACAATGGTTTGATACCCCTCCCTCGTCTATAAGGGAGGGGTCCTATACAAATGAAACACAAATTTCGCACAGCTGGAGAACCAATCAAGCAAATACAACCAAATTTGACAGGTGAATGTTTTTAGGAGTAACAAACATGTCCATAATGGTTCGACATCCTTCCTTCTTCTGGCATGTCTCCAAATACATACCATTTTGAAATACAAGATGGCGACTTACGGTTTCTGAAAAACAGCCAAAAATGGCCGATTTCCATCCAACATGAGATTCTACGGAACCGGAATGATACACAGGAGCTAGAATCGACCACAGACACCATTTTGAATTCTAAGATGGTGACTTTCAGTTTCTGGGAAACAGCCGAAAAAGACCAAATAACACTTATTATGGGTGTTTCTTAAACCAGAATGACGCTCCGGGGCCAGAAATTGTCTCCAAATGCCATTTTAAAATCCAAGATGGTGATTTCCGGTTACTGAAAAATAGCTTAAAGTGACCAAATACCACCCATTATGAGTGCTTCTTTAACCAGAATGATGCAAGGAGCTAAAAATTGACCTCAGACACCATTTTGAAATGTAAGATGGCAACTTATGGGAAACAGCCGAATACTACTACATATAAATATTTCCGTAATCGAAATAATGTATAGAACCCAAGCATTGACCCTGGACATCATTTTTAATTCAAAGATGACCGCAAAAAAACGAAAATAACTGAATACCACCCAATATGAGTATTTCCGGAATACAGGGGATGTACTAATGGCTAAAGTCGAGGTTGTTGTCATTCCGATAAAACCAATCATTTCGAACGAAATAAACAAATCGCAAGAAATCAATGGATTTGGAATGTTCAAAATTATTAAATTAAACACAAAAATAGGCGGGACGAAGTTTGCCGGGTCAGCTAGTTTAAAATAAAAATATATAGGATATCGAACGTCTTCGTCAGGTGTTTTCTTCGGCAGGTTTTTGCATAAGATTGCTGCTTATCTTATTATAGATTATTATAGATTTATCCTGAATTTTGTAAAACAAACCATTTTTCACAACGCTTCCATATCCATCTCAAAACTTGAATCACTGCTCAATTATTCATCTCATGACGCCTTTATATTCATCACACTGTTAATCACGAATGAATGATAATGTGCATGAATGAACGTAGCCGCAGCCTTTTGTAGTAGGTTACCTAGATATCCGCTGTAGTTGTTTACGTGCAAAATTGGTAACCTAGGTAACCATTGCAGTGCTCTCGATTTATGTCAATTATGTTGGAATAATTCAACATTTTCAGTATAATTTTTTAGTAATAACAGAAACTGATTTGGCAACTTTTGATTTTCTTCAACTAAGTGAAAACAGATGAGAATACATACAGTTGAAATTTAGGGATTGTAGAAATTCATCTCATATATTTCTGCTAATTCAAGCTTGTTTTAGGAAATTTGAGGTGAACATTTCAAAGATCAAAGTATTCTTAGTGTAGTGAGTTATTTTGTTTAGTGATCAAAATAAAAAGTGGTCCGCTAGTAATGAAAGAAACTTTGGTTGGCTGCTGAACGAGTCTCGTTGTAGCCGTATAGAACGATGTGCGGATTATGTTTTCTGAGGTAGGTGATTGAATTACATAAGTTTTCTAGTACAGATGCCCGACTATAATACCAAATTTAGAGCTTTTAAGTGAGTTTTCGAGGATTCTACTTCATCTGGTCAAGTTCGTTATTTTTGTCAAATTTTGTTGCTTTTATCATCTTATCATCGTTATTTGTGTGATTTTCGTCATTTATCGTTTCTATCATTTTATTCACTTTTAAATTTTAATCCATTTTGTAATACAGTGAAGCCTTATCACGGTTCATTATTTTCACGTTTCGTTTTTATCACTTTCGAATTCATCACGCAAAGCATTTCGGTTTTATCACTTTTCTGAGATATGAAAAATATAATAAAAAACACGAAATAATTCTCCTAGCGGGGCCATTTAGCAGCGAAAAATTGTCAGCAAGCTTTCAGGCAATCGCTACTTCAAAGGAAGAGTTTTTTAATTGCCTGATGAATCATGACGTGATTGCCGATTAAATTTATAACAGGAAAGTTACGGTCTTCAGCAAATTTGTTCAGAAGGTCGGGGGCTTCTGATTGATGAGCAGTTTAGTACAGAATCCTGTCGCTACGTGGCATTAGTGTGAACGCAATTATTCATATTTTGACCTCAAGTTATCCGGTGATTCTAACTTTTAAGAAAGCTGCGGTTTTCAGCGACGTTGTTCAGAATGTCAGGTGAAGTACGGAATCCCACCACTATGTGATGGTGGTGTGCACGCAATTCTTCGTATTTTTATCCTGACTTACCTATATTACGATTCCATCCTCCTAGAAAACTGTGGTCTTCAGCAAAGTTCACACAAACTGTGTATCAAAAACAATCTCATGACCCTCTGAACAACTTTGCTGAAGACGACAACTTTCTAAATGGTCGGATATACGAGGTGAATAAGTTCTAGTCAAATTTCGAACAAACTTCGCATCATATAAAAGCCATCACAAGTTCCTGAACAACTTTTCTGTAGACCACATCTCTCTAGGTTATCGGTATTCGGGATAGAGTTACATAAATTTGACCATAGTAGGTGATGATAAACTTTTCGGAGTGCTGTGATATTTAAATTGGGTGTTGCAACACTCAGTGAAGCGATTCAAAACTTATATTATTACACAGACAATTTTTTTGCCTTGGCTTCTATGTATGATTTTTCGATGAAGTTTGATGCGAAAATAAATTTCCCGGAGTTTGAACATATTTCAACTTAAGGGGCAACAATGGCGCCATTCTGAATTTTTGAGAAACCGATAATTTTTTATGTTTTTTCGACGCCATTTTGTTTTAAGACCAAATATCAAAATTCTAAGAGTTCGTCCACATATTAGCATCTTTTTACCCATATTTTGAAAAAAAAAACAGATCTCAAATCGGACAAAAACTGAGCTCAAAACGGTGATTCTACGAAAAAGGTTTTGACATATTCTAGTATATTTCACAAAGCAAAATAATATCGATTATTTCTGAGCATAAATGGTAATTTGCTAATATCCTAAAGTGGTAGTCGAATAATATCTTATCTTGAACAAAAAAGTCTCAGAAATCGAATGGTAGGTGTCCAACCTTAAGCCCCTTAAGTTGAAATATGTTCAAACTCGGAGAAATTTAGTTTTGCATAAAAATACACAAAAAAATTATATACAGAAGCCAAGCCAGAAAAAAAAATCAATTTTTGTTGCACTGTGTTATCGAAAAATACGTTAAGCAAAAAATGAGCTTTAATTGCTGTAAAATTTGCAAAGTACATCTGGTGTCGAATACACTAGGCGTTGTTTATGAAAATCGATAATATTTTTACTGAGAAATGATTTGAAGTTGATTTGAATGATTCGGAATTTACCTAAATGATTTGAAGTCTACGATTCTGGTGGATAACTACAATCTATTTTAAGCCAAATTATAACCGATTTACATGAACAAGCTCATTTGTTACAAAAATGTTTAAAATATTGGGAATAAAGTTGGAAAAAAGTCATACAAAACATAAACCAACTTATTTATTTCAAAACATATCATCACACGAAGGTAAAATCTATAGACATATCTATATGTCTTGAAAGCCCTATTTTTCACCCTATTTTATCTTTGCTTCATTCCCTCAAAAGATACATTTCTTACAAAAAAATATCGTGTTTTTTGCAGTCAAACGTATATAAAGTATAGTCAGTTTATATTGATTTGTAAATTGTTAACCTTAAGTGTTTGTTTAGTTAAATTAAATATTTCTCAATTTTTGCCTCTCTCCTAGTTTCAAAAGTTTTCTACCTATTTTTTTATTTCTTTTTAAATATTTTAAATTTTATTTTGATTTTTTCAAAATTAACAGCAACACCTATTTCTCTTGACATCCTCTGCTTTTGAATAAATCCTCAAAATTTTTTGCATGAGTTGCAACTCTTTGTCAGATAGACGACCTCCTCCATTCCTCTAAAAGCGTTACGTTTTTCATGGACGTTTTCTTACAACGTTTCAGCTTTAGATAAGTAGATAGTCATATTTAAACCAGAAAAAAATTCCGAGTCTAGAAATCATATATTATCGAGTCTGTACATAATCAAGTCTATACTTAATCGAGTCTGATGTAGGTACTTATATGTAATTTTCTGCAACTTTCGATATTTGTTTCATTTATACCTTACTGGCATTCATATCAATGTTTAGTGATTTTTTGTGATTTTCGGCATTTTATAGTCTTTTACACTGCGTTTTTATCATTTTTGTTATTGTTTCTCGCTTTCGACAGTTTGATCGTTTACGTTTTTTGTCATTCTTTGACATTTTTTGTGACTTGATTATATCAGTTTTTATCAGCACTTATCACAGTCCTATATGTATTTTTGACTATAGTGTGATTTTTGTAGTTTTTGTCATTTTTATCATTTCTGTTTTTTTTTTAATTTTTAAAGTGTGGTCTCTTTCATATGTGCCATTTTTGTTCGTTTAAATGATTTTGTTTTTTTTGTATTTATGTCATTTTCAATTTTTTCAGGTATTTTGCTGCATCAAAAAACAAAACATTTTTTGTCATATTTCTGTCATATTTATAGTCATTAATTTATTGTTATTAATTTATTTATTGTCATTAAACCTTGATAAATTTATCTTTTGCATTGTCTAAATCACTAAATCTCCACTTTTCTCGCGTGAACAAGCATCACAGGATACGTCTTCACACTTTACAACGAATTTGCCCCTAGAAATCGCATTACAATAAAAAACTTGAACGGAGAGGTTTCAGAGCAAATATTACTAGTTAGCTGTGTTGCCAGCCTCTCTATTTTATCAATCAATTATGGAGCGTCTAATAACTATGCAGTGCAAAAATAATTATTCTTGACACCATCTACTTTTGTAAAACCCCCCAAAATTTGCCATACGGATTGTAACCAGGCATTCCAAAAGTACAGCCTTTTTTTAACTGTCGTCTCAGAATGTATTGTATTGACAAGAGAACGAAAAATGTACTTCGCGTGTCGGTTCGGCATTATTTGGAAGATGTCTTCAGCCTATCGGACAGCGATGGAAATGAATTACTTTTAGGGATTTTGAATACGATAGTTCTGAATTTCGAAATCAATTTTTCGTAAAAATGTTATATCTCAAGATTGGCTCATATTGTTTCTTACGTAAAATTTTCTGAGAAACACAATGAAATCATCCAATTTAAAATAAAATTAGCTACATTGGCCGAAAAATGCAAATTTAGTTTCAAAATCCAAAAGTAACCTATCTGGCAACACTTCCGGGCACAAATAATATTTTTTCTGGATTCCTTGGTTCATTTTCTTCAATATTCACCTATCACTATTTTTCGGGTGTCTTACGTCTATAAATCATAAAATAAAATAATTACGAAGTTTACAACTTTTTTCGTAAAAACGTTATATCTCGAAATTGGCTCATATTACCTCGGGATGATAGTTGTTTCTTATGTAAAATTTTCCAAGGAACACGATGAAATTATCAAATTTAAAATAAAAATGGCTGCATTCCAATCGACACCAAATTTGGGATTTTTCCAAAGTGACAGTAGATGAATAGTTCTCCCAACTTTGAACAAAATCTGTGATGGTCGTGTCCAAGTGGCATGTACACTTTGTATGGAATGACCCATATACTAATTTTCATACCGTTGGCTGTGCACCATTTTGAAAATTTATCAAGCAAAGCCTGTGGCAATCTTCAATGCTGTCGACAGTGATGTACAGCTTTAAATCGTCGACATAGACAAGGCAACAACCATCTCCTAGATATGCAATTGCGTCGTTTATGAATAGTGAAAACAGAAGAGGACCCAAGTTACTAACTTGGGGCACACCCGAACTATTGGTTAACGAGCATGAGGACGATCCATCTATTTTTACAGCCAACTTTCTCTCACATAGATACTACCGGAGCCATTCAACGAAGTCAGAAGAGCATCCGATTTTGCTCAGTTTAGCTAGCAATATAGAATGGTCCATCTTGTCAAATGCCGCCTTAAGATCAGTATAAACGGCATCCACTTGTCGTCCCTTTCCTATCTTACGAATACAGTAGGATGTAAATTCAAACAGATTCGTTGCGACGCTTCGTCCAAAAAAAAAAAAAAACCGTGTTGGTTTGTGAAGATGTAGCTTTTAGTTTGGTAAAACAAGTGTTCCGATACAATGATTTCGAGTAACTTAGAACAGGCACAGAGATAGGGAATACCCCTATAGTTGCGTACATCTCGTTTGTTTTCCTTTTTATGCACCGGAAACATATAGGAAGCTTTCCAACTGGTCGAGAAGGTAGCGGTTCTGAGCGACAAATTGAACAGGTACATCAGGGGTGACTTCAATTGTAAAAAAACATTTTTTCAATTCGCATGCTGCGATTCCGTCCGGACCCGGTTGGATAGACATTTTTAATTTTTTTATCGCCTTGTGCATAATTTCAGAGGTAATTTCGGGCAAATTTACGTTGACAGGTACCGCAGGTGTGAGTTCCAGAGCACTAGCGTTGACTCCGTACACTGAGCTGAAAAATGTTGCAAATATGTTGCAATTATCAGCCACGGTGCTAGCTGATCCAGAAATATAGACGATGGTAGCCCAGACTCTTTGCGCTTTGATTTTATAAAATTCCAAAACCTTTTTGGGTTGCGTTTAAGATTCAGCTCGGTAGATGCAACGTGGTAGAGTTGAAAGTTCAAGCTTCGGTAGGAACGACTCGCGTTTCGGAAGGATACCTTATTGGATAACGTACGGTTTTTGCGGTGGGATCTAAGCGCAGCACAACAGCGTCTTTTTCTAAGAAGCAGGTCAGGGGTCGACCAAAGTGGTTTCTTCGGAGGACGCCGAAGTGGAACAAGCAGAGAAAAAGAACGTTGAAGAATCAACTGCCTCGTCCAGATTCATACACTCAGTTACGAGGGGCCAATCAATCTGCGATAGGTGTTGGCCTAACTCATGGAAGTCTGCTTTGCTGAAATTTCGTTCTTGACTGTCAAACTCTTGTTCTGCCGGCTCTTGTGAGTAGATACTTTGCTCAAATTTAGGCCAGGTCGAAGGCATCAGTGCAGGTTCCTTTCCAGACCAGACAAATAAAGGGAAAATAGTGGTGGTGCAGCATCAGTTTGCAGTAGCGGCGCAGATAATCCATCGATGTTGATTTCAGCTGCACCTTGGGAAGCAGTGCTGTATTCAGGTCGAGCGATTGAATTAGGTTCGACACGACGTCATTTCAGACCTTGCTTACGCGGCTCAACAGATTGCTGGCTCAGTGAAGGCCATTCCTGGTTTTCAGAATCACTGAATGTTAATATTTTTCCATTGCTTGCCAACAGTTGATGTTTTGAGAGATTTGATTGTTTCGGTAAGAGATATCATATTTTGTTTCATTTCCCCTATCTGATGTTTGAAATCATTCATCGCGCTGGTATTGTCGCAGACGGAAAAAATCTCCTTCAGAGTGCGATTATTGACGATATTACGGCATTCCTCACACAGCCAAATAGCACAGCTCGAAATTGTTTCGTGTGCCTGCCTGGTCAGCCCACAGCAAGTGAAATGATAATTCTGCTCACAATATCCTCCACATGTCATAATCTCGATCCCACGAATTCCTTTTGTGCACTTCCCGCAATTCTTCGCCATTGTGATGTTTATCAAGAGCATCAGAAAGTTCACAACAATAAATGCAATATTACAGATCACTAGGTGTCCCACACGAAAAACTTCACTATTTCTGTGCGCGCTAGAACTATTCGTTCGGTTTGACACAAAATTAAATGTTAAAATCCTATTTATCTTCCAAAAACTTTATATAAATACGGAGTCAAAAAAATAGCGTGAACAACGAAAAACAGTGTTGTCTACCAAAAATTTGTTATTTAGAGTGATGAATAAATCCAGCAAATATTATCGAGGTGTATTTTTTTCTGAAAAATTTGTTTGTGTTCGTGTAAGTCTATTTAAACAAATAAGTTGGAACGAGAAATGATGGGTCTCACTGCTAGGTGGATTAATTTGGGTTTTTATTTTTACAACTGAGTTAAACCAACAATGTGCTGTTTTTTGTCCCACCCTCTTCTGCTGATTTCAAGGTACGATGATGGCCTAACAAGCCAGTTGTCGAAGGTTCGAGTTTCGGCTTGGGAGAGACTGTTTGTGTCGCTAGCCCCGGATTTGTCCTGTAAACTGAACAGTTCGCTGCGTTGTCTGTGTATAGTCAAACAGAGGGTCATGTTTCGAATCGGAATGCAGCATCAAAGCTTTGTTTTGCTTTGTTGTTTTTCGTCGTTTTATCTTCAATGTAATTTTTATTATTTTAGTCATGATTGACATTTTAATCATTGTCACTTTTGTCATTATTATCATTTTAATCAAAACGCTACTAGGTTTTATGTCCTACGTTTCGGCCTTCGAACTTGGCCTTTTTGTTGTACCGTTTTTCGTTCAGCGTACAAAGCTTTACGGTTATCATAGCTCTCTATAGGTTCTCTTTCAAAATACCTATATTGAAACATTAGAGTTAGTTTGAGCTTTAGAAACTATTTACAAACTTTTACCACATCACAAAGCACGATGCGTTGGTGGATTTAATTCGTTTTCTTGGGCTCTTTATCGCACCTCTGGTAACACCAAAAGGGACTCTAACTTATTATTACATAAATTTTACCAGCAACACTGCAGCAGCATTCTTCAAATTCGCGTAAATAATTGTCATATCTATCATTGTCACTATTTTTGTCGCTTTTGTCAATAATATGACTTTCATCTGTTTTATTATTTTTAAAAATGTTGTCACTTTATCATTTCTATTACTTTCTTCAATTTTGGTTTTTTGTCAGTTTTGCAATTTTCGTCATTTTTGAGTGATTGTTGTTTTTTTCATTTTCACCTGATCAAAATTTTCGCTCGTGCGATTTTTTGGAAGAAAATTTGTTTAATATCGTGAAGTGAGTTTCTTCAGGAATGTTTGTTATGTTGTGTGTGATGCGAAACTTTTTCTTGATGTGTATCGTAGTGCCGTGAAGATTACTCGATAAAATAGCTGAATTAGCATATGGGATTGGAGCGACGGTCGTCTGCAACGGGTTTGTCTTCGTTTAATGCGTCCGAAGTTGTAGCGTTTTGTCGTGATTTATAATACGTGGAGGGTGTAATTCGTGTTGTAGTCATAGTTGGGAATGCTTCGTTCAGAGTCCAGTGTGTTTAAAGGGTATTACGAAAAAAAGAATTGATGAACACTGCTTTGAGAAGTGTAGAGTCAATCCTGTATCGACTCGTAAAAAAATTTAGTAAGTTTTAGTGGTGCAATTGGGACTACCGAATCCCGTGTGATAAAGGAAGTGAACATTAAAACGATGCGGCTAAAGATAAGTATAGTGAACATGCAGGAGGTAGTTTGAAAGTGATATTTTTGTTACATGCATAGAAAGTGACAATTGGACAATTGCCTTTCAATTTAAGGCTTGCATGAAAGCTTGTGTGCAGGTCCGAGTGGACAGACAGTGCTGCTGTTTCCACCGTAAATGGAGCAAATGCATTGCAAATAAATGTCTTTTTTGCTAATATTTTTTAATTTATCATTATTATTTTAAGTTTTATTTTCTTATTGTAGCAATTGCGTAGGCGACCGATTGACACATTATTTTTTACAAGTTTAACAATTTGTCACCACATTTTAGGTAATATTTTGGTACATACATAGGTTATATTTTGGTACGTATATATGGTAAGATTTATTAATTTTACTATTTGGCACTTCTTTTGTCAATAAATAAAACATGCTATTAAATACGGGTCAATTCTTCTGATATAAATGTATCAAACGAATTGAAAGTCTTAAAATAATAATAAAATCTGTAAGATTCTAATATTATTTTGAGGCGGGGCTTACCGATTGGAAAATTACTCCGGAATGTACTGCAAGTACTCAGTCATTCTGTAAAGGGTCTTTGGAAAGTCGATAGAGCTAACACCTTCTAGAACCCGAAACTAAGATAGTTGCAGAATTTAAATATAATTGCAACTGTCTTTTTTTCACTATATCACTGCCAGACAGTGGGATCTAGAAAGGTTCCACACACACATTATTGTTTTTTTTCATTTTCACCTGTATTATTTCTACCATTTGCATCACTTTTCCTTTACATTTTTTGTTAGTTTATTATGGTGTTTTTATTTTTATTATTATATAATTATTGTAATTTTTATAAATCGGTTAAAGCCCTTAATTGGCGTAATCGGAAATACCTTCTAGGGATCACCCTCGATTTGATAAAAAATGTGAATTTTGAGAATATTGATGAGAGAAAGAGATAAAGAAAGACAGAGAGAAGAGAGAGGAAAGAGAGAGGAGAGAGAGGAGAGAGAGAGAGGAAAGAGAGAGGAGAGAGAGAGGTGAGAGAGAGGAGAGAGAGAGAGGAGAGAGAGGAGAGAGAGAGAGGAGAGAGAGAGGAGAGAGAGAGAGGAGAGAGAAGGAGAGAGAGAGAGAAGAGAGAGGAGGGAGAGAGAAAAGAGAAATGAGAGAGAAAGAAGGGGGAAAAGAGAGAGAGAGAGAGAAGAGAGAGAGAGAAGAGAGAGAGAAGAGAGAGAAGAGAGAGAAAGGAGAGAGAAGAGAGAGAAAGGAGAGAGAGGGAGTAACTTAAAGCTCACATCTCTACTGTATAGTTTGAAACAGTTTATTTTCCCAAAAATTCTTCACCAGAATAAAGTGCTGATACTAGACACCTTGATTCCCGTGTAAAACCCTGTTTAGAGTTCCAAGCGAAGTGAAAATCTCATACAAAATTTTCATTTTTTCACGCTCGTGAAAAATGCAACCTGCAAAAATATCACTTCGCTTGGAACTGTAAACAAATTCGATCTAGCGAAATCGAAGTTTGTGGATCTCATCTTTTTCATGTGGGTTTTTTTTTTTCACGCATGCAAACGCTAGTGAAAAAAGCAGTAGCAAGCGAAAACTTGCGTGCGTTTCTATTTTGTCAGTTACAGCCAATTTTCACTTCGCTCGTGTAAACTCGTGAATTTCGCTTTACTTGAACTGTAAACTGCAGGCTGGTGAAATGCCTGCGTGTTCCACAAACGGGTTTTCACGACAGATTTCACAAGCGAAAATTCACGCTTTGTCAAATTTTTAACTTCGCTTGGAACTGTGAACTATGCCTAAGAAATAACGATAACCGCATGGCAGCGAAATTAGTTGGTAATAAAAAAAATAGCTTTAGAATTTTCAAAACCAAGAGGTAAAAATCGGAAAAGCAAATTGTTTTTCTCCAGGCTTTCAGTAGGTTAGGTTTTAGTAGAATTTGATTGTTAAAACTAATCTAGCAACAGACTCGAATCCGCGCGGTCCTTTTTTTTTCCGCACGTATGAGGGCTTATGTATTACAAGTCAGGAAAAAAATATCAGTAATGTCTTCACATGTTTTTTACTCGGTTGCTGGCAGCATCATCTTGAAATTTAATGAAACTCTGCGGATGTGTGGGTCTTACTGAACTGAACAATCTTGCATAATGCATTTTTCAAAAATCTACCTAGAGTTTTTCACTTCTTTTTATAAGTCGATTAATCTAAATAACGACGAAAACCATAGATAGGAAATCAAGGAATAACTTTTGGGGAATTTATTCAATATGACAGGTATTTTTGTAAAGTTTGAATATCACATAATACAAATGTTCATTTCGCGAAACCAATTTCAAGTGTAGACTAATTCTACATTTCGAAACTTTTCCAACTGGATTGCTTTTAAATCCAGTCACCAAAATCACTAGTCGAAGGCATAGTTGCTTCAAACCTACAGTCCCATTCTCGTCAACCAAAGGTCATAAATAAACTACTGATAGCTCTTTCGGTGTCCTATTTGTCGTTCGAAAAGTAGTATGAACCCCAAAGTGCCGGTTATTCACTGCCGTCGACGTGCCTTGAATGGAAATGTCAGTCAACAGCCAGTCGATCGGAATCGTCGGAAACGGCAACCCGAAAGCCGACCGGCCGGTTGGCGGCGGCGGAGGCGCATCTTATCGGGACTATAAAATCAATTCGTTCGCAACCCGGCGGCAACAGCCAACCGTGGCGCACACGGCAAACACATCCCGGAAGGTCGTGCGTGGCTTACGGTAATATTATCAATTTTCCATCCGAAACCGAAACAAAGGGCGTGTCTCGATCGCGCGGAAAACAAGCCATAATATCTTAAGCGGCCTGTTGCTGGTGGTATCGGGGTTGTGTCCTGCCGTGGCAGACGGGAAACCCGAACGGCGAGCTCATTAAAGCATATTTTGGAACCCCATCGCGGCACGACCGATTTCAAGTAATCATAGTGCCTTTTCCCCCTGAAGGGTAGCCGAGCTACGCGAGAGGCGTTCGTTGGGATTGCCATCGAGTTGCGGTTTATCAGTGGAATGAATCGAAACCGATTCATTTCACAACGAGGAGGAGACTAGGGAAGAGAAAGAGGACCGGGTATTTCTATTAGTTTTGATGGGTTCGTTCGTGGTCCGCGTGGAAAGTGTAGATGAGGAAATTGAGTCGATGTTTACAATGGCAATTGAATGAATGGCTCGTTGACATGAAAACATGGCCGCTTCCGAGCGCGGTCGTTTTGTCCGAGGGCAGCATTATCCTATTTTTCGAAATGGCTTAGCGGATCGTTGGCCGATAGTGATCGGTGTGATTTATCGCCTGCTGTCAGTCCGGTTGACAGTTTCGTCACGACGAAGCTGGAAAGGTGGTGGGCTTGGGGTTTGATATGTATGTCCCGTGGTCGTTTCGAGGCTAGAGCTCTAAGTGGAACCGATAATAGTTTGGTACTGGTACTGGCGGTTACGGTGATTGGCCAGGTATTATCTTCAATCGATGTTTGGTGGTAAGCGTTTTACGTCAATAGGCAATTGGGTGTGCTTTGCCGTGATTTCTGTATTGAGTATTAGCGTTCAATTTCCATAAAAGGCAGAAAATACCATGGCAATCGAACCAACGAAATAGAATATACGATTAATTAATCGTACTACTGCAGTGGTGTAGAAATCCATATTATTTATCCCTTCCATGACAAAGATTAATATGCTGAACCACAGTATCAAAACAGCAGCAGTAAACAGAAAACAATGTTTGATGTTCTAATAACGTCTATGAAGAGTTAATCCTTTCTAAGTAGCACATTAATTCCATCCATCCATCCATCCATCGGAAATCCTGTTATCCATTTAAATGAAACTTTGAGTGATTATGCGTTCGTTCACGTTTTCACTTAGTTGAAGACTGTGTCGCTCGAAGATATGGTTTAATGGCAAGATTGTTGAAGGAGATTGTTGGGGATTGTATTCGAACGCTCTAGGAGCGCTGCAGCAAAGTTGTACCTAGAGGTCGTGAAATGAGCCATATTGAAAGGGTTATAATTTGCTTTTACTTTCACTAATTACCTCTCCTCTAACTGAGCTCACCTCAACACATGTGGATGAATATTCAATATGTGTGCGGTTATGAAAAAAATTGTAGTTGCATTGGTATGCGTAATAATGGGATAGCTGTCAATATGTTTTGTTTTGGTCATTATCGTCATCGTCATTTCGTCTCGTTTCCATTTCATATGTCCATCTCGCAAATGTGCTGAAAAAAAATTACCTGACACTTTGCCACGTGGAACGAGAACCAAAACAAACCAGTTTTGACACATACGTGTGAATTTGTTGGTAACTTCCTACAGTACACACTGCTTTCTTCGGGTGTAGTCCGGGACAGAAAAAGTGTAGTCCGGAAAGTCAAATAAAACATTTACGGTGTCAAAAGTGCAGTCCGAGTGTAGCTACACCGCGAAAACGAAAACGACATGAGACATTTTCTAAAAGGACTGCTGAGTTTTTGCATAGGTTTTGTCGGTCCTTTGAGTTTTTCCACCGATGGAAATAAATCCCCGTGAATGTGAATCCATGTGGTTCATGAGAACTACAAAAAATCTACGAAAAAGAAGTATTTTCATGAACAGATAAATATTTCACGCCTCATTTAGAAATATCTTGAAGACAGATGCATTTAAAAAGTTAGTTGCCAAGAGCTTCACGATTTGAAATTAGTATTGAAATCATATTGTATCATTGGAAATAGATTTCTATCAAAAATGTCGAAATTGAAGATAATGTTTGAAACTTAACGTTCGAGGTATAATTAGTTTTAAATATTTCCGACAGACAGACAGACAGACAGACAGACAGACAGACAGACAGACAGACAGACAGACAGACAGACAGACAGACAGACAGACAGACAGACAGACAGACAGACAGACAGACAGACAGACAGACAGACAGACAGACAGACAGACAGACAGACAGACAGACAGACAGACAGACAGACAGACAGACAGACAGACAGACAGACAGACAGACAGACAGACAGACAGACAGACAGACAGACAGACAGACAGACAGACAGACAGACAGACAGACAGACAGACAGACAGACAGACAGACAGACAGACAGACAGACAGACAGACAGACAGACAGACAGACAGACAGACAGACAGACAGACAGACAGACAGACAGACAGACAGACAGACAGACAGACAGACAGACAGACAGACAGACAGACAGACAGACAGACAGACAGACAGACAGACAGACAGACAGACAGACAGACAGACAGACAGACAGACAGACAGACAGACAGACAGACAGACAGACAGACAGACAGACAGACAGACAGACAGACAGACAGACAGACAGACAGACAGACAGACAGACAGACAGACAGACAGACAGACAGACAGACAGACAGACAGACAGACAGACAGACAGACAGACAGACAGACAGACAGACAGACAGACAGACAGACAGACAGACAGACAGACAGACAGACAGACAGACAGACAGACAGACAGACAGACAGACAGACAGACAGACAGACAGACAGACAGACAGACAGACAGACAGACAGACAGACAGACAGACAGACAGACAGACAGACAGACAGAAAAAAGTTACTATATTTTTTTATAAATTTTTAAATAAGAAACACTTACCAGGCAGTCGTAAATCGCAATATCGTTTCTCTATTCCCGCGTAGATTTTCTCTGTCCCAGTGGAATAAAAAAAACTTGCCTTAACGTACAGTGTTTCGAGATAAGATTAACTGCACTTGCTATATATTCAATTTTAATTTTGAAACTGAAAATTAATTTATCGGGCAACACTACCGGTAAAAACTAATATTTTTCCTGGATATCTTGGTTTATTTTCTTACCACTCACCTATCAGAAATTTAGAACTATTTTCGTGAAACTGTTATATTTCGAGATTGGCCCATATTACATCCAGGTGAAACGTATTTCTTATTTGAAATTTTTCGAAAAATACGATGAAACTATTAATATTGGAATAAAATTCACTACATTTGTTATTTTTCTTCATCTTTAGTTTATTTGACACGGCACAAATACAATTCAATGTTTAACGGCGCCAATTATATCTGGTAGCTTACTTTCTAAAGTATCTTAATAACTAAAAGCAAATTTTTTATCCTCGCTGCCGACTACGAGCTGAAACTAAATCTAACTTAAAGCTAGAATATTTTGCATTAAACAGGTCTGCTGTTTGATGGTTTTCATTGCCATAGGTAAGCAGCATATTGAATATGTTCCGCTGCTGGGCCAAGATATTACGGACTGGCATATTGGGTTGTCTCCCTCGGGACCTGAGAGTATCGTGCGGGTCTGATTACTGTTTCCGGATCCGGGGTCTTAACGTGTTCTTGTCGTTTGGTTGGATGTAGGCGGAAGGGAATAGGATTAAACTGGGGCGTGGATGGATTTCAGGAAAACGTATATAAGGGACATGTAGGATAGGTCACGGCTCGCCAAGACATCACGAACAGGAACAGCCGGTTGCCTACTTTCGGCCTGCAGGGAAGCTATTAATTTAGACCTGGCGTCACGGTGTACAGGGCATGACCAAACAACGTGCTCTATGTCGTGATAACCTTCACCACAGGCACAGATACCACTCTCCCCGAGCCCAACACGACGGAGATGCGCGTCAAATCTATAGTGATTGGACATAAGCCGGGACATCACGCAAATGAAATCCCGACCTACATCCAACCCCTTGAACCACGGGTTCGTCGATACCTTGGGGATTATGGAATGTAACCACCTTCCCAGTTCCCCCTTGGTCCAAGAATTTTGCCAACTGATGATCGTATTCTGACGTACAAATGCGAAAAATTCATTAAAGGCAATTGGTCTTTCATAAATATCACCGTTTGTTGCGCCCACCTTAGCCAAAAAGTCCACTTTCTCATTACCCGGTATCGAGCAGTGAGAAGGGACCCACGCTAAGGTAATCTGAGTAGATTTTTCGGATAAAGCACTCAGATGTTCCCGTATTTTCCCCAGGAAATACGGAGAGTGCTTAACATCTTTCATCGATCGGAGAGCCTCAATGGAACTGAGACTGTCCGTAAAGATGAAATAATGGTCCGTGGGCATTTTTTCGATAATCCCTAGGGTGTACTGAATTGCAGCTAATTCTGCGACGTAAACAGAAGCAGGATTATCGAGCTTATGGGAGACGGTTAAATTGTTATTGAAGATACCGAAGCCAGTGGACCCATCAAGAAGTGATCCGTCAGTGTAGAACATATTGTTGCAGTTGATGTTTCGATATTTATTGGAAAAAATTTTGGGGATCTGCTGCACGCGTAAATGATCCGGGATTCCACGAGTTTCTTCTATCATGGATGTGTCGAAAAACACAGTAGAATCAGAAGTATTTGATAAGTTGACACGATTTGGAATATTCGAAGAAGGGTTAATATTTTGGGACATGTGATGGAAATACAATGTCATAAAACGGGTTTGAGAATTAAGTTCGATTAACCTTTCAAAATTTTCAATCACGGGACGGTTCAAGACCTCACAAGAATACGAGAAGACAGGCTCCAGAAGCGGGTTTTCAATGGTAGTACTCCAGCTAAGACCTCCAAACTCATCGTATGGGTCGATTGCATGCAACCTGAGGCGATACGCAAACAACGATATTGTATTCGCTCCAGTTTGATCAAATGTGTGTTTGCTGCGGAGCGGAAGCAGAAACACCCGTACTCAATAACAGACAATATCGTTGTTTGGTAAAGCCTTATAAGGTCTCCTGGATGGGCTCCCCACCATTGTCCGGTTATTGTACGAAGAAAATTCACTCTTTGTTGACATTTTTTCATCAGATACCTCACGTGACAACCCCAGGTGCCTTTAGAGTCGAACCAGACACCAAGATATTTGTGTACCAAAACCTGAGAAATCGTTTTACCCATTGCTGTGTTTGAAGCTGAGCAGGTTCATGCTTCCTAGAAAAAAAACTATTATCTCAGTCTTCTCCGGAGAGAATTCGATACCTAGCTGTAAAGCCCAAGCAGACAAATTGTCCAAGGTATCTTGCAATGGTCCTTGCAAATCGGCAGCTTTGGCTCCTGTAACAGAGATTACACTGTCGTCTGCAAGTTGTCTTATCGTGCATGAATTTGCCAGACATTCGTCGATGTCATTTACATAAAAGTTGTAAAGAAGGGGGCTTAAACATGAGCCCTGGGGAACACCCATGTAGCTAATGCGAAAAGTTGCCAAATCGCCGTGCGTAAAATGCATGTGCTTTTCGGACAGCAAATTGTGCAAAAAATTGTTCAAAATTGGAGAAAATCCTTGTCGGTGAAGTTTACCCGAAAGAATGTCAATAGAAACGGAATCAAATGCCCCCTTAATGTCCAAGAACGCAGACGCCATTTGTTCTTTGCGAGCATACGCCAGCTGAATATCTGTTGAAAGCAACGCAAGACAATCATTCGTCCCTTTGGCACGGCGGAAGCCAAATTGAGTATCCGATAGTAGGCCATTTGATTCGACCCAATGGTCTAAACGACGGAGTATCATTTTTCCATCAATTTCCGGATACAGGATAGCATTGCAATCGGCCTATAAGAGTTGTGATCAGAGGCTGGTTTCCCTGGTTTTTGGATGGCGATCACCTTCACTTGCCTCCAATCCTGCGGTACAATGTTTTGCTCCAGGAACTTATTGAACAAGTTCAACAAGCGCCTCTTGGCTTTGCCGGGTAGATTCTTCAACAAGTTGAATTTGATTCTATCTAACCCAGGCGCGTTATTGTTACAGGACAGGAGGGCAACTGAAAATTCTGCCATCGTAAAAGGTGATTCTATCGCGTCGTGGGCCGGAGACGCATCACGAACAATATTTTGCTCAGGAACAGAGTCCGGCATTACTTTCCTGGCAGAATCAAATATCCACCTACTTGAAGACTCCTCGCTTTCGTTGACCGTTACGCGATTCCGCATTCTTCGGGCTGTGTTCCAAAGAGTGCTCATTGATGTCTCCCTCGACGTCTCGTTTACGAACCTACGCCAATATCCTCGTTTCTTTGTCTTAGTCAAGCTTTTAAACTTGGTATCATGCTCCGAATATTGTTTAAAGTCGTCGGCATCGTCTGTATCCCGGAAGGTCAGATACGCGTCGGATCTTTGCGTGTAGACATCGGAGCACTCTTGGTCCCACCACGGAGTGGGAGGCCGTTCTTTGATCGTTACGCCGGGATATTTCTTCGTTTGGGCTTGCAACGCGGCGTCGAGAATCAAGCCCGCGAGGAGGCTGTATTCTTCAAGTGGTGGATGATGTTGAATCGAATCGACCGCTTTTGACATCATTCCCTCGTATAACTTCCAATCGACATTCCGTGTGAGGTCATACGGAATGTCAACTGGTCGCATGCGAGTTGACCCGTTAGTAATTGAAATAAGAATAGGCAAATGGTCGCTACCGTGAGGATCGAGGATTACCTTCCATGTGCAATCAAACCGTAGCGACGTCGAACATAAGGATAGATCCAAAGCGCTTGGGCGCGCTGGAGGTTTCGGGATACGTGTCATTTCGCCGTTGTTCAAAATAGTCATGTCGAAGTCATCGCAAAGGTTATAGATTAAAGAGGAGCGGTTATCATTGGGGGGGGGGGGGGGGGAACCCCAAGCCACACCATGAGAGTTGAAGTCTCCCAAAATCAAACGTGGCGAGGGAAGAAGTTCTATTAAATGAAAAAGCAGCCGTTGCCCAACCTGTGCTCTGGGAGGAATATATATTGAGGCAATACAAAGCTCTTTACCTTGTATTGTCATTTGACATGCGACAACTTCGATGCCTGGAATCGAGGGGAGGTTAATACGATAGAAAGAATAGCACTTTTTATTCCCTAAAAGTACTCCTCCATATGGGGTGTCTCGATCTAGGCAAATAATATTAAAACCATGGAAGTTGAGATCAATATTTGAAGTAAGCCAAGTTTCACAAAGGGAAAATGCATCGCATTTGTTTTTATTTATCAAAACTTTAAACGAATCAATTTATGGTAAAATACATCTACAATTCCACTGTAAGACAGAGATAGAATCCTTCATATACGCAGTTGAATTAGGCATCGGAGGATACAATCGCTGCAAGGAGGGGCCATTGGGCAGTCAACTGCTTCAAAAACGATCTAACTGTTGGGAGAAATGCTGTAAGAAAATTTTTAATTGGATCGGGTACATTGAAAGTTTCAAAAATCCAGTCCACAATGTCAGAAAATTTCACTAATCCAGAGTTTGTTTCATCAACTGGATGTGCAAAAGGAGCAACTGGGGTTTTAGATGTTCCTGGCAGTGCTGGGAACTCCTTCTGGGACTTTAAATTTGCAAGCCCAGGAGGAGTTTGCTTCGGTTTTTCCGCAGCACTGTTTGGTTTGTTTGTAACTTTCATTTCACTTTGAGAAATCTTAGGACCTTTTCTGGGAAGTTTAGGAGAGGAAATATTTTTCCTCTTTCTAGACTCCCCAGGATTGGCGTAAGATGTTCCCGCTGGTGAATCGTCAGAATCGGTTTCATCAGAGGACAACAGATCATAAGGGTTTGATGTAACGGGAGAAGTGGTAACGGTCTTCTTCAGCATCTCAGCGTAAGAACGCTTCGAACGCTCTTTGAGGGACCTCTTTATTTTATCCCGGCGCTGCATGTACACCGGGCATGTCGAGAGCTCATGCTGACTCTCCCCACAGTGAATGCATTTTTCAGCATTTTTACTGCAGGAAACATCCGCATGATTCTCCCCACACTAGCCACAACGTGCCTTATTGCAGCAGTAGGCGGCTGTATGGCCTAACTGCTTGCAATTCAGGCAGTTCATGACGCGAGGCACATATAATCGCACAGGGAGACGAGCCCGGTGGATCGAGACGTGGCTTGGTAGCGCTGACCCGGCGAACGTAACTCGAAACGAGTCTGACGGGGTGTATACTGTTTTGCCACCGATGATCGATGCTGACTGCAATTGTTTGCCTTCGAGCACCTTTACATCGGGACAGGTTTTGTTCTTAAAGCACCCTTTGGCACTTTCCAGTATACACTCGACGGGGACAGACTCGAATCGGTTATGACACCGTCGATCTCCACGTCTCGTGCGGGTATGTAAACGCGATACTCGCGTGTGAAGAGCTCAGAGCAAGCTATATCGTTGGCCTCTTTCAGGTTACTGACCACGACACGGAGGTTGTTAGGCCGGACCTTGGAAATTTCGGTCACGCCCTTGTACTCCTTCGTCAGGTCTTTAGAAATCTGCAAGAGGTTCAACTGTTTCGATTTCGGTCCCGCCTTTGGCCGAAAATAGACAGTATAGCTGCCCTGGGCTCCGTCTGGGTAAAGCCTGGGGCGAGGGGGGACTGAAGAATGAACAGGGGAGAGGGTAACAGAAGGGTCAGGGTCAGAGGGGTTCGGGGATGGAGGCGCGGGAGGCGAGGGATCTACATCCATCCCGCTAAGTCTAACGCACTAGCGCCGACAAGAGCACGTACCTTTTTACTTCTCCCTTCCAGTAAGGTTGGTTGGATGACACCCCGTTAGGCATATAGACGCGAGGCATATGGACGCGAGGCATAGTACGCTAGGTATAATGGACGGCAGGCATACGGACACGAGGCATATGGACGCGAGGCCGAATAGACGCAAGGCCGAATGGACGCGAGGCCGAATGGACGCGAGGCCGAATGCGATGTTGTACGATCGCATGAGATCCAATAATGTAGTTCAGGTGTTATTATATTCCTACAGAGTTTAAGTTGGGTATAATACCTTTCTTTAATATTATTTTTGACCGGAAGTGTTGCCAGATAAATTATTTTCGTATTTTATAACCAAATTTGCATTTTTCGGCAAATGCAGCTAATTTTATTTCAAATTTGATGGTTTCATTGTATTTCTTGGAAAAATTTACGTAAGAAACACTTATCACCCCGTGGTAATTTTAGCCAATCTCGAGATATAGCATTTTTACGAAAATAGTTCTGAATTTCGTAATTAATTTTTCGTAAAAATGTTATAACTCAAGATTGGCTCATATTACCACGGAGTGGTAAGTGCTTCTTACGTAAAATTTTTCGAGAAACACGATGAAGACATCAAATTTAAAATTAGAAGGCATTACTTCCGGGCAAAAACAATATTTTTTCTGGATTTCTCGGTTTATTCTCCTCAAAATTCACCTATCCTCAAAATTCACCTAAAAGATAGAGAGCAGATTGACATACTTTTGTTTGAATTTCACCCAACACATTTCGAGTATTTCGTCTCAATACACAGGCGGTTCCTAAAGCTGTTTAGAATAATTTCAAAACACACAGATATGCTTTCTCAGTAGTTTTTTTCCTAAAACTAGAAAAAATTACCCTTTAATTAGAATCCGAAAAGGGTGACCATGAAGAACGGCTTTAGTCAATATATTTTATTTTTAAAACTTCGTAAATATTGAATAAGTTGATCGATTTATGCACTAGGGTAACGGGGGTATTTTGCCCCACATGCATATTTTAGCCCACTCGGTAACATTTTACGCATTTTATCTGATAAATTCGATGAATATTAGAAAACTATGCAAGCAACATTGAATAACACACCTAAGAATCATACTACACTATAATTTTCGGCGAAAAACTGGCTCTAGGTAATGTTATTTTGGAATTACTTCAGACATATTCAAAGTCATGGCTGAGTCAACCCAAAGTCAAGAGGAAGTGGTAATATACAAATCAACGTCCGGAAGCTGTTGTAACAAATATGTATGCTTATGAAACAATTCGTTGTTGTAGTAACATCAATAAAATGTCATAGAAACAGTTTGTATACTCTAACATGTTGGAAAAAGTTGAAAAAGTGGTTAAACGCATGGCCGAAATATGTTTGCCTCTTTCTGAAGCAAACATATTTTGGCCATGCCAAGTTTTGACATTTCTTTGATTACCGCTCGGCCGTTGCACGTGAACAAAAAAGCAGCTTGTGACAATTTACAGGTAACTACTTCTTAATTTATCACATTTAACGATATGAAATTAGATGAGAATGCCTGTCAAACCGCTATACGCCAAATCATTTCATTTTTAGATGCCTAAAAATTACAAAAATTCACAGCAGAAGGATGTTCTCCTCAAACCCACTATTTGCCAAACATACCGATGATGATCTTAAAAATAATTAGTCCGAACTATTTCCATACACGTCTGTAGATATAAAGGTGGGCCAAAGTAAAAATTTGGAGGACCAAAATATGTTTTTAGTACTTCGTAGAAATTTTGATATTTCTAGGATATTTTTCAATATTTTGCATTGTTGAACGGTGTATATTAACATAGACACTTAGCTTTTAACAATATTATAATAGAGTAGGTATTTATGTTGAAAAAATGTGTTTGTTTTTAATGAACTGTGCGAACACTTCCCATTACCCTATGCAGGCGCAGGTTGAAAACCTCAAAAATAAGGATCAAAAAAATAAATACGTTTTTGAAAATCGAGCCGTTGATAAACGACGGTTTTTTGACTGTTTTCTATTTAATTGTGTAGTGACACGAGAGTTCAAAATTGTGAACTTTTTATTTACTCTACAACTACTGGTTTTATCATCAGAAGAAATTTAGTACATAAAAACCTCAAAGAACGACAACTAGTGGCCCGACAAAATTTTACGTTTTATTCTAACACTTTTAAATAAGGGTTTCTTCATCAAATCTATATATACATAATAGTGTCTCAAATAACTTTGCTGAAGACACTTTTCTTCTAACTTCTCTTGTTCTGGAGATATAGTGTGTCATATTAGACTAATCGTTGAAATCCGATTTTTTCGATTATCTAAAAAACTGTAGCATTCAGAAGGCAACTATTTCCAGCATATAGTTTTACACATTCGAAACACACAACTTTGTGGAAGACAAAAAATAGATAGCTTCTACACAGATCGAGTTATTGCCTGAAAAGTCCTCAAAAATATGATGTTTTTTTTTCATTTACCTTCCAAATACTGGTATTATTTATCTACTAGTTCAAATAAAAAAAAAACAGTATGTAAAAAACATGAAAGAAAATAAATTTGTTACTAGCGCCACTAGGCTACAAAATTTAACCTCTTAGTTTTGCACTCGAGAGAAGTGGTGTCTTCAGCAAAGATGTAGACAATATTGTCATGAAAAACTTCACTGTAGACACTTTTCTTCTAACTTTTATTGCAATATACTCACGCACTGATCTAAAGAGCTGGTTTTTCAAAGTGAGTGAGTGATCAACCGCTCTATTATAAAAAGCGGTAACTCACCCCCGCAAATCAGACAAAAAGCTGATAGCTCATTTTGTGGATTAGATACCGCAAGCAAGAGTCATGTGAAAGTTTTACACCCCTGCTTACCGAACGCAAAGCCGCGCACGGAACTGTTATAGAACTCCAAGCAACCAGTTGCCACCGGCTGTCTGCTCTGCTATGCATAACCCATCCATTAGCCGCGAAAGCAAGAAAAAAAAAATCTTGCCACAGCTCACATACATGCACACGGGATGGCTTGCATATAATACGCAAATGCAACAGTATCTTTAAAATCGGATTTCAATAACTAGTCTAATATGAAATATTGTATCTTCAGAAGAAGAAGAATTGAAAGAAAACTTTCTTCGGCAAAGCTTTTGTGACAGCATTGTCGACAACTTTGCTGAAGACACCATTTTTCTTAATTGCTAGACTGAAAAGTTTGACAGCGACGGAGCTCCGATTTAAAACTTTATGTCATTCGTTGCGACTTTTCATATACCTACTAAGTTTCTACTGAAAATAGTATGCCATTAAAACCAGGAAAAGTAAACGAAACGATGATGACGTTAATGATTTTTTACTCTCATACCACTGTGTACTGATTTACTGTTTTAAAACAGATTTCAAGCCTTAAATCAAGTCAAATCTTAAATAGATTCCCAGTCAGTTTCATCCAATTTAAATAATTCTGATGATTAGTTGGCTGAATAGACATTAGATGAGATTATCTCATTACGGCAACTTTTCACATTCGCAAATTGCAATGTTTTGATTCATGGAATCCGTTTCCATCCGACTTCTAAACTCATAATAAAACGCAATTATCGCAACAAGTAATAGATTGCTTTCGTTTAGGTTAACAATCCTTCGGATCGAAACCCACTGTCAGAGCTGTCAGAAAAAAAAGCTCAATCTATCAACAGAAAACCGCTCGCTTGAATTCCAGCCGAAAGAACGTCTGATAAATGACCGGCCATTAATCGAAATCGATTCACCTTTTCGCACGTACCAACACTTAGTAGCGAGCTAATAGAACGCTCGTGTGACAAAAAAATAATGGAGAACGGTCGCGGCACTGCTGGCCGGATTGTTTTTTTTTCGTTCAAAGATTGAGTAGAGTGACGATTGCAGACCGAAACCGATTTGTTTGTACAAAACGGCCCCGCCTCATGCAGTGCAGTTGTCGGCAGTGATCCAACCGAAATCACGAAGCCAAAGCAATCAATCTTTTCCGAAATCAGAATTGGCAGCTACACCTCCCCCTCTTGGAGCAGGGAAAAAAAAGTTACACATCAGTTTCAAATCTCTTACCTCTACGGAGCTGTCACGAATGTAAATTTCCTTGACGTCGTCCGGGTTGCGGTCCCGCGTGCGGTACGTGATCCGGTAGCCAAGAAATTCGCCCAGAATGGTGTCCGGCGGGGGCGGCTTCCACGAGATGTACAGCGACGAAGCGCTCGTGTTGTGAGCGATCGTGGTGACAGGTTTACCGGTTGGAGCTGGAAGTTTTTAGGGGGAGTGTGAGAGAATAAAAATGTACAATCTACCTGTCAACATTAGTTAGCAGTTTTGTGTGATAAAGATTTTGTTGCCAACATGTTTCACTATGAATACGTTTATTAGTAGCTCGAAAGTTTACCATAATGCGGCCAGCATTTCTGTTTTAAATTAGTTATCTTGCAGTTTGCGGAAGAAAAATTTGGAAGGCTACAACACAAAACACTATACGGTGTTTCTATTTTCGGCAATGTATTCCATTTTTGCAGAGACGACGAAATGCAATTATGTAGGAACATAAAAAAACAACCTACCTTCGCGCAGCGTTACGAAGTAGTACGACTCCTTGGAAGGCGGACTGCGGCCCAACTCGTTGATAGCAATCACCCGGAAGCTGTACACGGTGAACGGCAGCAGTGCACTGACTTGGTAGGAAGTGCCGTTGTCCTTGGTCCTGATCGGAGCCACTTCGTCCCAGTCTCCGTTCTCGCCAACCCTGTGCAAAGAGAGAACAGAACATGAACATCACTTTTCAATTAGTCACGGCAAATTTCTCCGGAACGTTTGTTAGGCGAATATTAATTATTGGTTGGGATCTGTCTTTTGCATTGCGATTTCACTAGAGCCTGCTGCAGTGGACTGGATATTCCTTTGTCCCGTCAGCAAGTCCGTTTCTTGATCCTGTTAACCGCAAGGCAATTGGTATTAATGATACTAGCAGCAGTGGCTGTTTGTTTACTTCCACTGGGGAAAGAAGCCGGACGCAGTAGATTGAATGTTTTTATCACGTGCATTTTCCCTGTGGGAAAATAATTGCACTATTTGCATTTCCGTTCTACGCCGAATTGCCTCAGCCATGATTGCCAGTGCGAGGAATAGAATCTATACGAAAATGTGAAAGAAGATTTTTGACAAGCAGGCAACTCTGGGACCGGGTTAGAATTCTCAGTGGTTACCGACCGTAGTTTGAGCGATGACTCTTTTCTTGCCCTGGCTTAGCATCGAATGAATAAATTTTCTCTTGTTTTCCGCACTTCGCTAGGAAATCATGTCTGTGCATTTGTGTGTGTGTGTGTGTGTGTGTGTATGTGTGAGTGTGAGTGCGTGTCCAAATGCCTAAGCTTTGATACTGCTTTAGTACAGTCGAACTAGAGCGACTGTTCAAGTGCATTGCAAACGTCAGCGTACATTTTGTTGAAAAATATTTGCCCCTAAAGTGCTGAAAAATGTTTCTCTCCCTGCTAGGTTCTTTCACTAGCTTAGTCAGGTTCCAACATGCTTTAGGTATCAAGTTTTCTGGCTAGGGTCATTCTTTGAGGAGGCAGAGCAGGCACATGGGGGAAGTGAAAACAAATGGAATGTTTGTGTTTTCATCCTATTTGTTTCGCTTTGCTGCACAAAAAGTGGTTGTCTGCTTACTTGCCGAGGTGATTGCCGGAACTGAAACTTTGTGTCTGATAGCGATCAGTGTTATGGTACGGAAACGATATGATGAACATGCATCAGGCAAATGAACTTGAAGCGTCCTGAACTGCACAAAGAAACCCGATGTGTACAGGGTGAAATTCCACAACCGTGCAAAATCGTGCTTCTGCTATTCAGCTGAAAACACTTTTTGAAGGATCGTTGCTATCAGAATTGTAGGTAAAAACGATTGCCTAACATAATGTGACACCATTATTTGTTTTCTGCATTATTCTCGGATGTCTATAAATCATTACAGTCATGCAGTCATAGTCATTCCAACGTCTATTCATTCAACTTTTTAACGCCGCCATCACTCATTCAATATTTTAACAGCGTATGTATTTTTTTTTTCAAGAGTAAGTAATGGTTTACCTTTGTATGCCTCTAGTATTGTTGCACTAAAGGTTGCAAATAATTCAGGCGTATTGATTACTCTCTATTTTTAAATCTACGACATAAATAGTAGGGATGGAAAGTAAAGCTTCACAAGTTCACCCTATTTTTAAAGTAGAATACTTCTCTCAGGAAGTTCGGCTACATAGGGATGTGAAATGAAAATCTAAAACCGAAAAAAGTGAAAAATATGTCCAATTTCAAATGCTAATAAATCGGTTAGTATTCGATGGATTTCCTTCGTTCTTGCAGCAATAGATTGGAAAATCTTCTTAGATTCTTCCCAAAATAAGATAATTGTAATTTTATTATTCACACTATTGTACTATTGAAAATAGTCAAGCCTTGTCAAAACGAAAAATTCGACCTCTGATTGGTCGTTATATGCTTGCTTCCCAAGCACGGTCGACAGGATCATATACCTTGCAATTGAAAACATGGTATTTGGCCTATATAAGAGCCTGTTTCAGCCGGAGCCGCTCATAATAGTTATAGACAGCGACAACAGCAGTCTTCCTTCCTTAGCAGCAGCACCAGCCCTGTGGTTGGTCACCACGTCTCAGGAGCAGCGCGGTTTTTCTCAGCGTGTGTCGCCAGACAGCCATTATTCCCCCCGTGTTGGGGCAGCATGAAGATTGCCATCAGGATATCCAATTTCGGAAATCAAAATGCTTTTTCCAAGGCAAATAAACAAGTCATTGAAAGTTAATAGTTTTTGTCAACGCAAGCAAGTATTCTGTGTTGCATCCTAGCAATTTAAATTTGTCGCACCCGTCTAATTTACTGAATGTGAAATAGCTTCCACAGTGCATGTTGTCCGTGTATCTTAATTACTATGATGACGGTGAGCATGGTAGCTTGTGTACCACTAGTGTGCTGATTTAAAAGCTATTTTTTTGTGTGAAATCAAGTGCTTTTGGTGATCTAGTGCTAGTGATCCGACCGCATAATTGGATATCTCAACGGATAAGTAGAAGTGTCTTTGAATGCTTTTAATTTATTCTGTTTTTTTTATCGATTTATTTTATACCAGCGCCGACCAACGCATCTATGTTATATAGACGCTACGGCTGCTGTTTGAAATTTCATTGTTGTGTTTTTCCATTGTTCATTTGCCTTTACCCTCCGTTGCTGCTGGACGAGTCCAGCGTATTGGTCTGCAGCAGCTTCGGCTTGTTTGCAGCGGTAAGATGGATTGTGGCAAATGTGGTAATATCATTCGCATTAGCGACGATCCGGTTGTTTGCGTTGGTAAATGCAAATCTCAGTCCCACAGAGTTTGCACGCCCCTTACGAAAATAGCAGCGAAAGTCGTTAATGATAATGATAATATTGTGTTTAAATGTGTTTCGTGTTTATCAGCCTGTGATGACGGTGGGAAAGATGATGTTTTGAGTGAATTGACAAAGATGAGAGATGCCTTATCATCTGTCTCTCAGTCGCTCACAAATAATCAAAACAAAATTGAAACCCAGATAAATGTTGCTGTTTCTAACGCGATCGAGACTATTTTGAAATCTGTCAGCGATTCTCTTCGTGAGAGTCTGGTAAACATTGAGACCAGTGTTGACAGAAAGCTGGATGATTTCAAAAACCAAATAGTCTTAAATACCGATCGCGATAGAAATAATGGTCCAATGAACAGAAAAAGGAGTCGGAATGAGAGAACGGTTCACTCTGAATCGAACTCTAACCCCAGTAAAAAGATGTTACTAGTACGTGATGACGATGTTTTTTCGGAAAGTTTACCAACATACGCGAATGTTTCAGCGAGTTCGACTAGGAGTATATCAAATAAATTACAGAAAAAGGAAAACCGTAAGGCTCGGCCGGTCATTGTGATCAAACCGGTCGAGACTTCTCAATCTAGTGAAGATACTAGCTGTTTTTTGAAAAAAAACTTTAGATCCAAAAATCCACAAAATCAGGAACTTTAGAAACGGTAAGAATGGCTCGATAATTGCAGAGTGTGCAGTAGGGGATAATGTTGAGGTTGTTAAAAAAGACATTGAAAGCAACCTAGGTGAACGATATAATGCTGTTTTTTCCCACAATCGCGAAGCCTAAGTTGAAGATTGTGGGAATGAGTGATCGATATTCCTCCGATGAATTCATAGACTTGTTGAAAAGTCAGAATGATAGCATCGGCTTTAAAGAAGTAAAGGTTATTGCCGAGTATGAAAATTCACGCTTCAAATATAACAAGTTTAACGTGATAATCGAAGTTGACCTAGACACTTATAACTGCCTAATGAATGCTGGAAAAGTAAGCATTGGGTGGGACAAGTGTTTTGTACGAGAGGCCATAAATGTATTGCGTTGCTTTAAATGTGGCGAATTTGGTCATAAAAGCACAGAGTGTGTTAATCCTGAGACATGCTCTAAATGCAGTGAAAAGCACAAAACATCGGAATGCGCTTCTACTGATTATAAATGCGTAAATTGTTTAAAACATAATAATGAGTTAAAAATGAATTTGGACGCGAAACATCCAGCATCAAGTTCGCAGTGTCCAGTTTTTCGGAGACTGTTTGAAAAAAGAAAAAGCAACATGTTGTCAAGTAAATAGCAGCTGAAGAAAATGCAATGTGAGAGGAAATTAGAAATAGTTTATCTTAATATTGCTGGTTTATCCACGAATTATGTTGCTTTGCGGCATCTTGTGGAAAAAAACGACCAATGTTAGTACTGCTGGCTGAAACTCACATAGTGGAAGCTGATGCATTTGATCAATATAGTATTCCGGGTTATAAAGTTGCTTTTTGCCTTTCACATTCCAGATATACTGGTGGGGTTGCTATTTACGCCAAGGAATCAGTCAAGTTCAACATTCTATCAAACGAATCTGTCGAAAACAATTGGTTCCTGGGAATATAAGTTCAGAGAGGCATGACGATGGGAAATTTTGGAATAGTCTACCATTCCCCCAGTTCGAGTGACCAGCGTTTTTTGGAAATTTTAGATAACTGGTGGGAAAATTTTGTTGATTTGAATAAATTAAACGTAATTGCTGGTGATTTCAATATTGATTGGCTTGGTGGATCGAACTCGAATCAATTAAAGCAATTAGTCGGTTTTTTCAATCTAAGACAAACAGTTTTTCAATTTACAAGAATTTCCAGACACTCTCGTACCTTGATTGATCATGTGTTCTCCAATTTTGATAATGTTAATTCCTTCACAGAGGCCGATTATAAAATAACATACCATGAGACAATTTGTATTTCAATTGAAAACGATCAAAACCGAGAGGATAAAGTAAAAATAAAGTGCTGGAATAGTTATTCGAAACAAGCAATGTCTCAGCTTGTTTCAAGAAGTTTGAATTTTCATCCAATAACTGGAGATTTGGACAATAAAGCAGCTGTTCTAACCAAAACGTTGGAAGACTGTACCAAGAATCTAGTTTCTGAAAAATTTGTTGAGTTACAAAATTCGGTACTCTTTAGATCTTGTGCGTTTAAAACGTAGAAGAGATAAATGTTATAAAATTTTTTGTAGAAGTAATGATAACGATGATTGGAACAGGTACACCGCGGCGCGAAACATATATTCACGCACCTTGAAAAAGGTTAGATGTGCATATATACAACGGAAGATCGATCAACATCAAAATAACAGCAAAGAGTTATGGAAAACTTTAAAAAAATTATACATTATAATACATTATCACAGTGCATAACTTTTAATGGTATTGAGGAAAACTCCGCGCGAGTTATTGCAAATAAATTTAACAGTTATTTCGTTGAAAGTGTTCAATCGATCAATCAAAGTATTGATGTGGTCAATGAACCTGACGAGATAATACAGCCGATCCATAATAACTGTAGATTTGATGGTTTTCATCCTATTACTTTTGCAGAGTTGAAAGATATTTGTTTCTCTTTGAAGAGATCGGCTGGTATCGACAATGTCAACGCAAAAGTAATACAAGATTGCTTTCATGTAATTGGACACGACCTGCTTGACCTTGTTAACGAATCTTTACAAACAGGGCACGTGCCTGAAGTTTGGAAGGAGTCTCTTGTGGTTCCTATCCCCAAAATTACTGGGACGGATAAAGCCGAAGAGTTCCGTCCCATTAATATACTGCACACATTAGAGAAAATTTTGGAACTAATTGTTAAAGGCCAGCTAATGCATTATTTAAACAGTAATGATTTGCTGATCCCAGAACAATCAGGTTATCGAGAGGGACACTCTTGTGAGTCTGCATTGAATTTGGTGTTAGCAAAATGGAAAGAGAAAATCGAGGCTAAAGAACCTATTTTTGCGGTGTTTCTGGATCTAAAACGCGCTTTTGAAACAATTTCTAGGCCCTTATTGTTGCAAACATTAAAGCGCTTTGGTATCGTAGGGACAGCATATAAATGGTTTGAAAGCTATTTGTGTGCTAGAGCTCAGAAGACTCGTTTTTATGATTCTGAATCAGTTTCCATTGCTAATACACTAGGTGTACCGCAAGGAAGTGTTTTAGGGCCCATTTTGTTTATAATTTATATTAATGAC
Organism: Wyeomyia smithii; assembly: GCF_029784165.1. NCBI lineage: Eukaryota > Metazoa > Arthropoda > Insecta > Diptera > Culicidae > Wyeomyia > Wyeomyia smithii. The sequence goes on along the minus strand of NC_073694.1, from coordinate 187,189,602 downwards.
ATGAAGCGAGTTTTACGGTTTTGTGATGTAATTTATTTGCCGACGACACTGTTCTGTTCATTGCGGCTAAAAATCCAAATGATGTTGAAACACTTTTAAACCAAGACTTACATTATCTGGCGAATTGGTTAAATTTTAAACAACTTAAGCTAAACATTAGCAAAACTAAATATTTGATTATTTCTTCGGCCAACTCCAGACCAGACGTAAATATTGCAATTAATGGTGAGACGTATGATCGCGTGAATGAGTTAAAATATCTTGGAGTAATCATTGATGACAAGTTAACTTTCAAGTCTCACATTGACAACGTCATCAGAAAAATGGCTAAAAAATACGGTATTCTGTGCCGTTTAAAAAATGAATTGACTGTTAGTAGTAAAATTTTGTTGTATAAGTCAATCATTTCACCACATATAGACTTTTGCTCATCCATCTTATTCCTTGCAAATAATACACAAATATTGAGATTACAGCGGTTACAAAATAAAGTAATGCGATTAATATTAAGATGTAATAGATACACTTCCTCGAGTTTCATGCTGGACGCGTTGCAATGGCTTTCTGTGAAGCAACGAGTATATTTTTTGACAATGGTGTTCCTTTATAAAATTTTTAATAATATGCTGCCTCGATATTTCTGTGATCGAATTGATAGGGGAAGTGATTTTCATAGGTACAACACTAGAAACGCGGAAGACGCTAGAACACCACACTTTTTATTTAGTAGATCACAGAACTCTCTGTTGTATAAAGGAATTAACATATTCAATTCGATGCCCAGACAAGTGAAACGTGCTGCAACAATGGCGGAGTTTAAAAGGCTTTGTATTTCACACATAAAATCTGTTTTGTAGACAGATTTCAACGAATTTTTTGTTAATTAATAAAGAAGATTGTAATATTTAAGTATATTTTTTTTTTCAAATTTATCTGGTACACTAAGTTATTATGTTCATTGATGATGATGGATTTTTGTTTGAATATAGCTAATAATATTAAATAGTAGAGTTAAAAAAAAAATGAGTTGACTACACATGTTTGAGCCACGCGCGCGTAGACTGACATAGACAATCTGGATACTGAGTACATCAGGGTTAAACCCCTGAAATTGAAACAAAAGGCATATCGGGTTGATAAGTTGCTTTTTTGGTTTGTAATATTATATATATTTTCATTAAGATTTTTAATATTTATCTGTTTTCACGATTTAAAACAAAGGGTTGGGAGAAAAAACTGAAAAGGCTTGGGTTTGCCTGTGGACTGTATAGCTCGTTATCGATAACTATAGTATCATAGGATCTCTCTCGTAGTTTTGGATCGTTATCCAGAACCAATTCTGATTAGTTAAAGCTCCTAAATGTTAGGTTCGATTCCTAACCAAATCCAGATAATTTTCGGGTTGGAAACGTTTTGGATGAGCCTTGGATCAATGATGTTATTGTAAAATCGTTTTTTTTTAATTTTCAAATTATTGGTATTCTTTTGAAGGGTTACTATGTCTGTATTAATAACCAGTCCGTTATTTGTTTGCCTACTGGTTACATTGTATGTCTTTAAATAATATCTTTCTTAGATAAATCGACCAGCTCAAACCGATGTAGGGGTATGAGGTGGAACCATCATCATCATCAATTCCCCCAATGTTAGGGCAGCTCAAAGGTTGTAATTAGCAACCGATTTTAAACCGCAACATGTTTTTGAAGTAGAATACTTCTCTCAGAAGGTTCGGCTACATAGGGATGTGAAATGAAAATCTAAAACAGAAAAAAGTGAAAAATATGTCCAATTTCAAATGCTAATAAATCGGTTAGTACTCGATGGATTTCCTTCGTTCTTGCAGCAATAGATTGGAAAATCTTTTAAGATTCTTCCCAAATGAAGATAATTGTGATTTTATTATTCAAACTGTTGTACTATTGAAAATAGTCAAGTCTTGTCAAAACGAAAAATTCGACGAAAATCAGCATCGAAAGCTGCTGGGCCAGCTGATGTAGGGGCAGCGTCACCAATGACAGCGTAAAGCGGCCACAACTGTGGCATGGCTACGGATAGCGTAGCAGTTGCAGCGGGTACATCTGACCATGAAGCATTTATGCAATAATTGAATGAAAATTGCAATTGCAACAATAGGTCTTTTTCAAGGCTACTAAATGTATTTGGAAGAGCATAATGAATGGTTATCAATAAACTGCAACTGAGGTTTGATGCTGCTGCAAATGCACAGCAGTGTGATGTTCATTACGATTTGTTGATACTGTGCTTAACAAGCGGTATATACGAAACAAATCCGATTTTTAACAGAAAAGTTCGGCACGTTCTGTTCACGATGCTGAGTCTGTTTCAGAAAATTCACAACACTCCATGAAAAAGATGTAACGTCTTGAAGAAGACGGTTATAGTTTGACATCACAGCAGAATTTCGACCTTCATACTCATGTCTACCATTGGCAATATCAAACACGCAACAATCTGCATCCATGCGACACGGGGACGGGAACTTTTTCTTCTTCCAAGCGGCGCAACACGACACAATACATGTTATTTTGTTGCCTCAATGAGAGCTCTATCGGTCCGGCTCCACAGAATGTTCACAAGACATCGTTTTTGTACATCCGTATTACGAAACTGAAAAAATCTGTAGGAACTGAAAATAAAGGCGGGGCCAGAATAAATGAGATGTATTTTTCGTAATTAGTATTACGACATACGAAATAAATTTTTTCGAACGTTGTAGAATGGTATAACTAAAAATAATTAAGTCACACCTATTGTTCCAGTTATATCATTTCACAACGTTCGAGAAATTTACGTTCGTTTATTTACTAGAAACAAAGACTGACACGCAAGCAACCGGGTTATCTTTCTTGTAAAAATATTCTACTTCAACCTAGCGGTCGTAGCTTTGCACACAACCCTCCTGTGATTTTTTGTTTTGTGTTTGTCTTGGTTCCTACAGAGAGCATGATAAAAATTATTAGGTCTGCAATCATGTTCTCAGCGTTTGTTAATAAATGGCACCAACAGTAAGTTTTGGTCGATGTTGAGGTATTAAAAACGTGAGCATAGACCTATCGTAACGAAATCGCTTTGATACGTTGAGGATTTTACTGTGGATTTATATACCTTTAGTTGTGTAGAAAAGTATGATTTTGTGCCAAACAATCATCGTTTCTGAAAAAGGATACTTTTCTTATTTATTTCAAAGATAACGGTGGTTGAGGCGAAAAAACGTTTACGAAAATATTGCAAAATAACCCACCCTGATTGGTTCAAAAGCTCAGAAGACGCCTAATTTAAAGAAATGCTCGATGAGGATCCATGCCAAATGCAGGAACAGCTTACATCGGTTTTCTGGAAATTACCCGCCAAACCATTTCCATGCGATTGCATGTTTTGGGAATGACTCAAAAACTGAATCCGAGGGATGTTGAGAGAAATGAGATAGTATCCTGATCAAGGTATAGACAGAATAACAAAACCGAAATAAGGGAACATGTAATACAAGATTATACAAAGGATAAATCGAACCGAACCGTGGGTTGCTGAATGGCTGGGCACAGCGCACTAGTAGTACAACCCATACTATCTGGCAGGAAATAGACCCCAAAGTTGTCCAGGGTTTATTACCCATTTTACTATAGAAGGTCATTATGGTGACATATTATGACATATATTGAAAAACTGACCATGTACATGTTGTTTATTGCCTCAAAAAAATTGGCCTGTGCTCAATCGGACTTTGTGATGTGAAGTAAAAGTTTCACTTTTTTGACCGATTGAAAAATTCATGAAATTGTCAAAATCAATCTTTTTTTGAAAAACAAAACCAACTCTCTAAAAAAGTCCTACAGTTCGAAAACTTTCTGCCTTCCAGAAAGTCGATTGAAAAAAGTAGACATTTGGCATAAAAATGTTTTTTTTTTCACTGGTCAAAAAAGTAAAACATTGACCTTCGAAAGTACGATTGCAAAGGCCAAGTTACCTGGGACTTGTCATACATAAGTCTCATTCGTACGAAGATAATAACGCCGCCGGAATCAGATTAATTTTATTGAACAAATTCTACCTAAACTCAACCTACTGCAATCCTGGAGGAAAACAGTTCTCTTTTCCGATTTTCCTACTTGTCCTTTTTTGGCTTTGTCCCTGTCATCTACACAAAGAAAAAAAAGCTTTATTGCTACTCTTTTTTTATTGTTTGTTCATTTCACTGCCATACGGCCATTGTTGTTTCTCCCATGGGAAACAAGGTGTCTAGCATCAACACTTTATTTCGGCGAATGAACATCGGGAAAATATATTTTTTCACTATATGCAACGGAAGGTTGCAACGAATGTTTGTCTGTCAATAAGAATGCAGTTTTGAGACTATAAGGCCTGTACTCGGAAAAAAGCATAAGATAAAAGTTTTCGCCAAAAATTTATTTTAAGTCGGATTATCTTGAAACTTTCAGGAAATAATTGAAGCTCAAACCGGAAAAAAATGCAAGATTGAAACTATTTAACCATTCCTGTGAATTTTGGTGCCCCTAGCCATTACTTTTTTTTTCAGAGACTTAAATGAGTTTCTCCGGAAAAAATCCATAAGAATGGTTGAAAGCTATAATCTTCAGGATAAGGAGGCAGGTTAATCGGGTCCCGCCAAGGCAGGTTTCTCAATGCAAAACGGATGAACCTCTCCTGCACATGTTCAATACGAATGGTCCATACCAATTGATTAGGGCACCAAACCATGCTTGCGTATTCGAGTGTGGGCCATTCCAACGAGCAATAGGGGAGGATTGTACAAAACGCACCAGTTAAGCATTTTCGCGATTTACAGCGCTTCAAATTATTTCAAAGCGACATTGAACGTGTAGGATGATTGCAGGATCTATTTATCATATGTTCATGACGAAGTTTATTATAAAATACTCGATTTCAATGTCTTTTTTGGTAAAAATTACCATTGCCGCCAAACAAGCCCGTGACCAAAACGCACCACAACAAAGGTCAGTATGCTCCAAAGCAGTAGGCTTATATGCCACTAGCAGAAATCAGCACGTGAAGTGAGAAGCGCTTGAAGTCTCGAAAGTAAAATCAAAGATAATGGAACATGCTCTAAATTGTCAACCAATCTCCTGCAAGCTCTTCATAGTGCATCCTGCCCCAATTTTGATTTTGGTGTTTTTAGGTAAAAGTTGACGACAGTTAGTGAAATAATTTGAAATACTCATAGTATTATAAACTCCAAAAGTGTAAAGGTTAGGGGAACCATAGCTTTTTGTATTATTTACTGGTCAGTTAATCATAAAAGCTTAAATAAAATTCATGAATAATTACATGTTGGACAGAGCCACAGCCAATTGCGCAGTTTTTTGAGTATTTTAGTCATTATGGCACACCTTTTTTATGAAAACTCTAGAGAAGCTGGGTTTTTATGAGACAAGCGAAGAATTTCGTCATAAAAAGCCACATGTGTAAGTATTTTGGGGAATTAATAGCATGGGCCATCTTACCCAACTGGTGCGTCTTGTACGGTTCTCCCCTACAATGCTTTTAAACAGTAAGGGTCGGTGAAACCACGAGCAATTTTAGAGATGAAGCCAAGCTGGCGTGTGGCGTAACCTAGGAAAGATCGGTGAACCGGGCGGTGGGAACAGCTACACCTAAAACAACAGCCACGTCGCAAGACCAGAGAATAATGCAAATTCAACAATCAGTTTAGACCTAGGCAAGCGAAAAAGGAACACCAATTGGAAACTTGGTACTTGGAATGTTGGGACTCTGCTCGAACCGGCACGTGCGAGGGTCTTGCCCAGAGAGATGCAGAAGACGAATTTGGAGATAGCAGCCATACAAGAGGTGCATTGGCTAAAAATCGAGCAACTTCTTTTAGGTATCACATCTACTACAGTGCCGGTGACAGGGTGGAACGGGTTTCGTGTTACTAGGGAACCAAATGAAGCGTGACATTGGGTGGTGTGTGGGATCAAAGCAGATTCTTCAATCTTAGCAACCTGTACGCACCGACAAACGACAAAACCTACGATGTAAAGAAGAAGTTAGGCTCCTTGAGAAAACGTATGGAGAGTACCCACAATACGACATTAAGATCGTCGGTTTGGTGGTTGTGACGAGAGATACTGAGAAGCTAGCATCAATAGAGTGATTAGTGGAGTCATGAACCGGACCGTGCCAGTTCCTGCCACATGTAATGACAGTGATGGTAAAGCCGCAGGAATCTAGGCGTTGGAAACAACACATCTCGAAGCAGGCCTGCCAGATCTACAGATTTTTCTATAGATCTACGGATTTATTTCTCTTCTATGAAATACTTAGAAATCCGTAGGAATCTTTATAACCTAAGGACTTAAACGAAATAGTTTTGGTGTCACTGCTTTGAAGTGTTGCTGAAGAATGAGGAAGTTAAGAGAGTCTTCGAGAAGAACAGGAGAGAAAGTGGGAAGGATGGACAAGCTGTGGATCCGCTAACTTTGTACGAGGTGAAAAAAGGTGGTGGAGAGCTGAAGAACTACGTACTGTATAAAGCAATTAACCAGATTTTCCTGAGGGTTTGGACTAAGAAAAAACTACCTGCGGACTGGTTAGAAGGACTCATGTTTTCTATCTTCAGGAAGGGACCGAAACTCTACTGTTGCAACTATCGAGGCAGCCTTCGTTGGTTTATTTTTAGGACGGAACAATCTACCGCGGACCAGATGTTCACTATTATAAAGATCGTCGGAAAGTTTAAGCATCTTGTAGACTCATCATCTATTTATAGATTTGGAAACTACGTACGATTCAGTGAAACGCAACGAGTTGTGGCAGATTATGCTTGAAAATGGTTTCCCACAAAAGTTTTAAGCTAAGCCTGGTGACTCTTGATGGTTTCGCATCAAGCGTTATGACAGCGGGTGGAGTCTCAAACACGTTGGTAACGTTGGATGATCTGAAGCAAGGTAGGGGCTCTCGAACGAATAGCCTTGGATGGTGCTGTACAAAGGGCGGGTGTGCAAAGGAGTCAAGCTGATGAAACACGGTAGGTTATAGTGGACTGGCCACGTACCACGTAGTGGATGAGCGACCGGTAAAGAACTTACTTAGCTGAGACCCGAATAGAGGCCGACAACTCTGAAGCAGACCTCACACGCATTTTTGTGTACGCCTTTTATTTCAAGAATGCTGTTAAACAGCAAATAAACAAATAAACTGATACTAATCTGAGCACGACACTGCGGAAATAAAAGCCGCAAATCTAGAAAATCTATAACGAGCGTCTTAGCAGAGTGATTGAGATCAATCAAAGAAATAGTTATCGGTTTCCGTTATACTCTACTAATTTTTTTGGAAATAAATATTGAAATTCAGTCCGCAAATATATATTTCGACTGTGACGTACAGTCTTCCTCAGTGCTTATGTGGACTGGTAAAGAGCAAAGCGTAAATCCTGTTTTTTTTTTTTTATTTGTAGTAGGTAAAAATGAAAATTTAGCACCCTTAATTGGAGTTAGGTAGGGAATTATGCGGTCGATTGTTTACCGTACCATGTCTGGGGTTTTTGGGAAGCAGCCGCAAAACAAAATAATACATTCACAAACAAAATGATATACTTTGAGCCATGGTCGCCAGTGCTACGCTTCATCTACCCGCCTCAGCTGGTCGTCAACGCGGAATGAGATATTCATTGCTCGTACTTTCTTATTATACAGGGTGTCACAGTGAATGTGATACCGCTTCTGACCGCTTATCTTCTCTTTCTTTATCAACGATGCTGCTCTTCTGTTGCCACCAGGCTGCCGGCTGTTTTATGCTGACGACACGAAACTGTTTAAAAGAATTAAGTGTTTGCGTGTTTGCATGGAGCTACAGAACTACCTGGACACGTTTGTGAGTTGGTGTGTAACGAACTGCTTAACGCTAAGCATAGATAAATGCAACACAATCTCTTAATAAATCTCTCTTAATAAATTAAATCTCTTAATAGGAAGCGTACGCAAATCGAATTTACATATTCTATAGAAAATCAGCATCTTCTCCGTGTGGAGTGTGTAAAAGATCTCGGAGTAATTTTGGACCACGAACTGACATTTAAAACCCATTATGACAGCATTATCGCTAAGGCAAACCGACAACTTGGGTTTATATTCAAGATTGCTGATGAATTTCGTGATCCGTTATGCTTCAAATCATTGTACTGTTCCCTCGTGAGATCAATCCTAGAGACCAGTTCTGTGGTATGGAGTCCTTTCCATGCAAATTGGTCACATAGAATGGAAATGGTGCAGAAAAAATTCATTTGCTCTGCTCTTCGCTTTCTCCCTTGGCGGGATCCACAGAACCTACCACCATACGAAAACTGCTGCCGACTTCTTGGTATTCAACCATTAGAACATCGACGACAGATCGCACAGGCCGTCTTTGCTGCAAAACTATTGACTGGCCACATCGACTGCCCAAGTATTTTCACCCAGCTCAATTTATACGCTCCTGAAAGACCGCTGCGTCACAGAAACTTTCTTTATTTGGAGCCGCGCAGTCGACTTAATGGTTCCCACGATCCGATTCGCGCCATATATCGCCGCTTTAATGAGTTTTATGAGTTATTTGACTTCAATATGCCGATCAACGCTTTTCGCCAGCGAATTATTGATGTTTTACGAACAACCTGACTAATTTTGCCATAAAATGCCATAAAAATTAAAACATAAAATTAAAACAGATGAATTTTTCTTCTCTTTTTTTCTTTTATTCTGATGGTAAAGTAGTAAAGTTACAGTTGAGTCAGTTCAATTCGAATCATTCACTTTTGCATTTGGTTACGGCCCGCAAATGCCCTAAAAATTATCACATACCGCTCACACGACTTGGAGTGATATTTCATCCCAGATTCTCGCCAAACGTTTCATAAAAGTATTCAAAGTCATGTGTTTTACTTCCTAGTATTTAGCCCCAAATACTGAAGCCCAATGGAATTAAATCGAGAGCGGGCTATTCAGGGGTGCAGATAAAACAAATGGTAAATTTTCGTTGCATCACTGGTGAATAACCAATGCTTTATGCGCTGGCACTGAATCCTGTTAAAAACAGAATCTTCATTCTCTAAATAATTCCTTGACACAAGACAGCAAATAGTCTTTATTGGCGTGTTGTAGGAAATAGTCTTCATTAATTTTCACATCCCTGTCGATGAATAGCAATGGTAACTTTGCTCTGTTGGATATAGCTCCCCAAACTATCTGAGCTGAAGGGAAGTTTCGAAGCCGCAAGGTTACAGAGTTCGCTTTGACTAGCGGGTGGTCGTGGGTTCGAATCTAAGTTGAATCAGGGCCGTTCGATGTCAACGGACTTTTATGCATGGGTTTATTCTCAGGCTCCCCCACAATTAGCCCTTCCTTCACGTTGAATTCTACAATACATCGATAAATACCTCTTGGCAAAATTAAATCCATCTCACAATAAAACTGGCCAGAGGGCCATTCAGTTGAAAACTCTCCGGGGAATTGTAATTGGCGATAATATTGGCCTGGGGCAGCGAGGCTCGGAATAGTTAGCCTTAAATGGAAGGGCATACACACAAACACGAATTTTAATATTCGTACAAATATCTTATAAAACCAATATAGCTCACTTACGTGAAATCATGAGGACACATTGAAGATGACAGAAGCGCTAGTTACCGTTTTCGACCGCTAGGAGCGCCACTTCTGATTTTGTTCTACAGTACATTCGAAAAAGAATCACTTTTGGCAATAAAATTACACAAATAGGTACACTGAAAATATATAAGTATATTTTGACTTTTATAATGAGAATAAAGTTCGCTTATGTATGAGGCAGTACATGGGTGACGTTTCCCGGTTGGTACGTTTGTTTGTGTTATTGTTTTTGCAATCTCAAACCCAAAACAGAACCGAACACAAAATCTTGTCTGCAAAAATATCAAGAGTGGTATTTTATTGTTGTGTTAAGGATGGCTATTCTCGTGATACTGGAGCAATCGATTGGATATTTGTTTTTCGCGCTTCCCCGATCGGGGTTCTATCGAAGTAACGACCTGAACTGTAATCAGCTGATCACAACTGTCTCGTGGATTTTCTTATTATCGTGGAGATAAACCAATTGTCGCTTCTTATGACAAAATAGGTGACTTGTACATCTAATCTGTTCTTCAGGTCAAGTGAATATAATGAATGTTTAAAAAAGTGTTACTCGAATGAGTAGATGTCAAATTGTGAGTATGGAAGATTTGTCATAATTGTTTTCTTTTTATTTTAAGAATTTTGAAAATTAAAAAAATATATCGCATTATTAATTTACGCCAAGAAAGTGAAAGCTTAAAACAATAGTATACACTGGGGTTGCTTTTTACGTGGTTGGTTGTACCGCATTTAAAAGATTAGATTCGATAATATATCTAAACTAAACTTATTTAATACCGCATACAAATAATCTTCCGAATCGAGTAAAAATAATTCGCGTTATTGTGAAGATGTCAAGTTTGAAAAAAACGCATAAAAACAACCCGCGTAAAAAGCGATCGCAGTGTACATATATTCACCATTGTAGAAACAAGGAATTTACAAGTGAAAGTTTCACACGACTTTTAAAAAGTAAATATGGTCGAGATACAACCACATACTCAAGAAATACATAAACCTTACAATTATTTGCTGGTACAAACGTTTCAAACTAGTCGACAAAAAATCATTACTCCGCAATATTGGAGCGCTAATAAAATCCCTTAAGGAGCTGTGAAAGTATATGCAGCAATGTTCGAGCACGCAGGAAAAAGTATGCAGGTATATTGTTCGCATAAAGTACTCAAAGTTCATTATTGAGGTTAAGAAAGTTCTAGTAATTTATTTCACAACATTAGTTTTAGAAGAATTCTTCGTTGCGGGTGTTTTGAGTATTTGACATTTAATATTGAATCAAGCACAAACTAGCCATGTATTTTCTACTAATTGGTACAGAGCGGAAGATTGCGGGCTCGAATCTCAGTACAACCAGGTAATTCGTTGTTAAATACAAGCATATTATATAGAAGATTCAACTAGAGTCGCAGGTTCCTCATTTTATCTTTTCTAGTCCGGAATTACGTACGCAATCTGTAATATGCGATTTTTCACATGATTTGTCATTTTGAAGTAGAATACTTCTCTCAGGAAGTTCGGCTACATAGGGATGAGAAATGAAAATCTTAAACCGAAAAAAGTGAAAAATATGTCCAATTTCAAATGCTAATAAATCGGTTAGTATTCGATGGATTTCCTTCGTTCTTGCAGCAATAGATTGGAAAATCTTCTAAGATTCTTCCCACATGAAAATATTTGTAATTTTATTATTCAAACTATTGTACTATAGAAAATAGTCAAGCCTTGTCAAAACGAAAAATTCGACTTCTGACTGGTCGTTATATGATTGCTTCCCAAGCACGGTCGACAGAATCATATACCTTGCAATTTAAAATATGCTATTTGGCCTATATAAGAGCCTGTTTCAGCCGAAGCCGCTCATTACAGTTCTAGACAGCGACAACAGCAGTCATCCCTTAGTAGCAGCTGTAGCAATGCAGTGGATACCAGCGATAGCGGATAGCGGTCACAGCAGTGGATAGCGCACTAGTTGCAGCGGATCTCAGCATCGATAGCAGCTGGGCCAGCTGATGCAGGGGCAGCGGATACCGATGGTAGCGTATAGCGGCCACAACTCTTTGATTTTTGATTTTAAATTGTGATAGATTGACTTTCTCTGCTTTTATGTTGGACGCTTTGCAATGGTTATCCGTGAAGCAACGAATTGTTTATTTGTCTATGGTGTTCATTTTTAAAATAGTTAATGGTTTGCAACCTCAATATTTGTGTGATCGAATTGTAATAGGAAGAGATTTTCATAGATATAACACTAGAAACGCGGATGAAATAAGAACACCTTTCTTTCTAACAAGAGCTTCACAAATTTCATTGTTTTATACAGGTATAATTTTTTTCAATTCGATGCCAAGACATGTTAAACGTGCACCAACGCTTGCGGAGTTCAAGAGACAATGTATTTCACACGTGAAAGTTTCTGTTGTACAGAACGAAAATTAAAACTTTTATAAAATGACGAGAGTTTATCTGACGAAGTTTAAACAACGGATTTATTTTGGATGAACTATTAATTTTTGGACCTATCTATTTATTTATTGTTTTATTGAAGCATGTAACTGACGAAGTTTTTACGAACGGATCTGATTGTGTTGTAAAATTTTATTCATATTTTATATTAGATCTTTTTTAATAAGTAATGAATTAACAAAAACTACTGTGTTCGTCACGGTGGTGATGATGGATTTTTACCTTTATATTGTTGTAGCTTTAAAAAATAATAGAAAGTGACTACATAAGTTTGAGCCTCGCGCGCGGAATTCAGACATAAATGGATTCTTTAACCACGCTTAGAGAAAAATCATGAAGTAGTTGTGGTTAGTCTGGCTGAAGGTCAGGAAAACCCTGTGCTAGTTTTGTGTAGCTCTATAGCTCTTCACATTTTTACCGATGTGAATCAAGTAAACAGTTTTTGAAGAAGTTTATATCTGGAGGTAAAATCAGTTCGTTTTTTTTTTGTATAACTGATTTAAATGTGACTACATTATTTGTCTATAGATAAATCGTCCAGTTCAAACCTTTGTAGGGGTATGTGGCGGGACCATCATCATCATCATCATCAACTGTGGCATGGCTACGGATAGCGTAGCAGTTGCAGCGGGTATATCTAATCATGAAGCATTTAGGCAATAATTGAATTAAAATTCAATTACTGCAATCGGCCTTTTTCAAGGCTACTAAATGTTTTTGGAAGAGCATAATGAATGGTTATTAATAAACTGCAACTGAGGTTTGATGCTGCTGCAAATGCACAGCAATGTGATGTTTATTACGATTTGTTGATACTGTGCTTAACAAGCGGTATATACGAAACAAATACGATTTCAAAATAATTGACACGCAAGCAGCCGGGTTATCTTTCTTGTAAAAGTATTCTACTTTAACCTTGCGGTCGTGGCTTTGCACACAACCCTTTTGTGATTTTTTTCTGTAAAATATGATATTGAGTCAACTAAGTCTAAAATTGAGTATTTTCAGTTTCGTGTGTAAGAATGTGTCATACGCTCACAGAAATGCAACAACAATGCACAGTGGTACTGTAAGGCAATTTAGGCGGACATGAGGTTTTCGATGCGATTTTTTTATTTTAAAGTCCAAGTTTCTCCTAAGAAGTTGTTTCTTATAGCTAGTCCTTTACTTATGTGCAAATGGAAATTAGGGTGGTCCTACAATCGGCGAAATAAAAAAATTAAAAAAAAAAACAGTTGATTTACAACTTTGCCGAAATGTGTATACAATTATTTCTGCAAAGTTATTTTATTTCGTTTCGTTGATTTTAGGGCCACCCGAATTTTCATTTGCACATAAATAAAAGACTAAGTACAAGAAACAACGCCTCAGAAGAAGCTTTTGCTTTAAAACCACAAAATCACATCAAAAAGCTCATGTCCTTCTAAATTGCGTTACTGTACCACTGTGCAATGAGTTTAGTTACCTTTTTCACCACAAGAGGGGGTGTCCCCTATGCGTCTTCTCGAAATCATATGGGGTGAACTATATTGGTATTATAAGGTATTTGATTCATATCACTTACTTTCAATAGTGATGTTGCTAATAATAGAAGTGCGGAATACAGCAAACACACGAGCGATATTACAAAAGATCAATGTTTCTGGTCGAAGTGATGTCTTTACACAGAAAAAAATCACAAGAATTGTATGCAAAGCCACGACCGCAAGGGTGACGTACACACCAAAATCTGAAAAGATTTTTCAGCAAAAAAAAAAATACTGAAAAAAATCAGTAAAAATATTCTTGCTGATCATCAGCATTCAGAATTCTGTTTACCGGAAATCAGAAAATTGCTGGTAATTGCTGAATTTCTGGCAACTCCATCCGTCAAACTGTCAGAACAGTCGCCATTTTGTGCGTAAAAAGTTAACAAAACTATAGAGAAATAAAAATGAGCTTATAAGCGTATGTATCATGGATGTGGAATTTAAAAAAGCATTGCATGCGCTTAAATAGAATAATTGTGATATGAAAAAATGTTCGATAAGTTAATTTTCAGTTTTTTTTAGGAATTTGGGAATATGTGCAATATACTGTAATGTAATTTCTGCTACCAATTAGTGGAAGGTTATGTCGCTGGGCTACAAAGACATTTGAAAGTTCATACTGATAATTCAGACTCAAAATCAGATAACTTTAAAATAAATATTCGCAATGTAAAACATTTGTTTTAATAAAATAACAAAAAACAAAAGAACATTCTGTGTGTTTTCTAACTTTTGCTGAGATACATCAGCAAATTCATGTCAAATGTCCAGATGCTGAACAGGCAGCAATTTATTCAAACAACTGATTTTCAGCAAAACGGTGTCAAAAATTTGACGTTTCGATTTGCTGATCGTTTCAGCGAGAAAGTTTTTCGACATCATCCAGCATGAAGAATATCAGCAAAATTTTGCTGGTTTCCAGCAATAAAAATTTAGTGTGTAGAACTGCATGAGGATGTTTGTTGCATTACTTGTATTGAGTATGTTAAAATTTTGTGCGGAAGAGGCGCTGAAGTGTTACTGAATTTTAGTTTGCACGTACATCACTGAACAGGAGTATACAATGTGAACAAGTTTCAACAGTCAAACTGCATGAAAATTAAAGTAACATTTTACTTTTATAGAAATATTAAATCTTCAATAATTTGTTTGTTGTCCTTATAAGGACTGTTGTTGTTCAATTTCATATCGGATATAATGTGGATCGCATCTGTGTGCTACCCCGACAGAGGAGATAAAGGCATTTTTTCTGATAACACAGTTCAAAGCTATTTCACTCCGAAAATTTGACGGCCCATATACTTTGAAAGCCAGCATTCCAGAACGTTTGTGTGTTGTCAAAATACGGCAACTTTTCATTAGAGGAAGTGCCGGCTAATGTACTACTGCTGATGCTGCTCGCTACTGCACAAGGGCAGCTTTTACTAGTGGAAGTGCCGCTGCACCAGCTGGCCCCAATACCACTGCTGATACCACTGCTACTGCCGCTGCTGATGCTATCCACTGTCACAGCTGCTGCTAGTTAATAAGAATTGTTGTAGTCGCTGTCTAGAACTAATATGAGACGTTTCGTCGGAAACAGGCTCTTATATAGGCCAAATAGTACATTCCGAATTACTTGGTCATACACTAAGGTCGTTTTTTACGTGTGGGATGCGTTCCAAATTTGTATGGGCCCGCGTAAAAAAACGACTTTTTTGAGTTGCAAATATAACGAAGAAAACCGCCCTAAAACGTTTAAACCTCGTTTGAATATGATAGTGGCCAATCTAGAGACCAAAATGCAATATTTTAATACTACAGCGGCGGCGTGAAACCAGAAAGGGGAATCGGTTTCGTGCTCATAAGGAAACAGATGAAGCGTATCATTGGATGGATGCCGATCAGTGACCGTATATGCGTGTTGAGAATTAAGGGCAAACTTTTTAACTACATCCTGATAAAATGTACGCACCGACTAACTATAAACCCGATGAAGAGAAAGAGGAGTTCCTAGAGCTCCTGAAAAAAAAAAAAAAAACATATAATGAATGTCCAGGACACGACATCAAGATCGTCATCGGGGATGTAAATGCTCAGGTCGGGCAGGAGATTTCTTCCGCCCCGTGACTGATAGAGAAAGCCTCCACTCTACTACGGACGACAACGGCCTGAGGCTTGTCAATTTCGCTGCAGCCAGAGGTAAGGCTATCTGTAGCACTTATTTTGCACGCCGGAACATACGTAAGCACACCTCGAGACCATGTTTCGATTGATGGTTGGCACTTTTCAGACGTGAGGTCGTTTAGAGGACCAAACGTTGATTCGGAGCTTTATCTCGTGGTATCCAAGATGCGCGACCGATTGTCCAACGTGTTAAAATCCAGGACGACAAGGAGGATACAGCTGAACATCGAGCGGCTATCAACTGGAGAAGTGGCTACAGAGTACCTGCGGAAGGTTGATGAGCGGATCGAGGACCAAGTTGGAGTGTATTAGTGACTGCTACTCATGGAGCAGTGCCAGCAGCGAACAACAGCTTGTGAACTCACTAGATTTATATAGCTATACTGCCGTAATCTTGCAGACTGACGTAAGCGCCAAAGTGGCCGATTTGTGTTTTTTGCAATTAAACGATGGAACACACCACATTGGACCTAATAGGCGCGGAAATTGGATCAAAAGTGTAAAAAAAAGCGTCAGTTATTCACGAAAACGAGAAGACGTAACCGCCATTTCTACTCCACGTGACGTAAATCCAACACAACTATGTTTGCGATGCCTTTATTACATTTAACGACTCAAGAACTAATCAAGCAAATGGAACCAAATTTGGCATGTAGATATTTTTGAGAGCAGGAAATATTTCTATGGTGGTACGACACCTCTCCCTTCTCTGCAATTGAAGGGTTCCGTACAAATGAAACACATATTTGGTACAATATTTCCGGAGTTTAAAATTATCGAAATGATGCTAATGGAGCTAAGAATCGACCCCAGAGGATATTTTGAATTCTAAGATAACATCTTCTGGTTTCTGATGACCAAATGGCCAAAAAACACTCAATATGAAAATTTCCGGAACTAGAATGATTTCTGCTCTCTGGAAACATCCCAAAACTATCTAATAATACTTGATATGGATTTTTCTGTGATCGGGATGATGCACAGAAGCCTACAATCAACCCCAGAGCAGCCCGTGTTAATCTACGATCACGGATTTAGCTTATCGGCGATGAAATCGAGGTAGTTGACGAGTGCGTGAACCTAGGCTAACTGGTGATTAACGGGAACGACATTAGCAGAGAAATTCGTCGAGGCCCTATGGCGGAAAATCGTGCCTTTTTGGACTCCGGAGGACGCTCTGCTCGGATTAAATTTGCCGCGGCACAAGGTTGACTATCTACAAAACTCATACTGTAGCCCTCTAAAGCCAAGAAGCTTGGTCCATGCTCGTGGACAACAAAAGCGAACTTGTGATTTTTGTACGGAAAAATTGCAGATAGGCAAAGGCCACGAATGCTATTATATTCCAAACTAAATTCATTTCCGAGAACGTATTCTCGAATCGCGGCTATTTGAGTGAACATGAAAAAAAAAATTCTGAGCGACTAGTCGCATATTACGATGGATGTACGTCAATCGGTTGTGGAATCAGTGAAATCAAAATCGCTGTTTCTACAACAAAATGACGTTGGTAACATAACTTCAGGTAATGAACGTTCTTTCACAAATCCTACATTCGACAATGTTTTGTGATTACCGTAAACTGGGGTGACTTTGATCACTTTTTTGATTGTATCTCAAATATTTTCAGAATATACTGAAAACAATATTATTCGATATCTTTAAAATAAGTACTGGCATGCATTGAAAAAGATTCAGTCACTACTTCAAAAGTTTAACAGCATTTTTGCTGTTTTTAAATATGCTCTAAAAATTTTACACCAATCATCATTCCGGGGTGACTTTGATCACTTCATTATTTCGATGAATTTGGTGTAACACTTTGCTACTTTCACTCAATTGAACAGCCTTAAACGGCTTAAACGAGTTTATAAATATGGAAAACAATTTGGGGGCCATTCACATTCTACGTGAACAGTTAATAATGGTGAATGTACAAGATTCATACAAAATTTTTAGAATATATATGAATTGTTATCCACTGAGAGAGAAGGTGGTCTAAAATCATCAAAAACTAGTCCACGAGGAATATGACTTATGAAATTGGCCAAATTTGCATGTTACTTCGCGTCTTGGGTTTTTGTTAAGAAGAAATATGTAATACGCTGTGGAGAATATTGGGACTCAACATTGCCTTTGAGGAAAAACTTGCAAAAATAACAATATAATGTATTGTTAAAATATTTGTTCATCTTAAGAACTAATCTGGGAACAAAATAAAAAAACTTTACGTATTGCAACTTGTTGTTTTGAATCTGCTTGAACCGATTGTTTGTATGCAACAAAAATCGCCAAAAATACACTTTATTTTCAATTAATATTTTAGCACGAAAAACACTGTTGAAATAGCAAAAAATGCATGAGTAGTAGCAGAACATATATCAACGCATTCAGTGAAGATTACGACAAGTCCCAAGCACTACGAGCGCTTTTTTTACCACATTTTCAAAAAAGAGGTACAGTGATCAAAGTCACCCCGGTGATCAAAGTCACCCCAGTTTTCGGTATATTAAAGCATTATGTACAGATCAGATAGTTGAAATTCGTCCTCACACTTTTTATACAAACGTTTTTGGAAAAAGCTTCGTACTAAAAATTTTACTCGCTGTCACATACGTCAGTCTGCGAGATTACGGCAGTATAATACTCGATCGATGGATTTGGTCACTTAAAAGTACCACTGAATGATTTGCAAAATATAACGAAACAAAGTTCTGTTCACAACATTTTGTAACTAACGCTAGCTTCACCGAAAACTCTCAATTCCACAAAGCCACGAAAACGTTGCTTATTCTATGACATTTGTATATTGTGAATAATTATTATTTGTCATCCTGTGCACGCGCTTTTTTCTCACGCGACGGGAGAAATTTTTCGCACGCTCGTGGAATTTGCATGTACGTGCGACGAGGCTAGACACGTCACATACAATTTCGCTTCTCTTTCGGTTCTCGTCGCTTTACTAAATGAGCGAGACATCCGTGCTGCACAAACTTGATACCAGAGCACAGTGGAATACGTTCTTAAATTTATCGAAAAAATATTCTGAAATGTGCTATAACTTTGTAAGGGAAAGTCCTGGAGATATATGACCTTTGTGAAAATGTGTGTTTTGTGTGTCCTAACAATTCCTCCGAACGATACATTCGTGTAAAATGTAGGTAACAAAAATTAAGTACAAAAAACTAACTTTTAAGTAAGTTCCATGTAATATATTTTATAACTTCGTACCGAAAGAAGATAAGATTTTCATTTGTTCAACAAAGTTTCACATTTTTTAACTTTCTACAACTTTGCTGAATAAACTATTCTCCTATCTCATAACACAAAAAAGTTTTTTTTTTTAGTATGGTAAACTTTTCATGCTTTTTGATAATTTGCGATTATGCGGGTCGTTCATACAAACAATTGTTCCGAAGACACTTTTAAGCTAGGATGAAAGTAAAAGGCGCCATGGAATTAAGTTCCACTTTTTGCCTTATTGAATCACTGTGCGTGTTGTTAGTCTCACTCATATTGTCGGTGCGTGCTTGTTGCTACTCAGGGAAATCCGAGCTGTTTGACAAAATGCGATAGAAAAATACTTAAGTCCTAAATTGGATTCAAACGACGAAAACAGTTCCTGAACGACGATCATTAACTCTCTATCTCTCTGGCGCTTTCTTTCTCTTTTTTCTCTGGCTTTCTCTAAACGTCCATGGCTTACTCATTTACGGGCACCGATTGTCCGTTTTTAAAAAAAAGTTTATAAAAAAATAATGAATTTCCAAAATAATGTAGCTCAATTTCCGAAAAATAACTATGAATCCCCTTCGATTCCAGTACGATACATATACACAATTGCAGTGGATAAGTATCGGAATAAAATGAAACTGCGAGTAGCTGCCAATATCTGCCTTTCCGCAAGATATGTTCTCTTGAAAATTGTGTCATAAAATTGCAAGAACAGACATAACTCCCGCAAATTAAGAGATAGTGATACACTTTCTTCCAAAAAATGTGACAATGAATCCTAGTTTGAAGTTCGTAGAACACTTGAACAACGGCAAAATTGAGATAAGAGCGTTGCCACGCAAAAACACATTTTTAGAGGGTGCTTTATTTTGTAGGGGTACTGGGGGTAAGCCCGTCACCCCTAGGATTTCACTAGAAAACGCTAATTAACTGTGTTTTGGAATATGTGAAGTGTTGGTATTTAATATTTTAGACATTTTAAGACACATCGAAGCCACCGTGAAACGTCAAACGTCAAAATAATAGACAAAACATACACTACTGCAGCTGATGCGTAAACAGATGTAATTTTTCGTGAGTAAAACTTAAGCTTTTATTCATTTGAAAAGACTAAAATAATTTTTCGTTGCTCTACAATTGATTGCCTTTATTGTTAGCAATCACAGGAATTCGATCTGAGGTAAATTGAAGCGATAAATTTGTAGAAATACTCTTTTTTAAAAAATGTGTGCTGTCGGGGTAAGACCGTCACCCAATGAGTGGGGTAAGCCCGACATGGTTTGAGGTTAGTTGGATGTTACTGACACATATTTCTCATCTATTACCGATGTCTCGCTGATAAATTAATTAATTATTCGACTTAGAACCATGCACTCAATCTCTTCTGTGATTTATGAGTGATTCCAAGGGTTATTAGACGTGCCAAATGTACTGAATCAATTCACAAAACTGACGGCTTTCCCGGTGATATTTGAAATATGCTCCAGTGTGGTCAATGTGATCCTGGCTTCAATGAAACTAGTTAATAATATGATTTAAAGTGCCACATGATAAGCTCGCCGAGTATCAACTTCTTTCATTGTTTATACATAATGTTCACCGGAACTTGTTCCGGCAATCTGCCCAGAATCAGCTAACCGACAACAACCAAATTCAACAGTAACATACAGAAATGTAAGATCTCTCATTCGGCGGTTCCCGAATTCAAATTGGTTCAGTTAATTCGAGTTAATTCATGAACAAACTAAGGTGCCGGTGTTACCCCCAAGGGGTGCCGGTTTCACCCGCACTAATCGCTAAACGTCGTTTTTATCTTAGTTTCAAATCTCACTATTCCTTGTAAAATAACAGTTTGAAAGTACTGAAAACCTCCATATCTTGTAGAAAACAATCTGGGCAATGATTCTGTGAAAGAAATATAACAATATTCGCCATCAAGTGCTACTAAAAAATCATTTTCCTTAGGGGGCCGGGCTTACCCCCAGTACCCCTACTTTATAAATTTGTCAGGCCAAAAGATAGAATTTTCCAATCCTCTACAAACTTGCTCGAAATAGCTAGTTCTACAATGTGTCGGAAGAAACTTGCCAAGTTCATCAAGAAATAAAAAAGTTAATTTTTTAATTTTGGTGTACACCTCCCTTAAACAAAAAAAAAAAAAAAACATCTAAATAAAGTACTCATAAAACTGAGAAATTTTCTAGAAGACATCGAAACCATGCGTTGCGTCACAAACACCAATGCCCTGCTATTTTTGATTTCATCCCACTGTGCACCGCAGCAGTTATAGAATTTCGGGGCAGAATTTTTTTCTGATTGGAACTGTAATTGAAAATATGCTCGTTAATACTGTGCACGATAGCTTAAAAAATTGTTCAGAATGCGTTCGGTGGCCGCAAGATAACAACCTATTTTAAAGTTTTGATGGAAAACTATGTCAAATACTGTTAGGTTTCATCTCGCAACGACTTGTTTCAATATTCGCTGAAAATATTCAGAATTACAAGTAGTGTGACTTATTTTAAAAATATCCTTCAAAGATGGAAAAAAGGCGTATCGAATATGTGAAAAATAACAGGAGTTTGCAATGAAAATACTACTAACAATTCGAAGGTAACTTTGATTTAGTATTGTTGTCGGAATTGTTGACCTAAATTGTATGTACATCCTACAATAAGGCGATCAGAATAAAAGCTAAACACAAATTAGACGAGATTGACTACCTGCTTGAAAATAGAGGCATCATATTTTTGTTTTTAGCTAGGTATTCAAAAACTGGTAAAGGCAAGCAAAAACTTTCGCTACCTACTGGATACCGCTCAAATCGCTTAAAACTCGTACCATTCCGGACTAGTTTAATCAATTCAATCGTGAGAGCGTATCAAACCCAGTTCAAAACAGCAAACCAAGATGCAGCCGTCATTGTGGATCAAACAGTTCGGCGACCTGCCGTTGCACATCTACGAGAACATTTTCCAATATCTCAACGTTTCGGACCGGCTGAACGCTTCGCTGGTGTGCAAACGCTGGAAGGAAGCCATGTTCAGTTCGCGAACGCTTCTTCGTGCTTTTGCGCTGAAAGCCTACCGGTACGACGAGGAAGGCAATATCTGGACAATGGACAAGAAAACGATCAGGAGCTGCGAACGAGTTTACAAGCGTATATGTTTTCCAATCACCTGCGCCTGGAAGGAGTTTAACTGGAATCAACTAGTCGCCACAATCGAGCGGCTGGACAGTAAATTTCGGTTTCAGTCGGCCAAAGTGGAAAGCTTTTGGTCGTCTAATCTGGCAGTACCCCGTACGATCTATTGGCTGGGTTGCTATTTGCCTCACCTGCGACAGCTAGATATCAACATCAACTTTTGGGCGTTTGATTCGGCCTCATGGTCTGTTGTGTTCCAAAGTTTTTTCAATCTTACCGAACTAACTTTGCATTATGGCCATGATAAAGCTCTTTCGTCCGCGCAGAAGTACTGTCGAAAGATCACCAAACTGCATCTGATAAAATACGCTCTTACTGGACATCTGGAGTCTGTTCTTGACTTTCCAGAGCTTGAAGAGCTCATGTTCGATGAAATGGACGTGGTTCCCAGTGAAGACGGCACCATTCCGGAAGGTTTTGGTAAGGTGGATCTTCCGAAGCTGAAGCGTCTCGCTGTGCAAGTAACACACTGCTCTGTACTGCCTAGTATAATACGATCACCATTCAACTTCCATCTGGAGATTCGTGCCCCTCAGCTGACAACTGTAGCAGCATCGTACCTCGCACTGCAGTTCATTACCATCACCGAACCGAACCAGATTCGATCGCTAACGATGGACTTCGACAGCTGCTCTACAAGCCTGCTTAACGCTTCGATACAGATTCACGGTCCGCCCTGGCTGTCCAAGTTGGAACGCTTCACGCTACAGTCTGGCAATGCGTGGCCTTACATGCCC
This sequence comes from Wyeomyia smithii, assembly GCF_029784165.1. Lineage (NCBI taxonomy): Eukaryota > Metazoa > Arthropoda > Insecta > Diptera > Culicidae > Wyeomyia > Wyeomyia smithii. The sequence goes on along the minus strand of NC_073694.1, from coordinate 187,166,624 downwards.
AAGCTGTTGGCCTTTGTGGAGCTCTACTGTCCACGGTTGAAACTGCTCATACTGGACCAACGCATGGAACCGAACAAGGTTGCCTGTCTGCAAAAGTTCCTCAACACCTTCGTTGGGCGCGGTGTTCGACTGGTGACGCGAAACGCAAAGCGCCGACGGCGCCAGTGGGATCTCACGTCGGATCCAGCTGTGCCGTCATTTGTGCTTAATCGTCACTGCCGATGGATGGCGCAGCTTTTCTGGGGTAATTTTGCATACTTTTAAGTTAGATTAGAGTATTGTTTTTTTTACATCAATTTAGTGAGAATAAATACAAATTTTGAAGAAAATATTCAATCCATCTGAATTTATTCATGTGAATACCAGTCCCAAATCAGCCTTTGATGAAGAAACCACATATGAAAGTGCACATTTTGTAGGATGTTTAATTTTTAGCTTCTGATGAATTATTGTTGTTGATTTCAAATTCAGGCCTTAGATACCTTTATCTGTTTTCGAACTATAAACCCGAGTTTTGCTATTGTGAGAGGACTGGCAACAAGGCCCGCTAAGTGTTGTGCGTGTTTTATCTCTACGTGAAATTTAGCTAATTTAAGCTGTTTCCCCCCAAATAATATTCAGTGAATTTCACAAATTAAGTTCTGCTGGTTACCGGAACAGTGGAAAAAGGAGTCACCAGGACATTCTAAGCAAGCTAAGTAACATTTTATTTTAAAAATATGTTGTTTGTTTTCGAGTCGGTTATTCGAGACGCACAAAAAACACCGACGAATAAAGTACGCTCACAGCGCCGCCTGTTAGCGAATAGAAAAGCGCGAGGTGTACATGAAAAAGTTTCGACCTGCATATTTTTTACTCATATTATTGCGTGCGCGTTAGGCAATTCCATTTTACCATTTTACGAACTGCTAGTAGGATACACGGTATTTGCTGTCCCATGTTTTCTGTGAAAATATTATTCAGGAATTGAGTTCTGAAACGTCTCGTAAAATAGTCTATAGCCGTGTAAGGTCGTTTCTGTTTTGCTCAAACTGTGATTCGTTGCATCACGGTACTCCAATTTTTTCACCTCTTGCCGATAACGTTCGTGGTTGTGATAAATGCGTGAACGTGTGGATGATTTGTTTAGATGATTTTACGTGATGAATAGTCGTAGAAAAGAGCGAGACGTCTGTGCAAGCGCGGCAGTGTTTTTGTAATAACCTATTTCAATTCATGTTTTCAGCCACTGAAAGGAGCACAACAACAACTATTGATATGTCAGTGCGTCTTGAACTGTCCTACAGGTCAGACGTTTTTTCGGTTGCTTGTGGACTGGTCTTTGACTGCCTATAGCTTCAAAGTTTGTGTTTTGTCAGTGTGTCTTTTAAAGACTACCTGAAAGTTATTTCCCATCAGTCTTTCTCAAGACTACCTACTTTTGAATTTAACATTTGTTTTAACTTTTTTCGTATCACCTGAAATGGCTGGACGGAAAAAGAAACCTCGCATCGCTGCGGGGAGGAAAAGAGAGGCATCTCTTTCTGACACATCGAGTGTTTGTAGTGACAATCCTTTTGATATTTTGCCTGAGCAAGAAGCTGGTGAAATGGAAGTTACCAATAATGAAACTATACAAAATATAAAATCTTTAAAAAAGGAGAAAGTTCCACCTATTGTGGTAACTATTTCTTCTGAATTTAATATATTCAAAAAGGAACTTTCAACGTTTGTTTCTGACGTTAAAGTTACCTATCAAATTGGCCGTAGAGGTGAATGCCGCTTATTAGCCGACTCAGTAAAGGGTCGTGATCGTCTTGTTCAGTATTTAACTGACAAGATGTACAAATTTTTTACATATGACACCAAGAACGCCAAGCCGTTCAAGGTTGTCTTGAAAGGTCTCACCAACGATCAAACCGTTGATGAGATCAAACTTACTTTAACAGAATTACTTGGCATAGCCCCTACCCAAGTAATTCTAATGAAACAAAAATCACGAGGCGAAAACAGTCAGAGAACTGGAATTTCCCTTGTTAATTATCTAATTCATTTTAACCGCAATGAGGTTAACAACTTAAAATTTTTTGAAAAAGCACATGCTTTGTATAATGTGCGTGTAAAGTGGGAAATTTATAGGAAGTATGGCGGAGGTGAAAAGCATATCACCCAATGCCGTACTTGCCAACGTTATGGCCATGGTTCCAAATTCTGTAACATGGACCAAAAATGTCTTAATTGTGGAGACTCTTCTCACAAAAAGGACACATGTCCTGTGAAAGAGAGTAAAAATTTTCGCTGTGCGAATTGTAACGGCAACCATATGTCAAATTTTTATCAATGCCCAGTCCGTTTAGCAATTGTTAAGGCAAGGCAAGGTAAACAAAATTCAATTTCTCAATTAAAACCAACTTCAAAACAAAATTCTCCAAGCGTACCAGTGACGCATAGTTTACCTACTCCTTTGCATACCCGTTTAACTTATGCACAGGTTACAGGTAGTTCGAACATTATACCGCCTAGTGTTGGTAGTTCGAAAATGACCGTTAATATGGGTAAGCAAAACAGGCTAGAAAATAATTGTACACCTATCACTCCAGCTAATATTGCTGCCGAAAATATTTTTTCTAATGTCAACTGCCTGGGGCCTATTACGGCAGGTAAACTTTCTTTTTTGCAACAGGCAATGTTCGATCTTATGAACGCCATGTTGCAGGCAAAATCAATGTTTGAAGCCATTCAAATAGGCACAAATTTTACTATTAAAATTGTTTCTAATTTAAAATTTAGCAATGATTTTAAATAAAACAATTAAAATATTAAATTGGAATGCTCGCTCATTGAAGGCCAATGAGAATGAGCTTTTTAACTTTTTAACAGTAAATAATGTGCATATTGCAATTATTACTGAAACATTTTTGAAACCTAACATAAAATTAAAATATGATCCCAATTACGTGGTTCATAGATATGATAGGATTCAGGGTTCCGGCGGTGGAGTTGCAATTGTTATTCATCGCCGAATCAAACATCGTGCTCTTCCCCATCTTGAGACGAAAGTTATTGAAACTTTGGGAATTGAAGTTCAAACTGAACTTGGGATTTTATTTATTGCCGCAGCATATTTACCATTTCAATGCACACGCGAGCTCAAAAATTATTTTAAAGGTGATTTACAAAAACTCACCAGAAATCGTTCGAAATTTTTCATAATCGGTGATTTTAACGCTAAACATCGCTCATGGAATAATTCTCAAAGTAATTCCAATGGCAAAATTTTATTCAACGATTGTTCTTCAGGATACTATTCTATTTTGTCTCCGAATAGTCCTACATGCTTTTCTTCTGTAAGAAACCCTTCAACAATTGATTTGGTGCTTACAGATCAAAGTCATGTGTGTAGTGATTTGATCACACATGCTGACTTTGATTCTGACCATCTTCCAATAACTTTTTCTTTATCACATGAATCAGTTTTAAACCCTATGAGCTCTGTTTTTAATTATAACAAGGCTAATTGGGAAAGATACAAAACTCATATTGAGAGAAATTTCAATAATGAGCTTGATTTGCAAAACGAAGTGAATATTGATTCCGCTTTGGACGCATTAAAATGTGCAATTGTTGATGCCAGGAATTATTCTGTTCCAAAGACTCAAGTGAAATTTGATTCACCAATAATTGACGAAAATCTTCAACTTCTAATTCGTTTGAAAAATGTCCGCAGACGTCAATATCAACGTTCTCGTGACCCTGTTTTTAAAACTATTTATAAAGATTTACAGAAAGAGGTTAAACATAGATTTACTCTTCTGAGAAATCAAAATTTTGAGACTAAAGTTGAAAAATTGAAACCATATTCAAAACCATTTTGGAAGCTGTCGAAGATTCTTAAGAAACCTTCAAAGCCTATTCCAGTTTTAAAAGATGGTGAACGTTTTCTTGTATCCAATGAACAAAAGGCTCAAAGACTTGCTCAGCAGTTTGAGAGTGTTCATAACTCAAATTTGAATTTTGTGAGTCCAATTGAAAATGAAGTCACACGTCAATTTGATTTAATTTCTTCCCAGAATTTTTTACCTGCAGAAATAATTGAAACTAACTTGAATGAGATTAAATCAATTATTAAAAATTTCAAAAATATGAAAGCACCTGGTGACGATGGAATCTTTAATATACTAATCAAACATCTCCCTGAGAGCACAATGGAATTTTTAGTGAAATTTTTCAATTGCTGCTTCAAAATTGCATATTTTCCCAAATTATGGAAAAATGCAAAAATTACTCCCATTTTAAAACCGGATAAGAACCCAGCTGAAGTTTCAAGTTATCGACCAATCAGTTTGCTTTCTTCAATAAGTAAACTATTTTAGAGAGTTATTCTTAACAGAATGATGTCACACATCAACGAAAATTCAATTTTTGCAAATGAACAGTTTGGATTTCGCCATGGGCATTCCACAACTCATCAATTGCTCAGAGTTACTAATATGATACGAGCTAACAAATCTGAAGGTTATTCCACTGGAGCTGCTCTTTTAGACATAGAAAAAGCATTCGACAGTGTTTGGCATAAAGGTTTGATTGCGAAATTGCAAACTTTTAATTTTCCAATTTTCCTAATCAAAATTTTAAAAAATTATCTTACTGATCGAACTCTGCAGGTTGACTATCAGAATTCAAAATCTGATAGATTTCCTGTCAGAGCAGGTGTGCCTCAAGGTTCAGTCTTGGGTCCAGTCCTGTACAACATATTCACTTCAGATCTTCCTGATTTGCCTCCAGGATGCACAAAGTCATTGTTCTGCGATGACACAAGCATTTCCGTAAAAGGAAAAAGTCTTCGTGTCATATGCAGTCGATTGCAGAAAAGTTTAGATATTTTTTCTTCCTACTTGCAAAAGTGGAAAATCTCTCCCAATGCTTCTAAAACTCAAATGATAATTTTTCCGCATAAGCCTAGGGCTTCTTTCCTCAAGCCAAACAATAATCACGTTGTCAAGATGAATGGGGTTATTTTAAGTTGGTCCGACAAGGTTAAGTACTTGGGACTAATTTATGATAAAAAACTTATTTTCAAAGAGCACATTGAGAGTATACAAGCCAAGTGCATCAAATATACGAGATGTTTATATCCTCTCATTAACAGGAATTCTAAACTTTGTTTAAAGAACAAACTTTTGATTTACAAACAAATTTTTAGACCAGCAATGCTTTATGCTGTACCGATCTGGTCAAGTTGCTGTTCAACAAGGAAGAAAACGCTCCAAAGGATTCAGAATAAAATTCTGAAAATGATTTTGAAGCGTCCTCCTTGGTTTGGTACACTCGAATTACATAGACTTACTGGTGTTGAACCACTAGAAGCTATGTCAAATAAAATTATTAACAATTTTCGACAAAAATCGTTGCAATCCTCAATTGCTACGATAAGCTCTCTTTATAGCCAATAAGTTAGCAATTAAGTTAGTTGTAAGTTTACTTCCCCTTTTCTGACAAGTAGGTTTAAATCCCTACGAATGATAAGTCCTAATTGCGAAAGCAAACAAATCCTAACAATTAAAATTACAAATTTCTAACAGTGTTGAGAAGTCACCATTTGTGATTGGACACACATACTCATTATTTACTAATATTTATCATAAATACTTAAGCTACTAACAAATCCCCCCTTAAAAAAAAAAAAAAAAAAAAAAAAAAAAACTATTGATATGTCATGAAAAAGTCAAAAAAGTCCATCGCTCTTTTTGGAAATACAATATAACGGACCCTTTTCATATGTTTTTCGAATCCGTTTTAATTATTTTTCCGCGTTTTCCACTTTAAAAATTTGAAAATTTCAGCTATGGAAGGCAGTCAACCGAGATTTTCTTCACATGCCATGTTGTATTTATGTTGTATTTTATAATTTATTTTTAACAATCTCACATTATACATGATCATATCTACAATGTTTAGATGACTTTATACGGTGAATAGTTGCGATGCAATGTTGTTGTAATAATTTATTTCAATTAATATTTTCAGCCGCCGAAAGCAGCACAATAACTACTATAGAATTGTCATGAATTAGTCTAATATAAGTTCATCTATTTTATTTTAGCACAACATGACGGATCATTTTCATATGTTTTTCGAATCTCTTTTTAATATTTCTTTTGCGTTTTCTGCGTTAAAAATTTGGATATTTCAGCTATGCAAGGCAGCCAACCGAGATCTTCTTTACATGCCATATTACTGCTTATTGTATTTTACAATTCATCTTCATTAATCTCACACTATATGTATATGATCATATCTATATTGTTACATTAATCCAATTAAATCATGGTCATATCACTTATCAAAGTGAATCCTGATCAAAAACCCACCCCACTAACAAAAACTCCCGTCCGTGGTCTTTGTAGGGATGCAGAGGTATACTCGGTCTCGGTTGGCGTTTGAAATTACCTTTATCGTCTCCAAGAAATCTATGAGCAAGTTAAAAACTTTCAAAGACACATCGACTTATAACTCAGTTTTTTTGTGGATTTTGAAACAAGTCTTTGTGAAATAAAAGTTTATCATATTTGGTATCATTTGACTGCTACATGGAAAACTTTTAAGTTGTGCCGGTGTTGCACGAAACCGACGATATCCCCACCTGACTGTAAGGACGTGGCCGGCGCCGTCATTGGTCTATAAAAAATCGGGTCATTGAATGATGCACAGTGAGAAGGAATCACCACTCCCAGTCGTTCTTTCAGTTGATTCATTGTGCATCTTGAGTGGCTCGGACCCATGACGGAGTAGCAACCATTGATATGTACAGTCAGAACTAAGCTAAGCTATAAACCCGAGTTTTGCTATTGCATTTATCTGCTTCAGAAAACTGCGATTTTTGATAGCGTCATTCTAACAAAATTTAATTTTTATTGCACCAGTAGTCTGTCGAACCAAGCTTCTGGATTCCTCGCGTTTCGATCAAATGTATGAATTTCTGATAGAACTAGAACTGTGGTTCAAAGTTCTGTAATGATGAGATAGTATTACCTCATGCTATGACAAGTGTTAGTTTCTCTCGGTTATGGACTGGCACTGCGTCACTTTTCAAACACTGGTTCCTGGACGAGCCTTTGAAAAGATCATCATGCAATGCATTATTGCTGAAGGAGAATACCATTGAAACAGATATATGTGTTTTATGTTTATGAACAGACACTTCTCGGAAGAGGCAAACACGACAAAATCCACACAATTGAATTTTATCAAAAAGCAGTGAACAATTTTGCATCACCAACTGACTCTTGGACTCTTCCAATTGTTCCGGAAACTGCCCCATACACCGGAAAATTCCATCGGCAGAAAGTGACATTTTCCGGGAAAATAATGAAGTACAATTACCATATTCCTACACTAAAATTGTTCAGTATAGTACAGTGACGCCACCACAACCATATGTCAGTCAGTGTTATCCTGCCGGTCCCATGTTGGTGAGCATTTGAGCGAACGTTCTGTTGCACGACATTTCGGGTTGTGGTGCCAGGCACTACTTCAGTGGGCAGCGTGTTGCACGGCGCTAAAACACAGTCGAACACGAACACTCTAATGTTTATTTTACAACCTCATAAATATAAACGGTACAATAGTTGATCCTAACAGCCACACAAACATCCTTAGACTCTCTCACTCTCTCTCGCTCCGTTTCGCTTCAGCCCTGATGGTGGTGGAAAATCAACTTTCACGATGCATTTCCTTTGTTTGGACGGTTGCCTTTCTTCGATCGAGTATAAAGATGGCTGGGTTGATAGCCAGGAGGGAAGGGACGTCTTGGTGCCGCTTGCGGTTGAAGGCTGCCCAGATTCGAACGTCCAATCCGTACCTTGTAGAAGGTTGGTACACTTTGGGTGTTTATGGGTGGGAAGGTAGGAATGCAGATACGAACCCCGTTGGTGTCGGTAAACGTGAAAAGCAAGCTATCAATTCAACTACTCAATAATGGGTAAGTTCTCGCTCTCGGTACTTCACCGTCCGTCGTCTGTATGACTGATGATATATGAACGGTAATGTGGCCTCTTGTGATGGTGAAAAGGTACTATCTTTTGCTGCTGATTTGCGGACACAGTCAGATGATATGCGCTGACGTTTGGTATTTGCTGTTGCCGTGTTTGTGTCGTTCGCATGCCAATGGAGACGTTTGAAATTCACTCCGTTTATCATAGTCGGGAGTACACTTCTTCGCCCATTCACTTGTTCCCAGGTTGTGTCATTGCATGACTGGACGGGAAAAGCTAGAAAGATTCCCATTCTAGTGCAATTGCATCTTAAAGTGCACATGCACGCACACGCCGAGCAAGGAAATGTTAAATTTTCCATGCATTGATGATGAGCTTGCACTGCTGGAAGGAGGCGAAGATAAAACAAGTTTGCTCGGTTTGTTTGGAATTGGATTGATGCTCGTTTCGCTGTAAACGTACAAAACTTCAAAGAGCTCCTAGCCTCGGGTATAGCTCTAAAAAAGACGAGCTGCTTTAATATTAAGAATCAAACCCAGTTTGAAGGTTTAAACGTTCAAAATTTTCAACACAAACTGGGAGTTGTTGCGAATGCTAAAGATTACTGAGAAAATTGTATAACAGAGAGGGAGAGGCTAATGAAGATCGACTTTAGATATGAGGTAATGTAAAATTTTATAGTTTGATAATTTCAATGTTTCGTATTAAGTATTTATTATCCTATTCCACTGCATATTTTTTGTTTATACACAAGCGTAGTAGAAAAAAATGTAACGGCCGCACTGCTTCAATCTCTCGGGAGAAATTACAATGTTCATCACTCTCACGCAATGTACATGATGACATGATAAAAATCTAGCAGAAAGCTGTCAACGTTAAAATGATTGGGTTCGTTTATTGGCATTCATGTGTGAAGAGCCGCTCATTTAATAACACTGACCCTCCCAGCTGATCTCAAGGTACCCTGCTGGCCTAACAGCCGTCGTAGGTTGGAGTCTCGGCTCAGGAGAGATTGTTAGTGTCAGTAGGATCGTAGCGCTAGGCCCGCAATTGCCCGGTACACTTAACAGTTGGTTTTTTTTCTTCCCTGTAGGGCCGAAACACAACTGCGTCCATTAATAAGGACTATTGTTGTATGACCCATGTTTGATTTGGTATTAGTCGATTATCCTATCACAACTAAGGTATGATGGACACTGGTTGACATAATACCCGATCCCAGTTAGGGTCGACTCGTTTTATGAAGTCTAATACCTTACCAGGATCACAATGCCAAATTTCATGGGGCTCTAGTAGCCCTTTTCCAAATATTGACATCCATTGATTGAACAAGGCTCCACAGTTGCAGAGTATATGTTCAGCAGTTTCGTTTTCAAATTGGCAAAAACGACATTCTGTAGATCGAGTTTTTCCAATTTTGTTTAGGTGATACCTACTCGGGCAGTGACCGGTCAACAGACCCGTTAGTACCCGAAGATCTTTTTTATTCAGATTTAGTAAGATCCGAGCTTTCACAGCACTCGGTGTGATGAATCTTATCTTCTAGCTTGTCTGGATGCATCCGTGGCGTTCCAGCTTGATTCTACCGTGGACATTTCCCAAGGAATAAATTCAGTCCTCAGAGCTCATTCTGGGACTCCGCAGAATGGTTCCGGACCAATAAAATTTGATGCTGAGCCTTCTCTTGCTAGGCTGTCGGCTTTTTCATTTCCTTCAATGCCGCAATGGCCAGGCACCCAGTATAGAGTAACTTCGTTCCTACTGGCCAATTGCCTTAAAAAAAGAAGGCATTTTCACACTAGCCTCGATTTACATGTGAAAGCTTTAAGTGCATTTAAAGCTGCTTGGCTGTCAGAAAATATGCAGATTTTCGCAAATCTGTAATTTCTTGTTAAACAGATATCCACACATTCAATAATAGCATGAATTTCTGCTTGAAATACCGTTGGACTGTGGCCCATTGGTATAGCTCTACTGATTCCAAGGCCAAACACCCCGGCTTCAGTATTTTCACCCATTTTTGATCCATCGGTATAAAACACAACAGAACCTGGACGCAGACTCGGCCCTTCGACTCCCATTCATAGTGGCTTGATTTAACTACTTTGAAGAGGATGTCACAGTTTGTCTTCGCTGTCATCCAATCTTCTTGTTAGAAAATGCTAGTGAGGCCCCTCGATATCATCGAATTCTAACCTCGGGCGAGGCAACACTGCCAACACTGCAAGTACGATAAGGGCCTTTGTTAGCGGAAGAATAAAGAGAGTGTACGGAAGTGAACGAGAATAGTTAGCGAAGACTGATTGAAACGATTGTTAGGCGATGAAATTTGATTTATTTTTACCACCGAAGAGTGGTCTCTCCATACTAAATTCAGTTATATATTATTATAGTTTATACTTGTATCTGGCCGATTGATGATCATTTACACGTAAGATCACTTGATTGATCATTTTATTATTATTATAAGTGCTACAATGCGATATTTCCTTTCATATATGTATCACTAGAGCTAAGAGAGATTAGGAGTTCCGGATTGTGCTAAATCTAACTTCAGAAACTATCCAGAAACTAACTGTAAGTCTGCTAAAACTATGTCACTAACACGATGTAATTTAACCTCAAATAAACTAATTTCAGTTCGAGTCTTTCGACTGCGGAAAAGTTTCACACTTCTATTGTTCTAACATCAGAATTCAGTCTGAATTCCTTAAGGATTCGTAAGTGTCCCACAAGGTCACCATCTGAGATCTCATTATAATGTTTAAATATCAGAGCACTTTTTGCAGCCTGCTGCTTTACATATTTGTGCAAAGGTAGCATACAAAGGAGGGCTTCAAAAGCAACTGATGGTGTGCTTTTCATTGCCCCAGTTATTGATATACAGGCAAGCCTCTGCAGTTTACCAAGCTTCGCTTAAGCGGTTACCTCATTAATTTTTGGCCACCATATAAGTGAAGCGTATGTAATCTTCGGACGAACAATTGCCGAATAAATCCAATGGACTGTTTTTGGTCGTAGTCCCCATGTTTTTCCCACGGCTCTGCTACAAACCCAAAGGGCATTTGTACCCTTAGAGATAGTCTTGTCTAGATGAGAATTTCAATTCAGTTTTTTGTCTACAGTAACTCCGAGGTATTTAACTTCTTCTGCGAACTGAATTTGAACACCATCTAGAATAGGCCGTTTTAAATTTAGCTTTATTCTTTTGGTAAAAGGTACTATAACAGTTTTGGAGGGATTAACATTTAAGCCCTCTTCTCTACACTATTTTAAAGTAGATTTGAGCGCAGTTTGTAGCCGATTAGAGATCGTGTCATCGAACATCCCACGAACTATTATGGCTACATCGTCTGCGTATCCAATTACTTCATATCCTAGTTCTGTTAGCCTTTAAAAGAGTTCGTCTACAACTAACGACCACAATAAGGGTGAAAGTACTCCTCCCTGAGGACATCTATTATTAGATCTGATATTAAGCTGCGCAACTCCAAGATCAGCAGAAATTTCTCGATCTCTTAGCATCGCCATTGTCCATTCAATAATACAGTTATCCAGGCCCCTTACTTCCATTGCGGAACGCATTGAGCTATAGGATGCATTATCGAATGCCCCCTCTATATCGAGAAAAGCAACCAGAGCTATTTCTTGAAAAGACTTCTCGATTTTGTTAACTAACGCTTGTAGCGCTGTTATTGTAGATTTACCTGATTGGTAAGCAAATTGGTTTTTGCTCAATGGAAACTTCACCAAGACTGTTGACTTTATAAAGTCGTCCCAATTTTTTTCCATTGTCTTTAATAAAACAGAGGAGAGACTGATGGGCCTAAAGGCTTTGGGAGTCGTTTTGTCTCTTTTCCCCACTTTAGGAATAAAGACAACTCGAACCTTTCTCCAGGCTTTTGGTATGTAACTCATGGTAACACTGGCTCTGAAGAGCTCAGTTAACTGGGGAATAAGAGTTGGTTGCGAAGTCTGTGTATAATAAACAAAAGGTCGAGTTTCGAATCGAAATGTAGGACCAAGGCTTTGCTTTGTTTTGCCTTTCTCCTAGAAAGGTATAGCAATCACTGGAAAAACCAAAGGTATAAAAGTGCTCCAAAGGGTCGAATCTCGTATATCAATCGACTTAGTTTGACGAGCTGAGCATTTTCTGTATGTGTGTGTGTATGTGCCCAAGTAACACATGCAACATCTTTTACGAAAAAAAAATGAAAGGAAAAAGTTATAAATAAGTCATAAATAAGTTACAGAGAAAACATTGGGTTTTAATTTACTCGCATTGATGTTTTAAATCGGAATGATGTTTTAAATCGAAATAACAAGTTGAAGTTGTAAATACATTACGAATTGCTGTAAAAACTGATTTATAACATGTTTATAACTAGTTTTTTTCTTGAGAATGCAAGAGAGACAACAGTGGTGAATATGTGTTTGACAGCAAAACGTATAGTGGAGACAAAATTGAAAAATGGCCGCAAAAGTTGTAGTTCAGTTATAAATCAGTTGTAAATGTGATTTTATGGTGTGAACTATTTCTTTTTCATCAAATACATGCAGATCAAAAATACTGTTATAATATTCAAAACTATATAAAATATTTAAACACCCAGGGAATTTATGTTTGATTAAACATAAATGATAAATTTGACAGTAAATTATAATCAATAAATTTATCATTCAATTTACTTAAAACAAGAAAATCGTTTGATTTGATCGGCCATGATTTGTTTCAATTCTCTTTTTTGTCTTGCTCAACGATCTTCGATTTTATTATTATTATTTTGATCATCGTTAATAACCTCAGATCAATGTTTGAATATTTCTGTTTTACTTAAATTTCAAAATATATTACTTAATGCGTGGTTTAGTTAGGAGAATTTTTATATTATTTTCTCTACTACAATAATCAAGATCGTGATGGCGATTTTTTTTATAGATTGTAGTAGCTTTATATAGCCTTGCTTAATTGGTTTCACGATTCCATCTCCAAATTGTGGCAGAAATTACTCCTCGCTTGGTTTGCTAGAAGAGTAAGAAAGTTCAAATAATTAGTACATAGTGCATGACATCTTAGTTCACTTTGTTGTTTCAATGTACATTTTTTTCAATTATTTTGCAATATTTTTACCGAAATAAACTTCAAAGAAAGTGGTCATATAACGGACAAAATCTTTGGGCAATCGGTGTACCCATTAAACGAATGCTAATAATCAACATGGCTGCCTCGTCAGCGCAAGCGGCGTGCTAAAATAATATTCAACACCATATTTCTGTGCTAAAGGCACGTTTCATAATATAATCCTATCGAAAATATATACCTGAGGCTCATTCCTCTAGAGTTCAACTGTTACTTTTTTCTTTATTTCAAATTTAAAACAAATATGATATTGATTACTATCATATTGTGGTATTTTCGAAGCGCGTAAATTTTAACGAAGTACAAGGCAAATATTCACGACAAATCTGAAATCGCACGTAGATGTTTTGTATTTAATCACTATACCAACACTCTATTCTATCAATGAATTGTCTTGATAATTTCCAAAATGAATAGCCATGATTATTTCGTGGGTCATCTGTTTTGTATGTATTAGAAACAATCATCAGCGAGTGAAATTTCCACTCATTTGTGCAATTTGTTTATGACCTATTAATAACAGGCCACCATTTGTTGGTACTGGAAATGTGAGAGTGGTGGTTATAGTCGTTATAAAGTTGTTTTATATAAGTCGTGTGAACGATTCATTTGAAGTTGAATGTATGTTTTATATTGGCTCCGCTCCTTGCGCTTTTTGAGTTGTTAACAAGTTGTAATCGGACTATTACTTTGCCTGTTATGTTTAAAAATGGGAAATCCAGCTATGAAAAGGAACATATTCCGAAGACTACTTAAACTCACTCACTTTTCTCAGAGATGGCTGAACCGATTTCCACGAAATTAGTGTCAAATGAAAGGTCTAGCTGCCTCATAACATCCTATTGAATTTCAATGTAATCGGTCTGTTACTTTGTCTGTAATGTATCAAAATATGAAAATCACGAAACTTCATTATCGCAGATAGTACACAACCGATTCGAACAATATTGGTATCAAATGGACGGCCTAGTTAAAGGTTAATTGATGAATTTTATAGTGATTAAACACGTGGTTCAAAAATTGTGAAAAGAAACATGTTCCGTTGACTTTTTAAATTCGCTCGTTTTCCCAAAAATGGCTGGACTAAATTCAACAATCTTAGTGTCAAATGAAAAGTTTGGCTTTCCTATAGGTTCCCATTTTATTTGACTTTAATCTCATTTTTATTCCAACCGTTATGTATTAAATTATAAAAACAACGAAAGTCTATTATCTCAAAGATCACACGACTCATTTGAACATATCTAGTGTCATTTGAACGGGTTGTCTCGCGAACTCACAATTAAGAAATTTCATAGCAATTTGGTATGTGGTTCAAAAGTTATGAAAAGAAACGAAATTGAAAGACTATTTAAAACTGTAACTGCTTTGATTAAAATATGTGGCCTCAACAAAATTTAAATTTGGTATTGTGCTATTCGTACGTTCCCGGTATTGCTCGTGATTGAAGTGTACGAAGTTCAAAGTCATTTTTTTTTTATTTTGCTATTTCTTCAGCACGAATATTTTACTCTTAATTAATATTTTTTTTAACTTTTTGCCTTTCTCCTAGAAAGGTATAGCAATCACTTGCAAAACCGAAGATATGAAAGTGCTCCAAAGGGCCGAATGGCATATATCACTCGACTCAGCTCGACGAGCTGAGCATTTTCTGTATGTGTGTGTGTGTGTGCGTGTGCGTGTGTGTGTGCGTGTGCATGTAAGTGCGTGTGTGTGTGTTTGTGTATGTGCAGATTTTTATTTTCACTCACTTTTCTCAGGGATGGCTGGACCGATTTTCATGAAATTGTATGCAAATGAAAGTTCTAGTTGCCCCATAAGACCCTATTAAATTTCATTGTAATTGAATTTTTATTTTAGCGGTTATGTTTAAAAATGTAAAAATCACGAAACATCAATATCTCAGAAACCACACAACCGATTTCAATAAAATTGGTATCAAATGAACGGGCTATCTGAAAAACCCTTAACTTTTGAATTTTATATAGATCGAACATGTGGTTCAAACGTTATGAAAAGAAACGTCTTCAGAAGACTGTTTAATTTCACTCATGTTTCTCAGAGATGACTGAACCGATTTCCTCGAAATTAGTGTCAAATGAAAGGTCTAGCTGACTCATAACACCCTATTGAATTTTACTGTAATCGAAATGTAACTTCGTCTGTAATGTACCGAATTATGAAAATCACGAAACTTCATTATCTCAGAAAGTACACAACCGATTTGATCAATAGTATTATCAGATGAACGGGCTAGTTAAGGGTTAACTGATGAATTATGATTTAACACGTGGTTTCAAAGTATGGCTGCCCTACACGTTCCCATTTCATTTGATTATAATCGAACTTAAGCAACCGTTATGTATTAAATTGTTATTAAAACAACGAAGTTCTATTATTTCAAAGATTACACGATTTATTTGAACATAACTAGTGTCATACGAACAAGTCCTCTCTCAAACTTACAAATAACAAACTTCATAACAATTTGATATGTGGTTCAAAAGTTATGGAAAGAAAAGAAATTCATAGGCCATTTAAAACTATACCTGCTTTGATCAATATATGTGGCCATAATATAATTTAAATGTGGTATCGTACCATTTGAATGTTCCCGGTATCGCTCGTGATTGAATTGTTCGGAATTAAGAGTCATTTCTTTTATTTCGCTATTTTTTGAGCATTTACGTCACGTCAAATTTCATGTTTTATACTTCTATTACAACATCATTATTTTAGAACCCGAAAAGTGAATACACATTTATTGGATTGAAGCGTTCATGTAAATCTATTTTTACAAATAATAAGTTCGAATGAGAAAGGCTGGGTCTGACCGCTAGGTGGATTAATTTAGGTTTTTTGTAAAAAGCATTAGGTCTGAGCGTGAGAATTATTTTCAGTGTACAAACGTGTCCACGACTATGTTAGATTTGAGTTTTAGTTTGGGGTATACTGAGCATGAGCATGAGCATGATTGACCGCCCGCGGTTGCTACTCCGTTATTGCCAGATCAGCTGTAATTACACAGAGAACCAATCGGTGATGTTTGGGACTAACATTCATCCTCAATGTGTAAAAACTGGTGATCTTATCTTTATGTTAGGCCACACCAGCGCCGGCCGCATCCGAATGCAGGTCAAAGAAGGAGTGTGTATGGGAATATGTTGACGTGATACTCGCTTTATTGGAAGCCGAGAACACCTCTGCACTTCCACGAGAAATCACTGGGATGTTGGAGAAAAGGGTAGGGTTTGCAGCAGATTTCGTTTTGGTAAACGATGCGCTGAATTCGGGTACCGGGTTCATAGCAAATATCGCGCCTACATGGTCATATTAACCTCCGCGAAAATTATTACGCGATTCGAACTCGTTCTGTTTGATATACCACCGAAAAAAGGGCACGCGAGAATACCGGAACTGCGATTAAATTAATACAGACTAAAATATTCGAACATTCCCTCAACAAATCATCATGCAACTACCGAAGAGAGTCTCCCATTGGTGTATCTCAGCCGACTATACAATGTTACGAGAGCTACGAAAGTTCTATCCACGTTAACGTCTCGACACTTCTATTGTTTCCTCCAAGAGGTTATACCGAAAGCTACATCGCGTTGATAATCTATCTGTAGAAAACACGAACTCATGGAAGGTATCGACGTGACATTCGGACATCTGTTTATGAAGTCCTTATACAACTACCGAAACGTTTCTCCCATTGATTTATCTCAGCTGACTACACGATTTTACGAAAACTACTGGAGTTGAGTCCACGTTAACGTCTCGCCACTTCTATCGTTTCTTCGTGAAGGACCCTCTTCATACCGAAAATTATAACGGTAGATATTCGGTCACCCGGAGATATGGCTTCCTGCTTAACAGGTCGACTAACGACATTCGTCTGTTCTTAAAAAGCGATTTCCTGACTTTAAGGCAGAACCGAAGCATCATGCACGACCGCTCTATTCCTTTCTACCGATGTGGACGCGTATGGACGCGGCGTTTCACGTCGATTTTCTTTTGTTTGTCTACGCAAGAGTCGCCTTTCAAATACAAAAATTGGCGAAATTCCATGCATCCAAAGCCCTAATAATTTGAAAAATGCAGGTACACATATTTGCTAAAACGTAGTCTCAAATTTGCGAACAAAACGCCAAACTAGCCATAATTATAAAATAATATTCAAAACGACTATTCAAAAGCTAGAAAAATCGAAAAATAGTTAGCATCGATTCTGGTTAGTAGCAAAACTTACATTTCAAACTCTCATAATCCATGTGCATGTTTACCAAAACAACTTTAGCTATTTTGTTTAGTCACTGTTAACAAATTATGATCCAATGGGGGTCTCTATCACTAACGCTATTTTGTGTAGAACAATACGCGTGAAGCCGGGTATTCAAACTCTACTTCTAACCGTGGTTTGGTTTCGACTCCATGAATTTTATCCCAAAATGGCTACTTCTAAATATTAAATGCACGCGAACACGAATAGACTGCTTGTTCACTATCCCATTGATCGAATCCTCCAGCATTTAAAGAAAAATATAATAAAATATAAAAGGAACGCTCTCACCTATGTCATCCGGATTAGATTGGGAATAAGTTTAGGCTGTTGCCTGTCCTTACTTTTTCTCACACAATATTTAACCGACACTGTGGTTGATTAGGCGGAAGTTTCACAACCGATCTCAACTTCTAACAAACACTTGAATTGAGCTGGCTCCTGGCTGCAGCTGAAATAGAGGCCGCACCAAAAAGCACCCTTGTCCAGCGCACTAAACTCGACACCATTACATAACATACACAATTTTCTTCCTCTTTCCTGGTGCTGATAGACCAGAATTATCACAGTTAGTTGCTTATTAGTCACTTGAAGTCTGAATTCACAATTTCCGGGCTGATTTTTGCTCAACTAGCAACTTTACCTTTGATTTGATTCAGTTTACGATTACATTTATGAAACACTATCCGAAAACAATAAATTTAAGTATATTCAACGAGCAAATTGTGAAACAGCGAAAAAATCTTGGGACATGTGATTGAAATACAATGTCATAAAACAGGTTTGAGAATTAAGTTCGATTAACCTTTCAAAATTTTCAATCACAGGACGGTTCAAGACCTCACATTTGATAAGAATACGAGAAGACAGGCTCCAAAAGCGGGTTTTCAAAGGTAGAACTCCAGCTAAGACCTCCAAACTCATCGTATGGGTCGATTGCATGCAACCTAAGGCCATACGCAAACAACGATATTGTATTCGCTCCAGTTTGATCAAATGTGTGTTTGCTGCGGAGCGGAATCAGAAACACCCGTACTCAATAACAGACAATATCGTTGTTTGGTAAAGTCTTATAAGGTTTCCTGGATGGGCTCCCCACCATTGTCCGGTTATTGTACGAAGAAAATTCACTCTTTGTTGACATTTTTTCATCAGATACCTCACGTGGCAACCCCAGGTGCCTTTAGAGTCGAACCAGATACCATCATATTTGTGTACCAAAACCTGAGAAATCGTTTTACCCATTAATTGTGTTTGAAGCTGAGCAGGTTCATGCTTCCTAGAGAAAACTACTATCTCAGTCTTCTCCGGAGAGAGTTCGATACCTAGCTGTAAAGCCCAGGCAGACAAATTGTCCAAGGTATCTTGCAATGGTCCTTGCAAATCGGCAGCTTTGGCTCCTGTAACAGAGATTACACTGTCGTCTGCAAGTTGTCTTATCGTGCATGAATTTGCCAGACATTCGTCATTTACATAAAAGTTGTAAAGAAGGTTAGATTTGAGTTTGAGTTTGGGGTATACTGCCCATAAATGCATAACAGTCCCATGTGAGTTTTCGACACTTTTGAGATAAATCCCAAGAACTTCTTTACATCACGTGTGCTCTTGAAAAATCTCAAGAAAAAGCTATGTTCGTTGCTTAAATTATGAAAAAAAGATAACTTTCGGTCAGTTCCATGTTACAAATAAATGCAAAACAAGCTCAGAGCTGAAAATAGTTGGCAGAAAATTATAGTAACATTCATTCAAAGATCAATTGAAGTGTACTTATCGGAACAACAATAACCTTATTGCATATAAAAGTATTCTTCCATACATATATTTATTTCGGATGAATGCATGTTCTAAATTTTGGTGTTTTGACTGAATCAATAGGAAGGAAAAAAGTGCACCTATGTCTACTGCGTTTTACTCAGGTGTATGTTTTTGGCAGTGTAACTCCTGTGCATTTATGGGCAGTACAGTTCATTCTCTTTTTTTTTTGCTAAGAGCGGTATTTTTCGCTACAAAAACTGTCTAGAAAAAACCTGATACATTATACTGGTCGACAAAAGCAAAAAAAGTAGGAGGTTGTATCCAAGACACGACCGTATAACCGACGTAGAACTACGCACAGTATTAAGGTACTAGGACTCTTTTCTGAAAAGTTGAAAAATAATGAATTTTCGTGATAATTGGAAAATTGGATGTTTAGAGAAAGGTGAAGTGTTCGGGCGTTTCGGCTATTGATTAAGGTATATTTGAATATGTATTTTGTGTATCGTGGAAGCAAATATAGTGAGTATTACGCTATTGGCAGTGTTTTTCAACTGGTAGTACGTTTTTCTCTGCATCAAAACCGATTCGGCTAAAATTTTACAAGCAGCTGTAAAAAAAATTCAGCCAAATCGGTGCAGTAGATGCTGAGAAAAACGTACCACCAGTTGAAAAACATGGTTTCGAGAGAAACGATACGTAATACTCACTATATTTGTATTCAACACATGCAAATTATATCTCCAAATATACCTTAATCGATAGGCAAAATACGTTGAATTACGAAGAATTACGACTTACGGCAACATTTACAGGGGACCAATTTCATTACAGGGATCCAATTTCAAAAACCAAAAATATCGAGAGCGTCACAAAAATTGTCCACTTTCAACCGTTTTAAGCTTAGTCAGTTTCCAACCGATATTCGTCATTTTTGCAGTAATCGATTGGAAAATCATCTAAGCACCCGTCCAAATGCAGAAAGTTGTAATCTGATTGTTCGAACGATTGTCCTATTGAAAATTGTCAAGCCTTGTCGAAACGCAAATGTCGACCTCTGATTGGTCGCACAATGCTTCCTTCCCTAACAAGGCCGACAGAATATACCTAGTTGACTAAGAATGCGCGCTTTGTGTTTTATGTATGATTCATTCCATGATTGTGCCGATACCACACGGACGTTGGTTGCTGATCGTGAAGAAGAAAGAAAAGCCGGGTTTCAATTTTTGACTGATCGCGCTGGGTGCGTTGATACTTAAGCATCTGACTATCTGGCGGCTGTTATGGAGTTTTCGGTAGCTGCAGAATTATTGGAAATGGCAGGCAATTCTACTAAAGAAAACGGAAGAACTAGAATCATCGGCGAATGGTTATTCGAAATGATGATAATTGAACAAACTTGCCAGTTTGTTACTGTTGTCAAATAAAATAGCACCTGTTGGTGCTCCACAATTATGTGATTGAAGTAGTTGAGATTTTTCATCATGTGTAACATACGGAAAACAGCTAATTTCAGCAATCGCAAGACAAGAAAAATTCAACATTGCCTCAAGAATGTGTTGGTGGCCGGTTGTAATATATACTTGTTCTAGTGCTGGATGGCAGCAGATAACAGAAATGCAGCACTTACGCTATTGCGTCTTAAAACAAAACGGTTATAGTTCGACATCACAGCAGAATTTCCACCTTCATACTCATGTCTACCGTCGGCAGTATCAAACACGCAACAATCTGCTTCCATGCGACTTTAGTCACACCTATTTTTCCAGTTATCCCATTCCACAACGTGAGAAAAATCTATGTCAGAGCGGATATCGCGCGCTATCTGGACCATGAAGCATTAATGCGATAATTGATTGGAATTTGCAACTGCAGCAACCAGCCTTTTTCAAGGCTACTAAATTTATTTGGAAGAGCATAATGAATGGTTATTACTAAACTGCAACTTTGATTGCAGTTTGATGCTGCTGCAATTGCACAGCAGTGTGATATATATTACGATTCATTGGTACCGTGCATCACAAGCGGTATATGCGAAACCAATCCGATTTCAAACAAAAAAGTTCAGCTAGTTCTGCTCACGGTGCTGAGTCCGTTTAGAAAACTCATAACACTACATTAACAAGGATGTAACGACTTGAAGAAGACGGTTATTGCTTGGCATCGCATCAGAGTTTCCACCTTCATACTAAATACGCAGTATCAAACACGCAACAATCTGCTTCCATGCGACACGGGGAAGGAAACATTTTTTCCTTCCAAGCCGCGCAACACGACACAATATATGTTATTTTGTTGCCTTTATGAGAGTTCTATCGGTTCGGCTCAACAGAATGTCCACAAGAAATCATTTTTGTACACCCGTGCTACGAAACTGAGGAAAAACTTTAAAACTAAAAATAAAGGTGGAGCTTATCAAATGATCGCTCTGAGCCAGAATGAATGATATGTATTTTTTTTTCGAACGTTGTAGAATGGTATAACTGGAAATAATTTAGTCACACCTATTTTTCCAGTTATCCCATTCCATTCCATTAAAGCAAAAATAATATACGAAACATATACGGAAAAATATATCGCTTCACACCATTAAAATGATTTACCCTAATCGAATGTATTTTCAAAGCTATTTCAAAAAATTATTGACATAAGACAGGCTGTCGTAATTCTACGTTAACCTTGCGGTCGTTTCTTATAAACAACCTCTACCACTTTTTTTTTGCAATTGCAGGGCTATAGGCTTCTAATTCGCATATAAAAAATACGATGTCAATGAACGAACTGAAAGAAATTGCTATTGAAATCTGGCGCTCGAGAACTTTCGAAAATACGATTAATCTTCGATCATTTGTTTTTTTTTGCCTTAAGAAAGGCACAGTTTGCTGTTCAAAATCAATAAAGGCACACTGACAACACGCACTGTGAAAGCTGTTTCCATATTCAGTAAATTAGACGGCCGCGACAGAATTTGATTGTAAGGATCCAGCACAGATTACTTGCTTGTGTTTTAAAAAAATTATTAACCTTCAATTACTAGTTCAAAAGGCATTTTGCTATTCAAAATCGATCCGTCCAGTTTACCTTCCGACAAAAAATGTTACTGATTTTACAAGGGAAACTCTTTTATAGCCGAAGGTTGCTACGAAATAGGCCACGCCTCATTTCTAAGTTTTACCATTGTCTCATGTTCTTCAGACGAACAATTCCACAATTCGCATTTAATTTTTGTATCTAGCGGAAAAACACCGATGGTGCTCTCACACACGCAACGATATTAATCCGCATCGTATTGCGCCTTGTAACATCAAGCGATTTTGTTTGCTCGCTGTTGCGTGTTGCATCATGTTGCAACTGAGCAGCTGGGTGGGAGACGACGAAATTCTGTTCATGCTGATTGGTTGAATCGACTTCATATCAGTTCTGCATAGTCGAATTGACTGGCTTTGAAAAGGCGTTCTAACAGTGCAGTTTGTTGCTCAAAATCGGTTATGCTGATCGCAGCCTCTGTGCTACCCCAATAGTGGGGTATTAATTGAATAAAGTAAAAATGAGACAACTACAACTTATTAACCTTGAATTATTTGTTTATTTGCCTTGTAAATGGCATTTTACTGATCAAGATCGGATATTGACACTAAAACCACGAACTGTAAAAGCTGTTTCACAATCAGAAAATTAGACGGCCGCGACAGATTTGAATGGCTAGGATCCAGCACAGAACGCTTGCTTACGTTGTCAAAAATTATTAACTTTCAATGATTTGTTAATTTGCCTTGAAAAAAGCATTTTGCTGTTCAAAATTAAATTTGCTGTAGCAATCTTTATGCTACCCCAATAGTGGGGGAAGAATGGCAGTCTGGCGACACGCGCTGAGAAGAACCGCGCTGCTCCTGAGACATGGTGACCAATCCGCTGTTACTGCTAAGGCCTTTGTCATACCGAGTGCGGCGCGGCGCGAACTGCGGCGAAACAGTTCGGGATGTGTTTTGACGCGCGTGAATTTTCATTGCTGATGTTATTTCTCACCGTGAGAAAAGACGCAGTTCGCGCCGCGCCGCGCCGCACTCGGCATGACGGGGGCCTAAGTGCTGATATCTGCTGCTGTCAACATTGTGGATGGTCCAGCCAGCTCACCTTTCGACTAATAAATGTAGTTGATTTTACCAGAAACTCTTTTTTATAGCCGAAAGTTGCTACGAAATAGGCCACGCCTTTCTGTTCAGTTTTTCCATTCTGTAATTTTCTTTAGACGAATTATTTCACAATTCGCATTTGATTTTTGTATCCAGCGAATAAACACCGATAGTGCTCTCATGCACGCAACGATTTCAACCCGTATCGTATTACGGCTTGTAATCAAGCAAGCGATTTCGTTTGCTCGCTGTTGCGTGTTGCATCAGGTTGCAACTGAGCAGCTGAGAGAAGACGAAATTCCGTTCATGCAGATTGATTGAATCGATTTCAATTTATTCCTGTAAAGTCGAGTTAATCACTTTTGTTGAGGCGTTCTAACAGATCAAGGCAGTTTGTTGCTCAAAATCGGTTATGCTGATCGCAGCCTTTGTGCTGCCCCAACAGAAAATGAATAATTTTTTGACCGCGACAGTATTTGATTGCTAGGATCCAGCACAGAATGTTTGTGTTATTGCCAAAAATTATTAACCTTCAATTACTTGATTATTTGCCTTGAGAAAGGCATTTTGCTGTTCAAAATCTGTAAAAGTTGTTTTCGCATTCAGTAAATAAGACGGCCGCGACAGATTGTGTTTTCTTGGATTCAGCACAGAATGTGCTGTTGCCAAGATAAAGCAAAACTTTATTGCGGGCAGAAGGTCGAAGCCCTTACCTGGCAAATCGAGACGTTTGGTGCTACCTCGCTGCTGCTGTGTACTGTGATTTGTGTACTGGCGCAACCCGCTACTGCTACTTCCGTAATTCGCTCCACTGCAGCTAACTAGTTATACTATTCTGTCGACCTTTTGAGGGAAAGGCAGCGAGCGACCAATCAAGGGACGTAATTTTCGTTTCAACAAGGCTTGACAATTATCAATAGTACAATATTTCGCATAATCAATCAACAATTTTCTACATATGGGTGGATGCGTGTATAATTTTCCAATTAGGGACGATCCATTAATGATGTCACGCAAAATTTGGAAAAAATTAACTCCCCCCCTCCCCCTTGTCGCAAGTTGACACAACTTCTTTGACCCCCCCCCCCCTAATTACGTCACGTTTTTACAGATTTTTCTGAAAGAAAAACTTAAACTAAAAGGAAAAGAAGATTATAGAAGATAACTAGAAAAGGCGTTTAGTTCCTAGTTCAAGGATGCTGCTGATGGGGTCGCATATCGACGACATAGAAAGCCGAGACATTAACTGCAGCATCATTGCTGATTTTTGAAAAACCATCAATATTTAGTTCCTCTTCTTCAACCAATCCGCAATCCAAATATTCTCCACATGTTACAATAACCAAGCATTTTTATTTACGTTTTGTCACAATTTTCGTATTGATTGGAATGAGAGACACTAAAAATTAATGAAATTGCGCTGTCATTCATGAATGAACATGCACGGTGAAACGGAATTAAAGAACACTGTGCTTTTTTAGGAGAAAAAAATTGTCATTTATTTTATCTAAAGCAAATCTTAAGCAAAAAAGGCGATCGTAGAACTATAAATGAATGAGGCAAATATTATAAATAGTTCTGAGTTGCTCTGTGGTTAGGTATATGACTTTTTTATTTATTTTTTTTTTTGGTTGAAATGTGATGTCACACTCAAGCTCATATGTCACAAAATGTCACAATAATTGAAACCCCCTCCTCCCCTAAACGCGTGACATCATTAATGAATGGTCCCTTAATTGCTGCAAAAATGAAGGAAATGAAGGTTGAAAACAAACCGATTTATAAGAATTTAAAAAGGGACAATTTTCGTCCCCTTTTCGTTAATAGTTTTCCGTAGTTCTACGTCGAAAAAATTGCACAAAAAAGATTATAGCTTTTCAAGCATTCTTGTGATTTTGTTTTGTTAGAAGTCGAAAGTGCGCCCCAGAGTAATTGCTCGCCGGGTTCGTCGCTTGAGCAGGCATTTTAGACGAGGTAAATGTTTGCAATATTTTGTATGTACCGTGGAATGGGGTGAAATTGATCACCTGAAAATTCGTGATAAAAAATACTAATCGAAAGATATTGCTCTTACAACACTACGCAATGTTAACGTGTCCTTAAACGCAACTTTTGCATGATTCACATACCTGTCAAAGTTAACCCTTGCATGCCCGGTGCAATTTTTCATATTTTCGAAAAATTCTTCTTACTCAGTTAAAACTCAATCAAATTTGATTCAAATTTGATCAAACAAGTTTCCAAATAACAAAAAAAGTATTGAATTTACTTAAAGTAATCTTAGTTAAGGGTTAATTACGTTAAATTTGGAGAAGTGTGTAAAGTTTGATAAAAGCTCAAAAAATGTAATTTTCAGCAATGATCATTCCATACCATTAAATAAATACTGATGAATTCGCAGGAAACCACAAAGATTTTAATTCAGAGCTAGTTTTTGAGCTTTTGCAAGAAACCGAATTGAAATCGGACAACAGCTCGTGAACCAAAATAAACAAATTTTAACCTGAAATATCGTTATTTTCGTTCCCAAACTAGCTATAAATGATATTGACGTGGGGTTTTCTATACTTGAATGCATTCTGTAAAATTGGAAATGAAACTGGCAAATGTTGCGTCAGATTTCACACGTTAATAACAGCATAACCACATGATGGATAACAATAACCAATATGTTGTTAGATAGATAAAATGTGTAACAATTTTATAACACGCTAGTTATCATTATTATTTCACTGCTCAACGGTGAAAATTGATAAAAAGTTACAGGGAAACTTACGCGAACATTGAACCAATTACATGCGAGCATCCCTAGCACAGACGACGTGAATGGACACCATCCGCTCCCCGTGTTATTCTCTGTATCGATATCGATATAAAAATTGACAGAGTCTCCCCGTCCCAATAGGTCAATTTATTTTTGCTTCCATGAGCTTAGACTAATATGATGTCTCGAAGGTTAAAGTTTTCCGAAAAGTTTGAAACAATCCCCATTCTTGAACAATTCCTAAACCTGCCTCAAAACCTAATAAAAACTGATGTCTTGAAAGAAAACATGTCGGTAGAAGCAGTACCAGTACTAGTGGAGTATAGAACCGCAGGTCTCTCGTCGTCTATGATTGCAGCGGTACTCTTCTATTCGTACATTTCAGCGGTACACTTCTATTCATACTGCAGCGGTACTACTCGTATTGCAGTGGTACACTTTTGTTCGTACATTTCTATTCGTGTGCAATCGAGGAAAAACTGCAATCAGAGCTGCGAAAAGTCAATATCATACTACTGACATTACGCCAAAATGATGCAACACCAGAATCAGCCAACTACGATGCATGGTTCATTACAAAAGAGTTTGCGTTGTTTCGATGATTTTCTTAGCGTCAACTCTCACTCTCATTTTTTTCTTGCTATCTTTCTCCATCATTCGGGTATGGCTGTACTCAGATTGAACCAGCAGAAAAATCAAGTTCATTTTGACAGCATGATGTTATGAGGATAGCAAACATAAAATCAATGATTTTTCTTCAATTGATATGTATGATATTGATATATGGTCGGCGTGCGATCACACTGAACTAAGCGCCGTTTTCTCAGATTGAGTTCTTGACACCCAGTGGATATGAGAAATAATAATCTATCTATTATGAAGTAACGAAATCGTTTGAGCATTTGATGACGATATTATAACAAAAGTTCTCTGTAGCAGCTTGACTACGCAGCAATTGCGGCGGTTAATGTTTTTCGACGCTTGGTTCGGTTTGGCTGCACGCCGACTAAAAGCATTGACAATAAACTACTATTACTTCGTTTTGTAACTGAGCGTATTTTAGTTTGGTACATTTTGAATCTGTATGATCGTTCATTTTTATTCTCAGTAGAGAATATGCTTTTTCATAACACCAATTGCAATAAAAAAATTCTATCAATTTTTTCAAATGATCTTGATTATCGTGCTTGTTGTAGCTTAAACTAAAAACAGTGTTAGTTCGCGGCAAAAAATGAATCGCGGGTGGCAAAACAGAAAACTTTTAAATATGTATGGGTATGTATATTTATATACAGATCCTGTTAAATTTTGGCACGGTTAAACTTTGAAACTGTTCAATTTCGGTTCGGAACGGTTTTGCTTTTCTCCTAGTTTTCATTCATATTTTCTTTTAACGAAGAGGATGGCCGGAGTTAATTGACTGGTTTCGGATATATGGTCGGAATATGTTTCAGTGACATGGTAACGATGATCAAAGCAGTGCTTAGAAGTGCTTAAAATCCTACCATGCCTCTCATTGTGAAATGTAAAAATGCGGACCTGTTCCGGTTGTGTTCCGAATACTCGGGGTTGTTGTGCCAAACCCATTATGCGACACCTATAACGTCTGATTTGAAATTATAAACCTAGTTCATTGGTGGCCATATCTTGAGCTGGGGTCGTCACGGACCGCTTAAAAAGTAAAAAAATATATTAGTTTTTGGCATGATAAAGAATTTGGGCGTGTATTATCTCCGGAACGGGTTGACCGATTCGGGCCATTCACCTTGGCAATGTAAGGACTATAATACTTTTCTTTTCGGTTTCTGTTGTTGAGTTTTAATCGATTAATAGAGAGAAGGAAAACTGGAAAATATGCTCGCACATTGGCTTTCGTTTTTTAGGCAAATGTGTATATATATATATATATATATATATATATATATATATATATATATATATATATATATATATATATATATATATATATATATATATATATATATATATATATATATACGCGCGGGAAGAGTTCAGTTCAGGTTTTTTTGAGAATTTGAAAACAAACAAGAATTATTTATTTTAACTAACGATTTTTTTGTTATTTTCTTATTAAGTTCGACATGTAAATTTTAATTTTGTTGATTAACATTTTCAACATCCTTCCAATTATATAATGATGAAACAGCCTGCTGAAACAAATCTTTATTCAGTTTTATTAGCAAAATATTAGCTAAAGTATCCTCCGCAAGTCCCGTCCTTAAATTAGAGAGCACTAGCGAAAGAGCACTAAACGCTCTTTCAACAGACACCTGATTTGAAGGTGTAGCTAAAACAACCATGGCCACCGCATACAGCTCAGGATGCGTGCTTTTCCGTCGCAACCAGTGATCCCATACATTGTAGGAATGATTCTGTCGTGACTCCAATCCAATGGACTGCATTTGTTGAAGGAAATTTGATTCGTTAGGATATTGATCCGTATCGAGAGATCCTCCGAACATAGCGGTGAAATAATCGTCGAACTCATCTATGCATCCCAATTCTGATGACGTATCATTAGCGGCGTTAAGAGACGATGGTGATTCTAAGTCGTGGATACGTTTCCACGTATCCATGATGAATCCCTGAATAATAAATAATTTATGATACATACTTTGAAACTTTGAAACAACGTTCTTTTATTTAATTTTCAACTATTTCTCTAAATTTATTAATTTTTATTGAGTACTTCCTACTTTCATATACACGCATGTAGACAATATGAGTTACCTGAATTTCCTCTTTTTCTACAGCAGTAAACACTGTCGATCCTCGATAGTTGAACCGAGGGTCAAGAAACAAAGCCATTTTAAAGGCTCGTGATTCACGAAGAGTAGCTAACCTTTTATTTAAAGATGTCAGTATACTAGCAACAAAAGGATTGTTTTTAACCTTTTTTATTTCGCTAGTAGCCATCAACCAAGCCATATAGAAGTCAGACAACGAAACGTGCGTTTCTTGCATTTTTTTGGTACATATGTATAACGGACGGAACGCATCGTGATAGGAGTTTATGAAATCCCAGTGGCTGGATATATCTTCAAATAAATGGATAAATAAATAAATAAATGAATCAATGAAAAATGGATGAATAAACAAACAAAAAATTAAAGAATTAATGGATGAAGAATTGAATGAATCAATAAATAAATAAATAAATAAATAAATAAATAAATAAATAAAAAAATAAATAAATAAATAAATAAATAAATAAACAGATAAATAAATAAATAAATAAATAAATAAATAAATAAATAAATAAATAAATAAACAAATAAATAAATAAATAAATAAATAAATAAATAAATAAATAAATGAATCAATAAATCAATGAATCATTATAAAATAAATAAATTAATTAATTAATAATTAATAAATTAATAAATAAATAGATAAGGAAAATAAATAAATAAGAAAAATAAATAAATAAATAAATGAATAAATAAATAAATAAATGAATAAAAAAATAAATAAATGTATAAATAAATAAATAAATAAATAAATAAATAAATAAATAAATAAATAAATAAATAAATTAATTAATTAATTAATTAACTAATTAATTAATTAATAAATAAATAAATTAATAATTAAATAAAAAACTAAATAAATAAAAAAATAAATATATTAATAAATAAATAAATAAATTGATAAATAAATAAATAAATACATAAATAAAAAAAAATAAAATAATAAATAAATTAATAAATAAATAAATAAATAAATAAATGAAAAAATAAATAAATAAATAAGGAAATATATAAATTATTAAGTTAATAAATTATTAAATAAATAAATAGTTAATAGTAAATTATGAATGAATAATTAAATTAATAAATAAATAAATAAATAAAATGAATAAATAAATCAATCAATTAATAAATGAATCAAATGATCAATAAATAAATAAACAATTGAATACTATAAATTCATATATAAATATATTACTCAATGGATTAATGAATACATCTATTTATACGTACCTAGTTCAGTAAACTGGCTAGCGAGTTGCTCAAAAAAATTTCTTTGAGTTTTAAAGGATTCTATCATTTTAAAAATCCCACACCAGCGAGTCTGACTCCATACTGGTGGCAGAGACGCACCATGATGGTCGAAATTTGTTTTGTATTTTACGTTTTTACATTTTTTCGCTATGTTGGTCAAATTTTTCACGCTTTCATGTGATTTGTTCACTACATCTAATATCGCCAGCTGTAGAGTGTGAACCGCACATCTCACCAGGTTAACACGCTCGTAGAATTCGGTACTCAACTCTTCCGAAATGTCACGTCCAGGCTCTACATCTGCGATACTTTCCTCGTCGACCGTCTCCTCAAAAAATTGCAACTCAATTTCACTTTTGAGCTGTTTGACGGCAGCTACCATGTTGGCCCCATTATCGCACGTGACTGAGAATAAACGTTCAACCGAAACATTATATTCAGCCAACGTTTCTAAAATTTTGGATTTTAAAAATGCGGCTGTTTGGCTTTCTCGGACCTCTATCATTCCTAGGAAAATGACGGAAAATTGAGGAAATATATATATATATATATATATATATATATATATATATATATATATATATATATATATATATATATATATATTTTTTTTTTTTTTTTTTTTTTTTTTTTGTTTTTTTTGTTTCAGGTGAAGGGGAAATTTGCATCCAAACCCCTGAGGTGACCAACCTCAGGGAGTGTGGGGTTGGTTTGAATCAGTGACCGGACCCACTAAAACCCCTTCAGTCTCCAGCCCATAATACTCCCCGGGACCACCGCTAGGTATTGCTTCGGGGAGCGGCTTTTGTGCTCTGTGCACCCTCTTGGTTCTTTAGGTCTTTTTGCTAACTTAGCTAACTAACCTGGAGACTGGCCGTTAGCTAACACTGGCGTGTCGGTGGTCAACCTGTCGCCTGTTTTGCAATTCTAAAACTATTTGAGAGGCGGCTGTACAAACCGCCCTCCAAATGTTTGGGTCTTTACACATCCTCCGAACTAGGTTGTCCGGAGTGGTGTCTGGCCCGCTCACTACCATCATGTCGCTCCGCGCATGCACAAAACGAGGGCACACGAAGAAGACATGCTCAGCAGTCTCTTCCGCATCCGCGCACTCGGGACACATGGGGGACCCCGCATGCCCGAATCTGTGTAGATACTGCCTAAAGCAACCATGGCCTGACAGAATCTGTGTCAGATGGAAGTTCACTTCTCCATGGCGCCTCCCGACCCATCCGGATACATCCGGAATAAGTCGATGCGTCCATCTACCCTTCGCGGAATTGGACCACTCCTGCTGCCATCTGATCATCGAGAATGATCTTCTGGTACCTCGTATGCCCCTTGTGTCACGTTGATCGAAGCATTCTACGTCCTCCTTAATGGCTATGCTGATAGGCAACATGCCGGACAGGACGCAGATTGCGTCGTATGACACAGTTCGATACGCGCTCGCAACCCTCAGGCACATGAGCCTGTAGGTACTTTCCAACTTACTCCGATGTTTACTAGTACCTAGTGCTTTGGACCACACTGGCCCGCCATATCTCAGTATGGACGAAGTCACGCTAGCTAGAAGTTTCCGCTTGCTGCCGTACACTGCTGAGCTATTGGACATCATGCGAGATAATGCTGCAATAGCCATTGAAGCCTTCTTGCAGGCATATTCGACATGGCTCCCGAAGGCGAGCTTGTCATCGATCATCACCCCCAGCAGCTTCAGGGAGCGCTTAGAGGCGATGGTGCAATTCCCGACACTGATCAACGCCTGTTGCTTCGACTTGCGGTTATTGACAACTGAAATCTCCGTCTTATGATGCGCCAGCTCCAGTTTTTTGGAGCGCATCCAGTCCTCGACGACGCTTATAGAGTGCGAAGCCGTCAACTCAACCTCCTCGATCGACTCGCCGTAGACCTCAAGTGTGATGTCGTCCGCAAATCCAACGATCACAACCCCTTGGGGGAGCTTTAGTTTCAGCACTTCATCGTACATGATATTCCACAGTACCGGGCCCAGGATGGAACCTTGTGGAACCCCTGCGGTAATTGGGACACATTTTTGACCCTCGTCTGTGCTGTAAACTAGCACACGATTCTGGAAATAATTTTCCAGAATCCTGTACAAAGACACCGGAATGTCTAGTTTCCGAAGCGAGTGGGCTATGGAATCCCAGCTAACACTATTGAACGCATTTTTCACGTCCAACGTGACGATTGCGCAATAGCGAATGCCCCATCTTTTACGCTGGAGTGCTACCTCTGCTGTTTTGGTGACGGACAGAATAGCATCCACCGTAGACTTGCCTTTTCGGAAGCCGAACTGGTTACTCGACAGACCGTTTGCACATTCGGTGTACCTAACCAGTCTATTGAGAATAACCTTCTCGAGCACCTTACCCGCCGTATCGAGCAGACATATCGGTCTGTATGCCGACGGGTCACCAGGTGGTTTCCCTGTCTTCGGCAATAAGACCAGCTTCTGTCGCTTCCATCTGTCTGGGAATGTACAGTCATCCAGGCACTTCTGCATGACTTCCCGAAATAGTCTGGGGGCCTCTTTGATGGCCTTCTTCACAGCCAGATTCGGAATCCCATCCAATCCCGGTGCCTTGCTCACCTTCAGGGAGTTGGCGATCGCGATGAGTTCCTCATTCGTAACCGTTTCCGCCTCCTCTGCCTCGGCACGGCTAACGCCGTCACTCATATATTGGGTGTTCGGCAGGTTGGCCGACCACCTCTGGTCTGAGTTTGAGATACTGGAACGTCGGTGAAGTGACTCGCCAGCCGGAGGCCAAGGATTTGGCTCGTGGCGTGGAAAGAGTCCCTCTATGATCCGCTCAAGCATCGCTGGTGATTTTTCTGCGGGCGCCATCGCACCCTTAGTCTTGGCCATCACCATCCTATAGGCGTTACCCCACGGGTTAGTGTTGGCACTAGCGCACAGTCTTTCGAAGCACGCACGTTTACTAGCTTTTATTGCTCTCTTAAGCGCCGCTCTTGCGGAACTGAATTCCCCTCGACGATCTTCCCTTTCTTCGTCGGTTCGCGCACGTTGAATCCTTCTTCTCGCTTGAAGACACGCTCTGCGGAGGTCCGCTATCGCGTCGGTCCACCAGTAGACTGGTGGCCTTCCATGCCTAGGCTGGCGGTTCCTAGGCATAGTGGCGTCGCACGCCCGCGAAAGTATGGCAACAAGTTGATCAGCGCTCGGGTTACGAATTCTGCTTGCCTCGTGTTCTAGTCTAATTGCTTCCGCAAATACCTCTTCGTTGAAGTGTGATATCCTCCACCCGCGAGGAGCTGGAGTGTTAATTCTACTCGCCACATGCGGTCTCGTTTTACAGTCTACGCTATAACAGACCGCCAGATGGTCGCTATGAGTGTAGCCATCGTCTACCCTCCAGTTCGTGATCAATCCTGGACTACAGAATGTCACATCGATGATCGACTCCGCGCCGTTTCTACTGAAGGTGCTCTTCAAGCCGACGTTGGCCAGATCTATGTTGAGCTTCGCCAAAGCCTCCAACAAGATCCGGCCTCTCTGGTTTGTGCGTCGACTTCCCCACTCAGTTGCCCATGCGTTGAAGTCGCCCGCCACTACCAACGGTGATAGACCGATCAGCTCCCCGGTGGCTCGGTCGATCATCCTTGCGAACTGCTCGGTAGACCAACGAGGCGGAGCATAGCAGCTGCAGTAGTACACTCCGTTCACCTTGGCAACCGCGTATCCTTCGTTTGAAGTTGACACTATCTCTTGAACCGGGAACCTGCTCGTCGTCCATATTGCCGCCATACCGGACCCGTCCGAAATCCAGTTACCGTTTCCGGAAGGAATTCAGTAGGGGTCCGAGATTATGGCGATGTCCGACAACGACTCAGTGACTGCTTGGTATAGCAGTTGCTGAGCCGCGAAGCAGTGGTTCAAATTTAGCTGTGTCACTCTCACGCCCGTGGCTTGCTAGTCGGCTTACCGGCCGTGCACCTCGGGCCTCCCATTATGTGCTTTGCGTCACGCTTTCCGGCGCACGCCAAGCACTTCGGGGGCTCTCCGCAGTCTTTGCTTTTGTGGCCTGCAGCACCACACCGCCTGCATAGGGAGCTCCTGTCAGGCCCCTTGCAGCTAAAGGACTTGTGTCCTTGCTCGAAGCATCGAAAGCAGACCTCCGGCGGCTGGTAGATGCTGAGTGGGCACATTGACCAGCCCACTTTGAGCCTCGCTACCTTTAGCGCCTGGTTTGCGTCTACTGACGAAAGCCTGACAGTGGCGGTCTGGGTTCCTACTGGGCCTTTGCGCAGTCGAACTGCCTCTGGTGCCACAACCACTTCGCACTGCTCCTTGAGGGCATCCAC